>NC_142033.1:105913615-106533187 GCF_982192425.1 Myodes glareolus | reverse complement strand
GTGAGGATCCTGGGGAATCACACTTGGAAAAATGAATAGCATCTGCCATAATTATTAACTAAGATTGGGTTTAATTTTACAAAATCCACAAAATCACAAAGGGGAAATTATTTTATGTATGTTCTCTGGAGAAGAAGCTAAGCCTCAAATAATCAGAAGATATCACAATGTGATTCTTGTATATAGTGATTACAGAAAGAAATAATATTAGCTCTCTACAAGTTTTAAGACGAAACCAAGGAACCAAAATATGTTTATGGTAGAAGCCCCATACAGACACAGATCTCAAAGGTGGCATAATGAACTGGGTGGTGGTGGCACACGCCTGTAACCTCAGCACTCAGGAGGCAGAGGCAGCAGATCTTTGTGAGTTTGAGGCCAACCTGGTCTACCAGAGCGAGTTCCCAGACAGGCTCCAAAGTTACAGAGAAACCCTGTCTTGAATCACCCCACCCCCAAAGAAGAAAAAAGGTGGCATAATGAAACATCAATTATAGTCCAGTTATCAAATAAGAGACACATATACCCTTCTCACCATGGATATCTATTCTTTTCTCTTTATTAAGTTATTTTACTATACATACCAGTCACAGTTTCTTTGTCCTCATTTCTTTTCATAATCTTCAATCCTCTTTCCTACATCCTACATTCACCTTCCTCCTTTCTGAGAGAACCAGGACTACCTTGTCAATGAATAAATTATGGTATATCAAGATGAGTTTTAAGAAAGCCCCTTTGTCAACTTTATATTGGTTTATGAAAAGCTTTTCACAAGGGGAAAAAAGCTAATTTACTAAGAATCTAGAGAAAACATTCACCTTTAGTTACCAATGGCATAAAATATGTGTGAGTACATGTGCTTGTGAGCATTGGTATCACTTTGTTGTCTTCCATACATGTGCTTATGTACATGTGTCCATTCAGTGAATTATTAGTTCAGTGTGTATTATTCTGTCCTTCGGTGTGTGGTGGTATTTTTTCATATGGGAACATTTATTCACTCACCAATTTTGTCCTCTTATTTTCGTCCTGCCTTTGGGGTCAAGTTCACATAATGAGGAGAGTAAGAAGCTCACTTTTCTTCCTTTGAGTTACAAGGAGCTGATTGAGACAGGGGCACAAAAGTAGTGTGTTCATTCTGGAAATATGAGAATACATCTATGTGTTCATCAGTATACCAAAATGGCATAGTGATGCCTTTGCTTATGTGTGTGCTAGATTGTAGTCATAGTATTTAACTGTGCAGTAAGGGGAATAATATAGTTACAAGTCAGAAAGAGGCTTTAATAAACTAAAAGAAGATATAGTTTGAGGGCATGAGTCAGTGTGGTTGGCTTAGAATGTGGAAGTTTAGTACATAGTGACAGACAATTAGGTCATAATGGTTACCTGTTAGCCACAGCAGAATACTCTCTGCTCATATCATGGGCTCAAAAAGCAGAGAACAGCTGAGAAGCAGTGGTATACTGGAGTACTTTAAGGTTCCAAGGTGTGTGCCATTGAACACCTTTTAATATCCACCCACATTGAAGGTGAGTTTCCAAATCAGACCTTGGATAAATCCTTGGAAAGTGCCAAACAATGGTAACTATTACCTAATGCAAGGTTTCCTAATTTCTCTGAATACAGTCTGTGAAATAGCTGACAAAAGACTGTTTTTATTTGATGTCTTCATCCAAGACAAGCAAATTTCTGGATTGTGACACTTAAGAACTCAATGTTACTCACAAAAGGGTAAGTTTTTCATTCTTACCTGTATTCAGCAAAGTCTCACACCATTTCATAGATGAGACTGAGGTTGATGAAGGATGTGATTTTCTTGAATTTGGTTGCTGCCTAGGATAGTCTATCTGAAGGTATTTAAATTCTTTGAACCACAGTGTCACTACCACCTGGGAAAATTGAATTCAGTCTATGTTATGTTGAGCCCGGGGTCCTGAAAAAATAGCCCAGCTCCTCTACTCCTCACCATGACAGGATGTCTCTGTTGCATACTGAGAGGTCTTAGACACTGCCTCTCATCCCACTGTCAACGGATTTCTATATGAGGCTACTATACTATTCACCACCCAAGGATGTACTCCCTTTTATATTTTTTATATATGATCTCTGAGCATTGGGGAGGCACCAATTTCATTAGAGGAATGTTTGAGCTAAATAGAAAGGATAATCCTGTATAATTTTTTAACCCATCAGTATTTCATTGACGCAAACTGTGAAAATCACATTTGGTTAGAATAATTTAAGAAAGTAGGGTTTCTTTGGAAAGAAGGTAAGACAGATGGTGTTTTTCAACTATGAACAAAATGAGTGAAACTAGGCAAGAGCAGCTTGATTCTCTAGGTAAAATATACTGCATAGCTGAATTGTTTTTACTGATGTGTAGGAGGAGGAGGACCTGCTTGTTCATCCCGGCCACCTGGCTAGCTTAGACCTGAAATAACCATGCGGAAACTGTATTATTTTAGTCAAAACTCAAAGCAATCAGGGGAACACATTTTGACTATTTTTGGATGGTACTCAGATTGAAAGAACAAAAACAAGTTTGCGTCTTTCTGTCTTTAAATTGTTAATTAAAGCTTATTTCCAACAAGTGCACCTTGTTTTATGGGTTGTAAAGTTTCAGGCATCAGGCAGGCTCTTTCACACATTAGAGTATACATTTAAAATATTGTCACTTGGGCTAGAGAGATAGCAAAATGGACCTGAGTTTAGATCCCAACACCCACATTGAGCGGCTCACATACACCTGCAGCTCAAGCTCCAGAGAACCCAAACACTCTCTTCCGGTCTTTGTTCTCATGTACACATAACCACATCATTTATTTCATTTATTTATTTTTTTTTAAATTTTGGGTGAGGGCTGGCTGGAGAGATGACTCAGTGGTTAAGAACACTTGTTGCTATAGCTCAATAAAAACAATTTTAAAAAATAAATTAAAAATTAAATTCCTTTCATAGAACATTCATGATCTCTTTTCTCACTAATTTTTGTTACATAAACTAATATATATTATATATAAAAGAAATTATACTTGTATATATATAATATTTTATGTAGCAATTTTAAATCCATATATGTTTTGATATATGTATATTAATATGCATTCCTATACAAATATATATTACTTTCTTGTTTATTTGTCCCTCCTAATTTTGGCATTCTTTATTTCTTCTTACTTGCCTCCCTACCTCCTCCATGATCTACCAGTCCATGCAATTCCTTTTCAAAAATGATCATATTTTATGTAATGGGGCTTTCTCTCTGCTTTTCTTTCTTTGTTTTTTTAAATAAGTTCTCTCTTTCATTTATTGTTTCTTTGTCTCTTTCTTTTTATTTATTTATTCATTTTGTCTTAATTCAGATGTTTTTTTGTAAATGTCCCACTTAGGGAGAGCTGAAGATTAAGTTAATATATACATTATATGTCAGAAACTATTTTTAAAAGCTAACATTCTGCAGTATTCTCTAAATATGTTGAATACTGAGAGGCTTTCAGCATTGCTTCATACAATAGGCCACCTATTAATGTACTTCTTTATAAATTTTACAATATATATGTACATACACACACATATATATATATATAAATATATTTGAATTTATTTATATACAAATGTGTGTGTGTGTGTGTGTGTGTGTGTGTGTGTGTGTGTGGTTTCTGATCGATGGGGTGGTATGTCGTCACCAGAGGAGTGTTTTTTGGAAAATATTTCTGTACTATCTGTAAACAAAACAATGTTCTATTGACTGATGCTGTGAGAAGGATTTATGTCTAGAATTAGCAATAGGAGTGGGCTCTTTATGGTAGCCAGTTAAGGGGTAGTATGTTTTGCAACATTGATCCAATTGATTGAAACTCGACAAAAGGAGCTTCACTTTCTTGTTAAAATGCTTTCCCAAAAGAGATTTTTTATTTATATACTCAGCACTATTCTTATCCCCCTTGAAGGATTTGAATTCAATTTAAACTTCATTCTTTGGGAGAAGATATGTGTTCTTTATGTTCTTGAAGTCTAGGTTTACTTAAATCTACTTACCAAAGTGAACAGTGGAGTTTCCAGTGCATGTATGAACAGCTCTAAAATTTTTGACCATGAAGATACAGCTATTTCCCATTTACTTTTGTGGACAGTTTTAACAGAAAGACAAAATTATAGCCATCCAGGCATTTATATATGACTATTGGACAAGGAACAAACTTGCCTGAGCTTCCTTACTCTTTTCTCCCAATAGAACATGGAGACTTTACCTACATAGAGCAACATACAGTATCCCTGGGTCCTTCTGGACTCGCTAAATCCTCCATTGATTATTGTGGTGGTCTCAAAGGTCCCTGTTATTTTGGTCTTTAACATTAAAGTTGAGGGCACACTGTTCTTTTGTTCAAAGTGAGAATTGTTTATTTTTGGAAGTTATTATGTGATTATGTTTTTTCTCCCAATTTTGTGGATGTAAATCTTCCAGAGGTTCTCCTCGTCTCTTCCTTTGTTGACTGAACTCGGGAGCTCTCATGGTTTCCTGGAGAACTTTTCTGTGAAGAGAGGGAGATACAGAGAAAAAAGAAAAAAAAATGTATCATTAACAATAAGAGAAATATGTTTTCACACAAAAAATGGATTTTTGTGGTTATATGACATAAAATACAATATCATCTTCACACCCTAATAAAGAAAATAGACATTATTAAACAATACATCTTTAAAAGGTGTCTAACAATTCTTTTCTTTGAAATTAAGAACAATAATTTGTTAAATTTTTGCATTAGTGAGGTCTAATGGATTTTTCCCACTGATTATGCACATTTCTCAAGTACTAAGCTTCTACTTATTGATCTTCATTTCTCAAAAGACAGGAATCTTGCCCTTATTCTTTATATTAATCCCCAGCTTGTCTGAGATGTAATACACACGGCTACATTTTCTCAACTAGACAGAAAATATGTTGCAACATTACAGAAGAGACCTAGACGGTTACATGGATTCTGTTTCTTCAAAGAGTAAGCTGTTTACCTCAGGGAACTGAAATATCATTATAAAATTTATATCATTAGGAACACTAAGAGAGACAAAATACCCTGGCTAAAAGAAAAGTACGAGTAATGTGTAACTCACTATGGGAAGGTTCATGGTTGTCCTCTAGGAAAGCCAAGAGTAGAACAGTATCTGGGCATAGTACAGAAAACCCAGCCAGAATCCTCAGTTATTCTATGCGGTACTCCCATAGATGTCCACAAGTAACTGTACTCCTTCATAAGAAAGCATTCTCACAAAAATAGTGTGCTAAAAATTATTGAAAAAAATTCTTAATAAACATGGTAGAATGTTTATTGCATTGAGACTAGCAAGGTTTATGGAATAATAGCAAACTAATAGAAAACAAAGCACTAGTTCATTTGACGGTTCCAATATTAATTTAACAAGGTGTTGTTTTGGCTGAAAACAGTAATTAAGTAATTTCCCTTGATACCTAAGCCTAACTTCATTGAAGCCTAGGAGAAATTGAGAGTTGTATTTTTCTTCTCCCCTAACCTTGTTTATAAGACATAAATCTACACCCCTTTTGCACTTTTTAAGGAACAGAAAAGATAAAAGCTCTCAATGACACCTTTCTGCTCATCTCAGCAGCACATACACTAAAACTGGAATAATACTGAGAAGATTACCATGTCCCCTCCATAAGGACGACACACAAATTAATGAAGCATTTCATATTTACTAACAAAAAACCCTCTCAGCATCATTGGGGATGAATTATAAAAAGTGTTTGAAGATACCATGGAGATCAGATTTGTCCTCAAGGATGGGAAGAGTGAGGGATTGCTCATATTGAATTTAAGACAGAAGCTGATGTAAAAGAAAATTATGAAGAAAAGTAGGGGGCAGAAATTGATAGACAATGTGTTTCACTTTACAACCCTGTAGAGAAAGGATAAAGCCTTCTACTGCCATACCACTCTGAACACGCCCAATATCGTCTGATCTTGGAAGCTCAGCAGGGTCAGGCATGGTTAGTACTTGGATGGGGGAAAGGACAAAAGCAAGAGAGAGCTGGAAAGAGTAGCACTTGGAGTGGTGAATCAGAAACTTTGGTTGATGTAACGTTTTCGACAATGCAACAGAAGAAACTCTTCATAAAGTATCTGAGTAAGCAACTTTTATCAAAGTGCCCATAATTCAAAGAGCAAATTTAAAGGGCATGCATTTATTGAATCTGTTTCATTTGAAGATGTTAAAGAACCTATAAACTTCTGGAATAAATTGGAAATAAAGGGCAGAAGAATCAGGTTGGAGTTACAAGGAACCGGGGCATTGCCTATTGCAAGAAGTCAGCCACCCAAACCTCTGTTTGTCAAAGGTCTGTCAGAGCATACCACTGAAGAGGTCTTTAAAGAATCATTTAAGGGTTCTGTTCAAACAAGAATAGTCACTGATTGGAAACTGGTTCATCCAAAGAGTTTGATTTTGTAGGGTTCAATATTGAGGAAGACACAAAAGCTACCAAGGAGGCCAGAGAAGATGGAGAGAGAAGCCGATGGAAACAAACATGGGACTGGGCCAAACCTAAAGGTGAAGCTGACTTTGGTTGTCTATATGGAGGCAGAGGAGGTTTTGGAGGCTGAGGAAGGGGTCTAGGAGGAATAGGAAGGTTTGCTGGAAGCCACAGACTTTGGAAGTCTAGGAGGATTCCCAGGTGGTAGAGGAGTCAGAGAGACTTCAAATCACCAGGAAAGAAGATAAAGTTTGAACAGTTTCTTCAACCCCACTTGTTTCCTCTTTGTTTGAAAGAAAGGACTCTGGGGTTTTCCTCTGTTACCATGCTGTGACAGAGCCTTGTGAGAACATTCCAATACAGTATGTAGCCATGTGGTCTATTTGAAATCCCTACAGATAACATTTCAAAAGAGATACCCTGTTAGATTTGACCAGCTATTCATATAAACTTCTAAAAATAAGTGATAGAGCTAACCCTTACCTGTACATTTTGAGTATATGTTGCTTCATCCCATGTACGAAAACATTTTTTCCTACAAATATTTTTCTTTTTTGCTTTCATTGGGAGCTATAAAGAAATATTTTAGTGGAATGGCTTTGAGTTTCTCTTCATTTAATTTGGGAGCATGGGGGTGGGGTAGGGGTAGGGGTGGGGCTGGGGGAAGGGGAGAGGTGGAGAGGGAAGAAAGAAGGGAAAGACTGGAGAGAGCTTGTGGGAATGGGAGGGTGGAGATGGAGGAAGGGCGGATATAGGAGCAGGGAAGAAGATATCTACATTAAGAGAGCCATTTTAGGGTTGGCAATAAACTTGGCTCTAGAGGAGATCCCAGGTGTCCACAGGGGTGTCCCCACCTAAGTCCTTGGGCAGCAGAGGAGAGGGTGCCTGAACTGGCCTTGCCCCACTATCACACTGATGATTATCTCGAATATCACCATAGAATCTTCATCCAGTGATGGATGGAGATAGAGACAGAGACCGTCATCAGAGCAACGGACTGAGCTCCCAAGGTCCAGTTGAAAGGCAAAAGGAGGCAAAAGATGAGCAAGGAAGTCAGGACCGCGAGGGGTTGTTCCATCCACTGATTCTGTGTGCCTGTAATAATGGGAGCTCACCAAATCCAGCTGGACCGGGACTGAATGAGCATGCGATCAAACCAGACTCTCTGAATGTGGCTGAAAGTGGGGGCTGACTGAGAAGTCATTGATAAAGGCACTGGGACTTGTTTTTACTGCATGTACTGGCTTTTTGGGATCGTAATCTATTTGGATGCACAACTTCCTAGGCCTGGATATAAGGGGGAGAGCCTTGGACTTCCCACAGGGCAGGGTTTCCTGCTCTCTCTCAAGCAGGGAGGGGGGCGGAAGAGGGTGAATGAGGGAGTGGGAAGGGAATGGGAGAAAGGGAGGAAGTGTAAATTTTTGAATGGAAAAATATCCTCCCCCAAAAAGAAATATTTTATTGTGTGCTTTTTTTGATTCAGTGACTTTAGGGCAAATTAAAAATTCTATCCATTTAAAATAAAGAATGATACTCTAACATGCTCATCAATCTCTTTGATACACTTTGAAGATAGCAAATGACAAATGGCCCCAATCTCTGCTCTGGGGGTAAGTTCCTTTGGGATGTGAAGAGAAAAACATGCTGTTTTTATCATTATATTATCTACCCAATCAATCATCTGGTAACTTGATTCAATACAAAACATTGTATTTTTTTGTAAAATCATCATGTGTCCATTCACCACATGCACAACTGGTATGTGGAGAGGCTGTAAGGAACACTGAATCCCCTGGAAACTGAGTCACAGATGGTTAGGAGTGTCCTCCTTGATCCTTGAGGCCAAAATACTGGATGCAAATAATGTTTACGCTAACCAGCTAAGCTTTCTGCTAGTTTTGTCCTTGGTTCTGCTACAGCCTGGTACATTAGCCTGAGGGATCTATTTTACTTTAAAATGGTAATTTCTCAACCTGCCTCAAAGAAGCTCAGGCGCCAAGGCCCATCTAACCTGTCTGACATTGCCTTAAACCCTCGACCACCTGTCTGGGGAAAAACTCCCACAGAGGCCAGTTTCCCCAGCCCCCTCTGGGTGGGAGGAGTTTTCCTTTACTGGGGCCAAAGGTATTTTAACCCTGGATTTAGTTGAATAAAGGGGCATTCTCTTCTTGAGGATGACTGGAACTCTGTATCTATGTGTGTGCGTCTTATGTTTTAACCCCTAGGACAATATGGAACTCATGGGATGTGGGTGGCGTGGAAGGACCACCTCTACAGATGGAGGCACCGCTAGGATATGAAGAAGAAGCAGCCATGAGTTTCTGGAAAGGTAAACCTATGGGGTCACCCTAAAAGGAAAAAGGTTAGCCAGAAGGGTGTATTGGGATTTTGAAATGTAAGCATCTCTGTTCTTGTTTGGAACTGGGAGGCCTATTGAGGTCAATTGACAGTGCTTTTGGAGAAGCACCAATATTTTAAGGTAGACGGCACCACATGAGGGTTCATTAAGACAGTTTGCTTCTTGAGGTGATATTTTGCCTAATTTTTATGAGAGAATTCAATCCCTGGCTTTGCTAGCATGGGGCTTTAATTTTGGTTGAGGAGAACGGGCTGAGAGAGGATTCAAAAAATATATTTGTAAGTTCTATTAAGAGTTTTTGAGTAACAAAAGAACAGCTTCACAGAGCTTGTCTTTCAGGGAGACTAGAAAGCTCCCATGTATGTTTGAATGTGGGTCACAGGACCGCACTTGGTCATTCACTGTGGCTGAGGTTCTGCAAGGTACACTTAGGAGCAGAGACACAGGCTGCTGTATGGTGCAGGGAGAAGCGCGGGCAGCCGCCAGGCCCTGCCTGTGAGCAGTGGGGCCATTACAGACAGGCCAAGGAGGGTAAAACGCAGCGGTGTGCCAGTACATTCAGCCGCGGGTGCAAACTCGTCCGGAGGCACAGCTGCGCTGATCACACGCAGAAAGGCAACGCAAAAGGCAGTCACATATGCTGGCTCCCTAGCCCAAGGTGGCCAGTGAGCGGCGGGCCACAGGGACCTAGGACAGGGCACAATGGCGGTTGTGGCGGCGCCTGAGCAGACAGATAAAAAGAGAGTGCTAGGCGGCCGAAAAAAGCGACAATAGCAGGCCTTGATGGTACGAAAAATAGTTAAAATCCGCCCGCCAAATCTCAGGTAACAGTTTGCAGCCGGAGGGAGCAGGTCTGTATCCTGCCCCCCCCCCCCCCCCCCCCCCCCCCCCGCTGTGCAGCGCAGCTTTAGCAGTTTAAGTGGAGACTGATAGATTCAAAGGTTTTACAGACCCAAAGAGGTTAGCTAAATCTTGGAATGGTTTGTTGCCTAATTTTCTGTAAATTCAAACTGTGCTAGTTTGCATTTCCACCAGTGGTGGAAGAGTTTCTCTTAAGTACAAGTTATGAGCAATATTTGATCTTAATCATGTTTAAGGGATAAGAGTCAAGAGTTATTTTGATTCACACTTCTCCTATGATTAAAGATGTTATATTTGAGGATTTTTAAAATGTCTTTCAGTCATTTTAAATTTGTCTATTGAGAGTTTTCAGTTTAGGTTTGTTGCATATATTTTAATTTTATTAATTGCTCTTTGGAGGACTAATTTATGGAGTCCTAATATTTTTTATATGGATTGATGACTGACAAAGATTTCCATATCTATAGCCAGATATGTCGATCCTATTAATTATTTCTCTAATGTTGGTGGGAGGCAATGTGCCCCCATAAAGATAATTTTGATAATTCTGTCCAGTTGTGTAAGTGCTCATGTACTGGATCAGATAATAATTTTCTGCCCCTGGAAAAGTTCCAGGCGGATCTGATTCTAAAAGATGTTTTGAGGCTGACCATTCAGCCCAGTTCAAGACCTGCTATGATGGTGCAGGCCAATAAAAAATAATGTTTTGAGGTTGGCTAATTCAGGCCAATATTTAGGCCGGTTGAAGTGACACAGGCCAATAGAATTTGCTCCTTGGAGACAGAGACCTACAGATCTCTATGTGTCCAAGCTTGCTTGGTTGTAGTATAGATCCTAAACAGCTAAGCACATTGCTCCCAGAGACTGACGAGGGGCGCCAATTTCAATGGCGCACGCAGGCAGGATTGGCCTCAACTAGCGTCTGACAAGGTCCAGGTCATGTACTGATGTACATGGTCCGGACTGGGTTTTGATTTGGGGAAGAGAAGCGGTTTTTGTGTGTTTCCACAGGATGCAAAGCACCCCGTCCCTGAATGTCTGGTGTGGACCGTGGATTCATCTGTCCAGAGGCCTGAGGACAAAGCCTCTGCTATGGAACTGTCTGACCTGATTGCTGCGGAGCTGGCGGGTTCCTAAAAAGTGATCCAGCTCCTACCCTTGTTCTATCAGTTATTGCTGTACTGTTATTGCTGTACATTGCTATATTGTTATTGCTGTACAATTGCTGTACTGCTGGATTTCCCCTTGATTTGTCAGTTATTGCTTGCTATCAGTTTTTCTTATCTTGTCAGCTATTTCTGCTGAGCACTATGGGTATCTTCAAGGCAGGTTACAAAATGCCATGGTTGTTCAAATTAAGAATTTGGAAACTGAGGTTAATCTTGACAGATTGGACATGGTTTTTTGACCTTGCTGGTCACAGAATAGGATTTTTACTGTTTTTCATGGTCCCTGAAATACAAAATTTACTAATTGGCTGTCATTTATTCTAGTTAGCTTCCCAGGGACCTTACACCAGTGCTATTGAGACCTTACTTAAAGGGGCTCTATTCTGAGCAGAGTTTTCAGGATTGTGCCAAAGCACAATCTCCTTTGGAAATGCTTGTATATGCTGGAGCATGACATTCATGATCTCATGAAGCCGGAGTCAGGACTACTCAGGTCAAGTCCTTTTGGCATTCGCCTCAAAATATCTTTCAGCATAATCTGGCTGGACTCAATGTATGACTAGTAACCAAAGACAGGTAAGGATTGAATGGAGGAGATTCTGACCTAAGACAGAAAGGTATTTTGACCTGGAATACTTTTTCCACGACGGGTAAAGAGTCTGCCTGGCCATCACCACCTAAGACAAGGTGCTAGTCATCATATTTTATATAAAAGGGGGACTTGTGGGACCCTGTCCTCCTTGATCCTTGAGGCCAAAATACTGGATGCAAATAATGTTTACGCTAACCAGCTAAGCTTCCTGCTAGTTCCGTCCTTGGTTCTGCTACAGCCTGGTATATTAGCCTGAGAGATCTATTTTACTTTAAAATGGTAATTTCTCAACCTGCCTCAAAGAAGCTCAGGCGCCAAGGCCCATCTAACCTGTCTGACATTGCCTTAAACCCTCGACCACCTGCCTGGGGAAAAACTCCCACAGAGGCCAGTTTCCCCAGCCCCCTCTGGGTGGGAGGAGTTTTCCTTTACTGGGGCCAAAGGTATTTTAACCCTGGATTTAGTTGAATAAAGGGGCATTCTCTTCTTGAGGATGACTGGAACTCTGTATCTATGTGTGTGCGTCTTATGTTTTAACCCCTAGGACAATATGGAACTCGTGGGATGTGGGTGGCGTGGAAGGACGACCCCTACATAGGAGCACTCATGTGAGTGTGAAGGATCAATCTCAAGTCTTCAAGCACAGTTATGCTCCTAACTTTGAGCCATCTATCCAATCAAAGGAACACATCCTTAACAAGAGCCAAACATGTATTTGTTCCAGGCAAAATCAGTTATGTACCCACCACCTTCTTCCCCTTACCTCCTACTCACAGATGAAATGAAGACATGACTTTAAAGTAAGAGGCTATAACAAACATTAATACTGAGAGTGACTCTCCCTGGCAGTCACAATGAGGACATGAGCTGAACAACTTAAAGAATACATTAATTTACTACATTAATTTACACTATATGTAATATGAGCTGAACAAAGACAGCAATAGACATGCTAAAGGGGGATTTGAAAAGTTCATGAGTATTCCACCCTATATAAAGTCCTTCAGTAGACTAAGAATACCTTGCTCAGCCTTGATATAGGATGAGGGGTGGGGCACAGGCTTGGTCCTGCCCTAAGTTGTTGCGCCAGACTTTGTTGACTTCCGAAGGATGTCTTTACCCACTCTGGGGAATTGATGGAAGGTGGGAATAAGGGGGATGTAGGGAGGTGGGAGAAGGGAAGGGAGGGGGAACTGTGATTGGTTTGTTAAATGAAAAGTATATTTTTTAAAGTAAAAATGTGAAAAAAGAAAATAAAAAAGAATTTATAAGAGAGGCATAAATGATCTTTTTTCTATTTTTTTTTATTTTCAATACATCCTGAGTACAGATTTTCACTCCTTTCACTCCTTCATGCTTCCCCCATCCTACCTTCCCCAGATCCACTTCTCCTCCTCTGTTTTTTTTTTCAGAAAAGAGCAGACCTCCCTGGGAAATCAACTGAACATGGTATAATAAACCATTCTATCAAGGCTGAGCAAGGCAACCCAGTATGAGGAAGAGGGTCCCAGGGGCAGGCAAAAGAGTCAAGAGATATATCTTCCCACTCCAACTGCTAGGAGTCCTACAGAAACATAAAGCTAATACCCATAGCATATATGTAGATGATCTAGTGTAGTCCTACGCTGGAGAGATGGTTCTTCACTTAAGAACACTGGCTGCTTTTCCTCAGGACCCAGTTTCAATTCCCAGTGCCAACATTGGGTAGATAACAGGAAATCTGACACTTTCTTCTGGTGACTGCAGACACCTGCAGTCACATGCACATATCCACACATCTATATGTAATTAAAATGAAAAAGTCTTAAAAGGAAGAACCCATTCAGAAATGATATTATAAGGACAAGATTCTTCCCATTCAGTGTTCCGGTTTGTAGCTCAACAAATTCATTTTAAAAAGTTTCTTTCGAAAAGAAAAAGCCCATGAAGACAGAACCTGCAGAGTGGCCTTCTCAAAAGGGATCACACAAAGAAGTGTTTTCAGTTCAAGATACAGGCACTCAGAGGCTGCTATAATGTTTGTAAAGAAGATTTAGAGTTTATCTTGAGCTGGTCTCAAAATTTTTGGTCATGTACATGATTTTGCATTTGCCAGAATATAAAATAAGAGTTATGGGGCCACCAAAATTTTCACCAGAGTTCCAGAGAAAAGGAGATAAGGCCAGTCACTGAGGACCAGGTTTGGATTCCCAGCTCAGAGGAGTTCACTCTGCAGCTGTGAATGTGAATCCAAAGTGCCAGTGAGGATTCCAGAATGTTAGAGATGCTTCAAATATATGATGTCTACTAAGGAGAGCTGCAGGCACTGTGTGGAAACAGCTGGAGAAACACTACATGCTTTCATTCGACAACACCAGGGATGGAGGTGTGGATTCTTAGGTGCACTTGAGTGCCGATACTGCTGCCTTGGGGTCCACACTCCAGATCTGAAGCTGAGGAGTCTGATCCTTGTTTTATCAGGTTTCATTATTGTTTGGTCTGGACTGTTCTTTCTCTCTTCTTGCTTCTTGTTCTTGAAATGGGAGAGTTTATACCATATCATTGTACACTGGGAATGTGTAATTTGTATTGACTTTACCAAAAGTCTCAAAGGAGACTTTGATATTTTGAGTAGTGTAAGACTCTGGATAATTTTCACATTTAACTATACACATTTTAATCATGAGATGACCATGATTCCATGGTGTCCAAGAGTGGGATGTTGTGTTTTTAATGTGAAATATCCTCTATAGGTTTATAAGCTTGGACATTAACCACCAGCTAAGTGGCACCGATTTCAGAGATTTTGAGACATAGGATACAAAGCTGAATTGGTTCAGTCATAGTCTGCCATTGTCAGATCTTTGAAGATTGTAGTTTTGAACCACTTTGCATTCTACACCTGGCTTAATGATCTGACATTATCTGAAGTGCTCTAGTCCCATGCTTCTGTCACCATGAACTTTCCTATGCCTAAATTGACATAACTGAATCAATCAAACTTGCCTTGTCATGATGGACTCAATCAAACCTCCCCTGTCACAATGGTGGATGCCACTTTAAAGCCATGGGACATGAGCACTCCTTCTTTGTTCAGGTTGCTTCCAGCAGGTATATAGTCACCATGATAAGATGTGTAATTAATACATGCTATTATCTCCCCTCCATCTCCAACTTATTATCATGTGTTTTTATTATGTTGTTTGGGAGATTTTCATCCTATTAAGTTTACAAAAAAGAAAGGGTAAAGAGATGACAGTATTACAGTCCTTGCTCATAAATTTGTCAAGGAAAATTTATCTTACTTTGTTTTTATTTAAAATTAAAGCAATCTATAACAATACTTTGAACAAAAGGAATAAATTATCTACGACATTATCACTGTGACCATCCATGTTAAAAAAGTTTATAAAATCCGTCATTATAAAACGTATTGTGCTTTATTAAGAGAATTATTACATTGAAACCTAAAGAATATAATCCTGAAACTGGATTTTTCCTCTATGATATAGAACTAAGAAAAACAAAAAACTGTACTCAGTCTGCTGAACATTGGAATGAAAACTGACTCTTTGGAACAAAGTCCAGAGTCCACTTCTATATTAGCATGTAAATAATATGGAAGTCAGACAATTTATTTATCTTTGTAGGGCTTGTAATTATGATGTCCTGCCAAATGAGGTCAACCCACCTTGGTTGTTTTGTGCTGTTGTGGTAATTATTGTTGGAATACAAGAACCCTAATTCAGAAAAGGATTGTATTCTTTTAGAGAGTTGTTGCTTCAAGAGCTATTATTTGCTTGAATAAGTTCATGGTCTGGTTAATGTTGACCCAGGCAAGGAATGCTCAACTCACTTTCAAAGACCAAAATAAAGCTTAGTAGATTCCCACAGAGGAAGTGTCATATTGCCAGGTCTCACAATTCTAGTCTTTAGGTATGTGAGAGTACATCTGTGGCCATTAAATTTGTGAGAATTTCTCCTAGCAGCAAATGGAACAGTTCTATGCCAGAGACTCATTTTCTCAGCTTTCAATATGTTTCCTGATTCTTTTCAAGCCAAAATAATATAAAACTCTTTTAACAGGTATCCAAGGCCATTGCTACTCTAATAAAAAAGGACAAATCCCAAATATATAAAAAGGTATCAAAATTCAAGTCAAACATTTTGAAATCCTCCATTAAAGGTATTACATTGTAAAGGATGGCATAGAATCTTTATTAGAACAAAACAACATAACTTTTCCAGATTAATATGTATGTAGCTGAGTTGGGTCTATGCATTATTCGCATACACAATATATATGTGGCCATTTTATAATTTAAGCAGACAGTCTTTTTCTTGTCTTTTTCATTGATGCTTGTTTTTATGAGGGTTCTCTGAAGACTGAACATATATCTTGTGTTTCATTTATTCAAAAATATTTATCACTGAAATATAGCTCTAGGTAGAGCAGATGTTTTCTAGTGTTTATGTATATTTTATTAGGTATGTGACATTTGAAAGAGGTGATGAAATAAGAATAGTCATATTTATTTGATGTGGAAGCTCTGTCATCCTATGATCTTTAAGAGTCAGTTTAGGGAGTGACCTTTTGGGTATCCAGAGGAAACTGCCCACCCAGGGTTATCTCTCTCTCTGAGAGATAACAGCTCTCAACTGTTGAGTCCAACAGCTGAGGTTGGACTTCTCATTTCTGTTTCATGAGTTCACCCCTTATAATAAAGAAAATATAATTGGAATATTTTGGAGTTAGCCTGGGATTCTTTGACCCATGTCCTCACCTTCAACATTTGGCATCCAAATGTGGGTCTTGGGGACTGGTACACCCCCTTTTCAGGACCTCCACAGCTACAGACAATTGCCGCCAGGATCGTTTGACCCACATCCTCCCCTCAAGATTTCTTGCCTAATCTTAGGTAATAAAAATGTGAAAAAGAACAAAAGGTTAGTTTTTAGGAAACTGGAACTGAACAAGGAGTAAAAGTGCTTCCTGAGGGGTGGACACAGATGCTGTACAGAGTCATTGCGATTGAAGGAGAGCATTGAAGAACTGAGAAATTGAGGAATGTTGGGTCAAGAATAGCTTTTGGCATGAGATAATTTCTCCAATGAGGTGCATTGTCAGAGCAACACACCACGGGAAAAGTCTTCCATTCCAGTAAGGATTGTTGAGATGACTGCTCTGACAGAATCTGTTACTTTAAGTATCTTAATTTAGTTCTTGTAAATCCTGATGAACAATGAGATTGGGGATATTCTAAAGTCTGTGACGAATTCTCTCTTTTTTTCCTATAAATCTCTCAGATCTCTCATCAAGGCCAACAACAGTAAAAAGTTTGATATTTTTGGCAATATAGGGAAATGCTGGCTTATTGCAAATAGACCCTGAGGGAGGGAGTTTTTATCCTAGCTCTTAAATATGATATTTGGACTGAGATATTCATTGTCTCAGAAAAATCAAATTATGTTTTGAAGCTTCTGCCAATGGTGATTTATTCCATGCTGTAAGAACCCACCAACCCAACCACAAAACCTTCAACCCTGGGCTTGTCTTACTTGCAAGATGGGTCAACAGTGGCTCAACGCTTGTGAGTGTGACCAACTAATGACTGACCTAACTTGAGGCCCAAGGGAGGGAGATCATGCCCATGACCAGGAACCAGAATCCAGGATGGTTTACAAATGTGGCCTATAACCAAACAAGACTAGCCAAAGGAAAATAAAAAACAAAAAATAAAACCAAGCCAAACAGCAAAAACCTCAAAGAAATGATTTCTAATGATACTCTGCTATATTCATAGATACATGCCTAGCCCTGTCATCATTAGAGAGGCTTTATCCATCAGCTGATGGGAGCAGATGCACAGACCCAAAACCAAACATGAGGCAGAACGTTAGGAAGAGGAAGGATTGTAGGAAACAGAGGGATCAAGGACACCAAAGCATGACCCACAGAATAAACTAAGCAGGGTGATGTGGGATTCCTCTCTGTGTGCTGTGAAAACCATTGATTAATAAAGAAACTGCTTCGGACCTATAGCAGGGCAGAACTTAGCCAGGTGGGGAAAACTAAACTGAATGCTTGGAGAAAAAAGGGTGGAGACAGAGAGAAGCCATGTAGCCCAGCCAGAGGCAGATGCCAGAACTCTACCTGGTAAGCCACAGCCATGATACAAAGATTACTAGAAATGGATTAAATTAAGATGTAAGAGTTAGCCAAAAGAAGTTAGAGTTAATGAGCAAGCAGTGATTTAATTAACACAGTTTCTTTGTGATTATTTCGGGGCTGAAGAGCTGGAAATGAAAGAAGTGGCCTCCTTACAACAGTAGGGAACATAGGGGCTCACAAAGATTTGGGGGCAATCATGGAGCCTACATAGGTCTGCAATAGGCACTCTGAATAGATGCTCTGGCTGTTTAGCTTGGGTTTTTTGTGAGATTGCTAACAGCAGGTATGGGGGTGTCTCTGACTTTTTTACCTGCTCATGGGACCCTTTTCCTCTTACTGGGTTGCCTCATCCAGTCTTGATATGAGGGTTTATGCCTAGTAGTCTTGTTATGCTCTGTTCAGTTGATATCACTGGGAGGCCTACACTTCTGAAGGGAAATGGAGGAGCACTGGATCTGGGAGAGAGGGGAGGCAGTGGAGAACTAGGAGGAAAGAGGGGAGGAGAGGTTATTGTTGGGATGTATTGTATGAGAGAAAAATAAAAGTACAAATATTTCCCCTAAAAAACAAACATCAGGAACAAAGCAAAAAAGTCCAATTCTTTGCTCTTTCAATATCTTCTTCATACAGTTAAATCAGACGTTAAACACGACTACGTGGTTCCAACATTTTTTACATAGTCTCCTTTTCAACTCAAATGGTGTAATGTATTCCTCCAAGGTTTTATCTTCTCTGTTACTTGCTATTGTAAAGGAAAAGAAGTAAGAGGAGGAGAAGAGACAAACAAGATTAGAAGAAGAGAGGATAAGAGGGGAAAAAGCCATCTGTAGAGACCTCTCTGCACAAGTCGAAGTTTCCGAGAAAACATTTTAACATCATGAAGACTTGCTTAGTAAAGGCCAAGTGGTTTCCACTGGGAGCACCTGGTAAAAGAAGCCCTCGACCTCTTGAGTTCAAGTCCTACTCAAGCAGCAAAGCTTGGCTCCGTTTATAAAGTCAGTCAAGAAAATAAAGAAAGAAATAATTTTCAAGGAGCATAGTGACATGTCTGAGAAGCTGCAGGTGTGAGGCTCAGTACTCAGAGGAGAGAATGTGGTGTGATCCAAGGAAACTGCCAACCACTTGCCAAGCTGCTGTAACACATCTACTTCCCTAGTACTCATAACACCTGAGTCCTTCTTTCACATTTCAACAGAAAATGTATGCACTGTTGTTCTCTTCTGCACTGGGTTACCCCACTAGGAATATAGCTTTAACATATTTTAACTTATAACTTCTAGAGTTCCCACCCCAGGATAGTTCTTGAGTAATACATTTAAGTTGAAGAATAATAAAACATCTCAGTACTTTGTTGGTTCCTATCATTCCAGCTTTGACTTGCTTGCCAGTTAGATAATTACTGAAAAAGAAATACAAATATTCTCATAGGGGATTTGTATAATGTAGTTATTAGTAAATAAGAACAAACACACCATTCTACAGAAACTATTCACTGAAGTATTAAAAAACCAAAACCAAAGCAACAACAAAAACAACACAGCTCTTGCTTTACTCAATTTTCAGCTAATGTGAACAGAAAATCGTCTGTCAATACTGATGAAGTCCTACCCAATTATGAAGGGTGAATATGCTTCGCAGGTTACAGTCTCTCAGTGCTCTGTGTTCCCTGCCCTTTCCCTCATGCTTAGCCTTCACTGCCTGCCAGTTCAGTTTGCCTTCCAAGTCCAGTTTTCATCTTCACTGATAGTGCAGGGTGTTCTACTTGTCCTCATGTGGAGCTTCAGCCCATTTCTCAACAGGCTCATCATGAAGACATTTCTAGGCATGAGGGTCGTTGGGGATTCTAGGGATGGGGAGCTCACAATATTTAGCAGCATTTCTATGGGAAAGGATAGTAATGTAAAATATGCATCCATATTGTAATATATCCTCAAATTAAAAACGATGACATTCATAAGAAGCCTTATCTTTTCAGGTAAATTTATAGAAATTTAGGCAATAATTATGTAAATTTTTTTCTTAAATTTTCTTTTGCGTCTCTATTTACTTATTTATTTAATATTTGTGTGTGTGTGTGTGTGTGTGTGTGTGTGTTTATAGGTCAGAGGACAGTTTGTAGGAGTTGGCTCTTTCCTTCTATCATGTAGTTTCTGGGAGTCAACCTCAGTTTCTTAGGATAGAGACAGGGCTTTACCTTATTGAGTAATCACTGAACCCTAATGGTTTTGTTTCTTCAAAATCAGTGTTCTTGTATCTTCTGGGAGCATTAGCCTGTACTATACTTCCTGGCCTTTTCCAGCTATAAGGGACAACTCTCACCTTCTGAAGAATTGTTCCAGAACACAGAAACTCTGGGAATCTTGCATGTAATTAGTACCCTTCCTCGACTACACCCCTCTTCACTGTTTTGAGTACATTGAGAAAATCTAGACTTATCTTCCTGTTGTACTGAGTTTACTGTTAAGAATTCCCCTTATCCATGAAGCATAAAAATTTAAAGTATGTTTCTTACTTAAAAAAATATTTTTATGAAAAACTAATGCACCATGAGAAGAGCACATTTCTTTTCAACTTTCCTAATTAGAATAAAGTGTATTTCACAAATTTGGAATGTCAGGTCATCGCTTGTAATAAAATGCATGATTTAAAAGTATTTATATTTAAAACAGAATGTGCTAAGCAATTTCAAAAGTTGGAAAAGCAATCTAAATGCAAAAGATTGTTAAAAAGTGGAGAAAACTGTGATAACCAAAACTGAAGTAGGAACACCAAAATCTTCACTTAAAACATTGTAAGACATAGAAAGTCGCATGCAGGGTATCTCTGAGTCCTGTGGTGTAACCATCAGTGGTTCTGCTAAACCAGTTCTCCTTTACAGGGCTATTCTATACTTCCTTCAATACATTGTTCCAGAAAAGTTAGCTTGTATTCTTGAAAAAGTCATTACAATGTAACCTGTACTATTAAGTCTGAAACTTTCTCACTGAACTCTCTGTAATTGACACTGTCTTCACTTGTCCTACTTCAGTCTTCGGTAGTTAGAGTTGTTGTTGTTTTTATTATTATTGGCATGCAACTCTTTATTGTTCCTAGTCTACTGTGCACTTGGCACTCTAGTAATGACTTCACAGACAGTGTGAATAAAGGGCTCCTGTGACTGTGAGCTGCTACCACTCACCTGGAGAAAAACCAAACTGCTTCTTAAGTACAAGTTATGTGATACTGCAAAATAATAAACATTAGAAGTAGTTTTAATTTAATTAAAATGTATTCACTCCCTTACTGCTTCCTATCTATCTTTCCACCCTCCCTGGGTCTCCTTTTTCCTCCTGAATTCAAGAACTCCTCTGTTTTAATGATTGTTATTAATATTCATTTAAGCAAATAAACCTAATAGTACAACTTGCTGGGTCCATACAATGTTGCCTACACGTGCATGATTTTAGATCTGAACACTTGGTATTTCTCCATATATTTCCTCAAAATCTATGGGAACCAATTCCAGCACAACCTCCCAGATGCCAAATCCCATTGATTTTCAGGTTGCTCCTATAGAACGTCACATATGTGTATATAAACTGAGCCATGCACGTCTGTCCTTCAGAAACTTTAATTACCTCTAGTTGACTTGCAATCCCTAGCAAAAGTAAATTATATATTTACTGTATTGTTCAGGAATTCACAATACATGTCTATACATGTTCAGAACAGTCAACATTCTAACAGTACTTGAGATTGGTCTGTGATTATTAAAACCACAGCTGCTGAGGTCCTGAACATGGAGAGTCATCTGGGAATTTCATCTATTTTGTTTTGTTGTTTTTAAAATAATTGTTTAACTTTATTTTCTTATCGTAGGCTCAGTGTATTACATGTTTATTTAGTCACCTGCCAGTCTTAAGAGTAGTTTGGCCTTCAAGAATTTGATGTGAAATACTAAATTAGAAGACTTCTAGAATTTTTCATTTTTGCAATTAGTGATGTCACCAGGATTTTGGGAGCATCTTCTATGCCTGCTCCACATTCTCACAATGCCTTCATGTGACTGTGCAGTCTACATCAATGTCCTTCAAGATCTTGGGACTCCACCAGATGTATGCTACCTTAGCCTTTCATGTAGCCAATGAAACATATTATTTTTCAAACTTTTAAAAGTGGACATCAAAAAAGGGGTATCTGTTAGTTGGATCACGTATATCAAGGAGATGTACAAGGATTCAAAAATATGTACTAATGTTCAAAGGATTGTTAAGGGAGTATGTTTGCATTTAGAAAAGCAGAGTAGAAAATTAATTATAGGTGGTTAAAATTTACAATCAAAGATGAAAAGTTTGGTAATGAAGGGTTCTGTTTGTTTACATACAGCAACATGATGAGGTGCTCAACTCAGCAAGGACAACAAGATGCTGTCATGAGGAACAGAAGTGTGAAGTGACAATAGATATATTAACTTCATTGATTCAGAAAATTTAAATTTTATTGACAAATGGGAAAAATATCCATAAAAGAGAAACAGATTAGGAATAAAACAACTGCAAAATATATTTCTTATGGGAAAGCTAGTGGGGCTACTCTAGCTTCTGTTGAGTTGTCAGAATAAAAGGCAAAGAAAGATGTGCTTTGCATAGTGGTAAAGGGTGAATTCATTAAGAAACAGTACAGGTGCACACATGCACACAAACACACATAACATAAACACTATCATATACACACATATATGTATACATATACATACATGCATACCTAGTCCTGATATGTTATGTATGTGTCTAATATTAGCTAGGACATGCCAAAGCAAAAGGAGAGACTAGTATCTAACAAAATAAAGACAGATGTTCTTTTTCCAGATGTATTTTCCAAGCAAGTTCTCTCAGATCCTAAGCAAAGCAATCCTCAGGAAATGGAAAGGGTATTGATAGTGACTGTTTAAATCTTCACTGTTTAGCTCTGGTCTTTTTTTTCCCCTCAAACGCTGTTTATTCTTAGCAATGGAAAGTCCAATGAAGACATCTGCTAGAATTAATTTATCTTCCATCCTATATTCTCTAAGTACTCTGGCTAGATGAGCCAATGTAGCAGAGACTGGGGAAAGATAGTGTTTCAGATTGAGATCCAACAAACCAGAAAACAGATTCTACTTCTTGGCAAGAATCTTAGTTTTCAGAGATTCAGATTCATTATCAGTCAATAGCATAAAGGATTCTTTCAGTTGTAAACTTTAATTTGCTATCATGTAATATATTGTATTTCCTCTGAAACAGTAGAAAATTATAGATTTAAATCATGTCATATACTTCAAATGTGTTTGATAAAAATATTTCTGAAAAAAATGCTGAAAATATGCGTATGTTTATTTGAAGAAAATATTGAGTGATGTAAGATTTAGGATCCATGAAAGTAATGACACATACATAATAATTTCTATAAGAAGGACATCAAATACATAAGCTAGTAAATTTGCTATAGTGTTTTAGAAGCATTATTATATCTCAAAATAAGATTTTAGACTGTATAAGAGAAGAAATACATTCATATTATTTAATTTGAAAAAGGTTTGATAAAACAGGTGATGTCAATGTCAGTAGCTGCCACTCTTCTTTTTAATACACTCACTCACGCAGCAAATGTTTGATTGATATCTTCATGACATTTCCTGGTCTAGTATTTTTGAATATGTTAGTAGCAAAAACAACTTATTATTTCCATATTCAATTAAGGCATTTCAGGACAAATAGTTAACTCATCACCTGATCACATTTGATTGTGTGTAATCTGAAGAAAAACATAATGAACAGAATCCAACCATTTCTTTTCTCTCTCTCTCTCTCTCTCTCTCTCTCTCTCTCTCTCTCTCACACACACACACACACACACACACACACACGGGGGGGGGGAGGAAAGGAAGGAGGGAGTAGAGGGAATTAAATTGATGGCAAAGTTTAGCTTTATTATCTTTTTGCCACATTCCAGTTCATCAGCCTTAGCAGTAAATTTCAAATCACCCATCACTAACTGTGCATCTAATAAAAGTCTATTTTCTGTGTTTGAGATGAAATGTAAATTTCTCAAGTATTTATTCATGAGGAAGTCACAGACTAGCTGATAAAACCAGGGCAGCATTCTGTTGTGTAATATTATTTTAAATTGACAAAGATGTGTTACATTTGTTTATACTGCCTTTGTTAACAATGGAAAGATATGTTGCATGTGTTTAGGCTGCATTTCTTTAATTATGTAAAGATGTGTTGCATTTGCTTCACCTTGCCTGCTGAGACACCTGATTGTTCTAAGAAAAAGTCGAATGGCCTATAGCTACACAGTACAAGAATAGGCAGGGCTGGCAGGTAGAGAGAGTAAGTAGGAGAAGTCTGAACAGAAGAGAGAAGGAAGAGAGAATGAGAGAGAAAGAGAGGCACATACCTGGGGCCAGAAGTCAGGCTGTTGCCAGCCAGACGTGGAGACAGCAGGAAATAAGATGTACAGAAAAAAGAAAGGTAAAAAGCCCAGAGGCAAAATATAGATGAAGCAAACAGATTAAAATAAGAGCTAAGAAAAGGCTGAGCATTCATAATCAATAAGAAGTCTCTATGTTCTGATTTGGGAGCTGGTTGGTAGCCTAAAGAAAAGCCTGCTGCAACATTCCAAGGATGAAGGAGTAGATAAAAACTCCATTTTGAGAAAGAATTCCATTTAAGACAGGGTCTAGTCAGTGGATGGATTTAGTCACAAGCAATTCCAAGAAAGACTACAAACTTCCAGGGTCAAGTCAGGTGACCCCACCCAGGCAGGCCAGCCCTAGATGTACAGGCCCTAGATGTCCTTGTGGTTATTGATAGCCTTTGTTTGGATATTATACTAGACCTTAATTTAAGAGTTGCATACCTCTACCTAATCCTGAAACATCAAGACTTGTATCACCCTGATTGTGATTTTTCCCTTAAAAAAAATCTCCAGAGGCTCAGGGCTATTCTTCTTCACACATGATAGCCTGGGCTTGAGCTTATGATCAATAAACCCCTGTGTGTTTACACTGGACACCGGCTCTGTGGTGATCTTGCTTGTGGGTTTAGCTACAAGGGCACAATATAGCATACCAAATAAGCATAATAAAAGTATTAAAATGCAATAGAAACTTTAAAAAAAGTCAAACTTTAAAAAAAGTTAACACACAGATGAACCCATGGGAAATAACTAGAAGTTCATCAGTAATTGGAACAAGGTTGAAAATATTACAGATGTAATAAAATATCTGGAAGGATTTGAGAGAATGTTGGCCTACTTCCATGTAGCTGCTATCCCTTCTCCACTTGAGCAAACTCTTAGGTTAGTTGATAATACCACTAAGCATGCATTAATACTACTTTGTGACCTATGTTCAATATATTCCTATCAATTGGTACATTAATAATTCTATTATAGTCTGTCATCAAGACTGATCCAATCGTCAAATTGGCAGTCATCTTCCAATTAATCATTCACTTTGCAATTAACGCAAATAATAAACATTTACACAGCCTATACATGTTCTCCATCACTGAGAAATTTAAGGTTTTGAAATTTGGAAGGGGTTGACTTGAAACAAGATTAACATAAATTAAGGGAATGAAGCAACTGAATTTAAATTTTACAAATTAATGGTGGGACGTGCAAGGGGAAATTATAATTTTATTCAGATTGTGAAACATTCATCTTATGTAGAAGTTTAAACAGTTGATAAACTCCAGATACATGCATTCAATTGTGTCTAAAGCCATAAGGAACTTGAAGGCCCTTAGAGGAGACAGAGGAAGTTCAGCACAGCCAGGTAAGTGTACAAGGCAGAGTAACTCTTACTTCACTATCACTTCAGGACAAGAACTGCCGATTCCCACAATGGTACAATGGCCAAAAGGTTCTAGTTCATTGAAGCCAATTAATAGTTTTCCACTGATAATATTCTGAGTCATATTTCTGCCAAAACATGTCAACACAATAAAATTTGAAAATATATATAATCAGACTCATTTTATTAATACACTAATAAATGTATTATTTTTAATACATTTAAAAATAATGGGTTAATTAGTTAAAACTAATGGGTTTATTGCTTCCTCTCACTAAATGATCTCTGGGCATGTAAATTGAAATTGCCTTCAATCCCTATCTAGTGTTGTTTTGAGGGATCATGGCTTAAAACAGAGCTTCATAATCTTTCTATAATGAGAGTCTAGGGCCTTTGTCTCAGAATCATGTAGGTTTTATGAATACTCTGAACATTGCCAGGGCCTTAGAAAACAATACGTGATTCCAAAGAGAATGTTATAAATCGTGTTTATTATCTGAATATCAACTATTTATTTATGTTTTGCTTAAAATAATCTAGCTATTCTGATATACATTTGCTTGTTTTGTTTTAGAGACAGCATTTCTCTGTGTAGTTTAGAAGTCTGTTCTGGAACTCACTCTGTAATCACTGCTGGCCTAGGACTCAGGGATAGCTGCCTGCCTCTGTCTCCCCAGTGCTGGAGTTAAAGGCATAAGCCACTGCCTCCTGGCTACTAATCTGATATTTTTATTCTATGGGAAAGCCTGAGGCTGTGAAGATGTTCTAAGAAGTGAGTAAATTCTTTCACCACTGCAATATGTAGTCTCATAACAGAACATCAATGATTATTAAATTAGCAAAGTAATCTTATAAGCTATATCTTTTGTTATCCTCTTTGTTAGATGGCCTTGCTGGCTGGTCAGAGGTTACAGTCTATCATGGCCTGGCAGCTTTTTCCAAAAGCTCAGTGACGTGGAGACTCCATCCCTCCCCAGCAAAATATTCTGCCCTCTACCTGGGGCTGGAGGATTGACTCTATCTGAAAACTGTCTCTAAGCCAGGTGCCAAATTTACCTTCATCGTTAGGTTGACCCTTGGCCCTGATTCCTGCTAGAAGCTCCCCCTGCTGGCCATATGATAACTAAAACTTACTCTAGGAGACTTACAATAGGATGTGCCATTTAATGCGAATTAGGTTTTGTTCCCAGGAACCCTCCCCCCATCCTATATACTCCATATACTCTAGAATAAAGTTGAGCTGATTCCCTGAAGTCTGTCTCCCAGGCAACTGTTTCCATCAAGTTCACAGGCCATGAACAAATATCTTCATTGCTTCTGCCCTTTTGTCTTCTTGGATGGATGACGAGCAGACCACAAAACTAAGTGATTCCCCACACCTCTCTAGATAGATAAAACTACATTCTGAGTTGAGATTGTGGACACAGGATAACAATGCACAGATGAGCCTAGTCAGTGAAATGTTTGTACTCTCAATTGTTGATATCATCTCGCTTCAGCTCAAAAGATAACATTATTGAATGTATCAATAACAGGATAAAATGACTTTCCATTCGTTCTATATGGAAAGAATTTTCTTCCATAGTTTTATTAGGCAAAGGTTTTTTTTTTAGAACATAATTTTAAAGATATGAAATTAACAATAAAGAAAGGAAACAGAAACATGGTTTAATTCTATGCTCTATGAATTTCATTTCATTTGTTTCTGGTACCGATATTCATGAAAATTTTAATTTGAAAGAAACACAATAATCACCCGTCTATTGCTTTTATTGAGATGGTGGTGTTCTAAGTTATGAAGGGCATCATTAAATATCCTGTGCTATGCAGTGAATAAAAAATGAATTAATTAATACATAATGCTAAAACCTAATTTGCAACAATTGGTGTGATACTGTACTTTTAGAGGCACCTTAACGCTGTCATTGTGCTCACACACTGCTTGAGTTAACTCTACATAACTCACACATACTCTCCATAACAGTGAGCACTTTCAATACTCTTATTTATTTTAGATTACTTTCTGTTTATTTTTATGCTTTGTGTATGTGTGAGTGTAGAGAATGTGTGTGGTATATATGCATGTGGCAGGAGGGATGTATGCACACTTGTGGAGACCAGAGCAAAACGCAGGATGCTCTACTCTATCACTTCTAACCTTCCTTAGTTGAGACTCAGTCTCTTATGGAGCTGGGGCTAGGCTGTGAAGTTGGAAGTCCACTTGTTTCCCGGCAGCTCAGTCTCCTAAAATAATCACTCAGAAACTATATTATTTAAATCACTGCTTGACCAATACCTTAAGCATATTTCTGGCTAACTCTTACATCTTAAATTAACCCATTTCTATTATTTTATATTTTACCATGAGACTCATGGCCTACCAGCAAGTTTCCAGCTAGCAGCTCACATCTTTTTCCTCTGGCAGTTACATGGCATCTCGTGACTCTACCTTCTTTCTCCCAGCATTCAGCTTAGTTCTCCCCCTCCCCAGCTCTATTCTGCCCTATTGCAGGCCAAAATAATGTCTTTATTCATTAACCAATAAAAGCAATACATATACAGAAGGACCTCCTACACCAAGGTTGGCGCCAAATAGCACCATCAATTATCCCATTTCAACTCCAAGAGTACGATGTTATAAATATAGGCAGCCATTCCTAGTTTTTTATATGTTACCTAGGGATTCAGATTCAGATTCTCATGCTTGCATAGCAATTGATTTTAGCTTCTAGGACATCTCTCCAGCACCTTTTAATTTTATTAGATAATCCAATGTTTCCAAAATAACTGTGAGATACTGGTCTACCTATGTATACTCTACCAATGTATTTCACTAATATATATTGCTTCTACAAAACAAGCTTTTCTTTCCATTTTTATACCTGAGTGTGATGTATTTTGAGGTTACTCACTCCTTTTACCATCTCCTTTTCATCACCCTGATACCCTAATATGCTATTATCATTTTTTACTGCCCTTTAACTGAATTTGTTTGTATTTCTTCACAGTAGATTGCTTTTCATTATAGTCTTAAAACATCAAAAAAGCAGTATAAATTAGAGAGAGAAACAATCCAATTCTAAGTACTTTTCATCAAGAATGCCACACTTCATTGCTTTGTCTATGTAGTATCTACTATCATTTTTGTATTGTAAGATGCCAAGACATTTGAAGATTTAATCAGGATAAAGAGGGAAATCATATGATATGAAAAACTATTGGGAAAGGTATTGTGTGTGCATATAAATACAATGAAGAATTCTGTAGAGTCACCCAACTGTAGATATAAAGAGAAATGTGAGTTAGCAGAAGAGTGCTATGGACACCCAAAACTCATGCTTAATGATGTATCATAGCCTAGCACACCAGGGGATTTATTTGTGAAGTGTTTGAAAATTGATAACCTCTGTGGGGTGTCCTTCTGTGTGCTACAAGTAGGTGTTGCTTTTATTGGTGAATGAATAAAACTGCTTCAGCCTATGGCAGAGCAGACTAGGCGAGAAAGCCAAACTGAATACACAGAAAAAGAGGGCAGGGTCAAGGAGATGTCAGCAGCTGCAGGAGGACAGAGCATTACTGGTAATCCATGGGCCATGTGACAACACACAGATTAATAGAAATGGATTAATTTATATGTGAGAGATAGCTAGTAATAAACCTGAGCCATCAGCCAAACAGTTTGTGATTAATATTAAGCCTCTGAGTGACTATTTTATAAGTGGCTGCAGAACAGGTGGGATGTAGAAAAGCTTCTGGCTATAGATAACATTATAGAAATAGTCTGTGAATTTCATAAAGGACAAAGGGTTAAATATTTGCAAGTCCTTAAAAGTGTTGGTGCTTACTTTTGGGAAGTAAGATGGAAACATGGAAGCTTAATGATGAAACATGTAATTATCAAGTTATCCATGGTATCAAAGGGAAAATTTATGACAGAATTTGAGAGTGAAAGATGGCTTACATATTTCACTTTTTATTCATTTTATTAAAATATGAAATAAATAAAATATTTCATATTTTAGTGAATTTAATCATTCTTTTCATTCATTTAAATGGGTCAAATTTGGCTTCAAAATGAATGCTGATTATTATTGCAACTTTCCAAGTCACTGCAATACTTCACTACTGTTCGTGTATAAATCTGTGGCTCAGAAAACCTCTTCCCTCTTCATACAACATAGCTGAGGGAAGGCAGAAGCATGAATCTTCTGGCTTTATGCATGGTAACTGGTCTGGCATATTCATTATCAGGTGATTGGCATCAGGGTTAATTATTGTAAGTGGATTATTATTATAATAATGAACTAAAATTCATTATTATTTTAACAAATAAAAGGGCTCTTAGCGGTATCTATAAAGAACTGTGTAAATAGGATCTATCACTGTTATTGAACAATTGCAAGAAAAAAAATTATAAAATATGAATATTGACAAGAAAGTATGGTTCCCACATGCCAGAAAAGGGTTATTCCCTTCCAAAGATGACAGTCTGGAATATTTTTGATTACATGCTCCAGTGACACTGGTCTGCTTTATATCTTGGAATTAAACTGACATCTGAGATGAAGAAGTACAGGATAATGCGTTGAATGAGTTTTTAGTTATATTTATATTTTGTTCACCTCAACATTTGCATATATCTAGAATATTCCTTTTAAGAACCACAATGCTTCTACTAGTCTCTTAGAAATTTGACTTATAGACTGGAGTATAGTCAGAGATTAATCAACATATTTTTATAAGCAAATTGATTAGCTACATGATATAATCATGAATAAATTACTTATTTATGCTGCAAGATAACGGGAACAGCAAACTTTCAATTTACATCTGAGCAACTGCACATAGATTGTAATTTCCTCTTCTGACTGATTTGCTCTGTTATGAATAGGGTCATATTTTTCATTGTGATATCTTTCTATTTATATATCGTATTTATTTAAGCTTTTGCCACTGCATGCATAAAATGCCATGACTTTGAAATTATATGTCTATGTTTTATCCTTTAAAACAGGATGATCCACAGTATCCCAGGAAAGAAATATTTGCACTCAGAATATGGTTACTTTAATGTGTTCTAGCGTTATCTAGCTCTAAAATCATTCTTGCCTTCATAAAGGGAAGATGAAACAAAGACATACAGGTCATACGAAAGTCCAGGGCCAGCCCTGTAGAGAACTCAGTACTGTTACCCATGATTCCTCAAAACTATGGGTGAAAACATAATCCCTAGATTGATGAAAAGCCAAAGTTATATTCATAACCATCTCTGCAGAATTTAATCCAATGACAGTGAAAAGAAAGCCAATAAACACGGAAATTCCCTAATCATGTTTTGTTCAAGAATCCATTTACTTTTGAGCAAAATTTAACAATTTTCAGCAAATTTCTTTTTTATTTTCTTTTCCTTCATTTCCACCGGTGATTGTACTCAAGGCTTTGCCTCTGCTAGTCAAGTACTGTAATAGATTCAGAGCTCATTTAACTATTACTGATTTTTATTACAGTTTGAGTTAGGTTCTTATTAAATTAAACAGGTGGCCTTTTACTTGTTATATAGTCCAGGCAGGTCTAGAATTTGTGATCCTCCTGCCTCAGTCTTCCAAGTAACTGCGATAGCAGCTGTACAGCTCAACTCAGGACATCTAAAATATTTCCTTATTGTCAAATTCTGTTTAGAGTACTTTGATGAACAATTCTTGAAATATTCCCATCTAACAATATTTATTAGAGAAAATAAGTCTGAATCAGGCTAGGTGCCTCAGATGGTAAAAGTGCAAGTCCACAACCTGAGTTCAGTTCCTGGTACCAGGGGCAGAAGCAGAGAATGCACTCTTGAACATTGTCTTTTGACTTCCATATTTACTTCATAGCACACATAGATGTATGCACACACACACACACACACACACACACACACACACACACACACACGTGCAGAAACAGACACACACAGAGGCTCACAGACACACACATATATGCAAATACACACTAAACAATCACCCCCAAAAAATAACCAAAAAGGCATCTGAAACTATAATGTCCAAAATATTCTCATAACAGCCTTTCTGGGCAAAAGAATTTAATCTCATGTCATCAGTGAGAAATTATTCAGAAAAACCCACTTCTCACAGATAATTAGCATGGTGTAGCTTTGTCTCAAACTCAGAAGGTCAGTCATAGATTCAATATTTCTAAATTCTGGCATACTACATATCTGGTTCCTTGTGATAGATGAGCACATATGCACACGGGTTTATCAGGGGCATTGCTTTGTGCTACAAGCTTATCCGCAAAGAACGGCCACAGTCTGGGTCTGACTGCTCAAGAAGCCTGTGCACTGAGAAACTGGAGCAAAAAAGTGTTTAACTGGTCTGTTCAACTCCAGAGTGGATCCTTCGATAATGACACTTTGTGCTTAGTTTCTAACATTATTTTCTTTTTATTATTCTTTCTTTTTTAAATTTTTATTACTTTATAAATAATACCAATCGAAATTTCCACTTCCTTCCCTCCTCGCACTTCCTTCCCGCTTCCCCTCATACCCTCGCTCCTCCAGTCCTAAGAGAGCAAAGTACCCTGCCCTGTGGGAAGTCCAAGGCTTAGGAAGGTGTGCATCCAAATAGACTAGGATTCCAAAAAGCCAGTACATGCAGTAGAGACAAATCCCAGTGCCATTCTCATTGACTTCTTAGTCGGCCTCAATTGCCAGCCACATTCAGAGGGTTCAGTTTGATCCCATGCTCGTTCAGTCCCAGTCCAGCTGGATTTGGTGAGCTCCCATTAGATCAGGCACACTATCTCAGTGGGTGGACCAACCCTTCCCTTGCGGTTCTGAATTCCTTGCTCATATTCTCCCTCCTTCTGCTCTTCAACTGGACCTTGGGAGCTCAGTCCAGAGCCCCAATGTGGGTCTCTGTTTCTATCTCCTTCTGTCACCTGACGAAGTTCTATAGTGATATTCAAGATAGTCAATCAGTCTGATTATGGGACAAGGCCAGTTCAGGCACCCTCTCCTCTGCTGCCCAAGGACTTAGGTGGGGACATCCCTGTGGATACCTGGGATCTCCTCTAGAGTCAAGTATCTTGCCGACCCTAAAATGGCTCCCTTAATTAAGATATCTTCTTCCCTGCTCCCATATTCGTCCTTCCTCCATCTCAACCATTCCACTTCCACAAGCTCTCCCCAACCCTTCTCTTCTCCCCTCTCTCTTCCCCTCTCCCCTTCCCCCTACCCTAACTTCTAACTTTTGCCTGGCAATCTTGTCTCCTTCAAATGTCCTGAAGGATCTATATATGTTTTTCTTTGGGTTCACTTTATTACTTAGCTTCTCTAGGATCACAAAGTATAGGCTCAATGTCCTTTGTTTATGGCTAGACTCCACTAATGAGTGAGTACATACCATATTCATATTTTTGGGTCTGGGTTATCTCACTCAGGATAGTGTTTTCTGTTTCCATCCATTTGCATGCAAGATCCAAGATGTCATTTTTTTTTAACCATTGAGTAGTACTCTAATGTGTAAATGTGCCACACTTTCTTATCCATTCTTCCATTGAGGGGCATCTAAGTTGTTTCCAGGTTCTGGCTATTACAAATGCTGCTATGAACATAGTTGAACAAATGATTTTGTAGTATGATTGGGCATCTCTTGGGTATATTCCCAAGAGTGATATTGCTGGATTCTGAGGTAGGTCGGTTGACTCCCAATATTCTAAGAAACTGCCACACTGATTTCCAAAGTGGTTGCACAAGTTTACTGCAGATTCTGACAGGTTTTCTTGTCAGTGCTGTTATGGCTCCAAGTTGATGGGTTTGGGCTCATAAGGCCCCACCCCTCACTAGGAACTAACCGAAGGGACGCATTTTTCTTTAGGATTCTGGCTATTGGCAGGTGGCCTATGCCCCAGTAAGTGGCTCACATTTATGTACATATTGGCAGCATTAGTTAGACATAGATAATTTATTTAAATGAAGGCATGAAATTAGGAAGGCATGCGTTTTTGTGCTGTCCAGGAAGAGTTGGAAGGGACAAAGGGTTGATACGATCATAAAACATTTTACACCTGAATAAAATTATCAGATAATAAACAAACTAAAAAGGAAGAAAATGTCAGAAATATTAGTGAAAATAGAAAGTAAAGGAGACACTGTCTTCTTTGCACATGGTAACAAGATTTTTCTCTAAACATTACCTGACTTCTGAGAAGTACTGAAGGTAATATTCTCACCAATAATGTTTTGTTCTGATTTAATTTTAGAAGGATTAAATGGCTTCTAGGCTTTGGCTGCTAACAAACTCTCTGAAATATTTCAAGATTCCCAAAGTCGTCATGAACCATACCTTCCTCAACTTTTCTACGAAGAAAGAATATTTATGAAAATTTAAACGTGTACTGCTCTGAAGAGCACACCTCTGCATCTGTATCACAAACAAGGCGACCCAGAGGTCTCACCTTACACTCCCTGTTTCAAATACATATTCTGTAATTTATTCTCTGCACATATTTTTATTTATTTACACATGATATATGCATTTATATATCCATCTTTTGTGATATTTTGGATTAAACACATGGTTTTGAAAATTCTAGGCATGTTCTCTACCATTAACCTATGCCTAGAATCCCAATATATGTGTTTTGATTGTAACATGTGATACATACCAATATATATTAATTGACAGAGTAGGGACAGATTGGGGGCAGTCATCAAACAAGGCATTATGACCTCACATGCTCAAAATATAATATAAATATTTTTTCAGGCGTTCTTTTCTTTTTCTGAGTAAATTGGGAGCATGGGGACCTTGGGAGACAGTTGAAGGGGAGGAGAGAGGCAGGGAGGGGAACAGAGAAAAACGTGGAGCTCAATAAAAATCAATAAAAAAGAGAGGGAAAAATAATTTTTTCATGTCTCCTATATCATTTTGATGTTTTCATAAAAATATGTATATTTATTTCTTCATTTTTATTGTCATAGTAGATGTGGATGTATTACATATGTCTGCATGCAAGGGTGGTAGGTGTGAGGTATAATTAAGTGGTTAACTGGTGAGCATATCACATAGAAATAAAAATGTCTAAGACATACCACTTCGATGGGGTCATATAAGAAATCTCTTCTATCAGCAGTGGAGTAGAAAAAGGTACGTGCTTATAATGGCATTGAATCCTTTCTTAATTCCATAGACCATTTTTTTTTCTTTCAGTCTGGACAGTATTTTAGGCATTTCAAGTGACTCCCAAACTCACTTGTGTCCTGCATTACATTGGAATCTAGAGTGTTAATAGTCAAACTGGGCATTTTTGAAACACCTCGTAATTTGAAAATACAATCCAGTGTGAGAAACTTGGTCTGTGATGTTTGCATTTGCACCGTACTGATTATTCTTAAGAACCCTTTTGCCCTCATGAGGGAGGGGGAAGGAACTTGAACTTCCCACAGGGCAGGAAACCCTGACTGCTCTTAGGATTGGAGAGGGAGGAGGAGAGGGAGTGGGAGGAGTGGGAAGGTATTGGGAGGAGGAGGAGGAAGTGGAAATTTTTATAAATTAATAATAATAATAATAATAGTAATAATAATAATAAAGAGTAGATAACCTTTTAAAAAATGGCAAAAAAGAACCCTTTTGCCAAAGACTTTTGACAGATAGGAAGGTAATTAAAAACCCATGTAAGACTCTGGGCACCAAGAAGTATGCTGTTTTTGATCAGATTCCAGGAAACTCCTACTTAGATCCCTGGAGCATAAATGACTTTGGCAATAAAAAAAATAGCATGTCCATGCTGAAAGGGCCTTGCTGTGCCAGCCCTGACTCTCACTGGCTCTGAGCCTCTCATTGTACATTGTAGTAGGAGAGCTGGAGACACTCTCCCATCATCCCCCATGGGAAAGCTGACCCAGGCACTTGGGAAAGATGGCCATATCCCTTACCACAGGCATGGGAGAGTTAACCTAATGGTATCAGTGTGGGAGGAGAGCTAGCTCTGCTTCTGGGCCTGAGGTAGATAGTCATAGTAACCCAACTGACCTGATCAGTGGCCTACCACCCAGATCCACATTCTGGATCATGGGCAGTCCCACCCTAGCAGCTGCCTCATCTGTGACCTGCTGGAGTGCATGAGAGGACTGGTTCTTTGGACTGATGACCACAAGATCTCCATGACTTGGGGCAACAACAGGATACTTGAGGGGGGTTTCAGTGAGGGCCCAGTGATGACGGTGTGCCAGAAACCAGAGGCATTGAGCCAGACAAATAAGTCATTGCAATGGGCATTTTGTGGGTGGGGTTGATTGGACAAGGGGGGTATATACTACCTGACACACTGCAGTTTCAGAAGCCACTAGGATCAGTGAAGGGGTGTTGGAAAGATGGAGGGACAAGGTCTTCTTTTTGTGTTGCTCATTTTGTTTTTCATTAATTTGGGGGGCATTCTGCAGGGGTGAGGGGTGAATATGGATGGACTGGGCGGCGAGTGGGATTGGAGTGCATGATGTGAAATTTCCAAATAATCAACAAAGAATTATGTTTTATAAATTAGCATGCCATCCTCTTGCAATAAAGGAGCTCTCAAGATATGACTTTTACCCATGTAAACATGGCAGACACCAAGATAGTGAGCTGTATGCAGAAAGGCCACGATCAACAAAATTACATATTCTGGGGTGGATTAAATCATGGGTGCCCTTAACACAATTTCAGCATTTTCCTGTTCTAGTATATATGTGTGTTTCATTTATTTGTTTTTGTTTATAGCATTGCTATGGTGACCTCTGATGGTAAAGGAATTTTCTTGGTATTACTTCACTGTCCTGCTAAAAGTAATGTTACCATTTTGAGTCAATACATTGTGTCCTCACAGTGGGACAGTTAAGGAACTATTTTGAGGCAGTCAATGGCTATTTTGAAAAAATGAGTGAGACCTTGCTAAGAACTTGATTGTTTGAGTATTTGTTGTATTTTTATTTTTGTGCATGTTTCTCTTGTGTGAAGGTAAGATTCTGTGGAGTTAAAATTGCTTGTGGGCTATCCGACATGGCTTCTGCAGACTGAATTCAGGTCCTCTGCAAGAACAGTGAATGCTTTTAATGGCAGAGACCTCTCCCAGGGCTTTTTAGTTCATGCTTTTATTCCATGATTCTATTGCCCACGTTCCCAGGGATCGATACTACCTAATGGTGAATTTTTTCACTGTATTTCCACAACAGCTTTACACATTTGGTGATGGCTTTCCTCATGTTTTTGCGCACAGACCTGAAAGACCTAATGTTATAAAAACATAACTATTTTCACTGCTTAGTAGCATATGGGAAACACGCCAGTTGGCTTTCATTTAAAGTTCTCTGTTACAGTTTATGCTGTCTGTGGATGTAAACTCTGAGAGTCACTTTGGTCTCACCTCTGTACACTTTCTACTGAAGCCAAGAGGTCAGGAACACACTTAACTGTGAGTTTACACAAGTTCTCATTATCAGCATACCTGGAGTCCAATCGCCATTTTTATACCCTAGACAAGGTGCCTTGCCTTGTTACAAGAACAAAGAAATCAGCTCCCCTGCTTTGTTTTTTCTCACTCCAGTTTGTTTACTTTGTACAAAATGGAAGTGCTATTTCCTAATTTATACTTTTGCACCTGCCTTTCTATTCAAACGCTGTTATCTCCAAAACAAATGGCTAGAGATCACAAAGACATTCTTCCAGACACATTTGGAACCAATAATATCCTTAATCTTTATCTTTAATCAAATCCATTCAGATCATGGGATTTTAAACACTAAGATTAAATTTAAAAATTAAAACCATACAAGACTTGGTCATCTGCCTTATGCAAAGCCATGTACCTTCAAATGATATCTAGAGAGTCTAGCGCACACATCATATATGTGTAGAAAGCAATCTAGTTGAATGAAGCATATTTTCTTTGTCGAGTAAGAAAATGGACACACATTAAATTCCATTTCAAGTTAATTCTCTGAAAACGTCATGCCAAGTTGGTCAAGAAGTTAAGCTTAGTTACCTTTTTGAGGACAAGACAGACCATGGTGGGAGCCACTAGACCTCTGCTGTCACAGCAGGGATGCCATAAAAACATCCTCCTGAGAAGGTTAATAGAAAGCTTTCACATCAGAGAGAATCAGATTAACAACGGTGGAGGGTGCAATAATAGAGAGTAAGGAAACATAACTGTATCTGCTCAGGAGAAACACCAGTGGGAGGATCGTGGTAGAGCAGGCATGCTACCGTGCAGGTGACAGGAACATTGTAGAGCGGGCATGAGCCGTGGGACCAATGGCTCATAGAGCAGGTATGTTATAGTAGTCAAGGAAATAAGTACAAAATGAGGAGAAAGCATTTGAACTGTTTTACAAATTTTCTCCAGTAAACTTACAAGCCTGTAGTAGTGAAACAAACATGTGGCTTTAAAATATGTAAACATATACTTATATAACACATGTCAACAATGTATGCACATATAGCACACACATACTAATAAGCTTGGATAGAAGTAGAAGGCTTACATCACGAACCTTCTAGGAGGAAGAAAATAATATCAAATGTTATCATTTGAGCTATTTTTGTCTTTTTCTCTATGCAGGCTTAAATGGTTATTTTAGATATGTCTCACAAATTCCACGGAGAGCCCCCCAAAACACTGCCAAGGAAGATTTCAAAAGCTGAGAAAAATCAGGAAGAAAATCACATCCATAAACATTTCAAGAGAAAAATAAAATAGCAAGGCAAAGATACAGCCAAGAGGGAAGTACTCTAAAATGGGAACTGTGAGACTGAAGAAAGAATGGAAAGGGCACTGGAGGACGCAGAGTGCTCTCATGGTCTAGGATCAGCAGAACTAATATTGTTCAAACGACAGTGTTACTGAAACTGGAAGTGACTGACGGGTTGAAGGCAACCCTGATGAAAACTTGATGCCAAACTAGAAAAAAATGCTCCAATTAACATACAAGGATAGGCAATTCCAAATAGCTCACACAATACTGAGCAAAAGAGAAATACTGAAGATAATCAAGACCTTATTCAAACTGTTCTGCAGAACTATAGTAACAAAATCAGCACAGCACTGGCACCAGAACAGGAGAGTGGAACAGTGGAAGGGAACAGAGGCCTGAAAATAAATCCATACAGTGACAAGCAGTTTGTTTCCAATAAAGATATCAAAAAGCACACATTACAGAAAAATCAGCCTTTTCAAACCTTGTGCTGAGAAAAACGGATATTGGCATGAACAAGAAGGAGGCTAGGTCCTTTCTCTCGCCCTGTATGAAGTTATGCAAATGGAACAATAAGCTTAGTGTAAGACCTAATGCTTCAAAACTGCCATGGGAAAACATTTGAAGACAGATTCTTGACAAGTGCATGAAATAGAAGTGTTTCTGTTCAGCGAAGAAAGCAATTAACAGGGCAATGAGAGAGCTGACAGAATGAGAGAAGTCCTGGATAGATACCTGCTTAACACGGGATTAAATTCTAGAATATATAAAGAATTCAACAAATTAATCCTCAAAAATAAACAAACAGATGAATCAAACAGAAAAGAAAGAGGTACTCATGTTTAAAATATTTTTAAAGGTAGATAGAGAATCTATCTCAGTCAGAACAGCTATAATCCGGGAATTAAACAACCAACACTGGTAAAAATAAGAAGAAAGAGTATTTATTCCTTGCTGGTGAAAATTTTGATATATGCAGTCAATGTATGAAGATAATAATGAAAATTCCTCTAGAAGTTGAAGCCAGCACAACTCTTCTGGTCTATGCCACAAGTACTCTGTATCTAAATACCACAGAGATGCATGCATGATGTCCACATACTTCAGGGATGCATTAGCATCACATTCAATTATGGAACTAATCACCATAGTCAGGATATGAAGCTACATTAAATGCCAATCAACAGATGAACATCAAAAGAATATGTGGTACCTAAACACAATGAGGGTCACTGAGACACAGAAAACAGAATTATATTATCATCAGGAAAATGTGTAAAACTGTACCTCATTGTGTTAAACAATATAAGCCAGACTCAACAAGAAAAAAAACAGCAATTGTCCCCTTAAATATTGTATAGATAATGATGGAGTATTATACGATAGATTAGATAGATAGATGGATGTCTTATAGATAATAGATTATTATAATAATTATAATAGAGATAATAAATAATAGACAGCTAGATAATGATACAGATATATAGATTAAAATTATAAATATAGAGATAAATGAGTAAAGGCTACGTGGAGAAGGATGACTACCAGGAGGAGGGAAGGGGAAAGGAAGGTTATAATCTTTGATTATTTAACAATGTACAAAGACTTACATGTATGGAAACATCAAAACGAAAGACATCATTTTGTACATTATTTTTCAATGAAAATTGATGCAGCGGAATGGAAAACAGAACCTTATTTTAACTGCTTATATTGGTATCGCTGTTTCAGACCCTCCAAGAGGACAGGATCCCAAAGTGACAGAGCAGAGTGACTCCGAGGCACCTGTGTCAAGCATTCGTCTTCATGGGCTACAACAAACTCTCTCTAATAGTTAACCAGTTCAATATGCTAATTTAAGCTTTTTGTTTGAGGCTTGCCTGAAAAAAATAAACAACAAACAAAGAAAACAAACTATGTGTGGACTGAGACTGTAGATCGAGGGGAGAACATTTGTCTAGGTTGTGCACAGTCCTCTGTTCAGTCTCTGCTTTCTTATACAAAGGATGTTATTTTTCTTTTATAGAGAAAGAGTCGTTCGTGACTGATGAGCTTGATTTTTTTATACACACTACACCATGTTATATGATTCAGGACTAAGAACAATATTATCTGCTGGGGCCTGGATAGAGATTATGCCCTAAGCACACATAAAACACAATTTCTGCTACTATTAAAAAGATAAAAAATGCAGATGAAACATAAACATTAGGCAAGCTTTTAATGCAAATCTCTAAAACACAATACTACGCATTACATACCCTAGATTTATTGAAACTCATCTTAAACAATTGAATTTTTATTATTGGTTTTTGAAAAATAAGCAATCTGAATACTGCTTGGCTAAATCCTCCTTGCTCTGTTCTGTGATAAACCACAAGAGACAATAAATATTTATTAATTTCAATGACAGGAAATACATTTAGTCCTAGAAAATCAATAAAAGTAACCCTTAGTAATTTCCTCAATATATCTAAAGAACTTAGTTCTAATAATTCATTTAAGCAATATAGTTTGAGTTGGAGACAAAAGCCACATGCTCCCGGAATGGAGGGATACTTGGCTGGAAGCCATCAGTTTTAGATGACATATGTGTCTGTTGCAGACATAATACTAGAGGAAAGAGGCCATGGCTTACTCATCAGTATTACATTTTGTGGGGAGTGTGTTTTTGGACATTTTAAGAAATTTGCTGATGAACATAGAACAGTACAGTTTCATTCACTTGTATTGTTTGGGATATAAATAATCCAATATTTCAAACCTAGTATTTTCACGAGCAGAACAGGAAAAATGTATGGAAAACACTTACTTTGAAATTATGCATATTCTTCAACACACAAAAAGAACAAAGGTGATAAAAAGAAACATTGGAAATACAATGTCATGAATTTCTTACAGGACAATATGTTAATATATCATGAGATTATATAAACTACTAAATCCTTTATGCCCACAAAGTAGCAATGCTAGAGTGAGGAGAAAAAGAAATAAACAAGAACTGAGCTCATCTGTAGTACAACAGTGCTCATGTAGTATTCCTGTTGCTCAAGTCTTCTTAGACCTTACCTGTACAGCCTTGCATGTCTGAGTCAGGCTGCTGTGCAGAACATACAGCCTAACTGCAAACGACAAGGGAGAATGTTCTTTCAAGAGCACAATTTGAAAGAAAACTTTCTCCAAAACCTCTTTCAGGCTTTCTGAGTCTATTTACATATAGACCATACCAAGCTGGATTTTTGGAGACCAAAACAAAGTGGGGAGGAAGCCAGTGAACCTCTGATGATAATTAATTGTTGGGAAGTTTGTTAAGGCAACTTTCAAATCAATTGCTCTGAAACATGGAGACACATTAAAATTCCTTAAGATATAAATAAAAAAAAAGAATGGAAGCCAATACAAAATGATCTAACTGACAAACCTTGTAGTGAATTCCTTCATGTTAGAACTTTTTACATACTGTAAATGATTCTCATGGACTGAATGAGATATACTTACTTTTAATGCACATATTTTGCATTATGATGTAGCTTAAGCCTCCAAAGAAGGCTCCTAGCTGTGTTGTTTATGAGAATGTAATACTTGTTTTAAAATTACTAATTTTACTAAAAATTTAAATTTACTAATTTAAAACTTAAAATTACTAATTCTACTAAAAATACTTGTTTTAAAATTACTAATAACTCTTTTTTCTATTTTTTTGTTGTTGTAATGAAAACAAAATTTCCTGCTTTTGAACCAAGCTCTTTGATGATACAACATTGCTTTCTGACAGCCTTCCCTGTGTGGTCATAGGAACTGCAGACTGAGCTGATGTCCACTGAGAGCTGCCAATTCAGTGAACTGGCTGTCCTACATGGGTCCAGTGTGTTGAGTATACACATCGCTGTTTAAAGACCATATGTTAGTAGTCATCATTGCTAACGCATGGAAAAAACCATACCTCGCTTTTTGTCCTCGAATCTGGAATCTTGGAAGCAATTGTCCTGGGTGGATGTAACGTATGTGATGGATTTGCTGGGATGAGACTGAGAGGAAGAGGTTGATCACGGAAAACTGACGTCAAGCAGAGTTGTACGGTCTCTTTCATTGCTTTCATCTGTGATTCCTGAGAGCAAGGGGGAAATTAATATTTTTATCTATTGTTCTTGTTACCATTCCCCACATTGGTCTTATAATACACCCCCCCCATAAAAATAGAGGCAGGTTTTCAAATGAAATTTCTTGTTCTGCTTCAATATGATGCCTACAGTAGCTTCTCTACTTGAAAACCTTGTGCTCAGCTGGTGGCAGAGTTAAGGCTGAGGAACCTAGGATAAGGGAATGGAACACTGGGTGACAGGCCTTAAGTTAAAATAGCATCAGCATACTTCTGACCTTGTTTCTGATCTCTGATTTGTCTCTTCCTCTCCACTCTTGCTCTCTCTCCTTCTCCCTCCTTTTATCTCTTCCCACTTGCTTCATCTCTTTCAGGTACCTGATGTGGTGAGATTTGATCAAGCATACCAAGCTACTGCTGCTGCATCTGAGAGCCATTCCCGCTACCATGTATTCTCTCCTAGGATGACCCAGGAGTGTCTCAGGCATTGTCATGAATCATGAATGTGGTCCAATACATCGGTATTCATGGTGTCATTTCACATTGTCAACAGTTTGGATACCCATGGAACCCTTCAAACCATGAACTAGACTAAGTCCTTCCATCTTTAAGAGTCTTTTCACCAGGTATTTGTTTGCATTGTGGAGAAAGATAACTAATGCAGAAAATTGATTCCAAGATATCAAGGGTCTCTTGCTGCTGTAGACCTGATCATGTTGTCTGTAAGTCTTTGGCTTAAAGGGGGATATGGAACAGTTTGAAATGTCAGGTAAGATTATTCTAAGAAACTGGAAGCAGTATTTGGTAGGTGATTCTGGTGAGGGTTTGGAGGATCAGTATCCCAGCAGAAATGAGAACTGTGAAGCTTGACTCAGGAGGCCTCAGAGGGTGAGAAGGATTGTATCAGACAGTGGCTAAGAGGTTACATATGCTACATCCTGGCAAATTCTCTGTCAATGAAATGAGCATAGTGATGAATTAAAAAGCAGTGGACTGACTGGTTTGATGGAGAACATTTCAAGAGGGCATAACAATCAGGCTGTGGGAGGGACGTTGTTCATTGTGTTTAGTGAGGTTTATACTAGGTCTTCAAAGCAGAAACTGGAGCAGAAGGATGTGACATGTAAGTAGTTCATGGAGAAGACACATCTGAGTGTTGTTAAAGGGGGTGGTATGGGACAGATACCAATAAACGGCATAAATCTGATAAAATCACACTTAAGGTATGATTGCACACTCTACATGAGGAAAATAGGAAGGGATATTTAGGTTAAACCCTCACTCACAGAAGGTTCTATGGAGAACAGTGTAAAACCATTGGTAAAGAGAGTGCCTCACACAGGGGATTTCCATGACATTTTTTTAAGGCTAGAAAGATGGCTTGGCAGTTAAGAGTATACACTGTTCCTGTCCAGAGCTGGAGCTTGGTTCCCAGCGTCAGCACACCCAACTCTGTCTTCTGTTGCACTTTGCTTATATATAAAATACCCTGACCCACCGCACTTACACACATAATTTAAAAATAAAAATCAATCTTAAAATGAAAGATCGCCATTGACCTTTGGACTTTTGAACAGTGTTGGGCATATTAAAGATTATGTGGTTTTTGATGTGGAACTGACCTAATTATCAGTATGAGATGGATATAAATATAGAGGTGAAAATCTATAATGGCAGGTTTCAATACTGAGAACCTACAGAATGAAACATTATTTCCTGTTTGCATGATTCTTTTTCTTTCATACTGTTCACACCATACATCTAACAGATTTGCTACATAAATCTGTAAGCGAGAGCAATTACTCAACTCAGATACTAAAAGTAATGAACAGCAATAAAGTGATGGTTTTAAATGCTCTGATGTATTGTGAAAGACAGTGCACATATTTTGAATTTTGCTTTATATTTGGTGTCACACGAGGCCCTGACCTCATCAGGAAATCTCCAGGTTAATATAATCAACTCTCTTCCTTTAACCATTAAAGGGTGTAGAGAGCGATTTGTATTCTGCTTCAGGCTGTTCTTAACATCTTTCTTCCTGTTTCTTTCTTGGTACTGTAACCAGGACCAGGATCTCCTGTCATACGTTTTGGTACAGTTCTTTGTTGACAGTCTAGATAGATACTACCAGAGACCATAGTGTGAGAATTGTTACCAGAATCAGTGCCATTGTTTTCCTACCCCCCAAGAGCATGCTTCCAACTGAACAAGCCTGTTTCTGATGCTGCCAGTGTTGTGTTCACACAGGCCCAGGGACAGAATCCGTCATCATTATACTTCTAGGGCTGTCTGTACTGGAGCTTCGGGTGACTATTTACTTTGAAGTTCTCCACAACCAGACGTCCCTTACTGAAGTGTGAGATAACAGATATAGCAGGACTTCCTCTGGATCTCAAGAACTAATCTTTTCTCAGTTAACTCTTGATTTACCCTTTCCCTCCTAGCCCCAAACTCTTTTTCCCATTTGTTTTTTTCCCCTCCACTTTTGAAGTTGCAAATTCTATAGCTAAAATGCCCCCATTTTCAGTATACTCCAGTTGTAGCTCAATAAATAATAGCTTTCTGGAAGCATAGAATTGATTCATAGATCTTGAGATTCTTTTGGTTATTTTGGTATAATAAACTCACACTTCATTCATTAGAAATAACATTGAGAATAAAGTTGGGTGTGAAGACATTTTCATAGTATTTACATGTTAAGGTTATTTGAACATGAGACAAAATATATCAAAAAGGAGAATATGCACAAGGTATAAAAAAGTCTCATATAGAAGCAACAGAGAGAGGTAAGGTATATTTTCTTTACACTGTAGTTTTTTTCATTATAGATTGAGATAACCTTTCCTCCTGAATTTAGAGCTAGTTTTAAAATTTCATATGCATCTTGCTTAATATTTGTTAAAAATCAATCTCTAATAATGTAAAAAGTTTTTCATAGTTCTATGTACCAAAAGAGAAGTAACAGAATTATGAAGGCTAAAGACAAACTGCTCATTATAGAATAGAAAAGCAATCTTATCTCACTCACTAATAATACTAACGAATAAGCTTTCTGGGTATTTTCTGCATGGCAGGCAGGATTCCTGTATGTATGTATACATACATACATACATACATATAACAATTCAATCATCCCTCAGTTCTCAGTGGTATGGCTATGAGGCATAAATTCAGGGAGATTTGAACATGGCCCGTCAACGAAAGTCATCACCTAAATACAGGAGGAGAGTCCCTGGAGACTCTCTAGCCACAACTCCCAGACTAGTGCATGCTGTGGCAGGGTATGGGCTCACTGCACAGTGGTACACATGAAAGAGATGGATAGTGGAACAAGCATATGGCACTAAGGGTAAAGAAACAACTCTGCGATAGCCCCAAGGCCTGTCCCTGGTCCATTTCCAACCAACAGAGTGTGCTGTGGCTCTGGAATTTGGTGTTATCCACAAATACTTGCAATACAAGATTAATTCTCTATTAGTCTGTTGTCTTGTGGGTCAGAAAGTATTATTTCCTGATTGGTCCATTATATTTGATATCGGAACTAAGATCCTGTCTCATTCATTTTTTTTATTCCTGTAATGTCCAACATAATAACATCTCACAACAGTTATTTTAAAATCAGTTAAGTAGTTATATCATGTCAGATCAGGAAGAATATATTAGGAAGAAAAATTCAATGGCCAGAAATGATAGTCTTAGAAGCTGGGAGATTGTCTCAGTACCTTGAAGACTCAATGTCTTCTTAGGATATAATATGTTTTTCGGAGACAATGGCAGCAAAGATAGAGAATAATATTTTAAATGTTAGCTAGAAAAACTGAAGATTGTATGTTCCTCTTGGTTTTCTAATTCCACTAAATCTACAAAAGTCCCATATCCTTTGTAAAAAGTGACAGAGCAGGAGTTGGAAGAGATGAGGTGAACATCCCTGAAAAAACCTTGAAATTAAATTTTTTTATAATTCTAAATTTTGGTAAAATAAATTATGCCTTTTCTACCCGAAAGAATAGAAGTCAGGTGGCCCTGAACTATTAAATGTTAATAACTTGGATAAATTAACAAATGGTAATTCCAAAGGACTAAGGCTGGTGAGATATCTACTTACTTCTCTGAATATTTAATCTCTCTCAGTACTCCAAATTTTACAAAGGAACATCATTAACATTCAGGATACGTTCTTGCTAATTTCTCTGTTATGACACAGTCTACATACTCTGTCTGTCAGCTGTGAAAAAGTTTGGATCATAACAGAGCAAAGATATATGCTTATGAGAGACATAGTCACATTCCCAATCAGTAAAATTTTAGCCTGGTCTTAAACTTACCATACAGTACAAAGTGTACAGCACAGTATCAAAGTATCCATACAGTATCGGGTTTCCTAAAATGTGAAACCTGAAGATCTTCAAAGGGAACCAATCCCACATGGTCTCTCTCCTATCTGTTCCACAGTGAAATGCCCACAGTTCAATTCTGGTAATTAAAGGGGCAGCCTCCTTTCTTTTTTTTTTCCAGATTCTATGAGTGCATATATTAAATTATTGAAAAAAAGTTCACAAATGCACTGGTGTCCTTGTTCAATATTATCTATAAAATTATTACTAATTGTGATCACAAGTATAGAAAGTTCTTTTCAGAAGGCAGAACACTTTTAAGTTTAGCCAAGATGACTTTGAGAATTACAAGGCTATGTAGAAAACAATATTATGAACAAAGTTAGCAGCAGTCTGAATTGAATATGGAAAAATGTCTTCATAACTACTCAACACATCTGTGTGGTGCATAAATTACAGAGAGGTAGACAAATATTTGTAATACAAATAAACATGGAAGCAGCATGTACCCAAGGTCTACATATATATTGCATGCTTAACATACATGGGATATTTATGTATTCAGTACTAGCACAGACTATTACATTGCATCCATTCAATGAGTGGAGGGTGAAACACGTACATGCAAGTTTCCTCACAGTCATATACACTAAATTTCTCAGAAAACAATTAAATCCATAATTTTAATATATGTTCTTTCACTTATTCTACTTCCATAAATACTTTAGTTTTTCAGTCGTTTGAACAATTATTACTTATAGACAAAATGTATTTTATTTGTAATGTTTATATTTGGAATGGTATTCCAAAGTACGACTATACAATATATATGAAGTCCTATATTTTCGATTATTGACACATGTAATATCCTTGTGTCAATTTCCAAGCTCTTGAACATGAGGAACAGTGCCAAGGAAAGGCATTTAATACACATTTTTTGACAACTCATAATTACTTCCACTTTCTTTGTTTCTTCCAGAGTTATCAGAGAACAGCATGGTTTCTCCATTAAGTACATCTATCCATGGTGTTATGGAATAAATGTGCCAGTAAGTTTAACGAAAAATGGAATAACAAACCCGTAGAGTTCTGTGGCAGAAAAAATGAGAAAAGGAAGCCATCACACATTCAGGAGTTTGATGACCAGCTTTTGTGCAGTGTCTAGAATTGGTCTGGACAATCGCAGGCATCAGCAAGCGCACACTGTGTGGCTGAAAGCCGCGTGGTGACGGCTCCTGGATAGCAACTTACCCTGTCGAGAGCTGCTTTCTCAAGCTCATTTTTGGCGACAGCTAACTTCTTTTCCAGTTCAGTGAGCTGTTGGGCCTGTAACAGAGAGGAAAGGCAGAACGTTTGAGAAAACGCTATACTCGACATATTTGTTCTTTATGGAAAAAGAATGTATAGCCTGTTAGTTGAATTTAAAATTCAGATGAAAAGCACAAAGTTACAGAGTTATTTCATATATGTGCAGAGAACGATATGATCTGAATGAAGGAGGAGTAAGGTCTCACGGGTCGAAACACCTTGTAAAGCCTAACTCAATCTTTGTTATATGTATTAGTCCTCTTATCAGAGATGATTCTAGTCCTCGGGGACTGAATTCTATCTCCACAATGTCCTGTGTTGATGTCTGACTGTCTGTTTGAGTTTTAACTTTTTATTTGGTGATAGAACAATTGAGATTATAATAAGACTTGAAGTGCTCTTTTTTTTCTCTCTTTCTTTATAATTATAAATATTAAACACTCAGTGTGAAGGCAACATCACCAAATCACCAGGACCGGAAATGTATTCCACAAACACTGAATCAAGGAGAACCTGAAAATGGTAGTCTAGCTTTGAGGGCTGTGTGGACATGGTTTACATGATCTGCCTAGTCTGAAAAATTTTGTTGTGCTATTTCAATAAGATTAAAATAGCAACACTTGATCTTTTACCCCATGTCTCTGTAACCAAGCCTCTTCTTGGCTTCTGTAGCAAGCCTCTTCATTTCTTCAAAGGTCATAACAAGGCTCTTTAGGAAAAATAACACTGACTTCATATTTGAAAGATGTATTTTCTACAAAAACACCAAGCTAACAGTCATAACATCTATGCAAAGGACTGGGGAATGGGAGTGGGAGTCTGTGTGCTTCTGACTCTTTTGCCTGATCTTGGAACTGTTTCCTTTTTTGGGGGGGTGTTGCCTTGTTCAGCCTGGATATGAGGGCTTTTGCCTTTGCTTATTGTATCTTGTTTTGTTGTGTTTGGTTGTTTTCTCTTGGAAAGCTGATATTTTCTGAAGGGAAAAAGAAAAGAAGGGGGAATGGATCTGGAAGAGAGAAGAGGTGGTGATGGGGAGCAGAGAAGAGAGGAGGGGGAAAAACTGTGGTCATTATGTATTATAGGGTGAAGAGTCTATTTTCAATAAAAAGAAAAAACAAAAATGAACATTCTAATCTTGCCTTAGCTATGTGATCTTGGACAAAATAGTTGGCACTTCAAGCAAAAGGTGACAACAGGTTTCTGTCATAAACCATCTCTTAATGAGGAACACGATGATTGGAGAAGTTCATTACCAATAAACACATAATAGTTACATGACTTCAGTTTATAATTCTCTGAGTGTATTCCTTCCAGTTTATATTGATTTATAAATCAACATAATAAATTAATAGCAAAGAATAATTCAATGTATTTATTTCAGTTGGTGTTAGTAATGCTGCCATGCTATTCCTTATCAGGAATAATTAAACCATGTCATAATATAAACAACAGTGACCTTGTAACATACATGAAAATGGATTGTGTGTACTGATTACATAATGAAGAAAAAATAAAGTCAAAGACAAAATGCTTCCCTATCTACACATGTATATTATAATTTAGTGACAGCTGTTACTAAGAACATGAGGTTAAAAGAGAAATAGGGAATGCAGAAATCTGCCTTAATCTCTTTTTTTTCATAGCTTCAGTCCCTGGACTGGAGAAAGAGCTGGGTGGTGAAGGCTTACTATTCTTTCACAGGACCAAAGTTCAGTTCCTTTCACCCATATAAGGTTGTTCACAGCATCCCATACGTCTAGCTCCAGGGGACCTAATACCTGCTTCTTGCCCACATGGGAACTCACATTTACTTGCACATACTCTTGTACACACACAGAGAATTTAAAAAAACAATTAAAATCTTTAATAATAAAATTGAGAAAGTCATTCATGCTTTTATCTCTGTGTCTTACGGTTCTTTCTATCAAGGGAATGTTTATATTATTCATTCTGATGAGATCTTGCAGTTATAACTCATGCGGTCATTGGAATACAGAAAAACACTTGAGACAGACACGGCAAACTAAGTGTTGGGGTGGAGCGCCTCTCATTATGCCCCCATGGAGAATCCAAACTGAGATAAACGCTGAACAAAAACAGGCCTGGAAATATAGCTACACATGTACCCAACCAATATCGCTGGCTTTCGTCCAACCTACGCGTGCTTGTAATCTATCCAAGGTACTTTCTACCTTAGGGTGTAGGTGGTGTCTTAGTACAGCCTATTGTTATAAATGAGAATCATCAAAAAATTCTTCTGATAAGCAGAAACCTAACTGTGGAAGAAGCAAATCATAAACTAAAAGCTTAAGACTTCCAATCAAAAAACAAAAACAAACACTAACTCTGTTAACATAAACACACACCATCAGGAGACAGGGAAGTAGTAGCAGAGTAGGAGGGACAGACGTTGTAGTGCTTTACCTGTATCTGTTAGTTATGTACTTTTAGAGCAGTAGGAAACAGGAATGCACGACCTGCAGGTTTGCAGGACTGCATTTGAATGCGATGTACTCCAGTCATCTGAATAACTGTTATTATGTTCAATGAATGGGTTAACTCTAGCTCAGCTCCATCTGAGAGGAAATACCAGCATTTATAGATCATTGTCCAGCCTTGTCATCCTCACGACACAGGGACAATAGATCCGAGTTGGAGGAAGGCAAATTCTTGATCAGTGGACATGGGGAAAAGGGTTTGATGCTTAGTTTTAGTACATTGAGCAATGTATTTAATCCCTATAAGCTCAAGTTTTTTTTCTATATACAATAAAAATATCCATAAAATAACTGAAGAAACAAAAGCAACACAAAGTAACATACTGATACTTAATGAGAAAGGTAATTTGTTGACCTCCATTTTTACATCATGAGGAGGAGTCAAGGTATTCTAGTATGCTCATTTCTGGACAAGAAAAATGAATTCCAATAAAATAGAACATATAGTTCTGAAACTATTACTATTAGCCACCTCAAAGTTTTGTTTTTCCCTTCCTTCCTTCCTTCCTTCCTTCTTTTCTTCCTTCCTTCCTTCCTTCCTTCCTTCCTTCCTTCCTTCCTTCCTTCCTTCCTTCCTTCCTTCCTTCTTCCTTTGTTTCTTTGTTTCTTTCTTCCTTTCTCTCTCTCTTCCTTCCTTCCTTCCTTTCTTTTTTTCTTTCTTTTATCATTCCTGAGATCTTTCTGAGTATGAGCAAGCTTCTTAAGTGGGAAGCTTACAAAGAGAGTACTGATATGTTATCCTGGTTTTTAAAAGAGCAGTTGTTAAGTAAATTCACACATGTGTCTATACTATATACAAGAAAGTTCTGACAATAGCTACCACACAAGAAGACTTATAATAGTTAGGGCGCTGATCCAGAGAGTAAATTGGTTAATAAAGTAACTTTATAAAGTTTACTTGAGAAAACATAATGCATTATAAATTAAAATATGACACCATTTCAGAAAACCCAGTGTTGAACTGGGGAGTTTTCATTCTCATATAGTCATTTGCTAATACTTAGGACACGATTAATTTTTTCCAAGTCTGAAACAAAGAAGAGAGAAAAAAAACAGAAGAAAAAAAATCATGCACAATCAAAGTTTCCTTATGAAATTTAAGTAGCAAAACCAGAGTTGAGTGTTAGCAACAACTGATAGAGTGAAGACATCTCAGTGTGTCTGAGAGAGTCACTAGACAGCAGCATAACCAAAGCATCCATTTCCTCAAGGGCACACTTCTCTAGGAACTGCAAAACTGATGGTCTGAGAAAGATCTCATTTCCTGGATGAGGCCCTAATCCTGTATAGTCAGCTCTAAATATTTGCTAATAAGAGCAAAACTAACTGCTCTCTCTCTCTCTCTCTCTCTCTCTCTCTCTCTCTCTCTCTCTCTCTGTCTCTGTCTGTGTGATAACTGTAGAAGTAGTCATGAAGGCGGGATGGTGGCAAGGGAGGTGTTGGAGAAGTGAGAGAAAAGAATTACACAGGATGTAACGACACTGTTATCCTGTATGATCTCAAATAAAGAAAGAGAAGAAAGCAACGGTTTGAGAGCTGAAGTTGGTATCATTTCTTAATTCACTTTCTAAAACTGTCCCTTCCAATCCCCCCAGAATGCTGAAGTTCCAGCTGACAGCATCCCTCTGAACAAGACCTTTATCCTAGAATTCTCATTGTTGCATTTCTTTTCTCCTTCCTTTTTCTTTTTCTCTTTCTTCTTCTTTTTTTAAAGTTAGTTTTGTTTTAAGAATTCACCTTCACATCAGCTACACAATAAAGAAGAACAGCAGTTTGGTGTTCCATGCATAAGCTGTGATTTTTCCTGTTGAGAGTATTAAGGTTCAGCTGTGCACAAATGGACACATCTTATCTGAATGTTCATGGAACTGTTCTATAAAGCATTTGCAAATGACTAAGTCTGTGAGGGATTAATTCATCACACATTAATACATAAATCTATATTTCTGAAAATCTTGTTGGTAGGATTACTTCTATTCTGTCCTCCAGGTAACAGTAGTCTTGGCTCTGTCTTCTCTAAAAGCTGCTCTGAAGTGTGCACAATGCAAAATGATTTATGAATTTTGTGTTTTAATCCATTTTCAGGGAATACAATTTTAACATTGAAGACTATAAAGTCCTAGACACACAGTAGGCATGTTAGGTTTAGGGTAACCCATGTGGTAATATGTTTAGCATATGTAGTAAAGGTCAGATTTGGGGGGCAAATCAGAAAGAGGCACCATTGATAAAGGGGGCATCACTTCCATCCTTTTGTCTGGTCTGAGCTGTAAAATTTGTTTCAGTAATTCTGGTAGCCAATTTCTGGTACCAAGATCCTCATTAATGAAAGAGACACGGAACATTGAGAGGTAACCAAGTAATAGATCCTAGGGTAAACTTTTAATAAATGTGATAATCCTACGCAAGAAATCATTTTTGTTGGTTTGTTTTTTTGAAGCCAAGAAAATGAAATCTAAGTCTGTATTTAATCTTAAACTAAAGATAAAATCTAGAATATATATTGTGTGAGTTTGAACATCATGAGTGTGTACATATGCATGTATATATTTATGTTTTGTGTGCGTGTTTCTGTAAGTGTGCATATGTTTTGTGTGTGCTTCTGTCTTGTGTGTGTGTGTGTCTGTATATGTACATGTTTTGGGTGTGTTTGTGTATGTGTGTATGTGTTTGTGTTGTGTGTGTGTGGTTTCTTGTAGGTACACAGGTCGTTCCCCATTTTTCCTGAGGCGCTATGCAGGGCTGTTCTGCTTCCTGGTTCCACTGCACCAGCTTGAGGGTGTGCATAGAGAGAACTCGCCCTCTCCTGTTATGATAATTTTACCTACAGCACAAGGGTGTAGCTTAGAGAGAACTCTCCCTCTACTGATATGGTAATTCCACCTGCAAGCAAGGTTCTCTCCACAGGCAAGATTCCCGGGTCAGAGAAAGAAAGGTTCCTCTTTTCTCTGTTCAGCTGCTCTCCGACCTTGGGTGCGGCCCTCTGATTTTTCTCTTTCCTTGTTCCTGATGGGGTGCTGGTGTCTTTCTGCCCCACAGTATATATACCTGACTTATGCTTAATAAAGCTGCCATTTGCCACTTGCTCCTTGGTAGATGAGCCTGGTCTCTTGTGTTTGTCTGTCTGTTTTAACCCTTTAGGATATTAATCCGTTCTCGTGGGCTCGAGTCAGGAAAAGCGCGCGCCTGTTTCGAGGTTCGGGTGTTCACAGAAAAGTGCGGAGGCAACAGTTTCTCTAAAATGAGGCTAATGGCATTAATTTATAATCCGATTTATAAGCTACCACCACCTTTCTCAGAACCTTAGTCCTTTATAGTTGATGGTATCACAAAAGTTAACTCACAGAAGAACCTAATATAATGTTAGTTCTCTTTTAAAAGTGAAGAAAGCTGAGAGAGATTAATGAATATCTTGTTTAACATCACATGGTTGTAGAGTTTGAATACAAGCAGATTTAGAATTTGAATTATGTACATCCTGGACATACATCTGTAATCATAATCACTGAAGATTTTTCATGCATAGAATTCCTGACTAAATAACGTGCACGTATTCAATGGTACATGTTCAAAATTTACTGATATGCTATGTAATTTAAAATGTTTCAAGAAAGAATAGATGACTTGGAGAGTTTTGTATGATTGCACTTTTCTTTTCTCAGAGGGAGAATTATAAGCCCATGAGAGACAGGGTTTTAAGATTTTTCAAATAAATTTTTGGCTGTTTATTTATGTGTATGTGCATGTACCAGCTTGGATTTGTTTAGCATGAGTGAGTAGATGTCCAAAGAAGCCAGAAGAGGGCAGTGTATACCCTGGAACTGAAACTGCAGGCAGCTTTGAGCCAACAAATCTAGACTGGACCAGACTCAGACACTGAGTCTGTGTCTTCTGAAAGAGGAACAAGAGCTTTTAGCTGCTGAACTATTGCTCCAGCCCCAAGAGATACTCTTAATTGCTAACTAGAAACCGAATAGATTGATGAAAACACACTATTGTATATTATGCAAATTATCCTCATCTATTAGCATATAAGAACACATCCCTTGCTCATTAGTCTTAAACTAACCTTTGTTGATCATCCTGTGGACACACAGCACATCACACTGCATTGCTTCATTACCTTTATCTCTAAGTCACATTTACAGTTATACAGTTATACAGCAGGCAAAATCACAAATGTCACTCTTCTGTTTAATCCTGCTCTAACAGAAGGACATTCTATTGTCACTCTTAACTAAGGTGATTGTATTATTCGATGCACTGTCTGCTCTTTCCAACATTAATAACTTGGAAACATGTCTGAGAGATTTAGCCAATACATGTTTGAATCCAAAATGAGTTCTCAAATCACACAGAGATACCTTAGCATTGCGCTGGGTATTAAAGGAAATTTAACAGATCAGTTTAAAAAATCCAAGTAGGCTTTCCTTCAAGAAGTATGTTTACACGTACAATTTTTGACTTTACATTTTTTGTGAGTTGAATCTATTTTCCTCATGCAAACGTGACTAGCATGTGATCAGCTACTTTACTTGAGTAAATATCTTTAAAGTCCTCAAATTTATGAACTCCCAGACCTCAGTAACAAAGTTTGCTTTATAGTGATCCATTTCTTAGGAGATATAAAAGTTCAGTTCTAATTATGAGGGTATATTATCTATTTTGTTCTATCGGAGAGGATCTCAGTCTATATTCAGACTGCCTCAAAACTCACTATGTAGTCCAGGCTAGCCTCAAATCTATGACAACCTTCTTGTCTCTGCTTCCTAAATATTGGTATTACAGTAAAGAGCCATCATAATTGCTTTGGGATGTGATTTCTTAAAAGAATCACTCAGCTTTCGCTCTCTGAAAAACTACTGTGATTATGTTAAAATATTTAGTTAAGAGTTAGGATATGTCCTGGTAAGTGAGTAGAAGTCAATAGAGACACATGGAGATAGGAAGAGTAAAATAGAGAGTGGTAACTAGGTATGGACAAGTAGATGTTGAAGAATATATGTAATCAGTAGAGAGATGATGATAATAGGTGCTGATGGAGAGGGAGTAATGAGTGGGTACTGATGGATTAATACTGGTGAACAGATACACATAGATAAGTACTCCGGCATAGTTCCAGCTAGACAGGTATGAACAAATAGGTGTTGGTGGACAGGTGCTGTTGCATAAGTAGTAGTAGATAGTTACAGATAAAAGGGCAGAGGTGTTGCATACTGAAGAATAGATGCTGGTGAACAGGTAAGAGTGGATAAGTATTTGTAGATAGTTTCTTGTGAATGTGTAGGTCCTGGTGTGCATGTGCTGGTGGGTAGGTACTGCTGAAGAGCTGTTAGTAGATAAGTACTTATGTAGGTGCTGGCCATTACTACAATAAAGGTCTAATCTCTTGCTCTCCCCTTTTCTTTCTCTTTCTTTTTTTCTCTCTCTTCTTCCCTCTACAAAATAAAGATAAATTATATTTTTCCTCTCTGTAGTGCAGTTTGAATATATTTATGTTTAAGTTTAAAAAGCTTAAATATTCACTGTTTCTTGAACAAAAGGTAACAGCATGAGACCATTATTCTCATGGAAGAAAGCAAAACTAATACCTAATTTAGCATGGGTTCACCAGAGACTTAGAAATCATTGCATTCAAACAAGGCCTTTAATTGCCTCTTATACTTTAAGTTAACAGGAATAAAACAGGTTCCTTAAGTTAAAAACCTTATATTCAAAGTGCACATTGTTCATCTGTGTTACTTAAAAACTGTTCAGCTCATATTCTTCTAGACATGGCAGAGTAAGCAGTACTAGAAAACTTTTTCTCCCACAAGGAGCTGTGTGACCAGCTATTGATACTAAAAACATAGAGCACCCTCGAAGTGCATCTGTCTTCTACCTGGGGACCATTTCCTGAGCAGAGTCTCAAGCACTGTGATGCAAAAGGCTCATATTTATGTAACAATGTCTAACCACTTCCTCAATAGTTCTGCATGCATCACCAGAACTATCAATTTGTCATTTACATATTGAGAAAATATAATTAGACTGCTGATTAATTTGAGCACCAGAACTCAATCTTTACTAGTGTAATTGCAGTGGTTTGCTATGCTAGAAAAAAAAGAATGTTTGAACTTAGGTGCATTCTTAATCTTTTAGCCTGCATTATAGTTCATTGAATGAGACAAACTTTTATGTACCTGAGGGTACATAAAATAAAAAGGGCATGTGAATCTGTCCTGTGTCAAATCATGTGAAACACCTTGCATTCATCCATGACTGGTTAGTTTCTATATTCACTTCATTCACAAGTGAAAAAGTAGTTCTGGGCCTGGAGAGATGGAGCAGTAGTTACGAGCAAACATTGCTCTTGTAGACATCTCAACTTGGTTCTTAGCACTCACATTAAGCGGCATACAACCAACTAAAACTCCATCAACAGTTGATCTCACAGCATCTTCTGGAATTTGGGGGTCTCTACTCAAACCTATACTCACGTACTCACACACACACACACACACACACACACACACACACACACACACTTGGAAATTTAAAGATACTTTTTAAAAGGTAATTCTCATAGATATCTTTTACTACACTACAAATATAAACTTAGTATTCTTACAATATTCTTCAAGGCAATGTTTTATGATTTTCTTACTATTTCTCATACTATTATATAATATTCAAAGTATAAAATGATTTGCTAAAGAACAGACATGATCTAAAAATATATGTAACACTGTCCTGGGTGCAGGAGAGTTCTAGGGGTTTCCTAACAGACAGGGATTTTTAACAGTCAGACAGTTTCTCATTAGCATCCTGGTGAACGCTCACTCAGAACCTGGCTTGCCACATACTTGCGGAATCCCATAGATTCAGTCAGGAGAAAGACAATGAGCCAAATTCATTTTGGACAGTTTAGAGCTCACATTTTGAGCCTGAGAAAGATTAGCATGATGTTGGCAACTCCCATTTGCAGTCTCTCATGGCATTGGACCAAGGGAGCCACATGACAGACAGCACAAGCAGTGGGTCTTACTGTCACAGTGAATCAAACTCTAAACCATTGCCAAATAACGTCATAGCCTATATGTGTACCCAAAGGCAAAGGAGAAGTTTAATGGGAAAAGTTCAGTACTTTCATGTAATGTATAAGAAATATTTCCATGGCAGCCTTCTAATAATCCTACCTACTCTTATAAATTCTATGAAAGAGAAAGCAGCACTCCATCCAGGCTTGAGATAGAGGACAAGTGAATGTCACCTAGCTGCTCCAAATAGATACCTCTAAGTTATCAAGACACTGCAGCCAAGCCAATGCCATTTATTGGCAAGTGACAACTAAGAGCCAAGAAGATATAAAGTGTCCCAGGGGATGAGTGGAAATAAATAAGTTGATGATTATTCACCAACAAATATGAAAGTGCTCCACTATTTGAACAATTTCCTTGACTACCACAATACAGAGTGGTTTAATGCTGACCTGCTTGCTGCAATCATCGTTTGTCTGTTTCTAGACTTGATAGATTTTTTTCCTGACTCTGTCACTAAAGGAGTATTGTTGACAACTGGGTCTTGTATTTGTTTTGTTGATCACTGAGTTAATAATTTTCAGAATAGTGCTGTGTACCCAGGGCATGTTTAGTAAACATTTCATTAGTGGGAGAGCAGGTAAGCAAACATGATGCCAAGTCACATGCTCAGCTATGTAACGTGACTCCCACCTTCTAACAACTCAGTAAAATCTTGTGATTGTTACTGAATCACAAGACTGATGAGCAGTCAATATGTACTTGTACATAAACGTCCCAATGACGCAGATCTCTCCTTTCTCTGGTAGTTATTAGACAATAGCTCTGTCCGGGGTAGTGGTTACCAGGATTGATGGCTTGTGCACATTAATGACTAGCATATTAGCATATCCGACACAGCCCACCATATTTTATGGATTTCAGGACTAAGTCAATTGGGTTATTTTTTTTAAGTTTTTTCTTTAATCAAAAGTGAGACAAAGCATCCTCTTACCTCTATTTATTTGTTATTTTTTATTGATTTTTATTGAGCTTTACATGTTTCTCTGCTCCCCTCTCTACCACTCCCTTCCCCTTCAGCCCTCCCCCAACGTCTCCCAATTACTCAGGAGATCTTGTCTTTTTCTACTTCCCATGTAGATTAGATCTATGTATGTCTCTCTTAGTATTCTCACTGTTGTCTAGGTTCTCTGGGATTGTGATTCGTAGGCTGGTTTTCTTTGCTTTATGTTTAAAACCTACTTATGAGTGAGTACATATGATAATTGTCTTTCTGTATCTGGGTTACTTCACTCAAAATGATGTTTTCTAGCTCCATCCATTTTCCTGCAGAATTCAAGATGTAGTTATTTTTTTCTGTTTTGAAGAATGGATAAGAACAATGTGGTACATTTACACAGTTGGGCTATTTTTCAAAGGTACTTTATGTTTTATATGATAATCATTCGCAGAATGTCAATATCATCTCTATTTGTGCTTATTTTTTCTGCCATCAGGGGAATGGATTTAGTTTGTTGTTTGAGTCCTGCACAGAGCAGCAGCTCTTCTGGATGCATTTCCTAAACACTAACATTCCTACCTAACAAATTAATTTTCTGAAAGCAACAACACATATCAACTCCCTTGTCCACACACCAGTGAGTCAGATTCCTACTCTTCTTGGTATACATTTTCCTTGAAAATTCATTTTATGGTTGTTAGTAGAGAAAAACTCACAACAACAACAAAGGTAAATACCAACTCGTATGGAAACTTTATGTGTTGATTAAGCTTAATTGTGAAACTGTCACAGCAGATGTGCCAATGCCTTGGTTTTGATGGTGTTTACAGAACTTTACAGAAACGGGAAAACCTACTGAGACAATGGAAAGCATCATTCCAACCACTTCAGGTCGATTCTAAATACATAAACCAATAATTTCCTATGGACCAGTAAATATGCAAATTGTGAGTTAAACACATGCACACCAAACAGATCCTGTCCCCTAAGCTTCTGTGCTGCGGTAGGAGGGCAGCTCCCGGGTGGGTGGGCAGCTGCTGTGAGAAAGACTGCTGTCAAGTTCTGCTTGGGGTTTTATGACTTTCACTGTGGCACACAAAGAGAAAGAGTCTCCTTCTATCCCACAAAAAGTAACTCCCCAAGCATACTACTGGACTGAAGAGGTGTTTGAATATTTTCTGAGGTCTGATAATACAAATTTTATTTTTATAGCTTAAGTGTATCTTACTTGAGCTAATTGGGTTAATGACTAAAGCTGCAACAAAAGACAAAATATAATTGGAGCCTAAGCAGAAATCTACAAAGAACAGCCACAGCCTTGGTTGAAACATTTGCTCACACTTAATGGCTTAGATTTAATTATTAAGGCTCATTATTAGAGCTATCGGAAAGAATGACGGAACCTAGTGTAAAAGTCTTGACATGCCCCATCCCCTCCAATTTACTTGCCTTAAGTATTAAGAGAAGGTCCTTATTTTTCAAAGCTTTGGCTTTTCTTCTCTAACATGGAATAAATTACCCAAGGGATTTGTAGAATACTACATATATGCCAAAATGTGGGCTGCATGGAGGGGCCATCCCAGAATGTGACACATACTGTTAGCCCTTAGGAAAGGAGGAAAGAAAGCCTTCATAAATCCTGACAGTTCACAGACCCAGGATCCCACTAGTGTGTGGCATCTGGTGGCCATGCACATCATCTGGAAGCCTTGCCCCAACTAACACACACCTGTGCACAGGCAGTAAACTAGGAAGCGCTGGATGGGCTTTATGCCAGTAGGATGCCGATGCTGCTTCCCTGAATCCCAAACCAGTGCCAGGGGACGTGATCTTTACTCTGTCCCTCCTGGACCAACTGAAGATACTTGAATACAAGCCAGATTTCACTTGGAGGTGTTCGTGAAATTGTCACAGAAAACAAGGAAGATAAAGATTCTTTTCCCAAACTCAGTGTCAATCCCAGGACCTCTGTTATGCTAGGAAAATGCTATGCTCACAACCCCCAGAAAGCTTCTAGTGGACGTCTTCATTAGCAGATGTTTTTACAGTTGTAGAAACATTGGAAGATAATTAACCTAATTTTTTATGAAATTTCCGTCTTAATAAGAGAGTATATAATAATAATAAGAGAGTATAATAATTAGCTGCATGAAAGATTTGTCCTTGGGCTTAAATGTGATAAAGAAAATGCTGAAAGCAAAAAGAAAATTAGGTATCTGATATACATAATTTTGTCTATATATAATTTTTAAAAAAGTATTCATTTTTGCCTCTGAGACAATTATTTGGAAATTACCAAAGTAATTTTGTTTTTGTTTCAGCAAAATCAGCTTTTTGTAACTCAATTCATTGTGTCAATTGCTTCTACGAAGGCAAAAAGAACTCAATTTCTGTTCGCTTGTCTCGTGAGCCACTATTTCCCTGTCAGCGAGGTTGCAGGCCTCAGACTGTGCCCAGCAGGGGCCATGTACTTCTCTCTCCTGTGGCTGCATTCTCTTTAAACCAGTTGGTCAGGGCCGAGTACTTGATCATCTTGGTCTAATCCAAGGAACTGACAAGAAATTCATTAATTATGCATTTCATTTATATCTGTATATGGAAAAATACCTTGTAATGATTGATTTTTTTTGTCTTTTATTATTCCTCCATCCATCTTTCAATTTATCAATTCAGGGGCTACTTAGTACAGTCATTTACCATGATCATTTATATTCATAAACCATCCATCTTACTATCCCACATTCTTCCTCTTAGCTGCCCAAATATACATCAAGCTCAGTGACTCTGAATTCATCCTTGGCTGCCCGTACCAAGGAAGCTAGTGAAAACATTGCATTGTGCATTAAATGGACAGATTTTACATCATTAAAACTATCTCAAGTTGGACATAGTAGGCGTACTACTATAATTCTAGCAGGAAAATTGGGCGTGATCTGGCTATACGAGGCACTCTTTAAAAAACAACAAAAAGCTCTAGCTCCACAAAATCAGTTTCAAAAGTTTGTTTTAATTAGCCAAGGGAAGGATGCCTGTGAAGACATTGCACGGCAAGGAAACAAGCCCCAGGGAGTGCTAAGATGGGAAATGGAAAACTACAAGAAAGTGAGACACTGTTTCCAGTGTCCAATGTTATAGGAATGAAGAGTTTGAACATAGTTCCAGAACAGCCTTGGAAGCTACAAAGAGACACGGCAGCATTTGTGTAAGAACTGCACAGGCAATGGGAAAATGAGCAGTACAAAGTGGTCTGGTTTGAGACTTTTAAACAAGAGGTTGCTCCATTCATAGTGGCAGACACTTGGGATCCCTGTACGTGCTTGGAGATGGGATGGCTGTGAGCTAACTGAAGAGAAGCTTGCAGGGAAAGGGCTCGAACTTTTCTGAGGTTGTGAGTGAATGAATGGGCGCTGCGCTGGTAGCCTCTCATGGATCTTACCTTAGGCTTCTGAGTTTCAGAAGTATGCTTGTATGCATTGTTCCAGCTGCCCCATTATGGAAACAGTGGGGCGGAGAGGAGAAGATGCAGGAAGGATGCATCTTGACAGCCAATTGTAGTTCTAATCTCTAGAGCTGGCAGATAGGAGCCTATTCGGGAACATGTTGCTCTTGCCAGTGGCAGCTGGCAATTAATGCTGAAATGTGGCTTCCAGCTTTCAGAGAACCGAGGATTTCTCTGCACGGATTTAAAGAGAATTGGCGTGCACTCAGTTTTCTACTGCACTGTGCTAAAATCAAGTGCGTATAAATGGAGTCAGAAATAATGTGCACGAAGGCTAATTCTATCCCTATTAACATTCACACAAGTCCAGGAAAAGTTTAGGAAGTACTGAAGTTACGGCTGCTACCCTGATTCCAAAACAAAAACAACAAACAACAAACCCACCAAACCAAATGAAACCAAAATAAACAACAGCAGCAGCAACAAAACAAGAAAAACACAGCCCCTAATCCAACCAAGCTTTCAGTTTCAGCTCCAGGTCCCAGCCTGTGCCAAATGTCACTCAGTACTCAGTCCTATACATTTTTGTTTTGTTTTGCTTTGTTTTTCAAAATGGTCACTCTTGATGTCCTCTGATGTCCTGGGACCATAAACTGTGGTACTTCTCTGTCTTCTCCAAAAGCACTTTCCACAATTCCTTTATCTTGATAACGACTTCTTACTTGAAGTCAAGGGTAGACTCGTTCTTCCTAAAAATGTTATGGGAAGGTTCCAATCATAACACCACCACCACTCTGACATCCCCAAAGCGACAGCAGGTTTTCTACCTGCTCCACTCTGAACTCCGCAACATCCCCCACCGCTGTATCTAAGTAAATTGGAATAGATGAGTATTAGCTTGGTTTCATTAAACAATCCAACAGAGAAAACGGACTATCATTCATATGGCCATGGTGGATGGCAAAAAGAGACACTGAGCTGGGAGGACAGAGGCATTCAGAATGTAATGTGTTTTTCTCCAGGAGAACAGGCACAGTTGGAGAGATGAAGCATGGGATGTAACAGACAAAAAATGGAGCGAATTGTTATTATGCATTTGAGTCTCTTCTGGGCATCCCACAAAAGTTTTATACCCTCATTTTGAAGCCAAAGCTAAGAATTTACATAATTTGATGAAAATTGCTCAGTCACAGGTAAAAATCAGAAGTGTTGAAAATCAGAAATCTGAATCAAAATCAGATTTCTCAATTTCTTTTTATGTTTCATATTCAAAGTACTTAGGTCTTGCAATAGCTACAGAGACAAAGCCTCACCACTGAACCCTACTCAAAATGATGTAAGATTTGATTTCGTGACCAAGAAGCTATACAGCATGGGGGAGGGGGAGTACTAGTCAGGGTAATTGATTTCTGTGTTCTTCTCAGCCAGTTCTCACCTTACTCTGAAACAACTAGATACTAATAAAGAAAATTAATCTGAGTGATTCACTCACACATGGTAAGATGTTTAAATCTCTGTTGATGACATTTCTAGACCTCTCAAACATCTGTAAGAAGACATAGGAGTGAGCCCCTGTGCACACGGCTAATCAAAGTCTTCTCCAGTAACAAGAGGAGCAATAATATTAGGAAACATTAAAAAAAAACTTGACTTCACAAAACCTACATTTTAACTTTAAAAATTCGATGTAAGAAAAAGGAACAATAAGTGCTTGGGGAAAACATCTGGACAACTATGCCTGGCAATGAACTTGTCCCTGAAATATATGTAGCAACAAATTAGTGTAGTAATAAGATATGTTTAAATGGATAAAACACTTCATCATATTTCCACAGAGCTGGTACTCAAACAAAACGAGAACAGAAAAGTGTTCTCACTATCAACCTTAACAAAATCAAATTATAATATACATTCATTAGTATGAACATAAAAGAAAGGCAATATTTAAAACAACTGACTAGCCAAGTTTCCAGAACAGAGCAAGTGTTATAAACACATTTTTACTCAGTGAAGCTTATTTTACTATATGTGTATGAACGTGTGTGTGTGTGTGTGTGTGTGTGTGTGTGTGTGTGTTGTTGGGGACACAGTCTGTGTGGTAGGTTTTTAGAATATGGAGTAGAGATAATGGCACTATGAAAAAGAAAAATAATTCAGGGTCTCCACTCCTCTGCAACAGATGATGATGCTCTGCTGAAAAGTTATATTCAAATAATTTTTTAGACATGGTCTGTATCCAGTCCAATGCCAAAAACCCTGAATATTCTTGAGAAACATATATTGAGTAGATCTATTTCATATTGATCCATTTGATAGATTCACATCTGTGAATGAATTTTATAATTTATAATAATTAGAGTTTATTATTCATATATTTCTCTTTGAACAGAGACTGAGTGCAAAAGCATAAACAAAGATTATATAATATACGTGCACATTCTAATTTTAAAATAGTTAAGTCCAACTATGGGTATTAGAGAAAGTTTGCCACTTTAGTGATACACACACACACACACACATACATGCCTGCACATACACACACACTCACACACATGCACACACACATGTGCACACATATGCATGCACACATGCATGGCACACTCATACACACACTCACACACACACTCACACAGTTGTTAAGAGCTATAAGTACATCACATTGAAAAGAAAATTAGCTTTGCACATTTCATGATGCAGTGAGAGGGTTCGTTTGTCCTCTACTGTAGTCTATGGATTAGATGCTTTTTCTTCCATCAAAACACTAGAATCATAAGTTTTATCTCCCAGTGCCTAACAATGCAAGGAAAATGGGGAAAACAGATAAACCCTGATTCATCTGCAGATATTAAAGACACAAAAAGAGAAAGTAAACTGGAAGAGGAACAGAAGGCAGCTTGCACTTAGCAAACAACTGTTAGGTTCATTTAGTGTTTCTGTAGTATGGTAACAATTCCAGAAAAACCATAGTGAGATCACACAACTCCTACAACAGGAGAAAATCCCAGGGTTCAATCTAAGCTCAAGATTAATGAATTGCTGGTATTATGAAAAAAAATAAAGTAAAAGTTCTAGTTTTCTTGAACAACAAAAGCTAATTCTTCCTCTGTTTACATGCTAGGTAGGAAAATAAGTTGACAATTCAGCTAAATTTATTCATCACATTTTCAAAATAACTACTTGATGGAAAGGCTACCATTACTGTCATTTTGGAGATGAGAACATAAAAATTCACCTATGTTCAAATTCATACCGTAACTAACAGTATATTACATACATGAGGGTGATAGTCCCTGTTTCTAAACACTGATCTATCTTGGTTCCTCTACAGATGAATGATGAAGAGAGCGGTCCAGTTCTAAGTGAAATCCAAACGTGGAAGCCACCTACGACAGGTAAAAATGTCTCTGGACACCTCCCTGTCGTCAACTTGACTACATCTGGAATTAACTAGAATCCTAGAAGATAAGTACAACTGTGAAGGACTTTTATTAATTCAGTCATTGGAAGTGGAAAGGCCCACTTTAATCAGGCTTTTCTGAGGTGGGTAGATCAGCTAATTAAAACTAAAAATTGGTATCTTTAACTTTTATTGAAGAATAAAGATGAAGATCAGGGCCACCGTTTCTTGTGTCATTCTATATAAAGTAAGTGGAAGAAGAAACGTTACTCTCTTTTTGCCAGCTTGCCCTTACTCTTGCTAGAAAGTTAATTCCTTCATTGGCATTAAAGCCTCCTTCCGCAGGATTCCAATGTATACTAAAGACCAGCTGAGAATTCAGCCTTGTGGACTGAACAACTACTGGATTCTTGAATGATTTATTAATACAAAGTCATTGTTAGACTAACTGGACCACAGCCTGCAAGACATTCTAATCAATCAATCAATCAATCACTCAATAAATGTATATACATATACATTCACACAATACACACATATATATTTATATATGTGTGTATAAGTTACTGTGAAATACCACAGAATCATTGGAATGCATAATGCTCTGTTTCTCTAGAGAACCTTGAATAACAACCCTATTACTCAGGCTATTTTCTCTTTATTTAACAGTCAAGTATTTAGTTTAAATGAGAAAAGTTTCATACTCCATTGAGTAGCAATGAAATTTCAATCCTCATTAAATTTTTATTAGAAAAAAATAGGAAAATAATAGATTATGAGGTACTTTATTCTATCACATGGGTACAGTGCTTCTACGCTATCAGTTGTTCTCTCTCTCTTCCCTTGTTTCATGCGAGCCTAATGCCAAAGTCTTTTGAGTTAGCATGTTACTTTGATCAGCCACTGATCTTGCATTTGCATTGTTTATTCTGAAGATACTCTCTTCTGTGTACTTTTAATATATAATGGGTTATTTTGGAATACCATGATTTTAGTATGCTGTAAACACTAGAATTTAATCTTTCTTCTTCAGGATAGTGACTCCTTCTCCTGGGATAGATGCAGAAGTAGGGTTTCTGGGAATATGAAGTTCTGGCTTAAAGTGTTTATTTATTTGTTTTCATTTTGATTCTATTTATTTGCATTTGTCTGACCTTGCAGAATCCCATAGGGCCAGTTTCATGCTTGTATAGAATGAAATGTAGTTTAAGCATATTGCCTTGTGTTGTGCTACCCTTCCCTCACTCCCTTGCCCCCATAGTCTCCTCCCCCAACAGGCTGTCTTGCCTCCAATATTTCAGATTTTTGAGGAAGCCCCATATTATTTGCTACATTGACTACACTAATTTATACCCCACCACGTCTGTGTAAGAGTTCCATTTTCTCTATGTTCTTCCAAGTATTTCAAATATTTTATCTCTTAATAACTGTACTTACAAGATGGTTAAGAGGAAATTTCTCAAATTGATCATTTTGCTTCATATTAGTGCAAGCCATCATGCCTCTACACACATGTGTTATTATGCATCAATTATAATGACATAAATAGAGACTGGGAGAATACTTAGTGGATAAAATTGTTTGCTGTGCAAGTGTGAGTACCAGACATCAGAACACCAAACCCACATAAAATCTGGGTGAGTATGGTAGTCATCTCTAATCCCAGAATTAGAGAGGCAGAGATAGAGAATCTTGGGCTAAGTTGACTGAATAACTGAGACAGAATTGACAAACTTCAGATTCAGTAGAGACCCTGTCTCCATATGTAAAAGTATAGAGCAAGGAAGAAGACACATGTTGACAACCTTGAGGGTCTTTAATCATATGCACACAACAAAAGTAAGTGATATAAATAAAGTTGTATCAAACTGCAACAGCAGTTACAAGTTGGGAACTACTGAAGAAAAATGAACTAGAGCCAATGAAGCTGCTGCTGAGTGGGAAGCCCCAGTGTGAGTCCAAGTTGTTGCCAGCATAGTTCTCATGGTCTCAAACAATAAATGTCCAGCAACCATACACAAGGAAAGAAAACAAGAGAAGAAGGTTCATCATCACATCTGCAAGCCTGTAGATGCTTATATTTTTTCCTGTCTAAAAGACTAGAATTACAAGCAATATCAAATTTCTTCTCTCCATAGGCAGTTTTTAAGTAGGTCTTTCTCATGTCCCTCCTGATTTCATTTCAGCATCTCTCTCTAACCTCTTTTCTGACTCTCTTCATGATCATAACATTTTCCAGCACTTGCTTCCACTGTACACTAATGATTCAAGTTCACACTACTATCTTTTGGATTGGGTTTCTTTTTCAATACAGATGTCACTCTTTCTTTCCCTTTGGTTCCATCATCATCATCATCATCATCATCATCATCATCATCATCATCATCATTTCTCTTCTTTAAATACTGCCAAGCACCTATACAGAGTTGGGATAATGTCTACAAGGTCTAATCCAAGCTGATTCTTGTATGAAGCTAATTATGAGGAATTAATAAAATACCTGATTACCAATAACTAATTGAAAGTAAAATATGTTTTGTATATTTGTTTTCCTTATTATTACTAAAATGTATCAACTGTATTAGTAAAACAAAAATGCAATAATAAATGAGATGTCCCACACTATCCTGAGTGAGACCCAGAAATATGAATATGGTATGTACTCACTCATTAGTGGATTCTAGCCATAAACAAAGGACATTCAGCCTATAGTTCATGATCCCAGAAAAGCTAAGTAATAAGGTGAACCCAAAGAAAAACATATTTAGATACTCCTGAAAATTGGAACCAGACAAGATCGCCAAGCAAAAGTTGGGAGCAAGGGGGTGGGGGTGCAGTGGTGGAAGGGGAGAGGGGGAGAGAGAAAGGAGAAGGGGAGGTTTGGGGAGAGCTTAGGGGAGTGGGAGGATTGAGATGGAGGAAGGACGGATATGGGAGCAGGGAAGAAGATATCTTAATTAAGGGAGCAATTTTGGGGTTGGCAAGGGGCTTGGCTCTAGAGGGGTTCCCAGGTGTCCATGGGGATGTCCCCAACTAGGACCCTAGGCAGTAGAGGAGAGGGTTCCTGAACTGGCCTTGTCCCATAGTCAGACTGATGACTATCTTGAATATTACCATAGAACCTTTGTCCGGCAACAGATGGTGATAGAGACAGAGACCCACATTGGAGCACTGGACTGAGCTCCCAAGGTCCAGTTGAAGAGCAGAAAGAGGAAGAATATGAGAAAGGAAGTCAGGACTGCGCAGGAAAGGGTTGGTCCACCCACCAAGACAGTGTGCCTGATCTAATGGGAGCTCACCAAATCATGCTGGACTAGGGTTGAATGAGCATGGGATCAAACTGAACCCTCTGAATGTGGGTGACAATTGGGGACAACTGAGAAGCCAATGATAATGGCACTGGGATTAGTATCTACTGGCTTTTTGGGATCCTAGTCTATTTGGATGCATACCTTCCTAATCCTGGATGGAGTGGGAAGGGTCTTGGACTTCACACAGGGCAGTGTACTCTCCCCTTTCTTGGGACTGGAGGGAGAGAGGGAGAGAGGGAAAGGGGGAGCGGGCTGAAAATGGGAGAGGGGAGGAAGTGGAAATTTTGAATCGTATTATTTATAAAGCAATAAAAAACTAAAAATAATAAATGAGATGATGCACAAGATAATGTGGTTCTGAGGTTGAAATGGCTTGGAAACTTCCTGCTACCTAGTGATATCATAGCCTACTAAATGTCCAAATAACTTATGTATTCATGCTTCTGATGATTTTGTGGGAAATCCTGCACTACCTGAGGATGTGCCAATAGCAAGGACTGGTAATACTACACAGTAATAGTATACATGACTATACTACTGAATTTGTTTATGGCATGATACGTGTTAAATCAATTTTCTACATTGTACCATGTTCAGGAGTAAAATCATGCCTGGTAATAGAAACCTAGCTAGCTTCCCCAGACTAATGAAGTCATGAATCTTAGAAAAGTATCTACTACTGTCTCATTGCTAGACCAGCATAATTCCTTAACACATTATAAATATTATTCTTACACCCACAGATAAGTATAGCGACCACCCTTCCTCAAAGAGTTTCTGTTCACAGCAAATAGAGACCATTGTGGAAACCCACACTTAGATACAATGCAGAGATCAGCAGATCAAGGGGAGTCAAATCCCAGAGGCTACATCTGTATCAGAGCCCTTGTATCTATGGGTTGGAGAATATCATCAAAGAGGAGCAGAAACATTGTGAGATCAAGAATATCAGAAAGTATGCTATGAAAGACCCTATTCTAGAAATGGTTGCACAAACAAGGCCAGGACAGTAGTAATATGAATAGACATGATAATGTTTTAGGGGGACATTTTCTCAGGATCTGTGCTTAAACAAAGAATTGCAGGAAGCCAATAGCTGGTGAGGGAAGGAGACTTATTCTCCTCTAGGGTGAGCCCTTATTGGTCATCCAATGCAAGGTAGTTAAACTTGACATCATATATCTAAATAGTAAATAAAGTCTTAGCATATTGAATTTTATGTATTTGTGCATACATACATGTCACAATAAAAATCTATGAAAAAGAAAGCTACTAATGTATGATCAAGGGAGCATGGAAGAGGTTGGAGGGAGAGATACTGGAAGGGTCTGGAGAGAGGAAAGAAAAAGGGAAATGGTGTTTTAGTTAAATTAATATGTTAATTAAAATGTATACATTTTAATTCTAATAATAAAGAAAAAACTAAAAATTCTAAGTGACTGAGGAAGATTCAAACTGTGAGCATCCACATACAAGCACACCTATATGAATATGTGCCAATATGGACATTTGTGGCACATGAGAAAAACTAATAAGTACACATACAAGCACACATGCATTTCTGTTTTTCTTTTTACAGTTCTTCTATTTTGTTTACAATGTTATAGCACTTTTACAGCAATCAATGTACAAAAGTAAATTATTAAATATATATATTGTTTTATTTCCTAATAACGTTATTATGTAACATGACCTGGGCTCTATCCTGAAGTTTCTTTCTTTTTTTAAATAAATACAGTTTTAGATTTTATTATATTAGCTGTGATATTTATTTATTTATTAATTAAAAATTTCCACCTCCTCCCCACTTCCCTTTTCCCTCCTCCTCCCCAAATCCCCCTCCCTCTCTAGTCTTAAAAGCAGTCAGGGTTCCCTGCCCCATGGGAATTCCAAGGTCCTCCCCCCTCCATCCAGGTCTATAAAGGTGAGCATCCAAATAAACCAGGTTCCCACAAAGTCAGTCCAGGCAGTAGAATCAAAACCCAGTGCCATTGTCCTTGGCTTCTCAGTCAGCTTTCATTGCCAGCCACGTTCAGAGTGTCCAGTTTGATCACATGCTTCATCACTCTCAGTTCAGCTGGGCTTGATGAGCTCCCATTAGATTAGTCCCACGGTCTCAGTGGGTGGACGCACCCCTCGTGGTCCTGACTTCCTTGCTCATGTTCTCCCTCCTTCTGCTCCTCATTTGGACCCTGGGAGCACAGTCCAGAGCTCCAATGTCCTTTAATTATGGCGAGACTCCACTTATGAGTGAGTACATAACATATTCCTCTTTTTGGGTTTGGGTTATCTCACTCAGTAAAGCGTTTTCTATTTCCATCCATTTGCATGCAAAATTCAAGATATCATTGTTTTTTACAGCTGAGTAAAACTCCAATGTGTATATGTTTCACACCTTTTTTAACCATTCTTCTATTGAGGGGCACCTAGGTTGTTTCCAGGTTCTGGCTATTATAAATAGTGCTGTTGTGAACATAGTTGAACAAATGCTTTTGTAGTATGATAGGGCATATCTTGGGTATATTCCCAAGAGTGGAATTGCTGGGTCCTGAGGTAGGTTGACTCCCAGTTTCCTGAGAAACCGCCACACTGATTTCCACAGTGGCTGCACAAGTCTACATTCCCACCAACAATGGATGAGTGTTCCCCTTACTCCGCATCCTCTCCTGCATAGGCTATCATTGGTGTTTTTGATTTTAGCCATTCTGATAGGTGTAAGATGGTATCTCAAAGTTGTTTTGATTTGCATTTCCCCAATCGCTAAGGAAGTTGAGCATGACCTTTAGTGTCTTTTAGCCATTCGAACTTCTGTTGAGAATTCTCTGTTCAGTTCAGTACCCCATTTTTTAATTGGGTTAATTAGAGTTTTAGTGTTCTTGAGTTCTTTGTATATTTTAGAAATCAGACCTTTGTCTGATGAGGGGTTGGTGAAGATCTTCTCCCAGTCAGAAGGTAGCCTTTTTGTCTTACTGACAGTGTCCTTTGCTTTACAGAAGCTTCTCAGTATCATTAGGTCCCATTTATTCATTGATTCTCTTATTGTCTGTGCTACTGGGGTCCTACTTAGGAAGAGGCCTCCTGTGCCTATATCTTGTAGACTACTTCCCACTTTCTCTTCTATCAGGTTCAAAGTGGACGGATTAATGTTGATGTCTTTAATCCATTTGGACTTGATTTTTGTGCATGGTGATAGATATGGATCTATTTTCATTCTTCTACAGGTTGACATCCAGTTATGCCAGCACCATTTATTAAAGATGTTTTCTTCCATCCATTGTATAGTTTTAGCTCCTTTGTCGAAAATCAGTTGTTCATAGGTTTGTGGATTAATATCTGGGTCTTTGATTCGATTCCATTGGTCAACATCTCTGTTTTTGTGTCAATACCAAGCAGTTTTCATTACTGTAGCTCTGTAATAGAGTTTGAAGCCAGGGATGGTAATGCCTCTGGAAGTACTTTTATTGTATAGGATTGTGCTGACTATCCTGGGTTTTATTGTTTTGCCATATAAACTTGATTATTGTTCTCTCAAGGTCTGTGAAGAATTTTGTTGGGATTTTGATGGGGATTGCATTGAATCTGTAGATTGCTTTTGGTAGAATTGCCATTTTTACTATGTTGATCCTCCCAATCCAAGAGCATGGGAGATTCTTCCATTTTCTGGTATCCTCTTCAATTTCTTTCTTCAAAGCCTAAAGTTCGTGTCAAATAGATCTTTCACTTCCTTGATTAGAGTTACTCCAAGATAGTTTATGCTATTTGTGGCTATTGTGAAATATGATGTTTCTCTGATTTCTCTCTCTGTATCTTTGTTCTTTGTGTATAGGAGGGCAACTGTTGTTTTGGAGTTGATTTTGTATCCTGCCACAGTACTAAAGGTGTTGATCAGCTGTAGGAGTTCTCTGGTAGAGTTTTGGGAGTTGCTTATGTACACTATCATATCATCTGCAAATACTGAAAGTTTGATTTCTATCTTTCCAATTCAAATCCCCTTGATCTCTTTATGCCGTCTTATTGCTATTGCTATAACTTCAAGCACTAGAGGTATGGAGAGAGTGAACAGCCTTGTCTTGTTCCTGATTTTAGTGGGATGGCTTTGAGTTTCTCTCCATTTAATTTAATGTTAGCTGTCGGCTTGTTGTATATTGCTTTTATTATGTTTAGGAATGAACCTTGAATCCCTAATCTCTCCAAGACCTTTATTATAAAGGGGTGTTGAATTTTGTCAAATGCTTTTTCAGCATCTAATGAAATTATTATATGGTTTTTTCCTTCAGTTTATTTATATGATAAATTATATTGATAGATTGTTGTATGTTGAACCAGCCCTGCCTCTCTGGGATGAAGCCTACTTGATCATAAAGTATAATTTTTTGGATATGTTCTTGGATTCTGTTTGCCAGTATTTTATTGAGAATTTTTGCATCGATGTTCATGACCTAGATTGGTCTGTAATTCTCTTTCTGGGTTAAGTCTTTGTGTGGTTTTGGTATCAGGGTGATTGCAAGCTGCCCCACTGAAAAAGGTACTGAGTCACATGGCTAAAATAGATCAGAAAAATGAGTTAATCAAGATATGAGAGTTAACCAGTAAGAAGCCTGACCTAATGGGCCAATCAGCTTTATAACTTATAGAGATCTCTTGTGTGATTTTTCTCTGGGACTAAATAGCTGGGGGGCCAGGCAGGACAGAAAAACACAAACAAGCAGGCCCCTCATGTTACAATTGTAGTTTCATAAAAGAAGTTAGGCAATGACTCTTCTGTTTCTGTTTTGTGATACACATTAAGGAGTATAGGTATTAACTCTTCTTGGAAGTTCTGGTAGAATTCTGCATTGAAACCATCTGGTACAGGGCTTTTTTTGGTAGGGAGGGTTCTGATGACAGCTTCTATTTCCTCATGACTTACAGGTCTATTTAAACTGCTCACCTGGTCATGATTTAATTTTGGTATATGGTATTTATCTAAAAAGTGTCCATTTCTTTCACATTTTCCAATTTTGTGGCATACAGTCTTTTATAGTAAGATCTAATAATTCTCTGAATTTCCTCTGTGTCTGTGGTTATGTCCCCCTTTTCATTTCTGATCTTATTAATTTGCATGCTCTCTCTTTGCTGTTTGGTTAGTTTGGCTAGGGGTTTGTCAATCTTGTTGATTTTCTCTAGGAACCAGCTTTTTGTTTCATTGATTCTTTGGATTGTTTTCTGTGTTTCAATTTTGTTGATTTCAGCCTCAGTTTGATTATTTTTAGTCTTCTACTCCTCCTGGGTGAATCTGCTTCTTTTTTTTCTAGAGCTTTCAGGTGTGCTGTTACGTCTCCAATGTGTACTTTCTCTGTTTCCTTTATGTGGACACTTAGTGCTATGAACTTTCCACTTAGCACAGCTTTCATAGTGTCCCATAGGTTTGGGTATGTTGTGTCTTTATTTTCGTTGAATTCAAGGAAGACTTAATTTCTCTCTTTATTTCTTCCTAGATTCAGGGATGGTTCAGTAGTTGACTGTTCAGTTTCCATGAGTTTGTAGGATTTCTGGGGTTAGAATTGTTGTTGAATTCTAACTTTATTTCACGGTGATCCAATAGTACACAGGTGACTACTACAATTTCTTTATATCTATGCATGTTTAATTTGTTACCAATTATGTGATCAATTTTTGAGAAGGTTCCATGAGCTGCTGAGAAGAAGGTATATTCTTGTCTGTATGGGTGGAATGTTCTACAGATGTCTGTTAGGTCCATTTGGTTCATTACATCTGTTATTTCTCTTGTTTCTCTGTTAAGTTCAGTCTGGTTGACCTGTCCATTGGTGAGAGAGGAGTGTTGAAACCACCCACTATTAGAGTGTGGGATTTGATGTGTGTTCTGAGTTCTAGTAATGTTTCTTTTACATATGTGGGTGCTTCTATATTAGTGGTGTAGATATTCAGGATTGAGACTTCCTCCTGATGAACTGTTCCTGATATGAGTGTAAAGTGTCCATCTCAGCCTCTTCTGATTGATTGTAGTTTGAAATCAATTTTGTTAGATATTAATATAGCCAAACCCACTTGTTTCTTTGATCCATTTGATTGGAAAACCTTTTCCCAACCCTTTACTCTGAGGTAGTGTTTGTCTTTGTGTTTGAGGTGTGTTTCTTGTAGGCAGTAGAATGTTGGATCCTGATTTCGTATCCATTCTCTTAACCTGTGCCTTTTTGTAGGTGAGTTGAGTCCATTGGTATTAAGCGAAATTAATGACCAGTAGTTGTTGATTCCAGTTATTTTTTCTGGTGGTAGTGTTTGTGTGTTTTTCTTCTTTGAGTTATGCTGGTGGAGGGTTGTCAGATGCTTGTGTTATTATGGGTGTTGTTGGTTTCCTTAGTTTGTGATTTTCCATCTAGTATTTTCTGTAAGGCTGGGTTTGTGGCTACGTATTGTTTAAATCTGTTTCTGTCCTGGAATATCTTGTTTTCTCCATCGATGGTAAATGCAACCTTTACTGGGTATAGTAGTCTGGGCTTACATCCATGGTCTCTTAGTGTCTACAGCACATCTATCCAAGACCTTCTGGCTTTCATGGTTTCCATTGAGAAGTCAGGTGTAATTCTGATAGGTTTCTCTTTATATGTTACTTGACCTTTTTCCCTTGCAACACTTAAAATTCGTTTTTTATTCTGTATGTTTTGTGTTTTGATTATTATATGGCGATGGGGTGCTTTTTTTGATCCAGTCCATTTGGTGTTCTGTATGCTTCTTGTACCTTCATAGGAACATCATTCTTTAGGTTGGGAAAGTTTTCTTCAATAATTTTGGTGAATATATTTTCTGGGCCTTTGAGATGTAAATCTTCCCTTTCTTCTACAGCTATTATTCTTAGGTTTGGTCTTTTCACGGTGTCCCAGATTTCCTGGATGCTTTGTGTTAAGAATTTGTTGGATTTGTTTTGTTCTTTAATCAATGAGTTTATTTCCTCTACAGTATCTTCAGTGTCTGAGATTCTTTCTTCTATCTCATGTATTCTGTTGTTAATACTTGTCTCTGCAGTTCCTATTCATTTACCCAAATTTTCCAAATCCCGTCTTCCCTCAGTTTGTGTTTTCTTCATTACCTCCATTTCATTTTTCGAGTCTTGAACTGTTTCCCTTATCTGTTTGATTGCTTTTTCTTGATTTTCTTGTTTTTCTTGGGTATCTTTAAGAGATTTATTCATTTCATCTACCTTTTTGTTTACTATCCCCATTTCTTTATGGCAGTTATTCACCTCCTGTCTAAATTCCTCTATTATTTTCATATAGTTCCGTTTAATGTAGATTTCTTCTATTTCTTCTGGAATAGGGTGTTCAATTCTTGTTTCGTGATCCCTGGATTCTGGTGATGTCATGTTGCCTTTCAGGTTGTTGGAAGAATTCTTGCATTGGCGCCTGCCCATCTCTTCCTTCAAATGCAGCCAGGAGAGTCTTGGTGTCTTGGTCCAACCTTTGCTGTGACTGACTCTGGGTGGATCTCGTCAGTGCAGGCACAGGAACATTTTCCTGGTTGGCCGGTCTGAAAGGTTGTCCTCAGTACAGGGACAGGATCTTGGAGGTCTAAGGACCCCACAGACCAAAGCGTGGACTCGAGGGGGAGGGGAGAGTTGTGCAGAACCAAGAAGCCCCTGCAACAGGAGCTGGAGGTGCCGTGCACTCCCCTCCGGCCGTGCAGGTGGGCACTCACCCCTTTGGGTGGGTAGCCTCAGTGAAGGAGCAAGACCTGTTCTTGGGCCAAGGACCTCACAGACAATAGGACAGGCTTGGGGGGTGGTGAGCAGTGGGCAGGGAAATATGGAACAGAGAAGTCCCTGCAGCAGGAGCTAAAGGGGCCCAGTGCTCCTATCCCAGATATTCTACCCCGTCCCAGGATGGCACCTACTCACCTGTCTGAAGGGTTGTCCTCAGCACAGGGACAGGACTCTCTCCTGAAGTTTCTATGGGCTTGCATGTGTCTGTGTGCTAATTTGTGTGTATGTGTGTGTTCAAAGTGAAGCAGACAAACAGCTTCTCTTGTGATTTTCAGTGTTTTCATATAATGAAATGGAAAGTGTAGCATGGAATATAATTTTATATACCCCAGACACTGAGTAGAATGTATTTCTTAAATTAAACGAATAAAGTCAAGTGAGGTAATATTTTTTTGGTAAATAAAAATCATTCAGGAAGACAACTCATGGATACTTGAAGAGATTATTAAGTGCCTTGTCATCTGCATTATAATTTTAAATGTCATTTTGTTTTCATAAATAAGTGAAGTATGTATGTTTGGATGTTACCTACCTGGTTCTGATAAAAAAAATAGATATTTAACAATCAACTTCCCATAATCTCTTTTTCTAGGTATATAATATAGCTAAAAGGGAAGGAGTCCCTTTCTTCAGTTATGTATGCTTTTAGCTACATCAAACTAGTGTACAGAACAAACAATCATCTGTGTGCATCTGTTAGATGATGGTGAGGCTTGATAGAGTAGTATTCCTATAGCTCTTGATGCATAGTCTGACTTGTATGTCCCTTCTCTGTCAGTTGGCTCATGCTCTACCATCTTAGACTCTATTGTAGATTAATTTTTGTATTGTGTTCTCTTCTCGTGTTGAAAAAAACAGGTATTGAGCACCAACTCCTTCCCAGAATATAGAAAGTTATGGCTACTGTGTATCACATCATACTTACAATGTGGAAATTTCTGATTTAGAGGAAGACATAAGTGTACTCCATATTCTGGATGTTAAGTAGTAATACCTGGGGCAGTGTAGGAAGATATGCCACTTGTGAATTTTAAGACCATACAGATTGGATTAAAGTTTAAAAATTTGTATTGGTCGCTTCAATTTCTAACTTCCAGCTGAGTGTCATAGTTCAGACACTGAAGTTATCTCTGACGTCTGCTACCATTCAGCAAAAGACTGTACCTTTAGGATATTTCACTAGGGAATTAGCTCTACTCTTAGTTAAAACTAGTTTTAACCAAAGTGTAAAAAGTGTTCTTTTTGTTTCTTCTGAAGGAACCTCAGAGAAACAAGTCTCTAAAACAGAATCTATGGACGCAGGGATAGAGGGTCTGGGAGAAACGCTCATTGAGAAAGCCTGGTATCTCTGCGGGGACAGGAGGTATAACAGAAATAGAAGAGACTTTTCCAATGTTATTTTTCAGGGAAAAAAAAGACCCTTGCTTTGAAATGTTATAGATCTTAATCGTCAATTATTTACAGTGGTGGTGTTGTCAGGGAGATTAGAGTGATTTTTGTGGAACCTGCCCAGAATTTTCCTGTTCTCATTGCATCATTTCTACTTACTGTCGGGTTTTCCCACCTGTACTTCCTGCCTGGCCAAACAGCATTTATTTAAAACATAATTGACAGAATACAGACAATTCTCCCGCACCAGAACCTGAAACAGGTAGTGTTGACAGGCAATGTTGTGGAGAGTCTTCTCTCTTATACTCTTATGCATTCATCTTAAGATAAACAGACGTGACTTGTTTTTCACGTGAGCATGCAGGGACCAAATTACCAAATACTTCTTTAATAGCATAAATTCAGGTCTAGTGATTTTACTGCTTATGTTATCACTGATAAAACACACCCAATGTGAACTTCCTAAGGATTCTTCTCTGGCGATTCCTATGAGGGATGAGTGGTCTGTTTCTCCTTTTTATAAAGTGCTAAAAATAGTGTCTGTCACTCAATGTTTTATGCAATTATTTCATACAGTAACTATCTTCTCTTTCATTATGCAAAGGTTAACGAACACCCCTATAAGTGAACCAAGAGCACAAACGATGTAAGAGCTAAGTCAAAGATGTTCACAGATTCAGCTTTGTTTCTTTGTTTTCAGAAACAGGGTCCCAGTACACAGCCCTGGGCTGTCTTGGAAGTTATAGAGATATGCCTGCCTCTGCATCCAGAGTTCTAAGTTTAAAGGGACACACCACACCCAGTTCATGACAAACATATAATGCTGCTGCCAAACGGTCTTCAAAGGAGAGAAGTTTGCTCCTGTCGTTTGAATCTGCTTTCATTGCCATTAGGATGAATGATAACTAAACAAGGCACCTTAAAAATTATATGGAGGGCCAAATCCCTGGATGTTTATTACTTTTTCTTTCACTTTATGGTAATAAGTGAATAAGTTGCAAGTTTGGAATAAAGATACTGCTGTATTTTTTTTATTTAATTGGAAATGACAGCTATTTGAGAGTGGTTAACTACAAGAATTGAAAAGAATGGACTCTTCCTGGAGACTAACTTTAAAGTGCTCAACTGTGTACCTAAAATGTGCTGTGCCCTCTAGTTTACAATTTCAGAAACTAAACTGAACATGTCTGACTAGGAATATGGGTTTAATCGTCTGTGAACTAAGAAAAAAATAGGATGAGTAAACATTTTTGGACATCTTCCACCACTATAGCATTTCATTTGTGCAGCGATGGTACCTCCAGACAATTCCTGAAAGCAAGTGATTTCCCCTTCCAAGCGGTTCATGATAACTGACTGCTTTATTTGTACCAATAGAAATATGGAATTGCCTCCTTGTAGTGTAAATTAAAGGCCCTTCTCAGAAAGAAGGCTGCTTGGGAGGTCAAGTCATACACATAACATGATGGAATGGACAAGAGTCTGTAAAGGCAAGCAGCAATCCCAGGATCAACTCACCTCTCAGATCCAAAGGGCAGTGTGCTATCAGCATCACTGTCTTTATTTTGACTGGCTTCTGTGACATTCAGAAATGTTTAGGTTTCACAGCTCTAACTTTTATAATGCGTTACAATTGCCTTCAATTATCACTGGAATGATGAGGCAGAAATGATCCGATCTTATCTGAACAGGGTGGCTCTGCAGAAACAATATGGCATAAAACCTGACGTTTGAATACTGTCTAGGAGTGAATTTTGAAAACTGTATCAAATTTTGGAATGAGAATTTAAATCTAGATGGGAAGTCAATGGGAAAGCATAATAGAGTTATCGTCAATGTCCAGAACTGATACAACCTGGAATAGGGGAAAACACAAACATAATGAGATTTATAACTTATTTATAGGCCCAGAATTGTGATTATAGTCCTCATAGTTCCACTATGACTTGACACATTTGCCACCATAAAAAGACCCTCTAGTCAAGCAAGGGTACTCAGAATGAAAAAAGACAAGTTTCTACACACAAAAATATCTTATCTTTCAAAATACTTTCTAATAAACTGGTCACCTTAAAGTGTTGACTGCTTTCAACTGCACAATGCTGGATGAGTCTCAGATATTAGCTATGTGAACTTGTCCCACCCTCTCTTTCCCACAGTGAGTCGTAGAAACTAGTTCTTCCTCAATGCAGCCATGATACCGACCAAGAAAACCCTGCCTTCTTCTGTGGTTCTTTGGAAAGGCTAACTGTAAGGGCATACTCTGATCTACAATGGCTAATTTCAGGTCATAGATAGAACATTCCAGAGGTGACAAGTCAAGACTCCCTCAGTAGGGAGGAATTTCAGAAATGCTGAGAGGTGACGGCACAGACAAGTCCTTGTGAATCTCTCTGTACTCAGTTATGCTATCTTGTTCTTTATTCAATCCAATTAACACATCATTGTTTACTCTCAACTGAAATTACTCCTAAACAGTGACAATTTTCCCCAGGTATTTGAGCCTTCATGTCTGACAGTTTTCATAGGACTCTGGAGACTGTGGATTAAAGGTAACTAAAGCAAAGGCAAGAAGAGCATTTGTCAAGATGTGCCAGAATCACATGCTATGTGTGCTGGCAAATACCTGTTGGCAAAAACAGAACATTTCCTCTGATTCTAAAGCCAAAAACAAGTACAGCACACAACTCTGTTAACTCTCATTGTTTCCAGTAGAAATCACCTCACTCCCACATTTACTAAAATAGTCATACCTTAAAAGTAAACCATTTTTTTTCACTTATGGTGATCATTACAGTGGAAATGTGTTAAAAAGTAAATATTACTTATAATTTAATCTTATTTTATGGAATATTATTATACCTGCTTATAAAAGCCTAAGTAATTATCCCAGTAGTCCAGAAGAAAAAGTAGATTGAAAAAGAATACAAGCCAAGGGCCTTTACTTTCTGTTCCTGGGTAAGAATGAATGGGCTGTAAGGAATTCTCATGAACTTAGTTACACAACACAGAATGTTCTACAGTTTTCAAGATGAAAAATCTGAAATGGATGCCTTGGGTATATACTATGGAACAAAATTTCTGCACACTGTGAAGATGTGTTGTACACATTGGTTTAATAAAGAACTAAATGGCCAATAGCTAGGCAAGAAGAGGTTAGGTGGCACTTTTGGACAGGGAGAGAGCTCTTTGGGATGAAGAAGGGCAGTCATTAGCCAGATAGAGAGAGAACAAGGCATTTAAGAGGACAGGTAAGTGACAGGAGTCAGGTGACATCACATAGATTGATAAAAATGGGTTAATAAAGTTGTAAGAGCTCGTTAGGAGCAATTCTGATTTATTGGCTGAGCTTTTATAATTAATAAGACATCTCCATGTGATTATTTGGGAGTGGACTGGTGGGATAGAAAAGTTTGCCTACAGGATCAAATCAAGGAAGCTGGGGGAAACACCCCTTATCCTTTATTTTGCAATTTCTATGTCCAAATACACTTCTCTCTTGACTTTCTTACTTCATTGGTATAAAGGTTCAAATATTGAAATCAGTGCTAATAAACCTAATCTTTCCCTTTAAAGGTCTGTAATTTAGTCATATCTGCAAAGCCTGCTGTAACAGAAGGTAATGCTCCTTAAGTCCAGGAATTCAGAACTGTGAATCCCTAAGGATTCTTCTCTTCACATTTTCAGTGGGTGCAGATTTCTGAAGTTCAGGTTTTGATCAGACAGACCCATGACTGAACGTCAGTAAACTTCTGTGAAGATTGCAAGGTCACCAGTCAACTGTGTGTGCAAAAACTTCCTCAATATATCTTCTAGTCTCTGGACATATATCAAAGGCAACTCTGCTAAACCGTAGGAAGAGGAGCTTTAATGCATTAGGACCAAATCTGCCTTGGACAGCAAAAGGACCTAGTGATTTACTTATATATCCTTTCATTAAGAGGTAGAAAAATAGAGGGAACCCCAACTCAGCCAAGAGAAATTCTTCATTAGAATGTCCAGAAATTTCAATTAGCCAAAGTCCTATTTTGAGCATGTTAGATGTTGGGCAGGCATTTAGGAGGAAAAGCGGCCAAGATGCTTACCTTAAATAACAAATCTTTCTTCCCATAACGAAGCTCCTTCAGTTGGGCTTGGATTTTTTCAGACTGTAAAAGCAGAGATATGCATTACAAGATTTAAATTTTCCACACTGCACAGGAGTAAACATTTTAGCCTAGTTAAGCAGAAGCCTATAATTTGGACAATCAAGAGAGAAGACTAAATTTAGCTTTGACATCAGACACATAGACATCTGGGCCAGGAAGCAAGATTTCAGTCTGTTTAAAAAACCATATTTTTACAAATGTGTTATTTAAATAACTTTCTGTCTTCTACTCTATACACAAACATACAAAATATCTATAATGAGGCATGATAAAAAAATCTAATTTTAAGAGGCAGAGGTGATGTGGGATTCCCCTCTGTATGCCGTGAATACCATCAGTTAATAAAAAAACTGGATTGGCCTGATAGGGTAGGGTAGGGCTAAGAAGGGAAAATCTAAAGTGAATGCTGGGAGAAAGCAGGACGGAGTCAGAGAGAAGCCATGTAGCCCAGCAAGAGACAGACGGAGGAACCTTGCCAGGTAAGCCACAGACTCGTGGTGATACACAGATTAATGGGGATGGGTTAATTTAAGATATGCGTTAGTCAGAAATCCTCTTAAGCTATAGACCGAACAGTATTGCAAATAATATTATTTCTGTGTGATTATTTCTGGAGTCTGAGTGGCTGGGAAGTGAACAAGTGACCTTCTACAAGACAAAGGTGTGTGTATGGATGCTGTTATCTTTGTTTTTATTGAATTACTTTTTAAGATCCATGATAGAAGTGTAAATGCATGGAAAGATTAATCTACTGTATTTTCAACAGACACTAGGAAACTAACAGATAGAATTCCAGAAAAATTCCAATAGTCAAGGGTGAACAGGGCTACAGAAGATCACACTTTATACCAAGATCCTTATAGATATAAAAACGTTTAACAAACTCAGTTGTTCCCAGTGACATATTGCTAAACACCTTTACCTATATCTTTATAATTTATCTGTCAGCTGGAGAAGGAGACTGTGTCTTCTGAACATTTTAGAAAAGACATGGTTAACAGTACTATAGAGTACTTCAGCTCACTGCGTTCTTACTCTTGAAATAATAGCTACTCTTACTTCTCTGGGGAGAAACATCCACATGGACATATACATACATGCATGTGCACATATACACATGGTAAGGGACAAATATAAAAAATATAGTGAAGAATAGTAGGTGCTCCCTTCTTTGGCCCATATACCAAAGTCAGAATAATGTGAAAAAGAGCAGGCCATATGATCTGAAGTTATGTGGGAATTAATGAAGCAGTCCAAGATTCTTCTTATGGATCCACAGCAGTCTGCTAATGGACTCAGAGCAACTGTGATATCATTCACCAAGTCTTTCAAAACCAAACCAGACCAGATTCCAGGATGGAGAGGAGAATTAGTCTTCCCCAGGGATGAACCCCCAGATACCAGCTGGTCAGTCCTAGAAACATACATATGCAGGCAACACTAAACAGACCCAGTGGAATGTATTTATATATTTAAATATGTATATATATAACAGTAAGGATCGAAAAACATAGCCTGTGAATTTGAGAGGGAGCAGGGATTAGGAGCATGGGAAGAATAAGAGGCGGGGGTATGATGTAATTATATTTTAATTAAATTAAAAATATTTCTTAAAAAAGAATTTGATAACAAAGAAAACGATTTCAATTTCTCGTTTTACTTTTCTTTTCCAAAGCATCCCATGTCTACCAAAAGTTATTCTCTTTTTTTAATATGCTCATGATCAGAAGACTGAAACTTACTAGTAAAAACAGGTTTGCTAGATGGTATTAATGAAGAGTATTTGCACATGACCCTTCAACCTCTGGCACTTAAGTTTTTATGTTGAAATCAATGCTTCCTATAACTATTTTGATTACAAAGTCTCCCAAGTGTCCAAAATAATGATAACTGATGCAGAGCCTTGTCTCACACTAAGTTTTTCTCCATGGTGACTCTGATTCACATGGCTATTTCCACTTTCCTAATGAGAAATCCTCTTCCACCTGGTCTTCAGGACTCTTACCCAAGCCAAAGAGTCTCTCGGGGCAAGTCTTTCTCTCAATAGAGTTGACAAGAATTGGTGAGAATTGGACAGTCACTGCTGCTCATAGTAAGTACTCATGTGGCCTGTTCAGTACCATCTTCAGTCCTGATAATTAGTGCTGGAGTTTTTCAGGAGAGGCGAAGGACTAATGTCAACTATTTGTGATATCCTCTTACAATCTATTTGCATAGAAGGTGGCATTAGGATCTAAACTTTTCATTGTAACAACAAATATTTAAAGCAACAATAGGTAGTGTTTTTAGTATATAAAATCAGAATTAAATTGAGATTTTATATTCTATATTTTTTATTGTGGTGTGTGTATGTGTGTATACATTTAGTGAATACAACATGGTAGATTCATAGTAGATTTCTTTGCCTATGTTATCATGAAGATACGAATTCTTTGTACTCTCATGTCATCTGTATTTCACAGTCCAGACTAACTATCAGTGTGCTGATAAGCAAAATTCCTTCTTAGGTTTTCACAAAGATTATTCAAAAGCAGTACATCTAAAGTAATATGTCTATTATGGAATGTATGCTAATTTGAAAACATATAACATGCTAATTGTCTTAGCTTGTCAGTAATATTTTGGTAAGTTAAAACTATCAAAAAAGATAAGCCTCTAGAAATGATACACGACTTGGAATCTCAGTGATTTTAATTTTTACTGTATTGCTAATTGTAAATGCAATTCCAAACATCAGGCCATGAAGATCATGAAGGTCATGGAGTGTCTGCATGTGCATAACCTAATTAAAGCTGAGATAATGACAGTGACAGCTAGGATGTCAAGGATGTAGGTAGCCATGACAACATTTTAGCTCCTTGGTTTTATTTGGAGACAACTGTCTAATCTGAGATTTCATCCTACACATTTATGTTCAAATAACTTTCCCTTTATGAAATAATAGTAGTAGCAATGGCAGATGGTGTTGGGTTTGCAGTTTTTAATGCTTGTAGTATAACTATTTTCTCTGGATTGAAACATTAGCTCTGGGAGGAGGAAGGTTCTGAAGACTGGGGAAGCTAATTATTGTTTACTATGCCCAGGAAGCCCAGGAACTTCGAAGACTCCTGGCAGTGTCAAGAAGGGCATAGAAAAAGTAGTGATTTATGGGTAGAGGGGAATCTCTAACCCACTAAGCTGTCTTCGGTGATGCAACAAGGCCAGAGAGATGCAGCGTTCATGAGCTGTTGCCCAAGCGTGGTGTGGATCCAGAGTTGCAGCTGCCTCTGTTCATTCTGCTTCTAGTTATCTATGTGAAGTGAATACGTATTTGTTCACGTCTCCCCAGGAAAACCCACATTGCACGGTCTTCTGTGCCAAATCACAGTGTGTTCATTCCTGTGTGGGTACAAAGCCAAGAGCGAGTGGCCGAGAGGATGAGCTGCTTTCAGCTAGTTTCCAGCACAAAAGATCGTTACTTTGTTTTAAAAAATAATGGTGAATCAATTAATAAAATTTTGTACATATTATTCTAAAATACTATTTTGACAGCAGTGTAAACATTTCCCTTTTAACCCAGAATACTGAGCTCTGATATTATTCTATAAATATTTAACAAGATATGGCAAAATGAATAAATTATATGAACTTAACTGCATTTCAACAAGTAAGGCAATAACATGAGGAACACAAAGTTGAAAAAATGAGATTTAGTTTTCACTGAGCTGAGGGAAATTAGTAACATTCTTGAATGAAAAGGATAGACTATAAATGAAGGAACTCTTTAATTTTCTAAACACCAGTGATACTACTAGTGCCCCTTTCACCCATATACTTGAGTTTTGTGAGAATCTGATAACATGTTCACTGCAACTTTTATCCAGATATTTTCCCTTTACTGTTGCTGTTTCTTGAGATGGAGTCTTGAATGGCTCAAGCCTCCCTCGAGAATCAGGGCTGTGGGTTAGAACGACCTTGAACTCTTGATCTTCCTGTCTTATAGCCCAGGTGCCTGCACCACACCTGGCTTAGACACTTCTTATTCAAAACACCACTCTATTTACTATGTCACAGTATTCAAAACTATCCCAATGCCTATTTTTCCTGTTTTAACAATCCCAATCATATTAACAAGGAAATGCGACAAAATGAAGCCCTTACTTACATCAGAACCACAAACTAACGAGTTCTATTTTCCTTTTTATAGAGAATCAACACTTACTTTCTGCCTTAAAACTTTCCATCCATTGTTTACGTATGTATGTATGTATGTATATCACATACACACATATGGATATAGGCAGATATACACACATTTCCATATATATATATCCATCCATATGTACATATGGATGCCAAATCACAGCATATTTCAATATATATATATATGAAACTTATTCTTCACATGATCATATTACATGCAAGCTTGAGGTATAGTGTTCTTGACAATGGCTTTGTCTTAGAATATATTTTGAGCTCTCCTATGGCCTAAGCTTGTGATCTCATTCTTACAAGCAAGAGAGTAAGGGAGATTGTGTTTTTTCCTAACTCTCCTATTCCATCTTCAGAAAGGTGATGGTAAAGGTATTTGTAACATAAGGGAAGTGAGATAATTTCATAGTTGAACAATGATGGACCTGTTTGAGCAGCTCTCAGTCTCCGTTCTGGACATCTTTTGAGGGATTCAACTTTAAAACTGCAACGTCATCTTTCTTCTCTTAAGCTTCGTTCTTTCCCATTTTCTTCATAAACATCAGGTATTCTTGGAATGGAAATGCTTCCTTGTCTATTCCTTATAATTCATGGGATTTTCAGTGGGTAAGATTTCTTCATGTATGCTCTAGTACCCCTGGGACACAGACACTCTTGTCTTTAAGCTTCACTATTACTTTACTACTCTCCTTTTTAGTTCCTACAAGATACGGTTCTATTTTTTTAAATTGATTTTTATTGAGCTCTACATTTTTCTCTGTTCCTCTCCCTGCCTCTCCCCTCCCCCTTCAATCTTCACCCAAGGTCCCCATGCTCCCAATTTACTAAGAAGATCTTGTCTTTTTCTACTTCCCGTGCAGAATAGATCTATGCATGTCTCTCTTGGGGTCTTCATTGTTGTCTAGGTTCTCTGGGATTGGGAATTGTGGACTGGTTTTCTTTGTTTTATGTTTAAAAACCACTTATGAGTGAGTACATGTGATAATTGTCTTTCTGTATCTGGGTTACCTCACTCAAAATGATATTTTTAGCTCCATCCACTTGCCTGCAGAATTCAAGATGTCGTTATTTTTTTCTGCTGTGTTGTACACCATTGTGTAAATGTACCACATTTCTCTTATTCATTCTTTGGTTGAGGGACATTTAGGTTGTTTCCAGGTTCTGGCTATGACAAACAATGCTGCTATGAACATAGTTGAGCACATGTCCTTGTGACACGATTGAGCATCCTTTGGATATATACCCAAAAGTGGTATTACCGGGTCTAGAGAAAGGTTGTTTCCTACTTTTAAGAGAAATTGCCACACTGACGTCCAAAGTGGCTGTACTAGCTTGCATTCCCACTAGCAATGCACGAATTCCCTTTACCCAACAACCCATGCAGATTAGATCTATGTATGTCTCTCTTAGGGTCCTTATTGTTATCTAGGATCTCTCAGATTGTGATTTGTGGGCTGGTTTTCTTTGTTACAGTTCTATTTTGAACTTAGCATCAGGTCAGAGTTAGATAAAACTGACTATTGTGACTAAATGTTTGTGCTTCCTTGAGTTATATATAAGAAAATCTAATTGCACAGAAAATACAACAAGCAGGTCTATTTACCTGGTAAACTAATATAATCCCAGGAATGTTGCTGGTGGCATATAAATATCACAAAGCTTAAGGAAAATACAAATAAATAAAAAAATCTGGTAGTTTTCTACTGGGGAAAATGGTTCATATAGTGAGATAGGTGTTAGAAATTTATTTTATGAACATGCCATTGGGTACATTTGTTTTTCATTTGTGTAATGTTGGAATAACTAGGTGCATACAAAACTAAAATGTATTTTATTTTGCATTCAGTATTTCATTTGTGTTAGGGAAAAGCCGTTAGTTCTTTAGATTACACAAGATTTAATTCAATAATAATCTTAACTAGGTACACTTGTGAAAAGGACATATCTACTCACTTCTTCTGCATGAATCCCACAGAGCTTGTGTTAGGGGAAAAAGTCACATTTGCTCACCTCTTTTGCATGAATCCCACACAGCTTGCTTCCGGACAATAATTTGTTCTTCAAGCTTTTATTCTAAGGAAGGGAAGAAAATTTTACACAAAAGGTGGTAAGTTATTAAAAACTTCATCATTTAATTCAGACATATCACTCTGTTTGGCTCACAGATTAAAGTTATGTGTTATCTAAAGAATTTGCTATTCATTCTAAAACTATTTTCTAACTAAAATTATCATCAATTATTATTAGATATTTACTCAAAACAAAAAAAAACCTTGGTGAATGAGATGGCTCAGTAGGTAATGATCCTTGCCACCAAGATGACCTAAGATTGATCCCAAGGACCACCATGATGGAAGGAGAGAACTGACACCCAAAAGTGGTCTTATGATCTCCACAGGTATGCCATGACACATGCAGACAAACACACACAGACACACACATACACAGACACACACACACACACACACACACACACACACACACACACACACACACCACACAGACACACACACACACACACTGCACAGACACATTGATACCAACACACACACACATATATAAATATAAAGAAAAAAATTAAAATATAAAAATTGACCTAGAATTTTCTTCACTTATGCTTTTTTACTGTTGCATATAGTTTTATAAGCTAGCCTTGGCCCCACATGAGCACTCCATATGACCTTCTGCAAGCATCTCTCCCATGGCACCAACTCAAAGGGTACTTTATTGTCTACTACAATAAAGTCACATCTCAACGAACATCTGAATTTCCCCTGAAGACTAGTTTCAGAATCTTGTAACGTATGCAAAAGTGTGATATTTAAAGGATCTTTCATGTTTAAAAACCAGTTCTTATTCAGGCCTCAGAAGTGAGTGACTTGTTAACCTTATAAATATTCTAACATTGGCAGAGATTGGGAGGTAAACATTTGTTTCTCTGAGTCTTCCTGACTTATAAGAAAAATCAGAGGTGTGTGTGTCATTGATTGTGAGACTGAGTACAGGGGCTGGGGCATGCTCTGCTACTAAGACACAGGCATCACAAATATTCATTTTCTTCTGAAAATTACAGAGAAATTCAAATGAAAATGAAGTATTTTTATCGCCATCCCTAAATTTTAATATTTTTTTCCTCTCTTTTGAGACTCCATTTGACAGTTCATCAAAGAGCCAGGTTCAGTCCCTCTCTACTTTCTCACTGTATCTTTGGCATGCTCAGAAGCAATTCCAAAAAGTAAGACAAGAGTTTCGTTCTTTCCTATTGAAAAAGAGAGATCAGAAATTATAGGCACAGCAGCTATCAGGACAGAGAGAGTCTGACACTTGCATACTAGTTCTTCTTTCTTTTTTTCTTGTTGCTGTTGCTATCTTTATTAATTATTTATACTTTTTATTACTTAAAAAATACAAATAAAAATTTCCACTCCCTCCCCTCCCACTCCCTCCACCGACCTTTCTACCCTCCCCCCTCAAATCCTAAGAGAGGGCAATGCACCCTGCCCTGTGGAAAGTCCAAGGCCCTCCCTACTACATATAGATTGAGCAAGGTATACATTCAGAGAGAATTGGATCCCAAGAAGCCAGTACATGGAGTAGAGTCAAATACCAGTGTCACTATCAGTGCCTCCTCATTCTGCACAAACTGTCAGCCCACTTCAGAGGGACTTGTTTGTTCCCATGCTCATTCATTCCCAGTCCAGTTGGAGTTGGTGAGCTCACATTAGCTCACACAATTGTCTCAGCGGATGAACCCACTTGAATTCCTTGTTCATATTTTCACTCCTTCCACTCTTCACCTGGACCTTGGGAGCTCAGTACAGTGCTCCGATGTGGGTCTCTGCCTCTGTTCCCATCTGTTGTTAGATGAAGGTTCTATGGTGATATTTAATATAATCATCAGTATGACTACAGGGTAAGGCCAGTTCAGACATTCTATCCTCCATTGCTTAGGGTCTTATCTGGGGTCATTCTTGTGGATTACTGGACATTTTTCTAGAGCCAGATTTCTTGCTAACCCCATAATGGCTTCCTCAACCCATATATCTCTTTCCTTGTTCTTCTATCTGTCCTTCCTCAATCTCAACTATCCCATTACATCAAGTTCTACTCAACTCCCCCTTCTCCCCTTCCTTCTAACTCCTGCCCCCATGATCCCAAATTTTTGTCTGTTTCCAATTTCCAGGGGTGTCTATATATGTTTTTCTTTTGGTTCACCTTATTATTTAGCTTCCCTAGGATCATGAAGTAGGCTTAATGTCTTTGTTTATCACTAGTATCCACTTATGAGTGAGCACATACCATATTTGTTTTTGGGGGAGGGGGTTAGGTTACCTAACTCAAAATAGTGTTTTCTAATTCCATCCATTTGCCTGCAAAATTCAAGTTGTCATTGTTTTTTACTGCTGAGTAGTACTCTAAAGTATAGATGTGTCAAATTTTCTTTATCTATTCTTCAGTTGAGGGGCATCTGGGTTGTTTCTGGCTATTACAAATAATACTGCTATGAACATAGTTAAACAAATGCTTTTATAGTATGATTGAGCATCTTTTGGGTATATTCCAAAGAGTGGTATTGCTGGACCTGAGGTAGGTTGACTCCCAGTTTTCTGAAAAACCGCTACACTGATTTCCAAAGTGGTTGCACAAGTTTGCATCCCCACCAGCAATGGATGAGTGTTCCTTTTGGTCCACATCCTCTCCAGCATAAGCTATTAGTGTTTTTGATCTTAGGCATTCTGACAGATTTAAGATGGTATCTCAGAGTTGTTTTGATTTGCATTTGCCTGATAGCTAAGGAAGTTGAACATGTCCTTAAGTATCTTTTGGCCATTTGAAATTCTTCTGTTGAGAATTTTCTGTTTAGTCAAGTACCCCACTTTTTAATTGGGTTATTTAGAATTTTGATGTCTAATTTCTTGAGTTCTTTATATATTTTAGAGATCAGTGTTTTGTTTGATGTGGGGTTGGTGAAGATTTTTTCCCATTCAGTAGGCTGCCTTTTTGTCTTGTTGACTGTGTCCTTTGCATTGTAGAAACTTCTCAGTTTCAGGAAGTTCCATTTATTCATTGTTGCTCTAGTTGTCTGTGCTACTGGGGTTATATTTAGAAAATAGTCTCCTGTACCTATGCATTGAAAGTTACTTCCCACTTTTCTTTTATCAGGTTCATTGTGGTTGTATTTATATTAAGGTCTTTAATCCATTTGGACTTGAGTTTTGTGCATGGTGACAGATATGGATCTATTTTCATTCTTCTATAGGTTGAAATGCCAGCATCATTTGGTGAAGATGCTTTCTTTTTTTCATTGCATAGTTTTAGCTTCTTTGTTAAAAATCAGGTGTTCATAGGTGTGTGGATTAATATTCAGTTCTTCCATTCAATTCCATCAGTCAACGTCTCGGTTTTTATGCCATGTTCTCTCCAAGACTTTTATCATGAAGGGATGCTGTATTTTGTCAAAAGTTTATTGGCATCTAATATATATTTTTTTTATTTTTCAGTTTGTTTATATGGTAAATTACATTGACAGATTTTTGTATGTTGAACTATCCCTGCATCTCTGAGATGAAGCTGACTTGATCATGGTGAATGATGATTTTGATGTGTTCCTGCATTCAATTTGCCAGTATTTTATTTAGTATTTTTGCATCAATGTTCATGAGTGAGTTTGGTCTGTAATGCTCTTTCTTAGTAATACCTTTCTGTCGTTTGGGTATCAGAGTAATTGTAGCCTCCTGAAAAGAGTTTGGCATTGCTCCTTCTGTTTCTATTGTGTGAAATAATTTGAGGAGTATTGGTATTAGTTCTTCTTTGAAAATCTTGTAGAATTCTGAGCAGAAACCACCTGGTCCTGGGCTTTTTTTGGTTGGGAGACTTTTGATGACTGTCTCTATTTCTTCAGCAGTTATAGGTATGTTTAATTTGCTTATCTGGTCTTAATTTAATTTTGGTAAGTGATATTTATTCAGAAAGTTGTCCTTTAAGTTTTCCAAGTTTGTGTAGTACAGGTTTTTGAAATATGACCTGATGATTCTCTGTATTTACTCTGTGTCTATTTTTATGTCCCCCTTTTCATTTCTGAATTTGTTAATTTGGATATTTTCTCTATGACTTTTGGTTAGTTTTTATAAAAGTTTGTCTATTTTGTTGATTTTTCTCGAAGAACCAACTCTTTGTCTCATTGGTTCTTTGTATTGTTTTCTTTGTTTCTATTTTGTTGATTTCAGCTCTCAATTTGATTATTTCCTGCCATCTAGTTCTCTTAGATGAGTTTGCTTCTTTTTGTTCTAAAGTTTTCCAATGTTATGTTAATTCACTAGTGCGGGATTTTTCCAGCTTCTTTATGTATGCATTTAGTGCCATGAGCTTTCCTCTTAACACTGCTTTCATTGTGTCTTATAAATTTGGGTATGTTGTATGGTCATTTTCATTGAATTATAGGAAGTCTTTAATTTCTCCCTTCATTTTTTTTTCTTGATCCGTTGATGATTCAGGTGAGCATTGTTTAATTTCCACGTGTTTGTGTGCTTTAGGGAATTAGTATTACTATTGACTTGTGGTTTTTAACCATGGTGATATGATAAGGTACATTGGGTTATTCCATTTTTTTATATTTGTTGAGGTTTGTTTTGCTACTGAGTATGTGGTCAATTTTGGGAAGGTTCCATGAGTTGCTGAGAAGAAGATATATTCTTTTCTGTTTGGATGGAATATTCTATCGCTATCTCTTAATTCCATTTGAATCATAACATCTGTTAGTTCTCTCATTTCTCTGTTCATTTTTTGTCTGACTGACCTGTCAAATGGTGAGAGGGGACTGTTGAAGTCTCCTAATATTAGTGTGTGTGGTTTAACGTATATTTTAAGCTTTAGAATTCTTTCTTTTACATATGAGGGTGCCCTTGTATCTGGGACATAGATGGTCAATATTGAGCTTTCCTCTTGATGGATTTTTCCTGTGATTAATATGAAATGACCTCCTGTGTCTTTTTTGATATGCAACAGAGGAATGGGTATTTTTTTCTTTTGTACATTAATTTTCTAAATTTGTGCATTTTTATTGGGAAATTGAGACCATTGATATTGAGTAATATTAATGAGGATTGTTTGTTGATTCCTGTTATTATTGGGGGGGTATGTTTGTGTGTATGTTTTCCTTTTGATTTGTGTGTCTGAGAGTATTCATTCCTTGGGTTTTCTTTAAAATTTTTATTTATTTCTTCTTTAAGAACCTCTGTCATAGTATAAGAGGATGGAGAAGATAGTCTTAGCAAATGGACCTAAGAAACAAGCTCACATAGCTGCCTTAATGTCTCACAAAATAGACTTCAAAACTAATTAAAAGAGATGGAGAAGGATACTGCATACTTATCAGAGGGAAAAAAATCTAAAAGGACACTTCAATTTTAACATCTATCCCCCAAACACAAGTGCACCTAAGTTTGTAAAAGAAACACTACTACAGGTTATTAGTATGTTTTGACCTTCACATACTGATAGTGGGAGACTTTAGTACCCTGCCCTTGTCAGCAACAAGTCATCCAGCAAAGACTAAATATAGAAATGCTGGAGCTAACTGATGTTAGAAATAAAATACATTCAACAAATATCTACAAGACATTTCATCCAAACACAAAAGAACATACCTTCTTTAACACCTCATGGAACTTTCTCCAAAACTGAACAGGTACTCAGGCGCAAAGCAAATCTCAAAAGATGCAATAAAATTGGAGTAATATCCTGCATCCTATCTGACCTCTGTGGATTAAGGTGAAGATCAACAACAATAGAAGCAACAGAAAGCTTATAAACTCTTAGAAACTAAAGAGCTATCTACTGAGTGAAAAATGAGTCAGAAAAAAGATTAAATACTTTCTAGAATTAAATAAAAATTAATGTACAACATACTCCAAATATGTGACACAAGAAGTTTCTAGGTGGCAAGTTCTTAGCACTAAGTACCAACATAAAATGTTTGGAGATGCCACACTAGTAACTTGACACCACACTTGAAAGCTCTACTTGAAAAAGAAAAATTCACACACAAAAGGAGTAGGTAGCAAGAAATAAAAACATTAATTGGTGAAATCAATAAACTAGAAACAAAGAGAAGACTATAAAGAATCAATGAAACAATGAGTTAGTCTTTGATATAGTCATTAAAATTGACAAATACTTATCCAAATCAACTAAAAGGCAGAGAGAGAGAGAGAGAGAGAGAGAGAGAGACAGACAGACAGACAGACAGACAGACACACACACAACACACACACACACACACACACACACACACACACACATACACAGAGAGAATCCAAATTAGAAATGAAGAGGGGAATATAAAAAGAAACAGTGAGGAAATTCAGAGAATCATAAGGTTATACTTTTAAAACCTGTATTCTACCAAAATAAATGGATAATTTTCTACATATATACCACTTGTCAAAGGTTAAAAAAAATCAAGAGCAGACATGCAATTTAAACAGACCTATAACATCTACTGAAATAGAAGCAGGTAATAAAAGTCTTTCAGGGGAGGTAGAGGAAAGGAAGGGTGTGAAGAGAAATGTATAGCTCAATAAGAAACACAAAAACATCTTCTAAATAAAAATGTCCATGTCCAGATGGTCTTAGTGCAGATTTCTACCATACTTTCAAAAAAGTGTTATGTCAACACTCTGCAAATTATTCCAGAAAATAGATACAGAAGGATCATTAAATCACATAGTCAATAATGATAGGCAATTTCCCTTATGAACATAGGTGCAAAATTGTCAATAAAAATCTTCTAAACTGAACCTATGAGCATATATCTAAAAGATTGTCCACTATTATCAAATAGTCTTCATCTCATAGATGCAGGGATGATTCAAAATAAAAAGTGATAAATGTAATCCTACATATAATAGACTAAAAGACAAAAACAATATGATCATCTTAGTAGAAGCAAAAAAGTCTTTGACAAAATTCAACACACCTTCATTATAAAAGTCATGGAGAGATTGGATACATAGGGGATATCTCCTTATAAATAAAGGCAGTTTACAACAAGCCCACAGCCAACATCAACATACATGGAAAGAAACTCAAAGCAATTCCATTAAAATCAGGAACAAGACTAAGTTGTCCACTCTCTATATCTATTCAATATGGTACTTGAATTTTTAGATCAATAAAACAACTGAAGAAAATCAAGGAAATGAGATACAAATTGGAAAGGAAGAAATCAAATATCTTTATTTACAGATGATACAATAATATTCATAAGTAATTCTAAGAATTCTACCAGGGAACATGATAAACACTTTCAGTAAAGTACCTGGATACTAAATTAATGCACAAAAAGAAAAAGAAGTCAAGGAAACAACACCCTTTGCAATGACTTCAAGTAATGAAAAGTATCTTGGAGCAACTTTATGTAAGTAGGTGAAAGACTTGCCCAAGAAAACTTCAAGTCTTTGAAGTAAAAGTTTGAAGAAGTTATCAGAAGATGAAAGAGCTCCTATGCTCATAGATCAGTAGGATTGACATTCAAAGTATTTATTTTACCAAAGGCAATCCACAGATTCAATGCAAGCCCTACCAAATTCCCACTTTGTTACATATCTTAAAATATCTGAAAATTTTTCAGCTTCACGTGGAAAAACAGCAACAAAAATCCCAGGATAGCTAAAACAACATTTAATAATAAAAGAACCGAGGTATCACTATCACCAATTTTAAGTATTTCTACAGAACTACACTAATAAAAAGCCATTTTTGTGCACTATATTGGCACAAAAACAGACAGGTTGATTACTAGAATTGAATTGAAGACCCAAACATAAATCAATATACCTATGAACACCAGTATTATTAATTTAAATTTTTAGACTTTATTGAGCTACACATTTTCCTCCCTTCCTTTCCTCTGTTCTCCCCTTCTCCACTCTCCCATGGTCCCCATGCTCCCAATTTATTCAGGAGATCTTGTCTTTTTCTACTTCCCATGTTCATTAGATCTATGTATGTCTCTCTTTGGGTTCTCATTGTTCTCTAGGTTCTCTGGGATTGTGAAATATAGACTGGTTTGTTTTGCTTTCTGTCAAAAACCACGTACGAGTGAGTGCATATGATATTTGTCCTTCTGGTCTGAGTTGCCTCACTCAGTATGAGCTGTAATATGAAATCTGAGAATTGTTTTGATTTGCATTTCTCTGATGACTAAGGATGTTGAGCATTTTTTAAGTGACTTTCAACCATTTTAGATTCTTCTGTTCAGAGTTGTTTGTTTGGGTCTGTACCCCATTTTTATTGGATTATTTGTCCTTTTGATGTCTAATTTATCTAGTTCTTTGTATATTTTGAAGATTATCCCTGTGTCTGATGTGGGTTTGGTGAAGTTTTTTTCCCATTTTCTAGGTAGTCGTTCGTTTTGTCTTGTTGACCATGTCCTTTGTTTTACAGAAGAGTCTCAGTTTCAGGAGGTCCCATTTATTAATTGTTTCTCTCAGTGTCTGTGATATGAGGGTTATATTTAGGAAGTGGTCTCCTGTGTCAATGTGTTCAAGGAACATCTGATTTTTTTTTAATAAAGAAGTTTGAACTTCATAGTAGAAAAGCAGAACACTGTTAATACAGGCACTAAGATCAACAAATAATTAATGGTGCCTCATGAAACTGAATAGCTTCTATAAGGCAAAGCTTACTATCATCTAGACAAAGTTGCAGCCTACAGAAAGCAAAAAATTTTTTTACTAAATACACATTTGAAAAAGGGATAATATCCAAATATATAAATATATAAAAAACTAGATATTAAGAATACAAATAACCCAATTTAAAAATGGTCTACAGTTATAAACAGGGAATTTTTAGAGGAGGAGACTCTAATGGCCGAGAGACATTTAAAATTTCAATGTCCTTAACCATTAGGAAAATGTAAATCAAAACTACTCTAATATTTCTGCTTATTACACCTGTCAGAATAGCTAAGTTCAATAAAACTAGTAAAATCTAATGCTGCAAGGATGTGAACTAGAAGAAACCCTCTTCCATTGATTGTGGTTATACACACTTACACAACCAGTATGAGAATGAGTGTGATAATTTCTCAGAGAGATGGAAATTGATTTACCCCAAGATGAATCTTATACCACTCTTGGGAGTATACTCAAAGGATGGTTCATCCTACTACAGAATGAATGTTCATTGCTGCTTTTATCCTAATAGTCAGATTCTGGGAACAAACTAGGTCTCTGTCAATGAATGAAAAGATAAAATGTAGTGTGCAATGGAGTATTAATCAGCTAAAAAAAAAACTGAAATCATTACATTCACAGACAAATAAATGGAACTGGAAAAAAATCATCCGGAGTGAGGTTTCTCAGATCTGGAATAGCAAATATGGTATGCATTCCTTTATATGTGGATATTAGCAGTTAAGCCAGGAATAATCAATCTCCTTCATCTAACAATAAAGGATAGGTGTAGAGCAAAGAACTAGGGGGTACAGAGAAAACTTGTTAGGAAAGGGTAATAAAGAATTATGGAAGGATTAAGGGAGCCAGAATGGAGGCATCAAGTGGTGATAGAAAGGGGAGAAGGGGAGAAGGGAGGGAATGTAGGTGAGATAACTGAAATTAAAGGCCATTTGAGGTCTATGGAAAGCTGATTAGTAGAAGATTCCTAAAATGCATACATATATGAAGGCTGAAGGTAATCTATATTATACTGCTAAATAGTGGGGAAGACAGAGTCCTGACTGGCCATCCTGTCTTTTCACCAAATGAAGCTTCCAGTACCAGAACTGGGTCACTAAGAGTTAAGCTATTAGCTAAAGAGGTCAAACTGGTGGCAAGGCCTCATTGCTGAAAATAACACCTACACAACTCATTGAAGGTGCAGATGTTGAGCTGGTGTCTACATAGAGTTTTCATCCCTATATTCTACAGACATTGGTACAGGAAAATACCTTAAATCCATCACAAGACAGACATAAACACCAAGCCAGCCACAAATGATCCCTGATTGTGTCCTATCTGCATTATATGTTAGGGCAATGATAGCACAGGCACAAAGCTGGTTGAAGTAACAAACCAATAACTAATTTAACTAAAGGAGCATTCCAAGATATGGTACTTATAACTGACACTGGTAGGTTTGCCAAGAACCAGAGAATAGATAGACAATGGCATCGGGTAAAACCAAATGCTACCATTCTAATATATAATGACTTCTAATGACACTCAGCTATACTCATAGATCAATGCCTTCCTCAGTCATCACCAGAGTAGCTTGGCTGCATCAGATAAGAACAAATACAGAGATTCCCCAGCCTTATATTATATAGAGAGTGACACTTTGCAACACTCAGCCCTAAATGGGATGTGTCCATCAATTTCCTCCCCTCAGGGCTCAGATAATCCCTTGGAAGAAGAGGAAAGAGTGTAAGAGCTAGAAGGGACGGAGGACACCAAGAAAACAAGGTCTTCTAAAACAACACGACCAAAGCTAATGTGAACCCCTGGAAGCTGAAACAGCATGTACAGTGCCTGCATGGGTCTACACCATCCTCTGCAAGTGTATTATGGCTTCCAGTTTACTATTTTTATGGGATTATTGAATGTGTGAATGATTGGGTCTCAGTTTCTTGTTCCTTTTCTTGGGTTCTTTTCTCTTGTTCATTTTTCTTGTCCACCTTTAATGTGTTAGTTTTTGTTTTATCTATTTTGTTTTATCATTATCCTTTAGAAACCTGTATTCTGGAGAGAGACAGAAAGAAAGTGGATCTGGTTTGGAGGAAGGTACAAGGAACTAGGAAGAGTAGAGAGAGGGGTGTAGTATCAGGAGCGAGGAGTGGGCCTGCTTTTAGTCCTGGCCACCCAGCTAGCTTACATCCAAAATAATCACACAGAAACTGTATTCATTTAAACACTGCCTGGCCCATTAGCTCTAGCCTCTTATTGGCTAACTCTCACATCTTGATTTAACCCATTTCTAATAATCTGTATTTCACCACGAGGTCGTGGCTTACCGATAAGGATCCTAATCTACGTCAGGTCTCAGGCTGGAGACTCGTGGCGTCTGTCACACTGCCTTCTTCCTCCCAGAATTCTGTTTTATCTACCACACCCATCTAAAGGCTTCCCTATCAAAAGGCCAAGGCAGTTTTCTTTATTCAATCAATGAAAGCAACACATAGAAAGAGGACTTTCCTACACCAGAGGGGAAATTTTAATCAGGAAATTATGCGAGGAAAAAAATCTGTTTTCAATAAAGGAAACATAATGAAACAAAGCAGATGTTGATGTAATGAAGTTAGAATAATTTATGCCTTTATCCTAAAGGTAGGGCTAGGATAACTCACAATTCAATTAGAAAAGCCCTTGAACTAGAATGCAGATGCAATGACGCATAGCTCTATTTGTCCCTTCTCCTTCTCCATGCAATGGCAGAGCTTAGTCCAACACATATTATATAGAAAATTGTAAATGAATGTTTGTTGAATTAAAAAATAAAGAAAAGAAAATGAATGAATTAATATTCAGGGAAATGACATTTTAATTTAGACTCTTAACTTTCATGGTAAGGTAGACCTTCTTAGAATTAAGCAGAGAATTCATTAATTTTTTCAATTAAATATGTAACTGTTAAATTCATATAGTTCTATACTTTCCATATGTGTGAATATAAATATACACATACATATATAATAAACAGTATATATTTAATATGTGTTAACAAGCATAGACAGTGAAAAAATTTGAAAAACTACTAAATATTTCACGTGAACCCCACGTCTTATGTTTCTGTCTACCAATATCCTCCTTTACAGGTTCTGTGTTGCTTAATAGCTTTGCTGACCTTGGCAAGCGATGGTCTTTCCTCTTTTGAGTTGTTGGTCAGGGATGTTCAAGACTCCTAAACCATAAAGACTACTGCTATTGCCCTTGCTTTGACCAGAGAGATAGAATCTAAGGAAGTATCTATTCCAGAAAATAAGAATGCATTTCAGACACAGGGCTCAAGGGACTCTACGCTGGAACTGGCATCAATGTCTCTTCCATGAGGGATAGTTTTCAAAATACTAGAAGGTACAATGCAAGCTTGCCAAGGAGGAAAGCAACCAAGAGTACCACCAGCTATGACACTGTGGTGGTTTGAATAATAATGGTTCTCATAAGATCATATATTTGAATGCTTGTTCATTAGGGAGTAGTGCTTCTTAGGATTAGGAAGTGTGGTCTTGCTGGAGATAGGCATAGCCTTGTAGGAGAAAGTGTGTCACTGGGGGATGTTGACATGAGGAGTGGGCTTGTTGGGGTTTCTGTCCTGCCAGGTATCCCACAGTCAGCAAGGTCCCAAAGAAAATCACATAGAGGTCTCCAGAAGACTATAAACTGATTCGCAGGTTGTGGAGCTTGGTGTCAGTGGTTGCAGCTACAGCATATTTCATATACCCAATGCTTGGGGAACATTATAGAAGAAGGGCTGGAAGGACTGTGAGCCAGAGGATCCCAGAATTTGCTATGAGACTATGTGTTGTAAAAGGAATGGGCTGCTTTTCATCTGCCCAGCTAGCTTTACCCAAAATAATTACATCAAAACTGTATTCATTTAAACACTGCCTAGCCCATTATATCTAGCCTGTTATTGGCTAACTCTCACATGTTAGTTTAACCCATTTCTAATAATCTGTATCATCACTTAACTGTGGCTTACCGGGATGAGTCTAACCAGTGGCTGTCTGTCTCAGGCAGGAGAATCATGGCGTCTGCCTGACTCTGCTTTCTTTCTCCCAGCATTCTGTTCGGTCTACTCCACCTATCTAAGCTGTCCTATCAAAAGGCCAAGGCAGTCTCTTTATTTAACCAATAAAAGTAATACATAGACAGAAGAACCTCCTACACCAACTATGTCTTCTAATACTGTCTATGGAGCCCATGAAGAGTCATTAACATGACTTTCTACAACAAGAGCTGAACAAAGATAACAACGATAGACATGCCAAGTGGACAGGAGAAAGACCACAGGGTCTCAACCCTACATAAAGAACTATTGATGACTAAGGGGTACTAAGAGTAGGAGAAATAGTTTTCTCTACAGGAGAGGACACCAGCTGCTTGGCCAATAATGAATGGTCAGCCCTGAAAACATACATTCAAGTAGCTCTATATAGACTGAGCGCGTTATTTTTAGGGATATATGCATGTGTGTGTGTATATATATATATGTGTGTGTGTATATATATATATATATCCACATAACAACAAATAATGAATAAAGAGGCCATGAGTTTTAAAGAGAGCAATGAAAAGTATATGGGTGGGCTTAGAGGGAGGAAATGTTGTAATCATGTTATAACCTCAAAAATAAAAGAAAAAATTAAATCTTAATATTTTTATTAGAATGTATTTTGATCAGGTTTTATCCTCCCCTCCCCTACTCTTCCAGGAGTCTTTCTACTTCCCTACCCAATCAATTTTATGTTTTCCCCTCTTTCTCTTTCAAAACAAAACAGAATTATAAAAGAAATATGGGTTCCATTACTGAGAGAGGAAAGTGGACACAGAGTCCCTTCCCTACCATGAAGCTATTTGCAATTGATGCCTGTAGTCAAAGGCAAAGCCAATTTTCTCCCAAGGAATGTCACTTAATATCTTAAGCCCACTTCTGAACAGACCCCACACACAGGAGTAGTTGACCTATACAAAGGTATTTTTTTTAAAAAAAATATTAAAGTTTTCACTTACTAATACGTTCTTAGTTATGCAGTGACATTTGTCTTTCAAGCTCTGTTTTCAATCTTAGAAACAAAAACATGAATTGTGTACTAAATGTTTTTAAATTATCCACTTTCCTAATTAGAGAAGCCAAGAGATATCAAGACAAATGAATGAAATACAGATGCTTATTACATAGGCATTGACAAAGAATAATTTAAATCCATAACTAATCTCTATAATCTATATTCATATTTGTTATGTGGAAAATAAATTTTGAAAGGAAATATATAAAATTCTGGTCTAAATTTTAGAAAAAAATGACAATAATCCATGTACTTGTATAAATACACATATGTATATGTTCATGTGCTTGCATAGGATTACATGGAAATAACAAAGCCTGTAAGGCTTTTGACTATGTTAATGTAGTATTAACTAAAATGCAGAAATAGTGGTATCCATGTTTTGAATTAAATTGGATGAAATTTACATGTGTTAACTTAAATCTAAAAGGCAATGAACAGATGAGTATATGATGTGTTTATGTGCTGTTTCCAAAATCTATATTGGTATTTTGATGGTATTTAGTATTTCACTGAGATTTTTCAGAGCCAAATACAGTCCAAGTGAAAGAATGTCAATATGTAAAGCAGCATGGCATGAACTGCGGACAGGCTGTGCACACATGCAAGAGTGTGGATACAAAGGCTACAAAGTTTTCTGACTGTTATAAGATGGAACATTATTTTTTATATTGCTGTGCTTTTTGTTTCTCTGCTGTTTATATTCAGTTTTGTATTTTGAGTCTTAATTGAAACTGAATCTCTGCCTGATATTTTGATGCTTCCAGTGCCAGAAGCAGTAGCCTCCAGCATTCATTTACAGAAAAATAATGTGAATTGATGGGAGAGTGGAGGAGACTTGCTGATAAGGATTGCTACATTGCTGAGGGTAACTCTGAATATCCGTCTCCAAAAGTGGCATGTCTGCTTTGTTTCTTCATCTGATCACAGTTGAACATCCTAAACACAGACCTTCAAACCAGCATTCCTGTGATCCTCTGTGACAAGTGTTGGGAATTAATAGCGTGAATATCTGATAAGTTAGGATTTAAACCTTTTCTCATCTCAAGGCAGGGGACCATGATCTACAAGCCTGTTATTCAATGTTCACAAATTATCATTTACTGCCAAGGAACGTGGACAGTTGATACGTCCTCTGTACACACCGGCAACTCCTGGCATCTGTTTTAATTTGAAAGCTGTGATTCTTGTGCTCTTATCTACCACAGACTTACTTGCCAGCATAGAACAGGACCTCAAGAATGAATTTAGTAAATATTATGACCTTGGTCTGCGGCTCTTCTAAATGAAAAGTAAAGTTCCTAGGATGTCAGGCTGAAGCCACTGCACCGTATGACTCTGAAATAGAAAGTAGACCCTGTGAGTTGCTTATTTAGATATTGACTCTCAACTGGGTGGTACTCAGAGTGAAGTGGCTTAAGGCAAAAAGCATCCTTACACTTTTTTTGGCAATCTAGCTTGCACTTAAATTTGAAATGCTTGTGGATGCTCTTTAATAATATTACACACTGCCTGTGTTTTAAAGCTTAAGTCCAAATATGCTGTAGTGTATGCAATTTTTTCTTACTATTTTCATGTCTATGGGTGTATTGATGGCATATGTGACAATGTACCATCAGAAAATAGTGTCTGATTCTGAAGAACTGGCATGAGAGGTTGGTCACCATCTGAATGCTGTAAACTGAACCTGGGTCTCTATACCAAATTACTGCATAGAAACCACTGAGGCATCTCTGCAGAGATGCAACCAAATATTTTTTTAACAAATAAAATCCATTAAATATGGTTTTCATCTTTGATGGTGAGATTTCAGCACAGCTCACAGAGTAGCCTAGAAGTACACACGCTTTGGCTTGTGAAACAGATATGAAGACCACAAGTCCAGTACCTCTTCTCTGAATGTAGGAAACAGCAACAGAGAACTGCCCAGAGTCTTCATGTTTTAGAATATACTTCCAGATAAAATCAGATGCTAATCAGCTATCAATAATGATTAACGGTTTACAATTGAAAATTTAGGGAGGGATTTGTATACAATAGAAAGAAATCCTGAGAGACTTAACAAAAAAAATAGGCTTGAAATGAGGACAATCAGAGTTGGTGGCAACCAGTGAAAAGCAATGAATCCATACATTAATTACAAGGTGGAATGCTGGGGCCTCAGTGAATTTTCACAATGAAAATTAGATACTAAGCAAACTTTATATTATCAAATAAAATTGTTCATAAATGTATTTATCCCATTTCTTTTTCAATTAAAATGAAATATATCACTGTGGCCAGGATGTTGAAAATATGCAGAGTTGTACATGAATTTCTCCTGAGTGCAATTAAATCTAAACTAAGGAAAAACACCTGAAGTGTTTTATCCAAAATAAACCTAGACATTGCTGTGTCTTGCTGGGGAAAGCATCTTCTAGTTTAGATCCTCTTAACTCTGGGTATGCATAGGCAACTTTAATGGACTGCCTTAGGCTCATATTTCTTTTTGCTTAAAGGTTTTTCTTTTTTTAAGTATTTAATATGTGTCCTGTGTTTTATATTTAAAATAGTGCCTATATTAGGCAATTTTTTATAAAAGTTTATTAATTTATAAAAGTTTCCATTTCCGCCCCTCCTCCCAACACCCTCCCACTCCCCCCCACTCCCTCTCCTCCATCCAGTCTGTTAGGTTTTTCTTTTTTTAAAGGCCACAGAATGGGTTTGTTCTTCCAAATATGTCACATTGAAAATGGAAATCTTGCACATTGTAGAAGCCACAAGGTTCAGGTAAATATATGAACACAGGCATATCACTCCTCACCACTGCATCAACTTAGGCTGCTGCCATGAAATGCCACAGGCAAAGAAACTTACAATCAATGGATATTAACTTTTTAATGGTTCTAGAGTTTGGAATATTCTAGATCAAAGTTTTATCTGACTTGTCACTTAATGAGGAACCCCCTGGTGATATACTTCCCTGACAATCTGTTTGCATTCTTAGCATTCTGAGGGACCCATTATCTCCTGATACTGATGCATTAGAGATTAAATTTCACCTTATGAATGTGAATGCCACTGCCCTACCTATTTGAAGAAATCTTATACAGTCCTTGGTACTCCAGGCTTAGATCTAAGCCAGGTATGTTTATTTCAGAAATCCATTAATGTATGTCAATTTACCAGTGTTTGTGAAGTCAGGACGTGGTGTGGGGTTCCCCTCTGTATGCTGTGAATACCATTGGTTAATAAAGGATGCTTTGGAACTATAGCAGGACAGAACTTAGCCAGGTGGAGAAAACTAAACTGAATGCTGAAAGAAAAGAGGCAGAGGAGAGAGAAGACAGGGAGCCGCTGCTGGAGACAGACATGCCGGAACCTCCTTGGGAGGCCACAAGACTCGTGGCAAAATATAAAATAATGGAAACTGGTTAAATTAAGATGTAAAAGCCAGCCAATAAAAAGTTAGAGCTAATAGGCCAAGCAGTGATTTAATTAATATAGTTTTGTGTGGTTATTTCAGGAGTCTGGACAGATGGGAAACAAACAAGTGGCTTCCTACTACAAGGATGTAGTTTACATTATGAATTTTTAATCTCTCTGATTTCCTATTCTCAAGAAAGTTATAAAATAAGAATAAAAGTAATACAATTGCCCCAATTCCTTTTCATCTAAGAATATCATTGTAAAGTTACTGCAAATTTAAAGCAAATGGTAAATAAATTGTAGTATATTGGCTCACATCTAGAATTTTCAACTGCCTGTAAGCCAAGGTAAATATAAGCAGGATATTTAAAATTTTTTTTCTCATAAAAGAGAATACTTGACTTCAGGGAATTGTGGAACTATTCCATGTTGACAATGAAGAAAAATAACACAAAAAATATACTATTAAATATAAAAGCAGAGCTCTACACACTTAAATATCTTTGGTAGAACAGAATAAAAAATTGTTTCAAAGAAAAACATAGTACGTGGTGGGAAGGATTCTTAACTGAAACAAAAGGATAGCACTCCTCTGTTTGAATATAATGGTATGTTTTTGACTTTGTGTAGACTAATTGCTAATTTAAAAGATCATAATTCTGCAGACTGATTCAGAATTAAGTAAGTCTGACCACAACTCCATTCAATAATATAAATTAAGGCTATCGCCACATGGCCATGCCAACTCCAGAGCTGGCCAGATGTCTCAGTTCAAAGTAGACTTCAATAATTTGAATTTTAAACTGCTGATTGACATATCAAAACTTTCTAAGAACATGAAGTTTTCTTCTTGAAGATATTTTAGGAATAGAGTTGTGCACTAAACTTGGTTTGATTTCTTCCAAATCATAATAGAGCTTCAAGATGATGGCGTTTAGCTTCAGTGCCAAACACACTTTGGTACTTCTACAGATGAAATGACCCTGGACCCCACAGTGTATATAGGTGTGAAGCAATGGGAACTTCAAGGTCATCTCTGGAAGTGTCTACATATTAGAACCCGGGATGGGTGAGTACAAAGGCTCATGTCTTAAAGATTTGCTGCAAGACAAATTATTAACAAGTTCCAATATACTGAGGACATGAATTAAATATTTGCTACACTAATTAGTTCCATCTCACATCACATTCACTTTCTAATACTATGAAAGCAATATCAAATAGTGACTCAGTCCTTTGGTCATAAAACTTGTATTAGTCCTACTTCTTATAACCTGCTACTTTAGAAAAATCTTAAAATTTCTGCCTTTCTCTCTGTGTGTGTGTTTTTATAATTCATGAAACAATAAAAATATTATGACCCACTTTGCAGACAATGTATTTAACAAGCGAATCATGCTCAGTGACTAATAGAGGGCCAGCACATGATACATTTTTGATTTTATATGACACTAATGTGCTGTTCATCTTGTGAAAATGCAGAGTCATCTGCTGAATTTTTCTTCTATTTAAATACTTGCTTAGTGTAAAACTCTACTAAAGTCAATTGCATTTTCTCTGAATTCCCGTTGTTCAACCTCTGAACCAGGCAAATCTTTTTGAAGACAGAACATTCTGCTTCTGTTAGTAATAATTCATTTCCATTACAAAGCAGTTCTGGTTTGGATGTGTTGGATTGTGCCTGTATATGCATAATCTCTGCATGTGTGAAGGTTTATGTTTACTGTGAACTTGAATGGATTTAGAGTCATCTAGGAGACACACTTCTGGGCTTGTCTTTGAAGACTACTGTAGGAATGTTTAAGTATAGAATAAAGACCCAAATTTATTGTGGACAGCACTATCCCATGGGCTGAAGCTTGGCAGTGAATAAAATGGGAAAAGAAGGAAAAAACATGAGCACTAGCATTGATTGCTTCTGCTTCCTTGCTATAAACGCGACATGTCCTTTCCTTCCTTCCATGATGGATTTTTTTTATACAGACTCTAAGAGGAAATAAGTCCTTCCATTCTTAAGTTGCCTTCTAAGATACTTTGTAACAGAAATGAAATAACGTAAACACTTTTATATTGCAGTAAAGGTTATGGCAAACCTTTTCTTTTACTGCTCATGAAGTAGTTCAGCGCCTCCTAAATTGATCTGTGGAGGCAGTGAGCCTTCTCTGTGTCTAGAGGAGTTCAGGAGTTAGACAAACAATAGGAAACGTCAAAGGGAGGCAAACGCAGTGGAACTGTCCAGGGACTAAAGCTGGAGACGAGAAGCTAGAGAGTCCCTGAGATCTGTACAACTGTCCTGTAGGAAATGAACCTGGAATTGCTACACTGAATGCTGAACATGAAAGGGACATCAGATTTTAATCTTAAGAAAGGCAAAGCATAGAAAATTTTGGCACATTGTTCCAGATGATTGATAATTGATCTTAAGATTAACTCTGCTTTTAAAATAGTGGACCTATATTTAGCTCCACATGAAATAAACTTGGCATTGGTTTTAGCAGCATATACTTTTTCTCTGTGTATTACTGGAGATGAAATATGCTAGAGAGTCCCCCTATCAGCTTTTACTGCCACCACTAAATAATAACAGGAAAACAAAGCTGGGTTTTGAGTTTTGTGTGTGAGTCTCTGTATGAACATGTTTAGTGTTTGTTATTTATTTATGGCTGCTATTTTAGAAAATGATTTACAGAATATATTATTTCATTGAATCATCATGCCACCTGTATTAGGCTAAAATTTTAAATGTCTTTATTTCATATATCACAAATAGAAGCTTCATGCGTATCTACTTTTTGTTGTTTGCTATAAAATGCTCAATAAACATGAACAGAATACTATATAAATATTAATGCTTGATGTATCATCAAAACCTGTTTTTACTTCAAGTGATTGAGCCTGTAAGATTTCAAGGAGAGCACACATACAATGATTAAGAAATCTTTTAAGTCTACCTTGTAAGTTGAAACAAAATCATGATTCAGATACAAGTCTTGACAAATATCCAATCCCTTCAATCTCTTGTCTTTGACACCATGGCATTCTCCTTTTTTAAAATAATTTTTTATTAGTTCTTGGGTAGTTTCACATCAGGCACCTCTCTACCCTACTCATTTCTCCACCCCTCCATATTCACCCTTGCAGTGTCTCCTCTCAATAAAACTAAGATAAAAATAAAAATACAGATAATATCAGTTAATAAACAAAACAATAAAATATGCAAGTAAATCTAAAACAAAACAACACAAAAAACAAAGCACTTCGCTCCTCTGTCTTTCCTGACTCTCCTTTGCATTCTTATTCATTGTATTGGCTTTGAGAGCTGCTGTGTATCATGAAGTAGGCCCTTTTGTCCAAGTAGCTTTAACTGTAAATGTTCATTATGTAATGTGTTGTTGGTCAGGTTCAAGGCCTCTGGCTTCTGGCACACCATCAATACTGAACCCTCACCGAAACCTTTCTGCAGTTCATTCATGAGCTCTAGCAGGTCATAGATGGGGTAGCTATTTGGACGTGCCAACTCAAAGTCCTGTAAGTGTATCTGAGTGGTAACTGACTTGGTATGACCTGGTTGCTAGGACCACCACCTTCCTGTGAGAGGAAGAGCCAGCTCTCCCATGCCTGTGGTAAGGGGTGGGGTCAGCTATCCCAAGTGACAAGTTGGTGTTGAGGAAAAGCAGTTCTCCTACCTGTGGTAGGGCCAACTCTCTTGTGTTGGAGCCATTGGACTCCATTATCTTAGGGTCAGCGTGGGGCAGGTTCAGCTCTCTGGTGTGGTGGAGTGGATCTCCCCAGGGCAGTGAGGGGCAGCATTTTCACTTCAACACATGATTCAACCCATGTGGTAAATATGGTCAACAGACATCAACACAGATCACGACTGTAGGCTGGACCATGGCAAGACATGGCCAACAGAAGCAGCTTGGATCCAGATGTCATAATGGCCCTGGGACACCAGTGTTCTTAAACATACTCTTGAGGAGGGGTACTTGTCTCTGCTACAGTATTGCCATGCTGTATAGTTGTAATACCCTTTCTACATCACAGATGAATACAAAAAGACCCATTCTCATCTAGAACAATGTGACAGGAAGAAATAGAAAAGAAGAAGGATAGGGAAGAAAGGAAGAAGAAGAAGGAAGAGGAGGAAGAGGAAGAGGAGAAGGAAAAGAAGAAGAAAAGAAGGACCTCTTTACAAAGACAAAATAGAAAAGTTTGAATAGTCTTTGTAGTTCTTGCCCTGAGTAAAAACAACAGTTAGGCCAAAGAAGGCATAGACTACACTCTACAATGTATAATCCAATGTCTAAGTATAGGACACTGTACATTTAAAGCCATAGAAAAACAGACAAATTTTCTTAAGAACTTCATGTAACCCCAGTGGATTGAAAATGTCATCTCTTGGTATTAATTTCAACTAGAGATTAATTACAAATGCAAAATCCTGGGCTCAAAGCAACTTGCCTTTACTGAGTCAAAAACTAAGCACTGTGGTTTCTTTTCCAGTCTCCTCTTCACTTAAGTATATGGAATACTACTCACAGCAGACACCAAAACTAACCCTGGCTACACCTGCAGAATGCAATTGACATTTCACACCTGTTTTATGCTCATAGCTAAAGTAAACCCTTCACATGACTTGCAAATGTCTTAACCTAATCACCCCAGACCTCCACTGCACACTTGCTTGATTTTTAAATAAAACAATTTATCTGACTGGTCCATGAGACTCAATTTCTATGCAACCCCAGTACCACTTTTCTGCAGGACACTCAAGGACAAGAACGCACAACCCATGAATCTTCCTATCTCTCGTACAGTGATGGGCTATTTCTCATGATGATGAGACTGTGACTCAAACACCCTTTATCAGGAGCCTGGCTGTGCACTCTTCATGAATAATAAATTTGCTACCTGGTTCTCCTTCATAATGTCTACAGCACAGACATTCCCTTGACATTTTTAATGGACTTAGAACCTAGCCTTGCCCCTGTGTCCTTCTCTCATTACTCTCAGTCAACAATCAAGGCCCTGAAGCCACATACAGTCTTGGAGAATGTTTCTCTCTCTCAAGGTCTTTAAGGCAGAAGTTCCCATGAAGTCTAGAGATAGAGGATTCTCTTTTCTTTCCAAATTATGCAACTTTGGTGTCTTTATCATAGTCCTAGAGAAATAAACACTATTTGTAAAATAGTGTATTTTGTAGCAAAAATTTGTAGCAAAAAACATAAATAAAAAAATAAAAAAAAATTTGTAGCAAAAAACATAAATAAATGGTTCACCTACAAAGTAGGAGTTATCTCACCAAACACATCTGAAGCTCTTGTCACAGCCTCATTTGCTGTGAGGTAATTTAGCAAGTGAGGTAAGTATGGTTCTGCATGGCAGGGTATGGTTTCACGTCGTCCAAATCCTACATCTTCAATTGAGACTTTTATTGTGTGATTTGCACACAACATCCAAATCTTAAGACCATATAATTTTGTCATAAAAATTAGAGGTCCTTGGATGTTCATTATATAGTTCATAAGCTGCCCGCTTCACTCTTTATGCACGCTTGCTTCTGTGACAAGACTCTTGGCTGCTGCTTCTGTGAAGCTTCGCCTTTAAGTAGTCTCTTTACCACCAGGGAAGGTAAAAAGTAAAACGGTAAGCGCTGTCTCTTTTGAAGCAAACTAAAATTGCCATCATTTCTTCTCTTGATATACTTGTGGCCATAAGTCAGGTGTACAATTCTAGGAAGTCATTCTCAGTGTTCATTTCCCCAGAGAAAAGTGGAGTTTGTCTTCTAAGAGAAGAAAACAGCCTTTGAGAAGAACTTTGGCTCTTTGTTGTGGTTTCGGCACTACTACCGTATCCTAATTCATAGCATGGATTTAATTGTGAAACCAGAAAGACTACAGTAGGAAATAACCAGTGCTAAAGTTAACTAAGCTAATGAACAAATCCTTAAGAAGCACCTCTTCAGCTGAATACATCACCCCAGTACCTCACAGTCTGTAAGTCTACAGGAGTCAATTTATTATCAACTCCTGTCTTGGTTCCCATCATCTGCCTGCTGAGCAAGCTGCTGTGACACAGAAGAAAGATCTGGTGGAAGGGTCCCAGGTGTTCCTCAGAGTCATCTGAGATGGATAACCACGGGCCAGAATTCACGTTTTAGTCCCAACTAGCTGAATCAGACTCTTTCCATCTGGCCCAAGATCCCCATTTCATCCTGACTCCCAGGAAAACCTTTTGTACACTAGAACATTAAAAATAACGATGCACATGGAAGGAGATTCTCAGTCTTACCTCTATTCTCCACGGTCACTGCCATTCTCCAATATCTGCATATTGACAGTTTTATACCTGTCAGGTGGTCGATTTGAATTGTTACCGGAAGGAAAGGTACAGGATTCCGCAGGAGTTTCTGTTATTTTCTGAGTTATTCTTTACTGGTAATGAGGTATATAGAAAGGCATGGCACTCCTGTTCAACAGCAGGCAAACTGACATTCAGAGACGTGGAAGAGCCTTGCATGTAGCTCATAAAGGGCAGAGATGGTGTGTGAGTTCACATCTGATTCCAGACTCTGTGTTCTTGTCTTCTTGCAATCATCTAACAGTAATGAATTCATGAATGATACCTCTAGTATTATGAGCTTTTTCTTGGAACCAGTAAGTACTCATCTTAACATGCCTCTCCTCAGTGGCTCCCTTTGCCTCCTGATGAGAAAGAATATTCAGCACTCAAGTTGTTGTTTTGAGGGAAGAAGAAAAGATGAAGTGCCCACACATAGCTTCTCTGAGAGCTCAGCTGAGCTCTCACTCCATGCCCTCTGAACAGCATACAGGCTCAGTGTTCCAGCTCTTAACTACTTTTCCATTTGCACTGATGTTTTGTGAGAGTGAGGCTTATGATATTTAAATGGTCTGTGAATTTCATTTATATTTATGGCTTCTCGGTTGTTTTCAAAACAAGGAAATTATCTTCTGTGTAAGATATTCAGTGTGGACAGTAAGTGTTGAAATCACTAAGTATCATTTTGCTTTTGAATTTTGGGAGGCCTTTAAATCTGCTTCAGTGTGTGCCTACGTTTTGGGTTTTTCTGAGGCGTGCCTTCTGCGATCTGTGCTCTTTTTACAGGGCCTGAGAGCACAAGTCTATAATGGCCCATCATAACTTCTGTCTTAATTGCACTTCCATCTTCAAGACCTTGTGCACCTGCACCTGGTCAATTAAAAAAGAGCAAGAGAAACTGTCCCGATAACATCCTTAACAGTTAAAGCTGGCATAAGGGAGGATAGTCCACAGGACAGAGCTCAATGGTGTATTCTGGGTAGAGCCTGGCTGTTGACAAGCTGTCATCAAGAACATCAGTTTACTGTGATAGTTCCAAGCCTCAGTTTCTACTTTTGTTATGCCTGTTTCTTAAATAATGACCATGAAAGTGTGCTATAGACAAGCAATTTCCTATATACCATATAACCATATGGTATAGTTTCCTATTGCCATAGCCATATGGCAATGACGTCTACTACAAACTAAAACTCAGAGAATGATGCTTCTCCTCACATAAAGAGTTCTTTTTGCGAGTTTGAAACTTTCAGTGTGCTTCTGATTCTCCCAGATGCTTAGTCACTCTTTGTTCTGGTGAGAATCAAATAGGGGACAAACATGAGGCAGAAGAATAGGACTGTTGAAAACCTGATGGGCAATTAACATTTTAAGTGTGCTTGTCGATTCTTCCAAACATTTTAATCCACTTGAAGGGTTTAATAGTTGCACTCCTGCGTTACTAGAAGTGGAGTTGAGAACAAAGTGCTTTGATCTGAGAACAGAGCCAAGGCTGCAGAAACAGAGCAAGAAAATGCAGTAAGAAGTCCTTCCTGTTGGCTAGTGACTGAGTGCTCAGAGAGAAAACCCTGCCTTCAGAGAGAAACTACTGAATTGGATGAGTACCAAGACACAGGTGAGCTCCCAGAAACTGTGTGTAAGAACAGGAAACAATGGTACCTCATAACTATGCTGATGCACAAATATAATAGCCCTGAGCAAAAGGATGGGGCCAAGGTAATGTCTGCTATATAGAAGAAAATACGTACAGTCTGGAAATTATACATAATAAATGAACAGAATAGGAAATCGCTGCAAGAATAGGTAGCAGTCTGATGGTTAAAAGGTGATATGAGATTAAAGTGCATACACACATGCACACACACACCCACACCCACACATACACACACACTCACATGCACAAAAAAGCAAGACAAGTATGACCAAAGCAATATGAGACAAAAAGTCCATTAAAAAAAAGACCATTGAGTTCGTTTTGTTTTGGTCGTCATTTTATTTGCATTTGCTTTGGGGCCTGAGATGCCATAGAGGATGCTACCTATTCTGTTTCTTACCCCACAAGTAACGAGGCTGTGGAATCCAATCAAATTAATGTTTATTTCCAGTAAGGAGATAGCCAGGGGTAATACTCCAAATTTTTAATGTAGATAATTTGACCCAGGAAAAATTTCCCTGATTTTCTAAAAAATATTTGAGACAGGTGCACTAAAATTAGAATACTTATGGTATATGTGGAGCTAGTTTCCTTATTGTGTTAATTTGTGTGTGTGTGTGTGTGTGTGTGTGTGTGTGTGTGTGTGTGTGTGAGGGAGGGAGGGCTGCAGCAGTGACATGGTCTGGCTCTTTCTTCGGTTGCTGTAGGACTAGGAATATAAACAGGCAGGATCCCAGGAAAAATGATTCCACAGAGGGAAGACAGTGCTAATTAGGCTGCAATTGCTACTACAGTATCTTCTAAACAACCTGCATCAGTATCCTAGCAAAGGATGTGTGGTAGAGAGTCTTAGATTAAGGGATTAGGCTTTGGTCTCCCTCAGCCTCTGAAGCAGAAGGCAGAACCAGAGCACAATTTGACTCCCAACAGTAGGACTGCCTTTCTTCCACTTGAAGGAGAAAGGAAATATGATAGGTGTTCCAAAATCAGGTCTTTTAAAATATAGGTACCTTTCAGTCACCACAGAAAGGCCCCAATTGATGAATACACCTATTAATAAATTAATGTTGTTGGTAATGAAAATAAAAATCACCCTCTTCTTGTAGGGAATCCCTGAATACTCCAACCTCAGACAATTGTGCACTGTATTTCCAACAAATGACTGATGGGTCCTCTTAGGATTTTCTTATATGCTAGATGGAACCTGGTTTTCTTTAACCTTTACTCTTTTGTGTTAGCATTATTGTTATTGTCCTTGTCTAGCGGTCTCAATAGGAATAAGGGTTGCTGAGTCCAAGACATGTTATCTGTAGGAGGCAATGCTATTCCCTTTCTTCTCTAACCCATGAGGATCTCTGCAGAGGTAACTTTAGCTTGTTTAAGACACCCTGTTCTTCCCCACAGCACAACTCTCCACGATCCTTATGAAAAGTCACATAAAGGAAGAAAAGTTCCCTACAGACCACAAATGTAGGGAAGTCACAGGGCAGGCACACATTCCTAAATCTACCTGTAATGGTGTCTATTTCTAGGAACATGAACTGAGACTGGACTCTGCACTTCAAGTGATTGCAAGTGGTATAGATGGGTGACACATACTGTTTCCTCAGAGTATTATTTGAAAATGTCCTACTATTTATATTGTGATGTGGAGATTTTGGATTCCATGCTATGTAGAGACTTCTGTCTTTCCCTGTCTCTCTCACACCCAGAAGTGGTAGGGAAAAACATACTCCAATTACAACCAAATGCTGCTGTTTAGACATATCTTCACTGCATGTGGGAGTGGCTCCAGGAGCCAGCTGTGAATGTAGCCTTTGATTAGTGAATCAGAGAGAGAAGAAACCACTGTGAGGCAACCCTGGAGGACAAACGGTCTTTAATAGATCCCTGACATAGGAAGGGAGCACACATGACTGTGTGGAATCACTTGTGGGCTCCTGACCTTAGACAAGACAGAAAGAACATGGTGGGCTGTTTCTTTAGAAGTAAGTTAGGATATTTACATTTCATATCAAGACACATTGTCTTCTGCTTAGACGAATTTGATTGGTTTGCCACTGTCCAGCATCCGTACACATCACCCTGCTCAAGCTCAAGTGCCATCTCATTTGCTTTAGTAGTATGTGTCAGTGGGTGTCAAATCTGGGTATTTTTAATCTTATTTCTGTTCAAACTTGACAACCAGCTCTGAAACTCCTATAGCAAAGTGGAAAATATCTTCCATGTGTAAGGCTAGCAAGTTCCAAATACTCCATAAAAAGAAGTTAAGGACCATGGGCGAAGAGGAAAGGGCATATTCAACATCAGAATGAAAAAGCTATCACCATGAGCCACGACAACATATAACATCACAACATAATAGAATGTATAGAATTCTACAAATTCTATACAGAGACAAAGTATAGAATAACAGGGAATGCAAGATCATCACTGGTATGCTAAACACCTGGGTATGCATAGGAGGAAGATTTACTAGATAGACACCTTGGTTCTAACAGCTGACAGTTTGCCTTTGATAAGGGTTCTGTGAATGAGCAGAGGCTAGTCCACACACACAGGAATTGGAAGCCCTGGATTTTAGACACATGAAGGGCTCTGCAGCAAAGCACATTAAAGCGAAACATCCCTTGTGAACAGTTCTCTAGTTTGTACTAAAGTTACCGTTCTTAAACCCCAGTGGAAGCTCCCGACAGACTGCTGTATTCCACTGGAGTAGTGATACATTCTACATTGTTTATTCGTTTTGATTGTGATGGTTGAATCAGAGGTCTAGGAGGAGGGCAGTAAGACAGCACTGTGGAAGAGGGGCATGGGGCATTTTAGTGGGACAGAGAATATTGCACACTCACATAGGGGCATCTGGTGGCTGCCTTGCCCTTCTTAGGATTGGATCACTTTGAAAGGTGTGGTTCCTGCTTACACTTACATTTAATGAGTTGCCACACAGAATTGGTAGGCAGTCTAACTGAGGGGAAAAAGGAGCAAATTTCACATTTAAAAATGTTCAGTTTATTCATCTGTACATTTTGTACTTTGGAGTTCAGAATACTTTTATTTACTGGATAGATGTCTCTAATCCCCATAATCCCCAAATCCCTAAATCTCAGTCTGTCAGATTTCAGGGTACATGAGGCTTGGGGTTTTTAGATTAGAATGCTAAGTATGTATATACTTGTATCTCTCTCTCTCTCTCTCTTTCTCTCTCTCTCTCGTTCTCTCTCTGTGTCTCTCTGTCTCTCTTTCTCTGTCTCTCTGTCTCTGTCTCTGTCTGTCTGTCTGTCTGTCTCTCTCTCTCTCTCTCTCTCTCACACACACACACACACAGAGAGAGAGAGAGAGAGAGAGAGAGAGAGAGAGAGAGAGAGAGAGAGAGAGAAATAGATATTTAATATGAACAGAAGAAACCTGTCAAAGGTCACTGAGGAAATAAACAGGAAATAGTGGGTACAACAGAGTCTGACTTTGGAAGACCATGGAGAAAAGTCCTTCAATTTCCACACAAACCTCTCTGAAGAACACATCAGGAACAGTTATTAGAGCTACAAGAGAAGGTACAGCGACCCAACCTCCTCTACATTCTACTTCTAAGGCATTGTTTATTGAGTACTCATCAAGAACAAATTTACCAGGCCACATGCTTGTCTGCTTACAGCTATTTATACTCCTAAACAAATGTTTGGGTAACGTTAAGTTATTCTACTTTGAAAGTTGTAGTGATATTTCATTTGTAGTTTAATAAATAAAGCTTGCCTGAAGATAAGAGTAAAACAGTCTCACTGGTCAGCCTTATAGACCAGGCAGTGGTGACACACACCTTTAATTCCAGTAGCCACAGTAGTTTGCTGTAGAAACTGACCTGTAGTGGTGCACACCTTCAGTTCCAGCACTAGAGGGCAATATAAGGTGGAAGGAGACAGCTCCCAGACATAATCTCATTCTGAGGATTCCTGGAGGCAGGATTGCCATTTCCGACAGAGGCAGATTTAAGAGCCAGTGGGTATTTTGCTTTTCTGACCTTCAGGTTGAATCACAATTTCTCTCTCTGGGTTTCTATTAATTGTGCATCAGAAAGTGAGAGCACTGAGAGTCCTTAGTTGATTGCCATGGTCAGGTTGAGTAGGTGTATCTATGAGAATATATCTAAAAGAGCTTATCTGAGGTATGAAGAATCATATTGAATGTGGGCAGTGTCATCTCATGGGTTGGGGACTTAGACTCAAACGAGACACAAGCTGAGCACCAATCACTCCAATTCTTGACACTGCTTGACTGAGGAAGCAATGTGACCAAGTGGTGTTGTGTTCTTGTCACAAGGTCTTCCCTGCTATGTTGAACTGCAGCCGCCAAAATAAGCACCGCCTTCCTTGTGTTGCTTTGTTCAGGGGTTTTGTAATAACATGAAAAGTAACTAATACTTAGAGATAATAAATCATATTAACAAAAACAAACTCTATATTTATTGGAAGCAAGGCTAATAAATTAGTCATCTTTTTAGCATTTTCAAATGTAAAAGGGGGATAAGAAGAAACCTTTTAGAAATTGTAAAGGAATTGAGCTCATTTTGACTCCCAGAACTTTAGCCGTCACTCCTCTATTTCAAATCGACTATTAAGTGATACTAGCTCAAGACATGATCCTGTTTCCAGTGTCTACACTTTGTTCCATACAGGGTGAGCATACATGAAGGGACACAGAGAAGTCAGAAGGGAAAGTTCTGATTCCAAAATAGTACTGTCAACATCCCCATGTGGGATTTTAAATAAATCTACAATTATCTTAATATTACCTTTAATTTCTAAATTTATTTTAACTATCATATTGAGTGTATCAGTTGGGTGGCACAGTATTATATTTAATACAGGTAAACAGCCCTGGAATATTTTCTTCCTGGAGGGAAGTTTGGTCATTTGAAATGGAGGATGAACACATTTTGTTTATTTTGCCCATGTCTTTTTTTTGTGCAAACATCACCAATTTTGGAACAGATACACATTTTCATGACTTTCAGTTACCTTTGTCTTGAAGAGTAGAACTTACGAGCCAGTCTAAACCAGTTAATATTTGATGTTGTCTGAGTATAATGACATTGCCCGGTTATAATGAAGGGTTTGGGGGAAAAAAAGAACTCCTGGGGGGAATCTGGACATTTCTCAGGTTGCTGTTTACTCTTTCCTACTCCCATTGAATGACATGAGTAGCTACTACTGTGCTGCCCAGAGTGTGAGGACACTGGCTGTCTGAGACAGGTCACCAAAGACAAAAGCCACAATCAGGAACAGAGAGCGAGGAACTTAGCTCCAGTGAGAACACTGATAAACATGTCCAGGCCCCAGTAAAACCAAATCTATTGTCTTAATTGTTTATTAGATTCTAGGTCTATGTGACTTGTTTTTCAAAGCAAGACACATTGCAGATAAAAATGTAGGTACAATAAAATCTCTTCAAAAGATCACCCCTGCTGTGGTTCATTTCTTTCTTTTGTAGAGCATTTTATTTAAAAAGCATTCCACATGTTGTTCGTGTGTGTGTGCGTGTGTGTGTGCATGTGTGTGTGTGTGTGTGTGTTTATTGACATTTTATACAAAATGCTGGCATGAATATTTATGTACAGTCCTGTGAGGAACATGTGTTTCAGTAATTGCTGAACATATATTTGGGAGCAGACTAGTGGGCCTCCTGGTTTCCAAGTTTAATATTTTGAAGGAAGGTCAAACTGTTCTTTAATCTGATATATTGTTTGAATTTTCCACTGTGGCTGAATGAAGGCTACAGTTTTCCAGTTTGCTCACAGTGCTAATTTTATCTTTTATAAATTTAGTTTATTGTGAAATGCTTCCTTAGTACTTCCTCCCAAGTATTTCACGTTTTGGCACTGATATTGACAGCTCTGCTGCATTTTGCTTAACTTTTATAATTGGTATAGACTGTACGTGGGATGTCTGTCCTCACAGAGGATGAATGTGTAATTTGAGTTTAGTATATAATGAGCCATCATGTGTCAAAAGAAGGAGCTACCCATGTAAGTACTGTGCAAGCCCCTAGAAAGTTATACTTCTCAAAACAGTTATAGTTTGAAACTGTTCAAATGTGACTGTGCAAATTCTAAAATATTAGAATACACAAATATCTATAATAAAATTATTTTATTTAAAGTAATTTCTTGTAGAATATAATTGGTATATTTTAATTGTAAATTCAAAAACAAGTGACTCTCTTGTCTCACTTTTCCCCAATCAAAATCTACCCAATATACAACTTCAAATATAAGAAACACCTACAGTGTAACAGGACCCTTTGCTAACTGAACAGGAAGAAATGAAAAGCTGAACAGTATGTGGGAAGACTGGGAGAACAGGCTGGAGATTCGGGAAAATTAGCTTTCTGCGACCAAACAATCTAAGGTCAATGATAAGGGTATATGATCAGGGTTCTAAAAATTAAATAAAATGAGCGATTCATTGCAATTAGCACAGCATCATATCATGCTAAATCAACCATGTTTTATTAGGATTGCATATATAGATACTATCAGTGCAACTTAACGTATCTTTGTATCTTGTTGGAATATCCTTTTCTGAGAATGGTTCAGAAGTGAAGTGAGTGTTCTAGGTGATCAAAAGAGTAATTTCTCCAACCTTGTCTAATTCACAAGAATAAGATCAAGGAAGATACATACAGACATTCCTTTGCATTATAATAAACTACAAAGAGGAGATTAGGTCCAGTCATTAGGATTGTTAGCATGTACTGTGTGTCATAAAAGTTTGCATTGTAAACAGAAGTAGATAGGTCAAAGAATGATCAAAAATTGGAAAAACAGAAACCAGACTAAAGCTGTTGTTTCTGGAATTAAGTGTTTGTTTCCTCTAAATTGTGCCCTCTCAGGTCTTTCAAAGTCTTCCTGCTTCTTCCTAGCGTGGCTGCTTCCACATCAGCTCTCCTTTGCTCACAGCCAGGTTACCATTTAGGAGGCAAGCCTGCAGCTAGGCTTCTCTAGCTCTCAATGGATTTTCTTTTAAATCATCTGGTAACAGCACTTTTATTTTTCCAAATGCTGCCGCTCAGTTAGATCTACAGGAAAAGCTGATATTGCTTTACATTTTGTTCTTTTCAGCGTTTTATGGTAGCAACTACTCAGAGAGATTTTCAACCAGTGGGAAAAAAATAAGTATATCTAAGTAATTTGGTTACCTGGGAAACCATTATGCCCTTTGAAAATGACAGTTTTATCTTTCAAACTGGACGGCATCCCTCAGTATAGCTGTTATGATTTATCAAGATAAAGAAGAAAGACATAAATGTAATTAGTCTTTCTATTCTGGGAGGAGACAAGGCTTACAAAGCAACATTCAATTCAGGAAGACTGAAAAGTGTGTTTTAAAAAAAGCAAGCCCCTAGGAGCAGCCTCAATAACAATCACTGGAGAAGCGGCCTCAGAGGAGTTGGCAAAACCAATCTGTATACAGAATCAATGAGGAGTTGTGAATTTTTATTTTTATGATAAATTTCTAGTCATTGGTTTATCCCCTGGAAACAGGGATGAGAGCTATTTTTTCCATCGATTCCAACCTGGTTCACTGTGAAGAATCATGTATGGTGGGTTCAAAACGCTTGAATTAGGGTATACCTCGATGGAGCTAAATGTAAAACTACTGAATCTAATCAACAATACACGAGCATTTTAAATGTATTATGAATTTAAACTTAAGAAATATTAAGACAAGACACAATGAATTGTGAGGAACCAGTACTGGAGATGGCCATCAGCAAGTCAAATGACCATGAAATGGAAAATCACGCTAAGTGGAATTCAAATTGACTTCCTTTCTGACTGCAGCACCAATAGAAACACTCATTATTAACTTTTACCAGGTGTCCAAGTGCTGGCCAAGACCATCAGAAAAGCTTAAAATAGCAATTGTTATTACTGTTCAACTAATGCAATAGTTAAAAGATTTTGTGCTTTGAGTTACCAAAAGCAATGAAAAGAGACTTCCAGCACTAGGACTGGGTTACATTCAATTGAGCTGTTGGCTAAAAGGTCCCATGGAAATTCTCCAAGCAACCCAGGTTGTTGCTAAGGCAATAGGTTCCTCTTTGCAAACTGACAGCAGGGCCCCATTGCCTGGGACAACACTTCCATTCACAGACTGTGAAGAAGTTGGGCTAGCACCTACATGGAGCATTTGCCCTTATGTTCTAGAGTCTTCGGGGCAGAAAGGTACTCTGCAGGATATCAAATGAGAAACATAAACACCAACCCTGCCACAAAACCTTTGACCTACAATCTTTCCTGCCTGCAAAATATTCTAGGGCAAGGGTGGCATGGAATTTGTGGAAATAACCATTCAACATTTGCTTTGACTTAAGGCCCACTCTATGAGATGGAATCCACACCTGACACTGCCTGGTTGATCAAGAACCAAGTGCTAGATAGCCCAGAGATCTAGAGTAAAACCAAATACTACTGGTTAAAAAAAAAAAAGTATCAATAAAATGGCTCTTTCCGACCTGGTCCAGCTGGATTTGGTGACCTCCCATTAGAACAGGCACACTACCTCAGTTGGTGGACCAAGACCTTGCTGTCCAGACTTCCTTGCTCATCTTCTCCCTCGTTCTGCCTTTCAACTGGACCTTGGGAGCTCAGTTCGTTACTCTGATGAGGGTCTCTGTCTCTATCTCTATCCATCGCCGGATGAAGATTCTATGGTGATACTCGAGATAATCATCAGTGTGATAGTGGGGCAAGAACAGTTCAGGCACCCTCTCCTTTGTTGTCCAAGGACCTAGCTAGAGACATTCCCATGGACACTTGGGATCCCCTCTAGAGCCAAATCTCTTGCCAACCCTAAACTGGATCCCTTAATATAGGTATCTTCTTCCCTGCTCTTATATTCGCCCTTCCTCCATCTCCACCCTCCCACTCCCCTAAACTGTTGCCAGTTCTTCCCTTCTCCCTTCCCTCTCCCCCTCTCCCCTTCCCCCAACCTCACCCCTATCCCTGCCCCCATCCCCATGCTCATAACTTTTGCCCGGCAATCTAGTTTGCTTCCAATTTCCAGGAGGATTTATATATGTTTTCTTTGGGTTCACTTTGTTATTTGGCTTCTCTGGGCTTGTGAACTACAGGCATAAAGACCTTGGTTTATGGCTAGAGTCCACAAATTAGTAAATACATACCATATTCATCTTTTTGGGTCTGGGTTATCTCACTCAGGATAGTGTTTTCTATTTCCATCCATTCACATGCAAAATTCAAGATGTCATTGCTTTTTTACCGCCGAATAGTACTCTAATGCACATATATTCTACACTTTATCCATTCTTCCATTGAGGGGCATCTAGGTTGTTTCCAGGTACTGGCTATTACAAATAATGCTGCTATGAGCATGTGATCAAACCGGACTCTCTGATTGTGACTGACAATGGAGGCTGACTAAAGAAGTCATTGATAAAGGTACTGGGACTTGTTTTTATGGCATGTACTGGCTTTTTTGGGACCCTAGTCTATATGGATGCTCAGCTCCCTAGGCCTGGATGTAGGGGGGAGGGCCTTGGACTTCCCACAGGGCAGGGATCCCTGCCTTCTCTCAAGCAAGGAGGGAGAGGGAAACAGGGGTATGGGGGAGAGGGAGGGGATTGGGAGGAGGGAAGGAAGTGTAAATATTTGAATAGAAAAATAAAAAAAGAAAAAGGTAAAGTTATGAAAGAAAAAAAATAAAATGACGCTTGATGATATTGTGCCATCCTCAGGGATCAGTCCTTATCTAGATAATGTCAGAGATGCTTCTTCCTGCAGCAGAAGGGATGAGATGCAAAGAGGCACAGTCAGAGGATGTGCAGAGGGAGAGTCTTTGGAACACACATCTCTAAATGGGGTATCTCCATCAAATCCCTGCCTTCTGATCTCAGGGAACCCTGCAGAAGTGGAAGCAGAAATGGTGTAAAAGTCAGAGGGACTGGAGGACACCAGAAGTCCTTCTGAAACAACTTGGCAAAGACCATATGAACTCAGAGACTGAAGCAGCAAGCACAGGGCCTACACAGTTTTGCACCAGGCCCTCTGAGTATATATTATAACTTTCAGATTAGTAATCTCATGATACTCTTGAGTGTGTGAATGAGTGAGTCCCAGATTCTTGTGCCTCATCTTGGGGCTTCTCTTCCTTCTGTTGGGTTGCCTTGTTCAACCTTGATGGGATGTTTTATTTTATCATATTTTATTTTTCATGTTTGGTTATAATCTCTTAGAAGTATGTTCTTGTCTAATGAGAGATAGAAAAGGAGTAGAAACAGAGGGGAATTTGGTGGGGAGAGACTGGGAGGAGTAGAGGGAGGTGATATATTGTATGAGAAAATAATCTGTTTTCAATAAAAGAAACCCTAACTAAGATACCATCCATGAGCTGATGGTCCTGGATTCTATAACAAAGCAGGCTGACCAGTCATGAGGAGCAAGCTAGTAAGCACCACCCCTTCATGGCCTCTACATCAGCTCCTGCCTCTAGGTTCTAGTCTTGTTTGAGTTCCTGTCCTGACCTCCTTCATTGATGAACTATGATGTAGAAGTTTAAGCCAAACAGATTTTTTCCTCCCCAAGTTGTTTTGGTCTTGGTGTTTCATTGTAACAATAGCAACCCATACTAAAACAGATGTTGTCTGGCATCTCTACGCTCCTGACATTGTTTGACTGATTTATTTCAGAAAGACTTTACTTTCCATGCCATCCAACTGAAGCTGGACTAATACATGGGGATTTCTGGGACATAGAACTGCAGCAGAAGGTATCACTTAAGAGTAATTGATTCTGTAGTCAAACATTATCAATACAGAGTGGCAGCTTGGCGATAATGGCACATGCCTTTAATCCCAGCACCTCGGGAGGCAGAGGCAGGTGGGTCTCTGTGAGTTTGAGGTCAGCCTTGTCTACAAGAGCTAGTTCTAGGACAGGCTCCAAAGCTACAGTGAAACCTTATCTCAAAAAAACCCAAAATAAATAAATAAATAAATAAATAAATAAACAAACAGACTAGCACATACTATCTGATTACAGTTTTGGAATAAATAACTCATGACTGAATTTAGTCTACATTAACTTCTGCAAAACCCCTTATTAGTATGTATGAATATTGAGCTTTGGCTAGATTTAACCTAACATTTTGGTTAACAACTTTATTGTTCTTGGAAAATATAATTATGTTAAGAATTTATGTATTTAAAGAACATAGGATAAGCTACCAGAATTTGTTGGTTTTTTTGTCTGATGTCATTTATTTGGTCCTTTGACAAAATTTGGAAATAAATAAATTAACAACAATTTTAAACCATATGACCTTTCCCAACTACCTGTAGTTATTTCAGAAATAGAATGAAATTATTGAAACAGATTGTTTGATATCCTGATTGACTTTTTTCCATAGCAGTTTTTCAGGCCCACTATTTTCAATGAAAACCTGGACTTTTGTCTAATTCTACTAAACTAATTGTATGTACTTGTATTTCTCTTTATCATTTACTTTGTATTTCTCTTGTATTTACAGGACCACAGTTTTCAAAGAAAACCTGGACTTTTGTTTTAATTGTCCTAAACTACTTCTCTTTATAATTTTGGTTTTGATTTTTATTTTCATGAGGAAGATTTCATACAATATATCTCAAAGTGGTAGAAGCTGGCTATGTAGCCAACTCTGTAATTCTGTGTGTCCCTGTAATTCTGATCTTCCTTTAAAAATTACCTTTATAAACGTAAAAGGCAGAGGCATAGATCCAAGAAGAGAGAATTAAAGAGAAAAGAATCTTAACAGTGTTTCAAAAACATCATTAAATTCCCACAGTCTATGGATTGAGCTATTAGCCTTTGATGGGTTAAAAATAAATTGCTAACTCAGTACAGGCAGAGGGAATAGTTGCTACTTCTACCATGATTCAAGGTGCCATCCCTTTTAGAAGTGTTTGCCATCTTCATTTCCTTTATGGCCTTTTAAAAGTAGGGCAGTGAGCTACTTTTCTCCTCCTTCTGTGATAAAATATGACAGGATATATGGCATGATATTTGAGCCAACAGTTTATATATAGAAATTTCAGAGTGTGGATTCCATCCAGAAATATTCTAATTATATTAATTGACTGTGTCGTCAGGAGCAGAAGCAGGAAGCCTTCTTTTCACTTTTTTTTTTATCTTGTAATTGTTTTTTTTTTTTTAGTAAATTTTATTAAATTATAAAAGTTTCCATTTCCACCCCCCCTCCCAACACCCTCCCACTCCCCCTACTCCCCCTCCTCCTCCCTCTTCGTCCCCCAGGGCAGTCAGGGTTTCCTGCCCTGTGGGAAGTTTCAGTTCCTTCCCCCTCCCTCCAGGTCCAGGAAGGTGAGTGTCCAAACAGACTGGATCCCCAAAATCCATTATATGTAGAGGAAACAGGTCCCAGTGTCATAGTCAATGGCATTGTTGGTGGGAATGCAAACTCGTGCAGCCACTGTGGAAATCAGTGTGGCGGTTTCTCAGGAAACTGGGAGTCAACCTCCCTCAGGACCCAGCAATTCCACTCTTGGGAATATACCCTAAAGATTCCCGATCATACTACAAAAGCATTTGTTCTACTATGTTCATAGCAGCACTATTTGTAATAGCCAGAACCTGGAAACAGCCTAGGTGCCCCTCAATAGAAGAATGGTTAAAAAAGGTGTGGAACATATACACATTAGAGTTTTACTCAGCGGTAAAAAACAATGACATCTTGAATTTTGCATGCAAATGGATGGAAATAGAAAACGCTTTACTGAGTGAGGTAAGCCAGACCCAAAAAGAGGAACATGGTATGTATTCACTCATAAGTGGATTCTAACCATAATTAAAGGTCTTTGAGCCTATTATTCGTGATCCTAGAGAAGCTAAATAAGAAGATGAACCTGATGAAGATTATTTAGCTATCCACCAGGAGGTAGGAAATAGACAAGAGTCCCAGGTAACCTCGGGTGCATGGGGGGGAGGGAGGGTCGATGGAAGGGGAGAAGGTTAGAGAGAAGGGAGTAGGGGAAGAAAGGGGAAAGCTTGGTGGCCTGGGATGGGGGGGGGGAGGGAGGAAGGATGAATATGGGATCAGGGAAGATTATATTTCAACTAAGGGACCCATTTTAGGGTTTACAGGAGACTTGATTATATATGGGATCCCAGGTCCAAGGAGAGATCCCCCAGATTGCTCTCTGGACAGAGGAGTGGGTGCCTGAATCGGCCGTGGCCCATGTCCATACTGATGTATATTTTGCTTATCACCATAGATCCTGCATCTGACGAAGGACGGCGATACAGTCGGTGACTCATATTGCAGCACCGGACTGAGCCCCCCGAGGTCCAAATAAGGAGCAGAAGGAGGAAGAACATGAAAAACGAAATCAGTACTGCGAGGGATGCTATCACCCACTGATACAAGGGAACGGATCTGATGAGAGTTTACCAAGGCCAGTTGGACTGGGACTGAAAGAGGACGTGATCTAACCAGAGTCTCCGAATTTGGCCGGATTCTCTGACTGTGGCTGACCCGAAGTCCTTCTTTTCACTTTTATTCTGACTCACTCTCAATTTGTTTTGCTTCCATCTGTAACATAAAAGACCAGAAAGATGGAGACAGACACAGTTTGGCTGCCACACAAATGCACCCCAGAGTTTTCACTGTCTTAAGATCTTTGCTGTTTTCACAAGAACTCATATTCTTTTAAGAAAGTTGTGTTTTAATGATTATATGCCAATGAATAGACAGGTCATAAAGCTTCCTTTAGGAGCCTTGCAGCGATCACCTATTGGTGGCAGAAGACCCCGTGGAGCTGAGAAGACTAAGACTGCAGTTCTCATCAATATTGGATGGCATCACATGCAAACCAGCAATGCCTGTGGTCTGGGACAATAATGATTCATAAACTGACTTATTTATTTGAAACCATTTTCATGGTATCCAAATCATCACAGACTAAATGTTTCTGGCTGCTAAAATAAATGGTGGTTTAACCACTGATGGGGACCTTCTATTAAGAAAGCATAGAATATTGTCCATAAAACAATAATAGTGATTGAGAATCATGCGCATTTTAAAAGAAAGAAAATAATGTTTGTAACTAAGGAAATGCTCTCCCTGCTGTAGAAACACACACAATGGGATTCTTAAAGGCTTGGTTCTAAATTACTTGGAGTCTACTTCACTTCACTATATCATTTGGTTTTGCTATTTCTGTTTTTTCTCAGGGTGGGAATTAATATATCTCAGTGTGGCAGCAAACTGTGTAGCCAACTATGGTCTTGATCCCTGGTCATCCTGTCTCCATTTCACAGGCGCTTGATAACAAGCACCACCACATAATGCTTGGGCATCCTGTTAATTGATTATTTTGAAGAGTATGTACAAAGTAAAATTTAGATATAGGGACTCAGATGCTGTAATTAGGAGAGAGAATGGCACTTGGAATGTAACTTATAGCATAATTCCCTCATATCTGAAATTACAATTTCTATGATCTCATAGGGCTGGAATTAAGATCAGGTCAGATACTGGATAAAGAAAGAAGGACCTGAACTACAAACACAAAAGTTACATGAAAGAAAAGTTGTTTTTAATTTGGGATAAAAGCACATGCTTTGTGGAAAACTCAAAATGCCTGGTATCAAGTAAGAGCCTTTAATATTTTAGCATATCAAAACATTCAAGAAGAGGCTTAAAACTTTTCAGCATTTACAAAATGTCATTGTTCCTAAAATACTGCAACTTCCCTGATCTACTGTCTGGAAGACAGATCTAAGTCCTTTGTCATTATCAGGATATCAGTGGTCCCAAACTTTTACAAATTCCCTAAAACATTCACTACAGTTAAAGTGACCTCCTTCTTGCTGACAAGATTGTAGCAATACAGTAAGAGCAGAGGTATGAGCAACCCATACCTTATTAAGTCCTATAAAAAAGAGCAATTGCCAAAGTACTCATGACAATATCATTTTTTTTCAAACAAGTACAGAACAATGTTACTGGGGTTTATAACTGTCAAATGGATATGATCGAACCATCTTGGCCCCACTTAGTACCAGCAATACGATACTGGAGATAGCTGTACCTTGAGTTGACAAGGGTAACCTTGAACTCCTGATCCTCCTGTCACTACCTCCTGAGTGCTGGAAACCAGACATGTACCACCACAGCTGGCTTAATTAATTTGGAATTTTTTTTTTGCCACTTCAAGTTCCCTATGAGAATCCAACACAGATTATCTGATAGACAATTTTAGTTTTATTATTTTATTCTTTTAGAATAACTATTGTGTGACAGTGAAGAAAACAATGAAAACATATTAGGAACACATAATTACAGATGCTAAAATTACCCACAGTGCAAATTATTACTCCTAAAGCAAATAATATGATCTATCTTGATGCAGATAAACACATAATGCAAACTGAAACATCTCATAATATCTGAAATTCAGAATTCTCTCTGCCCTTAACACACAAGGCAGTCAATGTAAAAGAAATCAGTGTGGATTTCTAGGATGAAGGATTTTCACATAGAAGACAAATTTTCCACAAGTCATTTAAAAATATGTATTTCATCTCTACCTTGTTTCTCATTCTAGATGCTGGTAATGAGTGTTGAAGCCTTTCTCTAGCTACTCCATGTCTCAGACAATCCGTGAATAAAGGCATTAGGGGTATGTGATATGGTGGTGGTGGTGGTGGTGGTGGTGGTGGTGGTGGTGGTGGTGGTGGTGGTGTGTGTATGGCTAATGTGCTGTTGCACTGAATATACATGTGAACCAAGGTTGAGAAAGACTCACAATGATGAGAAGTATGAGTGAGGATCGAGTGTTTGGCAGTTGGCAGAATATCTATTTCATCTTTTCCATGATCCAGGGAACATTACAGAAGAGGAAGAAGAAAGCAAAAGATGAACAATTTGATGTGCTTTGAAATGACAACACAAACATTGTATCCCATGAGCTCACAGCAGATGTCCTACACCAGACCTGGACAAGACTAGGCCCACCAGTGTTCAGACATGGCTAGAGGAAGGGCTCATAGGACCTGTCCCTGTCCTGGAGAGCTAAGGAGGTTGATGGTTACAGGATTAAGGAGAGTAATTTTCATCAGTGAGTTAGACAGATGCTGGTGGGTCATCCATGCTCTAGCGGTCGTAATTAAACTTGGTGGGCTTCAAAACAAAACCAAATCCAAACAAAATCAGAAAGACATAATAGTGGGAGGAAGGCTTATAGGGGGAGGGAGGAACTTGCTAAGTTGTAGAGGAATGAAATAAAGTGGGTGAGGGATGAATATGACCAGAACGTACTTTATATGTTCAGAAAATTGTCGGTGCATAATTTTAGCAGTAATTGTGCTTACTGGGTTCTACACATTCAAAATATCAATCTACATAACATCCTCTTCATGCATCACTGGCTCCTGCTCACATGAACCTAGAAATTCAACCATTCCTTTATATGTGTAAATATCTTACTTTATATAATTTAGCATCTTGTTAAATGAAATTCTGTTTTTTGTTGTTGTTTAACTAAACCTGAAAAACATAACACTGATTTAAAAATTGTCTCATTTTTAACAAACAATCTACTCCATGTCAGAAAAAGATATCTCAGAATGGGAGAAAAGGTAAAGCAAAGTAAGCTCTAGGGGCTACTGCTCACGAACAGCTCAGGCCCTCCAAAGTTTCTTGTTTCCTCCTTTCTTTGTTCCTCCTCTCTTTCCCTTTTAAAATTGTTATGATTTTATGTTTGCTAATTTTCAATACATGATTTGCTCTTTATTTAACAGATTGTTCTTCAGTGTTTTATTGATTTGGTGATAGATTCTTCTTGGAATTTGGTAGGTGACATCATAATATGGCTGCTTTCTTTTCTGTTTTCTATTTTGGTATTAAAAATTAGACTTTCTTCTGGAATTTTTTTCTGGAGTCATCTCATAATTTCCATATGCCAACCGTAAAATTATTTTTCAATCATATCATGTTATTTACTGTGATATTTGATAACTAAGATATGCATACCACACTAAAACCCATTTTCATTAGCCTTTAGTAAAATGCTTTATTTTGTTCACTGAGGTACATAATTAATTGCTCAATATTATACAAATATCCTATACTCACATACACATATAATTTATACATTTGAATATGAGCATATTATATTTTAGTAATAATAACCAGTTTTTCTCCGTCATTATAGACTCTACAACACTGACTGCTGCAATGTCACATCAACTACACATCTTATTTTAGACATCAGGAATGGTGAATACTACATTTTGAAATCTTAGTCCTCTCTGGAGAGCAATATGACCTAAGTAAGACTTTTTAAAATTTCTTATATTTTTGCTATTATAATGCAATCAGATACTTTCCCCTTTTTGTCTTTCCAAAATGTTCCATATAACCCTCCTTTCAAATTATGGCATCCTTTTTTATTAATTATCATTCCAGGCATGTATGTTTTATATACATATATATTCACACACTATATATGTTATAAAACACACAGACAAATATATATATATGTGTTATGAAATCTAAAAGCCATCTGTGTTTTGTCAGAACTAAGTATGGCTTCCAATTTGAGCGGTTCTTCTCTGATTTGCTCTGCACACAAGATTCCAAGTTACAAGGGAAGCACGTCGTTTGTTTGTAAGTGCACATGCTTTCATAGAAATTGTTGTAATGGTTGATTCATTCACCTAGTCAACATGGTCTTCTTTCCAGTGGGACAAGCTTTGCAAGTACTGCTGTAAATACTTCCGAAGTTTCTCTTTCAAAACACACAAAGGGAACTTTGAAAAACACAATCGTATTCTAATTCCAGGACTTTGTAATTATACATGAATAATTGTTCGTCTGAAGTGCTGCCTAATCTCTAGTTGATAAGAATCTTAATGATTCTGCATAATTTCTGAGTTTAGCACATTTTCTAATTTGTCTTGATTTAACGCTTGGTGAAAGACAGAATGGATCCTTATCTACACATTAAAGGAAAATGTTTGGGTGGACTGCAGTAGTTCATGTGGTTTTCTTAAACTTTAGAGAAGCAGACTGCAGTTATTTGAAAAAAGTGGATCATTTGTAGTTATTATAAATTTTTTTATTGTCATAAAGCAACATCAATCTCCACACAGAAGGACAAGATGATCTATGTATTACTTTCTGACTCTTTTGATTGAGTGAGGGTCAGGAGTCTTACAAAGGATAGTATGGTCATTTAATAAACATATATTGTCAAACATGAATATTAAAATGCTGATGTGAAATCACTTTCATTTTGTTCGTGTTCAAGGTCATTTTCTCAATGACTTTTCTTACTCTACGGTTAAACATGTATTACCTTTTCTTATCTTGCATACAACAAGATTTTTCTGTTATATATAATTATATTGAGTTATAAGATACATACATACATACACACACCACACACACACACACACACATACACACATATGCATATGCTATAACAAATTAATGAATCAAGAGATCGTAGATTTGAAAAAGAGTAAAAAGGGACATATGAATTTTGAAGGGAGAAATGTAATTATAGTATAAAATCAAAAATTAAAATAAAAATAAAGCTCTTGAGGTAGGGGCATGGCTCAGTGTTTAGAAGAACAAGTGCTCTAGCTGAAGAACTGTGCATGATTCCCAGTACCCATGCTGTGTGTCTTACAACTGTCTGTAACTCCAAGGGATCCAGGATTCCCAGTACCCACGCTGTGTGTCTTACAACTGTCTGTAACTCCAAGGGATCCAGGATTTCCAGTACCCATGCTGTGTGTCTTACAACTGTCTGTAACTCCAAGGGATCCAGGATTCCCAGTACCCACGCTGTGTGTCTTACAACTGTCTGTAACTCCAAGGGATCCAGGATTCCCAGTACCCACGCTGTGTGTCTTACAACTGTCTGTAACTCCAAGGGATCCAGGATTCCCAGTACCCATGCTGTGTGTCTTACAACTGTCTGTAACTCCAAGGGATCCAGGATTCCCAGTACCCACGCTGTGTGTCTTACAACTGTCTGTAACTCCAAGGGATCCAGGATTCCCAGTACCCATGCTGTGTGTCTTACAACTGTCTGTAACTCCAAGGGATCCAGGATTTCCAGTACCCATGCTGTGTGTCTTACAACTGTCTGTAACTCCAAGGGATCCAGGATTCCCAGTACCCACGCTGTGTGTCTTACAACTGTCTGTAACTCCAAGGGATCCAGGATTCCCAGTACCCACGCTGTGTGTCTTACAACTGTCTGTAACTCCAAGGGATCCAGGATTCCCAGTACCCATGCTGTGTGTCTTACAACTGTCTGTAACTCCAAGGGATCCAGGATTCCCAGTACCCACGCTGTGTGTCTTACAACTGTCTGTAACTCCAAGGGATCCAGGATTCCCAGTACCCATGCTGTGTGTCTTACAACTGTCTGTAACTCCAAGGGATCCAGGATTCCCAGTACCCACACTGTGTGTCTTACAACTGTCTGTAACTCCAAGGGATCCAGGATTCCCAGTACCCACGCTGTGTGTCTTACAACTGTCTGTAACTCCAAGGGATCCAGGATTCCCAGTACCCATGCTGTGTGTCTTGCAACTGTCTGTAATTCCAAGAAATCCATGATTCCCAGAACCCATACTGTGTGTATCACAACTATGTGCAACTTCAAGGGATCCATGATTCCCAGTACCCACGCTGTGTGTCTATCACTCCAAGAGATCCAACATCTGGCTTCTGTAGCCACCTGTACTCAAGTGTACATTCCCATGCCAATATACATACACAAATATATGATTAAAAATAAAGATCATAAAAACAAGCTCCTAGGGGATAGAGACAAAAAGTTTCCTTAGTATTTGCTTGTTCATTTAGCATCTAGTGTCTCCTTTGTTCCTGTCACCCAGGATGCATCAGCAAGCACATGTGAATACAGTCCTTGGAGGAACTGACTTCTCTGAATATTTCTTAAATATTTACTCATTCTTGATAATTCATTAGCAGTCAGAAAAGGGGGAAAACAACCCTTTCTTTGGCATTTTCATGTTTTCAAAGACTTCGTTTAATATTTCTTTATTCTTGAAAAGCTTATACTTATATACCATGAAACATGACCCATTTTCTCCTCTCAACTCTCTCACGTTTGCCTCAATTTGTTCTACTTCCAACTTCATGTCTTTTTCTTTTTCCAATTAAAAATCATTTACCACCAACTGAATCCAGTCATTGCTGTACATCTGTTGTCTACTGAGTCACTGGGATCCAATAGTGGCCTCATCTTCAGCGTGATGTTACTTTATCTAACAGCTGCCAGCTGACGACAGCTCCTCAGTAAGAGGTGATCCTCCTTTGTTCTAGAAAGTTGCCATGTGCAGATATTGTGCAGGTGGCCCCAGCTCTGCAGTTCCACCATCTGTCAGGCTTGCTCCCTAGGTTCTTCACATCTTCATTGTGTCCCAGAGCCTCTCTATTCGCCTCTGATTCTTTGTCTACAAGAATACAGTTGTTGGCAGGGGCTCTTTTTATTTTTATTTTTTATTTTTTTTGTAGCAGTTGCTAGATGTCCCTGCAGGAAGCTTACAGCCTGTATTCTCATGACAGCATGCCTGTTCTCCACGTTGTAGCCTAGGACTTTCCACTTTCTCCATCTTCCACCTGCAGAGATCACAGAGCTCTGGTCTCCTGCTTTCTGTTGGTGATAAATCCTGAAGGAAAGTTGCACACTGCAAACGAACAAGTATAACACAGGCTGACATTGTTAGTGGCCCCACACATTGGACTTGTAGCCCAGCTTGACCATTCATAGACAATGGCCTTCCATCCACCTCTTCTTCATAAAACAGACCGAAAAATCAATTTTGGACTTTGTTACTTACCTGGTATATAGAAACACACTGATTCAGAGAGAAAGGTGAGTGACGCCAACAGATATATCCCTAGCAGAAGCAGGATACAAGCATACAATATCTAGAAAGCAGAACAATCACTAGAGTAATAAAGACTTAACCTGTTAAAAATACAGAAAAGTATTGTTTTTATTCATATGTTTGTATAAAGAATTTTATATTTGTATTTTAGTGGAGTGCTAACTAGAGCAAATTTTATTCTCAGTGGATTAATATGTAAAGGGATTTTTTTTTAATAAAAGGAATAATAATAGTGCCTGGTGGTAGTGGCATACACCTTTAATCCCAGCACTTGGGAGGCAGAGGGAAGCAGATCTCTGTGAGTTCAAGGCCAACCTGGTCTACAAGAGCTAGTTTCAGGACAGGCTCCAAAGCTACAGTGAAACCCTGTCACAAAAAACTAAAAATAAAAAGGAAAAAAGAAAAAGAAATATTAACTGTAATACATATTGAAAGTTAACTGAAGCAGGTTCTCAATGACTTCTCACTTTGGCCACTGAATAAATAAAATTTCTGTCATAATAACATAATATGAGAGAAATCCTCTGCCATTGTGTCAGATTAAAACCAACTGTGTCATATAGAAGCACAGAAATATATAGACTATTGTTGGGATTCTAGTTTGGGGATTAAGTTCTATCAGAGAAACTTTGGTTTTGTTTTCTTTTCTGTTTTTCTACTTGTCTTGCTTTTGAGATTTTTTTTCTAATTTTTATTTTTTGTTGTTTGTCTGTGTGCTTGTCTCTGCATGTGTGGAACTGACTCAAACTTAGAGACCTCAGCTCTGCAGAAACTTTGGATGTTTCCCAGCTCAGTTGTCTACTCAGGGTGTCTGTGGGACTCCACTGCAGGTGACAGAGTGTCCATCCACTATTTTCTTCTCTTTTTATCTCACAACAAAGCGTGACTTATTAATGACAATGATCAAGAATAATATATAGACTGAGATTTCAAATACAACTAATACAGGTAAGAAGGCACTTATGAATACAGACAGATCACCTCTAATCCCATAAAATATTCAGAGATAGCTCAGAGAACTACGGATATTTTAAAAATATTTTAAATTAAATATAATTACATCACTTCCCATTCTTCTCTTTTCTACCTCCATACTTTCCTTAATACTGTCACACGTTCACTTTCAAATTCATAATATCTATTTGTTTAATTGCACACACACGCACACACACACTGATAAGTATATTAATATCTTCTGTTTATTCTAGTCTGCAAAAAGGTGTGTGTGTGTGTGTGTGTGTGTGTGTGTGGTTTCAGTGCTGATCACTTGGTATCAGATAAACTATTAGGGAAGGGGAAGAACAGTCTTTCCTAGCATAACTATTTCTCTTGTTTTCAGAATTTCTTAGCTCTTTGTCTAGGATTAAAGATCCATGAGGTTTCCCTCATATTTTATTGTTGTTCTGGTTTAGTTTGTGCTTAGGCAGCCATGCTGACAAGATTTCAAGGCTGTGGCTTCTCTTAAATTTCTGGGAGATAAGATTTCACTCAATGATTTCATTTCTACCCAATTTTCACCTAGTTTGTTGACATGTTCTTACTCTGCGATAAGCATCCTTGGCTGTGATAATTCCTTTGTGTGCAATGCTCATTATAGCTTTGAGAACGTTATATGTAATGTGCTCTGAGTGTATTGTGGTGCAATAGTGTTTCTAACACTCAGATCTGATTCGATGGCCAGATGGTTAAACTGCTTAAGAATGGTTTTTTTTTCCCCCACTCATTTCTCGAAAAGCCAAGGCTTCTAAACAGAACACCTAATGTCATTCTAAGTGCCTCTATCTATTGATATCTCCATTTATTTTGTGTTGAGTGCTTTAGACTCTGTTTTATTAATAGGGCATATCGGTGTGGTCATGGTTAGCAATTCCTAGTTTCTATATTTCTACCGTAAGTAAAACACAATCCTTTCACAATTGTTTACTATATCTACATTTCCATTCTTGTACCTATGACTCAGGGACCATCATAAGTGAAAGGGCAAAAAGATTGTCAGAGACAAATTACAAGGAAGTCTACTATGAAGGGGTCTCTCCTAGATGTGGCTGCATAAAGAATTCCAGAATAATAATATATCAATAGCCATACTAACATGAAAGGGGAAAATTTGTTGGTGTCCTCTCTTATAGAAAGGACTATACACAACTAACAAATTATGGGAGACAGAGAGTTAATCTCTCCCCAGGATGACTCTATTGTTCATCCAGTATCAAAGTGCCAGCCCTGAAGCCATGCAGACAAACAACAAACCAGACTCAGCAGGTTGTAATAATGTATATGTATATATGTGCATGTGGTTGAGAGAATGTGTGTATATTGTGTGTATCTCTGTATGTGTACCAATCATAAAATTTGAGAGTAGAAAGGAATAATATTATTCTATTTTAATGAAAATGTCTTAATGTTTACAGGAAACTGTATTTTTAAAACATTTTCTATTATTGTCACTACTGCCAAAAGCCACTAGTGAGAGTTGGCCTTTCCAACGTCTTAGAAGGAGATTGTGAGTGTAGGGAAAATTAAGCTATACATACTCCTAGGAGGAATGTTACATGGTCGTCTGTCAATTATCCCTTGGAGGAAGTCCAATACATCAAAGTCTGTGCTTTCTTTATGGCTTTTGATTATGTGTGTATAGCATCATCTCCTGGCTCATTGCAGGTCGTGTGGCTTCCCCTTCTTTAGCTTGAATTTCAGTGGAACCCAGAGAACATCATACATTCAAATGTATGAAACTGATTTCACAGCTTGAACCTTGGTGGTATGTTAACACAACCTGAGAAGAAATGGCATATTAAATGCAAAAATAAAACTGTTCTCTACAACTGTTGCTAGAATCATGAAATACACTTCACTGAAGGTGGGACTGTGTTACTTTTTCGAACCAATAATGAGACTGGAATGTATTGAAAACCAGAGTCTTCTGTGATACTAACCTGGTTCAAAAGGTGGGACATTCAGGAGGCCTTTGTGGAATAAGTAACTCATATGTCTAGGTTTCTAGGTTGGTGAAGGTGGAAATAAAACTCACACATACAGCTCTACATAGCATGCAGTGCTCGACAGTGACCATGGCTTTGCTATTGGCTTACATATGAAGTGCACTATATGAATCTATAAGGGAAATTTCCATTGTAGGCTTGGTGTAAGAATGTGATTAACAATGTAAAACTATTTATCCTGAACCAGAGTGCTATGTTTGTTGGAAACACCTCCACATATTCACCTCTGCATTTCTTCACTACAGTGATTTGTCTTGTGTTTTATGAATGTTGTATGATTTTTCTTGTGGGGACATAGCTGTAGGCTGTGCTTGGCGCATAGTACATGGCTAAAGGAAATGCACTCTGGGGTATTTGCACAGACTGCACTGATGCATGGTGCACCTTGCAGAATGCTTCCCTGTCACTCTTTGCAATGGGTAACTTCAGAGCAAGCCTTCAGGGAATGTCAAATAAGTAAAATATATCTATTTTATTCTTAGCTTCCATGACTCCATTAAAGAGCTTTCCTCATCATTGAATAAAATTTATGAATAATTCTAATTTAATACCTATTGTAAGAGGTGTCCCTTTCTATTATCACACCTAATGTCTTTTGTCTGTCTTTTATTGTATTTCAGAGATAATGATACAGCTTCATTAAGGGAGCTTTTTACCATAGAAACATCTAAATGTTAAACAACCATAACACTTGAATTTCTGATGTGTGCTGTTTGTTGCAGAAAGGAGCAGTGGGCTGTGTTCCCGCTCGGATCCCGGCTAGCTTACCCTTGAAATAATTACACCGAAACTGTATTCTTTTAGACACTGCCTGGCCCATTAGTTCTAGCCTCTTATTGGCTAACTCTCACATCTTGATTAACCCATATCTAATAATCTGTATGTCACCACGAGGTGGTGGCTTACCAGGAAAGATTCAGCATGTCTGACCTGGCTGCTGGCTGCATGGCATCTGACTGCCCCTGCTTTCTTTCTCACACAATTCTGTTCTGTCTTCCCCACCTACCCATGCTCTGACCTATCAGGTCAAGCAGTTTTCTTTATTAATAAACCAAGGAAAGCAACAGATAGATAGAAGACCCACCTACATCAGCTGTTGCTTACCAAAAATAATAAAACCATTCTCCTTTGAATCATTTTGATAAGACAATCTCTGTGATGAATTCATAGGGAAAATTCCAGCTGTCGGGTTGTTGATGGGAATGTGATTTATAGACAGCATCACACTGTATGCCACCAATGGCTGATGGTCTGTAAAGTGTAGAGTAGGAACAGGAATTTAATGGGACAAATGGGAAAAATCACACAGAATAAAATACAAGGAAAAGGGAAAGTTTCAAACTTCATTCACAATGATAACTATATGTTCCTTTATGTGTCTGTTGACAGACATCAATGTCAAAAGGAATGTGTGAACAATTGTATTGTACAAATAATCCAGAAGGATAGTGCAGAATTAAGGTCAGAAGTACCCTTCCCTAAGCAATGCACTATAAAATGCTTTTCTACTTATGAAACCCAAATTTTCCATTCTCCATAGGTCCCCAATATTTACCTATTTATACAAAGGCATGTAGAAAAATCTGTTGGGTGTGAGTTGGAGAAATATCCCAGCAGCTAAGAGCACTAGATGAACTTGCACAGGACCTACAATTGATTTCCAGTCAGTCAAGAGCCTCCTGTGACTCCAGGACCAAGTAAAGCATCTGGTTCTCTATTATAGCATCCTTTGGCATTACAGTAATGCACATTACCATAAATGCACAAATGCGTGCTTAAGCACACAGTCAAACACACACATTAAAAAATAAAACATCTGTGTAAAAGAGGGCTACTGATTTTTTTTGAGTTAATCTTGTATCCTGCTAATTACTGTAGGTGTGTATAAGTTGTAGAAGTTCTTTGGTAGAATTTTTGGGGTCTCTTATGTAAACTATCATATCATCAGCAAATAGTGAGTGTTTGACTTCTTCTTTTCCGATTTGTATTCTCATGAGCACCTTTTGCTGTCTTACTACTCTAGCTAGGACCTCAAGAACTATATTGAATAGATATAGAGAGAGTGGACAACCTTGTCTTTCTTGTTCCTGATTTCAGTGGGATTGCTAGGAGTTTCTCTCCATTTAGTTTGATGTTGGCTGTTGGCTTGCTATATATTGTTTTTATTATGTTGAGGTATGTTCCTTGTATCCCTACTCTCTCCAAGACCTTTATCATGAAGGGATGTTGTATTTTCTTGAAGGCATTTTTAGCATGTAATGAGATGATCATGTGGGTTTTTTTTAACCTTTTCTGTTTGTTCATATGGTGAATTACAATGAAATATTTTTGTATGTTGAACCAGCCCTGCATCTCTGGGGTAAAGCTTACTTGGTGATGGTGAATAATTGTTCTGATGTGTTCTTGGATTCAGTTTGCCAGTATTTCATTGAGAATTTTTGCATCAATGTTCATGACTGAGATTGGTTTGTAATTCTCTTTCTTAGTAATATCTTTGTGTAGTTTGGGTAACAGGGTAATTGTAGCCATGTAAAAAGAGTTTGACAATGTTCTTTCTATTTCTAATGTGTATATTAGTTTGAGGAGTATTGGTATTAGTTCTTTGAAATTCTTGTAGAATTCTGAGCAGAAACCATTTGGTCCTGGATTTTTTTTTTGTTAGAGACTTTTGATGATTGTTTGTTTGTTTGTTTGTTTGATGATTGTTTGACTGTTTCTATGTCTTAGAAGTTCTAGGTCTATTTAATTTGCTTATCTGGTCTTGATTTAATTTTGGTAAGTGATATTTACCCAGAAAATTGTCCATTTCCTTTATGTTTTCTAATTTTGTAGAATGTAGGTTTTTGAACTATGACCTGATGATTTTCTGGATTTCCTCCATATCTGTTGCTATGTCCCCTTTCTCATTTCTGATTTTGTTAATTTGGATATTCTATCTCTGCTTTTTGATTAGTTTGGATAAATGTTTGTCTATTTTGCTGATTTTCTCAAAGAAGCAACTTTTTGTCTCATTTATTCTCTGCATTGTTTTCTTTGTTTTTATTTTGTTGATTTCAACTCTTAGTTTGATTATTTCCTGCCATTTAGTTTTCCTGGGTGAATTTGTAGCCCTCCTTTACATAGATGATAAATTGGCTGAGAAAGAAATAGGAGAAACATCACCCTTCTCAATAGCCACAATAGTAACGTAAAGTATCTTGGAGTAACTCTAACCAAACAATTGGAAGACTTGTATGACAAGAACATTAAATCTTTGAAGAAAAAAATTGAATAAGACACCAGAAAATATAAGTATCTCCCATGCTCTTGGGTAGGTAGAAATAACATAGTAAAAATGGCAATCTGACAAAATGCAATCTACAGATTCAATGCAATACCAATCAAAATCCCAGCAAAACTCTTCACAGACCTCAGAAAAACAATACTCAACTTCATATGGAAAACCACAAAATCCAGAATACCCCAAGCAATCCTGTACAATAAAAGAACTCCTGGAGGCGTCACAATCCCTGACTTCAAACTCTACTTCAAAGCTACAGTACTGAAAACAGCCTGGTAATGGCATAAAAACAGACCAATGGAACCAAATTGAAGATGCAGTTATAAATCAACACATCTTCGAATATCTGATTTTTGACTAAGAAGCAAAAAATATAAAATGAAAAAAGAAAGCATATTTAACAAACGGTGCTGGCATAATTGGATATCAACATGTAGAAGAAAGAATAAAAGATCCATATCTATTGCTATGCACAAAACACAAGTCCAGGTGAATCAAAGACCTCAACATTAAACCAACCACTTTGAACCGCATAGAGGAGAAAGTGGGAAGTATACGTAAATGCATTGGCACAGGAGATCACTTCCTAAAAATAACCCCAGTAGCACAGACTCTGAGAAAAACTATTAATAAATGGGATGTCCTGAACCTGAGAAGCTTCTGTAAAGCAAAGGACACAGTCAACAAGACAAAATGGCATCCTACAGACTGGGAAAAGATCTTCACCAACCTCACATCAGATACCGGACTGATCTCCAAAATATACAGAGAACTCAAGAAATTTGTCATCAAAAGAATAAATAATCTAACAAAAAATGGACTACAGGCCTAAACAGACAATTCTCAACAGAGGAATCTAAAATGGCTAAAAGACACTTAAGAAAATGATCAACATCCTTAGTCATCAGAGAAATGCAAGTCAAAGCAACTCTGAGATTCCATCTTACACCTGTAGGAATGTCCAAGATCAAAAATACTGATGACAGCTGATGCTGGAGAGGATGTGGCATAAAGAGAACACTCCTGCATTGCTGGTGGGAGTTCAAACTGGTATAGATGCTTTGGAAAATAATATGGTGATTTCTCAGAAAATTAGGAAGCAACCTTCCTCAAGACCAAGCAATACCACTTTTGGGTATATATACAAAGGATACTAAATCATACCACAATGACATGTGCTCAACTATGTTTATAACAGCATTATTTATTATAACCAGAACCTAGAAACAACCTAAATGTCCTTTGATGAGACTGGATAAAGAGGATGTGGTACATTTACACAAGTGAATACTACGTAGTGGAAAAAATGACATCTTGAAATTTGTGGGCACCATACTGAGTGAGTTAACCCAGACCCAGAAAGATAAATACAATATGTACTCACTCATAAGTGGTTTTTAGACATAAAGTAAAGAAAAACCAGCCTACAGTCCACAACCTCAAAGAACCTAGACAACAAAGAGGACCTAAGAGAGACATACATGGATCTGATCTACAAGGGAAGTAGAAAAAGACAAAATCTCCTGAGTAAGTTGGGAACAATAGGATGATGAAAGAGGGTAGAAAGAGAGTGGAGAGGAAGGGAGGGGAGCAGAAAAATATGTAGCTCAATAAAACATTAAAAATAAAACAAATCATTAAAATTAAAACCCTTGAATTAACATGGACATTCAAAAGTCATATTAGGCATGTTACAGCCCACTCAATCCCATTCCTTGAATTTAAGTTGGTAGAATGCAACCTTTCACTGCCCAGTCTCTCTTCTCTTCACTTCTTCCCAGAAACAAATTTTATCTGAGTCCTAGGTGAGCTCTTCACACTTTTATATACTAGTTTTGTAAGCTTACAGATACGTGGAGAAAATGGGCATCATATAATCAATAATCACATAATGTATGGTTAAGAATCAGAAAATATATACAAAAACAAATTACAGAGAGTCAGTCTAGGCACGAGGTGAGGGAGGACATTTCTGTGACAGAGAAATTCACATTGAACTCATAAGAAAATATGGAATGAATGTCTCCAACGCCTCCATATTATCATGTTAGGAATAGCAACATAATATTTACTGAATAGTTAAAAGACAAACACTTAACTTTCCATGTAACATACAAGGCTAAAATATTTTTAATAAATAGGATATGTGAAGATTCTAGTTATTCTATCAAACATTTAATATACACTTCTGCCACAGCTAATTTAGAGTAGAATTCTGCAGTGCTCGTGACTCCACACACAGAAAACATCTCCCTCTACTAAGCTGGATACAATGGTAGGAAGATACATGAAGTGTTAAGCTTCCGTTAATTTGCCAATTGCTAAAATCTTATCTAATACCTGATATAGAAACAACACATATCTTGAAGTGTTCAACTTGGCTAATATATTTGATTATTTTAAAAGCAAGGAAAGTGTTATACTTGAACTTTCATTAAGAGGAACTCATTTTTGTCAACTGAAATCATTACACCAAGAGCCCAATATCATTTCTTACAAGACAGACAATCTTGACTTCCTTGACAAGGTTGTCTTGAAAGTTTTCCCATTGTCTGCTAACTCTCTTTAGCTAATATACTGAGAGCTATAAGTCTAAGTTACTGCCACTGAAGGAGATTTCTTTTCCCATGTCTAAATATCTTTATTAGGTCATGTTGCCATATGTGCCTGCCATTTTTTTTTCTGAGCACAAATTGAGTGAGTTTATGTAATCTGTATGGAGGGACAAAATTCATACCAATGAATGTCATTGCCCACATAATTGCAAAATTTATTTGAGTAATTTACCTAGATATGTGAACATTTTATTAGTATATGACAAGCAAAAACTCAGAAGAGGAGATATTAATAGTAAAAGGAATTGTGATACCCCAAATTGCACACATCTGCCCTGCTTGTCTTTGTGAGGATGGTGTCTCTGCCCCAGGCTGAAGAGGTAAAGAGGACCTGGTGATCTTTTTGTCAGACAAATCCTGGAGATTGTCCCTGTCTTTATGGTTTAATTAGAAAAGATGTGTTTTGAAGACATCTTGAAATTTTGATTTCTAACTCTTCACTAATTATAATGTTTCATTAGACTATTGAATTTATCTGAGCTGGTCTCCCATTTTTAAGTTATATGTATCACACAACTTTATATGTGCATCAATGGCAAACTTAAAACATATGCAAAATGAGCATTTCACAAGAACATCTCTGCCTCCTCCTACTACATGGTCTGTCACACTGTGATGAATATACATACATATATATATATATATAGTCATATATATGATTGTTATTATAGTAATATTAATAACACACAATCAGTCCCTTTTTATAGAGAATGGTGATGTTTTCTCCAAAGTATACATCATCTCCAAAACATAAACAATGGAGAAACTCTAATTTTACATTAATCATTTCAAGTCCCATGATCACTGAGCATATTTTTCTCAAGAGATTTTACACAAATTTACTCTTATTAATAATCTGATGTCCATGCCATGGTTATAGTTTTGTTCTATTTTTCATTTATGCATATGTGCAGGTACATGAGTATGTGGGAGTGCCTACAGAGGTCAGAACAAGTCATCCAATCTCCTAGAACTGGGGTTATAGGTATTTGTGAGCTTCCAGACGTGGGTGCTGGGTACTGAATTAGAGTCCTCTGCAAGAGTAGGAAGAGGTCTTCACCACCTATCATCTCTTTAGTCCCAGGCTTATATCTTTAAAACTATGTTATCTATTTATTTGTCCCAACATTCTTTTTCTTTCCTTCTTTCTCTCTTTCTTTCTCTCATTCTCTCTCTCTCTCTTTCTTTCACTATCTTTTGTTTTGGCATATGTGTTCAACAGGACTTCAAGCAACCTCAGTTGGCTTTGAACTCCCTAAACAACATATAATGACTTTGAACACCTCTCTCTCCTTCTTCTACCTCCCAAGCACTAGACTCACAAGTGAAAAACACTGTACCAAATAAAACATTCTTAAAAGTTAGTTCTTACAAACTGGTTTAATTTTGGACAAGAAGTAAGCACAAAAGATGTTAAACACACAGAAAGACTCACAAATACAGGCATGCAAACTTCAAGGCAGGAAGTGAGGCAATGTCAGGCAGGTGTTACTTGTCAGTGATAAAGTGGAAATATAGATAATTAACCTGTCACAGTGACCCCTGTGCTGAGAAGTAAGATAATTAACATCTGTAAACCATTAAAAATTTTACCAAATGACAAAACAAATTTTGAGGCTTGACATTTAATTTTAACATATAGGTTAAAAAAATATGAATTTGACTATGACAGGGTCAAGCTGGTTTTGTGATATTGTCTTAGTTCTTGGTGTTTTATGAACTATTATGTAGCATTTATATATTTGTATATAGTAGTAATAATAAATTAAATATTTTTGAATTAAAATGCTATAAGTGAAAATGAAATTTATTTACATCTTGTCTCCTGTAAGTTTGCTATAATCATTTTTCACATTTCTTTAACCAGCTCCAAGAGATTTAAAATAATTCTTTCCTGCTTTTTTCTACAATTCATTGCTGGGGTGGTGAGTAGATAAAAGGAGAAGGAGGTTGAGGAGGAGAAGAGAAAAAGAAAGAAGAGAAGGAGGAAGAAATGAAGAGGGAGAAGAGGGAAGGGTAAGACAGGGGAAGAGGGAGACTGGAATTTTAGAGTTAATATGGTAAATATTTTATTGCAGAGGAAGGGAGGTTCTAAAGAAGATATTACTTGTGTAAATTTTCATCTACAATTTAGGATAAATTTACTGTAATAGTAAGATAAAAGTAGGAACAAGATAGGAAACTTGTGTTTATCCCTCACAAAACCTCAGTAGAATAGTCTCATATAAGGAAATAGATAGTCGGGGAAGCTTACAGAAGAAGGTGCTACCAATGCACACCTGATGGTATGTCAATGACCTGAATTCTAAGCGTGACTAATGTCATTAGTAGAAACCAATGCACACCTGATGGTATATCAATGACCTGGATTCTAAACGTGACTAATGTCATTAGTAGAAACTAATGCACACCTGATGGCATGTCATTGACCTGGATTCTAAATGTGACTAATGTCATTAGTAGAAAGGGAAAGAGAAGAGATACACCACTACAAACTACCCATCCTGAATGAGGACCTTTACCTCTGCTCTTTTGCATGCGGAATCCTGTCATTCTTAGTTTTTGATCCCTGTAAAAATGATGCCAGTTAACAGCTTCCATTCTGTTCACAATGAACATGTTGACATTCGAAATACACAGAGCTTTTTTTCTTAACAACCAACGTCAAAGAAGTAAGTCAGCTGTCCGGGGGGGTGCACTTGCTAAAGCAAGCTTAGGTCCAGACATCCAGGGGATGAGTGTATAAAACTTCTTATTAATATCTGAATCATGTTACAGTGTATTTTAGTGGGCATCAGAGTTACTATAAAACATTTTTTTTAAAAATTTCCTTACTTGGTATTAAAGGACTTATGAATATGAAATTCCTTTACATCTACTGCAGAGTGTTATTTGTACTACTGTTCTTGTAAATTATTAAAACAGTGATATAAATCCATAGACATGTTTTTCTGTAAAAAAATGTGTTAGGGACTTAGTTATGAAGAGTTGAACACATTTCCACTTTAGTTTAAAGCCTGTGATTTTAATAACAAAGAGAGATTGCCATTATCAAGCAAAAAATCAGTATTAGTTGAATGTAATTGAAAAATACTCATTATTTTGCTCTCCCATATAGATTCTTTAATAATGATTAGAAAACTTAATATTCTTGGATTTAAGTTTATCTCTTGAAAAATACCAAGCTACACCTAACACAAACTATCAAAGACTTTAAACACAAAAAGATAATATAGCTTTTGGGTCAGTGACCAAATCAGTTGTAATTGGAAGAGGGCATTCTGCAGGGGCAGAGCTGGAAGAAATGTCCATTTTGCACATAAAAATTCATTTCAGAATTCAAAGAAAAGACATTTGCATGAATCAGGAAGAAATCCATTTCTTCCATGAAAGGTTGGAGGTTCATAAATATTCTCTCTAGAGATAGAGGAGACATTTTATTGCTAGGCATATTTTAAATATAATGTTTCAGCACCTACCACAGTCAGGCCTCACACTCATGCGTCATCTGCTTTAACCTCTCTGGCCACATGCAAGAGTAGGAATGGCCTAACATGCTTGGCAATGTTGTATGTTTTGCTCTTGAGTGCTGTTTTTGTGTTTTGGTTTTAAATTGTGAACATCACTTAATGGGCATCCATTGCTTCTGTGCAAGCTTTTGACAAATATCCTTTGTTCCAAGATTGATAACCAAGAACCAAGTGTCCAGAAATAAGTCCTCATTGAACAGTGAACATGTCAGATAGTTAAAAAAATATTTCAATTATGTGTCAGTATGACTACCTGCACTATATAAGGTTATGGCAAAAGGAGAAGTAATTCATTTTCCTGAGGATAAAAAGAAAAATAGAATGAAAAAATTTCTACAGCAAAAAATCTGCAAATTTTTAACGTATACAATGAATGCTTTCAAATTGGCCTAAATATGAGACTATCCATGAATACCAGTTGACTTATTATGTGTGACACAGTAAGAGCTTTACAATATTGACCATGGCTTTTGTTTCATGTAATAAGCACTGACATAGGTGCTGCTGTCTGAAGTATGGGGAAGTTTAGAAGATCTTTCCATGTCTTGAAGACTTGAACTAAGGCCTGGGCACAGTGCAAAGCCTTTGCTCTTGACCTCTTCACAAAGATGCCTCTGTTGTAGAAGCAAGCAGTGTCTCAGACCATAACCTTTCTAAACAGAGTGACTCCACATGTCTGAGCAAAGATTCTTTGTCATAGAAGGCAGACTAGAACCACAGGGAAGAGAAAAGAAAGAGGTGATTGTCAAGAATCCATACCTACAGGATTGCCTTATTGTTATTGCATATGCCAGTTTGTCTGTATCTGTCTGTCTGTCTCTCTGTCTGTCTGTCCATCTATCTGTCTATCTATTATCTATCTATCTATCTATCTATCTATCTATCTATCTATCTATCTATCATCATCATCCTCTATCAATATATTATTCACATTTGACATGTAATGATTTCGGTATTAAGATCAGAGGACAGCATTGTGGTATTCGTTCTTTCCTTCCACTATGTGGGTCTCAGAAATTGAATTCGGGTTGCCAGGATTGACAGCAAGTACCTTTTCTGCTGAGCTATCTCACTGCCCATATCCTCAGGTTGTGAATAAGGACTTGATCTCTATTCTGTATACTTATTTCTATTTGTTTGAATCAGTGTCACATGTATAGTTCAGCGTAGTTTTGACCTCATTATTATTCTCCTACTTTAGTCTCTGGAGTACTGACATTTCAGGTTAGTTCATCATGACTGGTTTTGTGAATAGCTTAAACATTTGTATATAACTCATTAATCTCAACAAAAGCTCAATGTATTCAATATAGATTTTTCGGAATGTAGATGTTACCTGTCAGGCAAAATAAGACACAGGAAATATTTTGCCACTGATTCATACAGATCCACAGGAAGATTCTAATTCTACCATTTTAGTGAGTCATTTTAATTGCTTTACAGATGTTTTCTTACCAATATTAACATTATTTTCATGGTATTTATCAAGAAACAAATTAAGCATATGTTTAAAGGGTAAAGAGAGGCTAAGTGGCTGATTTGTGAACTAGAAATAGAAGCTGACTGTCTACCATTGGCTCTGTGTGTGCAATTGCATCTGGCCAACTGTCTGTGACATTTAAGAGCCCAGGGAGTTGACACATTTGTCTACCAGCAAAACAATGAGCTCAAAGTAGAAAAGAAACTTAAAATGGTATTTTCAAGGCATCAGTTTTTCTCTTAACTTACAGAAAAGATTTCCCACTATGCTTTGAATAGTCACTGTACAACTTTAGATTTCCTTCAGATACTTTCCCATGATTCAGACTAATCTAAATGAGAAATATTTGTCATAACATTATACCATCAAATCCAGTATGCCAGTATCAACTGCAGAATCTTCTCTGTACCCTGAGGAGTTAGAAGAGCCATATTGCTAATAAAATAAGTCCTGAGCTAATGGGTAGACAGAGATAGATTGTTTTTCTACCTTCTGTCTTCTTTGTTTAGTCCACACAGACTTTTAGATTCCATGTCTGATTGAATTTATTTCTATCCTCTTTCTTCTTTCTTCTTCGTTTCCATCCTTCCTGTGCCTGACTAACGCTGAGCTGCCAGAGTTTCTAGAACACCAGAATGCAGTGTATATAAACAGAACCCTCTAAGATGAATACATGATTATGTGTTAACAACAGAGGGGATAGTGCTGTCTTTAACAGTTCCATAGCGATGTGAGCATAGCAAGCCTGGGCTGGCAAACATCCAGGATGAGATGGAGAAGTGCTACATCTGCAATCCCTCTCTTAAATTTGTATTGTTTACTTTTTGAATTATAATGTGATTATATAGTTTCCCTCTTTCCTTTTCTCAATCGAACTTCAAAAAAGAACTAAAAGCAACTAAGGAATTCTGAGAGATGGAGAAATAGTCTTCTCCAGGGACGAGCACACCAATTGGTTAGTCAGTACCGAATAGTCACCCCTGAAATATACACAGAAGTAATACACAGATTGAGCAGGCTATACCATTATATTTAGGAATATACAAGCAGCAATTAATGAAGCCCTCTTATCTGTATTCAAGCCATTAACAAACAGGAAAAAGCAGAGCAGGTAACACAGGAGATGTAATGTATTCTGGGGATCCACACGTTCCGAATTATGAGCTACGAAAGGAGCCATGAAGACCAACCTGAGTCTGACATTAATTCTAAAACCACGGTAGGCCTACAGGGAGAAAGCAATTTGGAAGGAACAAAGGTTCGTGAGGGCACAGGAGAACACCAAGAAATAACAGGAGACTGATAAACACAAACTGGAAAGGATGTGGGCAGAGCAAGCCACCAAGCTTTGTCTGAGCACTTCTCACTTCAGCGTGATTATTCCTTTAAGGGGAATGGTACTAACTGCCATGGAACTCAGCTCAGAACTGATGGAAGACAAAACAGGGGCTACAGATTTGGCTATGGCCAACACTGAAAAAGTAAGTAGAGATGGGTACTGGCACCTTGTGTTGTAGAAGCATGGACACCACACCCTGGTTTTCAGTTTCCTGAAGACCTGCTCATAGCTTCCTCCTCCCTTTCGTTAACCCGCTATGTTTTGGACATCCTGCCCATATCCAGGACACAGGCCTGTGAACCCAGCTGCTCTCTGCATGTCCATACAGTCAGGTGCAGGAGCTCCATGCTTCTGTGGGGAAGGCATGTTTTCTCACTGCTCTATGGTCTTCCAGAGTCAAGAAAAGACAGTTATTTAAAGCCATGTTTCCACACTGTAAAATTATAAGGAGAAAGTTCAAGATAATGCATTGAATATATTTTTTAAAATGTCATTTTATTTGCACTTTGTATCCAAGTGAACCACTCACATGGTGGTTCCCTAAGCAGCATCATTTTCACACTGGGTTGCACAAGCAAATGTATACACACACACACACACACACACACACACACACACACACACACACACACGGGGAGAGAGAGGGAGAGAGAGAGAGAGAGAGAGAGAGAGAGAAGAGAGAGAGAGAGAGAGAAAATCACATATACATAGACTCATTCCCGCTCAAAGAACCCCACACACACCACAAGCATATATACACAAACCTACACATGCCACCTATATTATATCGACAGACAAATATATACAAAGCATATAAGTACTATATACATATATGCTCACACATATAGATCAAGCACATATATAGCATACAAACACACACACACATATAGACACCACACACATATATACACTATACACACATCCCACACATCCCACAAATATACGTGCACCACAAACACATACACACTAAACCACTCCCATACATACATATATAACAATACACATATACTATATATATATATAAAACACATATATACACACAAATATGAGCATATATCTGTCAAAAATATAGTTCTTTTTTATACTAGGAAAAGGGTATTAATTTAAAATATATTTTGGATTATAATTAAAATGGCCTCATTCTCCAAAAATACTTCTGAATTCAGGCATGAAGACCCAAGCCTTGTAATCTTATCAATAAGGAAGCTGGGGCAGGAGGCTTTGATTTGCAGGGCAACTTGTGATACATAGTGAGACCATGTCTCAAACAACAAGAAACAAACTAAAAACCCAGGGCTTATTCTGTAGGCGCCTCTCTGGCCCTGTCCATTTTCTCCCACCTCACTTCAAAAATTTCACCGCATTTCTCTCACATTCCAAAGAACTTACCAGCTAAGAAAATACATGACTTCTCCCTGCAGCTGATGTCCTTGGAATTGTTGATGGCAGGGTTTAGGTGAGGTGTTCAGAAGAGAGAAGAGATGAAATGCTAACACATCTGGCAGTTCCAGACGGAAATTAACTTAGTGGCCATTTCCAACACCCCATTACACACTAGTTCATTCGCGTGAAGGTTCTATAAGGCTCAACAGCCATTTCTCAAGCGACATTTGAAGCTGAGGATAAAATAAAACTGCCCGAGATAGAACACATTCATTTCTGTTTGTTCACTTAGCTGTTGCTTTGAGTATGATTTTCATATTGGAAACGTTATTTGAAACTAGTTGAAAATCAGACATCTTATATGTGAGAGACTAATAGGTGTCCCATCCAAACAGGCCTGTCTGTGAAAAGCCTGCCCTACAGCCCTCGTTCAGCTCTGAAGATGTGCTCTGACTGCAATGCCTTTGAGATTTCTATTTTCTCTATCACAGGGATCTGGCTTGGCTATTTTTCTAGAGGAAATGTCATGACTGCAAACCAATTATTTTTCTCTTATCTCAAATTAGGCCACAATACCTCTGAGTTGGTACACCATTTCTAAGAAATATTGAAAAATAAAAGCATTTCTTAGTCAGGCAAGGTCACCTCTCCTAAACTCTGGCCCAGTTTCTGTACACAATGGTCAATTGGCATATGTAGGAATTTACGGACTCTCTTCTTCCTTTGCCTTTTTTTGGGGGGTTGGAAATTTCCACCCATATCTGGCTGTGTTCACTCACATCTTCAAATTTCTGTACATGCTTCACAGAAACTGAGACTTTGTCTCATTTAATGATGCTGTAAAATTTCTCTGGAGGAAACAGTCACATTAGAAAAAAAGTTTATAGATCAGAGTTCTAGCATGTCAGAGTTTCAAGAGCCTGTTGGTAGAGTATAACATCTGTCCAGATTTTCCATGCTGTGAAATCCCCTTGTGAAAATAAGGAAGAAGGAAAGGGGGAAAGAGAGAAAGAAAAAAGGACGGGAGGGAGGGACAAAAGAAACAGTAGAGTTCGAAAGATATTGCAGCTTTAATTCTTTCCTAACTGCCAAGCAACGTTGATGAAGCAGAGCATCAGAACATGGACCATACTCCCAGGCCCTCAGGTCCCTACACTGCTGCTCCAGGGAACAGTTCTCCAACATCTGTATTTAGGAGACACATAAAACCATGAAAAGGGTAAACATTATATGTCATGGAAAGTTCCTTTTCTCGTCCTGTAATTTTTATGTTCTACAGACTGCTTGTGCCTGTGCAGACAACCTTCCTTCCTTTAGATTTAGGAGACATAATATATACAAAGAGAGGGAGACAGAGAAAGAGAGAGAGAGAGAGAGAGAGAGACAGAGAGACAGAGAGAGACAGAGACAGAGACAGAGAGTCAGCGAGAGATTTTCATATGCTTTAAAATTCTATGTGTGACATTTTCCACTGAGGTCTTAACTTGGCCTATTTAGTTTTTAATTTTCAGCACCATTTCAATTTGAGTTTTGTTAGCAATTCTTTTTGTTGTATGCCATTTTCCATATAAGATTAACTTCCTCATGTCATTCAACTTTTGTTCTCTTGAACCATGCCTATGCTCTTTGAGCTGTTATATTGTCTGAATGAGCAAACACCATCCAAGGGTTAGGACGCCTCTTGTTGATCTTCTCCTCTGTTGCCTTCGAGTGTGGCTGTCTCCTGCTCATTGTTCTACCAGTGGCAGCTCAGGCAGAAGGGTTTGTGAAGGTGAGGTCAGGAAGCCTATAGGGGCAGGAGGTGCAAGGCCTACCTGGTAGCTCTGGAAATAGAGATTCCATAGTAGTGGGTGGTTTATATCGTGGGAATGAGTAGGCCTAATCTGAAATGTACATTTGAAAGATCTCAGAGGAGCTAGGTAGCAGGACAAGGGGAGAGAGAATTGAAGTGTAGATAACAACAGGAAGGAAGTCAGTGTGAGACAGGAAGGACTGAAAAGCAGAGGTGATTTTCCATTTTCACACAGTTCTGGGAATTTCAATAGTTTCCCCAAGGGCTGATTACAAGGGAGTTCTATCTAACATCTAGAGATTGGATACATATGTGTATGTACGTATATACATGTAATATATATGCAGTCTCACACACACATATTTCAAAAATACTGCATAAATAAGTAATATAGGCAAACCCCTGGACTTTGACAAGTGCACACTTCAAGGGGTAGCAGCATGGGCTACAAGATGCCTTGCTCCGCATGAGAGAGTTCACATCACTGTTTCAGAGAAAGGTTCTCTCAATGACTATGAACTTGGTTTTGTGGTTTGAGACAAATACTCTGCTATTGGATAAAGCTATCAGAGATTCTCATTCATCACTGCTGGATAATATGTTCCTTTTGATTATGAAATGAAAAACATCAGCCCTTTACCTTTGAGAGACAGAGTCAACGGAAGCTTACAAAAGATGGGACAAAATGATGCTTAAGGAAATTTAAGCAGGCTAAGAGCATTAAGCACACAGGCATGGGGTGCTCTGAAATTCATAGTCGCTGGCTTGAGTATAAAAAATAAAGCCTCAAAGACTCTTTTTGTAAAGCAAGAAATTTTACCAGGTATTATAAATATTTGTAGTAAGGAAATTGATAAGAATTCTAAAGTTATTAACTAAACCAAGAGAAAAAATAAAATGAATATGGCAGATTTTATACCCATTTGGAGAATATGATGTTAAAAAATTCTTGATGTTATTGGACAAAGAAAGTTGTGCATCTATTTTCATGGAGTACATGCTGTGCTATACTGTTCCACGAGACAGTGGACTACGTATAATTTCCCCAAGTCATGAGAAAAGATGTGGGTGTTCTTCATACACAAAGTGCCCTTTCTATAAAATAGCTCATTCGAGATGGTTAATATCACTTTTAGATGATTTATAAAACGTGATGTAATAAGAGGTCTTTTAAGATAGAAATAAGGAAGCAAGAGTGGAAATAGAAATGTTTATTTTCTTTGCAGGTGTCTCTAGCATCTTTTACAGACACAAACAAGCACATGCACACACATGCACAGATATACACAGAGAGAGAGAGAAAGGGGGAAATTTTAGGAGAATTTTGATGCTCAGAGGCTAGGGACTGGTAAGAAAAAGAAACTTTATCTATCCAGTGTGTTCTCTGAGCTTGAGATAAATCTACAATTATTTTATTAGCAAACAAAATTATGAACAAATTATATATTCTGACTGAAGGAGAGAGAGGAAATAAAAGTGCTGCAACAGACAGAGTATTTCAGGGTCTTGTTGAGTTTAAAAAATGGAGACATTTGTAAAACAGGTTAGGATGACAGATCAGAACAACCTCCTGACTGTGTGTCACTGATGTGTGATGACTGAGCTCAGAACAACTTCCTGACTGTGTGTCACACTTATCTGTGATGATGGAGCTCAGAACAACCTTCTGACTGAGTGACACTCATCTGTGATGATTCAGCTCAGAACAACCTCCTGACTGTGTGTCACTGGTCTGTGATGACTGAGCTCAGAACAACCTCCTGACTGTGTGTCACTGGTCTGTGATGACTGAGCTCAGAACAACCTCCTGACTGTGTGTCACTCATCTGTGACAACTGAGCTCAGAGGGACCACATTGATTTTGTGTCACTCTTGTCTGTGGACTATGGTTCTGGACCCTGAATAGCAAGGAGAAAGAAAGTTGAATGCAAGCACTGACCACCTGGATATTTTAACCACAAATCATGAGCAAATTCACTGTTCAGAATTTGTGTGTGTGTGTGTGGTCAAGAAATAAAGTATGTGACCCCTCTTATACAATATTCTGCTATTATAATAGTTTACTGGCTTTATGAGTTTTTTTCCCACACTAGACAAAGATTTCAGAGAGGGCTTGGGGGATCCTTTCATGTTATTTCCTCCCTATATAGGTTTGTGCTCAAGACTCTGGAAAACTTTGATAAATACATGCATATTGTACGAAAATCTTTAAGTTTATCCTGAAGAAATGGAATGCTTGCTAGTATTTCTGCTCAGTCTCATAATTAATAACAGTACACAGAACTGGCCATTGCTTTGTGGCTCTTTGTGCTATGCTGAAGAAAGTCCCTCCTGAGGAGAAAGCTCAGGAGACTTGGAGTTTGTAAAACTCACAAGCCAAAGAAAGTGCCCAGCCATGGTCTTGTGAGCAGCATACATGGAGTAAGCAATTCCTGAAGAATAGGAAAACTCAGTGGAGCTTCCCCAGTGTTGGTGAGGAATCACTGGCTGCTGTGAGTCGTTATCCATGCTGGGTTGGGCTTTTTGAATCTGCCTGAGCTACAAATTGTCCTATGCACAAATTCTGCCCTATGGTCATGGAAGCAACCTAGATACAACCACTGGATTCCCCAAGCTGGATTTAAACAAAATTATTTCTTTTCCCTGCCCTTGTCCTGTCTTACTGGAGTGAATTGGAATAGATTCCCCAAGATGTTCCAGCACCACACAGCACACTTAAATTATATGCACTAAGAACAGCCTGGTTATTATGTCAATCCTAACCCTCCCTACTGATTTTCTTGCTGCTACTTATGAGATAAACAAAATTGGTGTCTAAGTCAGTGTCTACTGTTGTGAAGAGACACCAAATCTGTGGCAAGTCTTATAAAGTATTTAATTGGGATTTGATTACAGTTTCAGGATTAGTCCATTATCATCATGGTGGAGAACATGGTGGCCTGAAGGCAGGCATGGTGCTGGAGAAGCAGCTGAGGGTTCTACACCCAGAACAACAACAACAACAACAACAACAACAACAACAACAACAAAGCACCAGAAAGAGAGAGAGTGAGACACCGGGGCTAACTCCGGGTTCTGAAATCCCAAAGCCCAACCCCAGTGACACACTTTCTCTATGAGCCCATGGGGGGCATTCTTATTCAAACCACCACATTCTACTCATTGGACCCCACAGGCTTGTAGCCATGTCTTAATGCAAAAACACACTCAGTACAACTTCAAAAGTCTCCATAGTCTGCTTTAGTCTCAACATTGCTTAAAAGTCAGTTTGTCCTGACAGCATTAGGAGCTGCATATGTCACATATGCCCTTTTGTCCAATAAACTTTACTTGAAAATGTTCATTGTATTGCAGTGAGTCATTAGTCTGGTTCAGGGCCTCTGGTGTCTGGTACCCTATCATCACTGGATCCTCAATGAAACTCCTTTCAAATATCCTGTGGCCACTGCAAGTCATGGAGATCCAGAGTCATCAAGATCTTGAGGTTGTCATTCCACAGGACCAGTCCCTTCATGAGCCACAGCAGGTCCTAGAAGGGACAGATGTTAGTGTCACCAACCCCAGGCCTGGCTGTGGGCATGGATGTTAGTTAGGCTGGTAAGTTCAGGCCACTGGGGCTGTCCTTTTCAGGCAAGGGGTGGAGCTCCTCTTTGTCCATGCCATTAGAGTTAGTTCTCGCTCACCCAGAGCCAGTACAAATGAAGAGTTGTTGGAGAGTCAGGAAAGATGGAAGAGCAAATAGGTTCTTAATTTTTTTGTTTTGTTTCTTTTTAATTTCTTTTTCTCTTTGTTTGCTTATTTTGCTTTGATTTTTCAAAGTTTTATTTTGGGTGGAGGCTGCAGGGGTAAGAGGAGGATATGAAGGGACTGGGAGGTGAGTAGAATTGGGGTGGATGATGTAAAATTCCCAAAGATTCAATTAAGAAATTATGTTAAGGAATGAAACAAAACAAAAACAACAAATGAACAAATAAAACTAAAAGTTCAAATCTCTTCTGAGATTTAAGACAATCTTAATTGTAACCCCTTTTAAAATAAAAATAAAAATTCAGATTACAAATACTTCCAACATACAATGATGCAGAAAGTGAATTACCATTCTAAAAGGGAGGAAAGAGAGTTTAACAAGTAAATACTGGACTAAAACTAGACTGAAAACCAGGGGACCAAACTCCAAACTCTGCATCTCTATATCTGATGGCAAAATGCTGTTCAGATAGCCAACTCCTTTCAGCTCTGTTGACTACAATACAACACACTTCTTTTTCTTGGGCTGGTTCCACTTGTTAACAGCTTTCCTTGGCAGGTCTCCAAAGGCTTGGGCATCTCCAACATCTTGGAGTTTCCAACAAAATCCAGGCTTCCCTTCTCTGAGCCCCTATGTAGGGTCATCACTGACACATACCTGGCCTCAGGAGCTTTCTTTAGTTTTTATATCCACAGTCTTGTATTACTGACTCTAAAGCCAGAACCATGAAGCCCAATATATCAGGTTCTTCTGCTTGCTGGGGCTGGAACATGACCCCCTCATTCAAATACATTTTCTCCAGCTTTCCGTTTTCTATGGTATCCTCCACTGCATATGTCTTTCTTTAATCCATTTTCACTTTCCCTTAATTCCTTTTCACAAGTTGCAAGTTTAAGTGAATGGGGTCTTGCCCTGAAGTTACCAATCCTTTTATTCTATTTAGCATCAGGCTTTTCTTTAAACTTTTTATCTTCTTGAGCACTGAACTTAGTTCTTTACATTTCCTTATGCTCCCTATCTTCTCCAAATGTACAATTTGCATTTTTTTTATTTGTGCTCAGCTTGCTCCTTTTCATTCTAGATATTTGTACGAGTGACCACTAATAATGGTATCACACAGTCAATACCAGGCTGCATTGAAATCTCTGACAAAACTATTAATCCAAAACTCTTCAATTTAGCCTCAGACAGATTTGTAGGACCAAAAGAGAAAGCCTACATTTCACAGGGATGCTCTCTAGGCCACTTACTAGTCCTGTCCTCTGCAACATCTTGAGCTGGGCCATCATTATCTACATTGCTCCCAGCAACACTGTCTTCCATGTTCCCACTAATATGGCTCATTAAGACCCCTTTAAAAAAATTCAACTGCTTTCTTAATCCAGAATCCCAAAGTCCACATTCTGCAACAAGAATCATGATCAGGCTATTACATGAATACTCAGCTTCCTGGTACCAACTGGAGTTTCAAAAGCCCCAACCAGGCTCAGTGCCTAGCTCTTTCTTTCTGTACCCTCTGGATATGAGTATAACTTCCAGCTACGTCTCCAGGACCATATCTGCCTTCAGTTTTCCATGCTTTCTGCCAAGGTGATAATGAACTAAGCAACTATAAGCAATCCCCAAATAAGTGCATTCTCCCTCCCTCCCTTCCTCTCTCTCTCTCTCTCTCTCTCTCTCTCTCTCTCTCTCTCTCTCTCTAAATAACAGTTGCTTTGGTCATGGTGCCTTTTTTACAGCAATGCAATAGCAACCTAGACAGTAGGGTAACAATAGAAATGCATTCTGTGGTCCTAGAAAAAAACAAAACAAAATTCAGAAATCATTTGGGCAAAATCATAGAGTTTAAGATCCCTCCAGAGATCCCAGAATGAATCTATCCTTTGCCTCTTCCAAGTGGTGAATTTCCTCCAGAGCTTCCCCAGGTAGACTTGCCCCTTGCCTTTTTGTGCTGTTGGCAGTCCTTGGCTCTAGCTGAAGTTTTTCTGTCTTCCAATCTCCCAGTCTCTCTTTTTTCCTCTTCATATTGCCTCTACCCTGTGCACGAGTCAGATCTCTCTCTCTCTCTCTCTCTCTCTCTCTCTCTCTCTCTCTCTCTCTCTCTTCTTCTGCCTCATCTCTCACTCTCTCCTCTCTCACTCTCTTTCTCCTCTCTCACACTCTCTCTTCTATCCTGTCCTGCTCATTTTGTATTTGTGTATGTGCAGGGGTGTTCACACACCTTGGTTCACTTGTGTAGGTCAAGAAACAACTCTTTAGAGGGGTTCTTCCCTCTCAACATTGTGGGTCCACAGATAGAACTCAAGCCATCAAGCATGAAGGTCCTTTTATCTACAGTTATCTTACAGGCCTTCTGTTTCTTTATTATAAATACATTTGTGAGTGATTTGAGTCACTCTTAGTGTCATCCAGTATAATCTCACCATCTTAAAATTCTTAATTATTACATGAATTTATTTTTACATGAATATATTTTTAAAGCTAACTGTGGCATACAATTTTGGGACACGTTTTAGGCAAATGTGTGTATTATTAAGGAAGTTTTAATTGAAGAGTGTATAGGTGCTAACATAATTGTTCATATGTAGAAATCCATGCAATCACATTTTACATTAATGAGGAAAGGAAAGGGAAGGGAACAATGGTAGCTGTCCTTATAACTGTACAATTTTACTCTCAAAAGAACTGTGTGACTGGCATTAGTGTCTATGTTTAAATAACATTTAATTACTAAAACTGAAATAGATATATTAGAGTATAAACTATTAGGATGGCAGGTGGTGAGAAATGTTACATAGATTGAAGACAGATGTAGAAAGGTAGATGGACAGACAGACAGATGATAAGTAGATAGAACTACTATGTCTTCCTACTCCTAAGTTCAGGCACTTTTCCCCTTCCAAATACTGATAGTTCACAATATCTTGAAGAAGGAACATAGAGTGTATAATTTTAAGTAATTATTTTAAAAATCTCCATATTGTGTACTAACTGAAGATAAATCAGAAACCTGTACAGATTTGTAAAAAATAATTAATATTTTAGTGCCATAAGTATATGTTAAATGATAAAACTATGAAAGTAGATTGGTTGATGACATTGATAGCTGCAGATTGTCCACCTTTCTAAGACACGTACTAAGTACATGGCAGGAAACCTTGACAGCAATTTTATGAAAGTACAAAGAAAAAGAAACATTTCTTAACTATACATAAGTGCTCCAGGTAAATAAAAAGACAATTTAAAGTAAGCCAGGCAACTGCTTAGCACACCTAAGGTCATTTCAGTGGATTCACACAGAGATTATTTGCCACTCAGGGGTCACCCACTGAGTTACATGTTCTTGTTTCTATAAACTAAATGTCTAAAATTACTGACTCTGACAGCTGAAATGTAAAAAATCATCAGGATTTTAAAATCCAAATTCCTTATATTACTAGTAAAATTTACAGGTGAAAGTAACTATATCACTAATGTTGGCAAAATTCTCTTCTGGCTTAGAGATGTGACTTAGTAGACAATCTATCTTGCTTGCAGTGGGTCTGAATTCAGTGAGTGGCTCACAACCACCTGTAACTTCAGCTTCAAGGCATCTGAAACCTTCTTCTGGCCTCCATGGACACCTTTATTTATGTCACACATACACGAACACACCCACACAAACATGCACACACACACACACACACACACACACACATACACACATACACATATACCCATACACACATACCACATGTTCACACATGCACACATGGCACACACATACACAGAAACACTCACACATGCACACAAACATCAATACACACATACCACATGCTTACATGCACACATACACACTAGATACACACACACACCACACAGACACACACATACAAACAAAAATAAACCTTTAAAGAAATCCTCTTTTTTGGATATCAATTCACATAAACTTTTTTTCATCTTTCCCTGATTATTTCCTACTTCCCTCTCTTCCATCCCTTACTTCTATTTTTTTATTTTTTGTTTTTCCAACGAAGTACATCAGTAACCGATGTAAAATCTGTCTCTCTTTGCTAAAGAAAAAAACAAACCAGGTGTACCTTTTAGCAGCACTAAGTAGCATGTGCCTTGCTGATTATTCATGATTTAGAGACACTCTATATATTTGAAATGTATTTTATTATTTATTGATTTGTATGTGCATTTTTATGCAAGATATATGCATATGGAAAATATGAAAAGAAATAATCCTCATAATTTCATAGTCTCATTATTATGTGATATTACTCAAATTGCAAAAAATACAGTCTAGTTAAGGAATAGTTATTTATTTATTTATAACTTTATTTTTATTTTATTTTATTAAAACAAACTATCTTTTTTATTTTACATACCAATCCCAGTTCCCAATCCCTCCCCTCCTCCCATTCCCTCCACCTACCTTCCCCCAAATCCCACATCCACTCCTCAGAGAGGGTAAGGCACATTACTCTGGGGAAGGTCCAAGGCCCTCCCTACTATATCTAGGCTGGTATCCACCCAAAGACAGTAAGTTCCCCAAAAGCCAGCACAAGCAGTAGGGATAAATCCCGTTGCCACTACCAGTGGCCCCGCAGTCTGCCCCAGCCATACAACTGTCACCCACATTCAGAGGGACTAGTTTTATCCTCTGCTGGTTTCTTCCCTGCTTGGCTGGAGTTGGTGAGCTCCCATTAGCTCAGGCAGACTGTTTCTGTGGGTGTACCCATCGTAGTCTTGACTTGTTTGCAAATGGATTATTTATTTTTACTCAGCAAACATTGATCAGAAGTCTCACATGGTCAAGAAAATTCATGGAGGATATAATACTGAAAAGTTAGTCTTCATTCTTGTAATTTAAAAAACAATCAATATTTTTATTGTTAACATAACTGCACTACACACTTACTATATACTAATAGGCAGATTTTATGCACTACGCCCTTTACTACTGGAAAGTGCAGAGTGCGAATGATTGGTAGATTAGTGGCTACATAATCCAATCTAGAAAGATTAAATGCTAGGAAGAGTCAAAGAGTAAGATGTGAAGATTTCCTTTATGGATTAATTTTATGAGGCTACAAATGGTCTTAAATGGGAGGCTCATGGATATTTTATTTAGGTATAGTACAGAGGAATTGTTTTTATGACAATGAAATAATGACCTCTGAGGGAATCTGGTTTCCACTATGGGTACTGTATTTCTATGTTTTATCTTCTTCCTCTGTTTCACACATGGGGTTCATTCATCTGTCCTGTCATGGGAGAAGCACTCCTTTTAGTTTCTTAGGTTTTCTGGAGTGGAATTTCTCATAAATATCATTTTCTTAAATCTCTAATAATTTGTAACTTCTTTACTCTCCTGTGTTTAGTCCATGTGTTTGAGTGATGACTGAGTAAAGTTCTACTAAGAGGCGGAAACCATGCCAAGCTGATACTCAAAAGCGATATGAATCCATAGAGCAGAGATGATGCTGGTTCTGGGGTACATAGAGCTGGGGAGATAGGAAACAAGGTTCAGGGAGTCATAAAACCAGGCAGACTGAAATGAAAGCAGCTCTCCATCTCTCTCAAGAAACAGAGGTGGAGGGGATTGATTGTTTTGTGTTAGGTCAGAAGATGTTTTCTGCCACCATTGATGTGGAGATGATAAATACTTGAAAGATACGCACAACAGGAAGATTGCAGACTCCTAACATATTTAGAATGAGGAGAAAATCTCGATGAGGAAACAACGCTGGGAAAGACACAGTACTTCAGTCTATACTGCTTGCCTTGGGCATCACAATTTATTAAACTGTGATTTACCCTCTATGGTCTGGATCTTACCATAGGAAAGAGTTTGGAACTCAGGAGGTAACAGAAATATCAATGTGTTCCAAGATAGATTTTCTTTTGTTGCTCTGGTATCTTCTCTTCTTCTCTAATGAACCCTCCTTTCTTAAAAGAAATCTATTTGATTTAAGTTGAATAAAGCCTACACAATCTAAGGACAGAAGTGTGAAGAAGATATGGCTAACTAAACTTCCTATTTCCCTGGCTATAATGATTTTGTAGGCATGCCAGTAATTTAGAATCTTCTCTGGAAATGTCTGCTAAAAGAAACCAAGTAAATTATCACTATTCCCTGTTCCTATGAGGGAGTGTGTGTGAAGTTAATGGTTGGTACTTCTGTTTACTCTGTAGAGTGTAGTATGAAGGAGCCAGTTGCGTCCTGCCGCCCGGCTAGCTTAGTCCCGAAATAACCACACAGAAATTATATTAATTAAATTACTGCCTGACCCATTATCTCTAGCCTCTTATTGGCTAACTCTCACATTTTAGTTTAACCTATGTCTAATAATCTGTATCACCAATTGACTGTGTCTTACCGTCATGAGTCTAACCAGCGTCCAGCGTCTCAGACCAGAAATTCATGGCGTCTGTCACACTGCCCTTCTTCTCAGAATTCTGGTCTGTCTTCCCCGCCTACCTGAGTTCTGCCCTATCAACTAGGCCAAGGCAGTTTTCTTTAATAACCAATGAAAGTAACACAAACACAGAAGGCCTCCTACACCAGTAGAGAGACTATGAGGATATCTATGATGTCTGTGAATACAGGATAGAAGACAAATCCTTTGTATTTGTAAAAATTGTAAAAATACTTTGGTATTTTTATTCATGGGGTTTTGATTGCTTATACCATTACTAAGAAAATACTTATGCAAAGCATACAGATTAATGAGTTAATTACCTCACAATCTAATAACAATGATGATTGTAATTGCTTACCATTGTTGGCGTTTTAACAAGTTTCCAATGTCTAATGTGTATTGTTTTCACATGTTCTAAAATGCCAACAATTCAAAGTAGATGAATGGCAGAGTGACTTTAACAAATGACACAAAACCAAAATTCACATTTACTTTTCTGTGAAGAATTACAGGCATAATCCTCCATCAGGTAAGAGAAAAAAATAGTGCCGATATGGCTGTGAACTTAGATGAACTCCCAATTTGACCGATTCTAAACTTTCACAAATGTAAGTAGTTCACCAGTGTTTTCAGTAATAATTTACGTAGTGGAATTAGTTGCTCACAACATGAAATAAGGGGGTGTCAAGGCAGACTGAAAGAGCGAGTATCTCTACAATGAGTGAGGATTACCTCTGAAATGCCGAGTCAAAATTCCTTTGACAAATGGAAAGCTCTTTTCTATAGTCATATATAACATAGGCCATTTGAATATTTATTTTTCTGTGTATTACACTTTGGCCATTTCAATCACATAAGCTTTACTGTAAAGCCTCTTCTAACAGACACTTCCAGCCTTGATTCAGACAGTAAAACGTTTACTTTGAAGTTAGCTTGCTTGAAATTGCCCCCAGCAACAACAAACCACCAAAATTAACCCCTTTCTTCACATGAATATGTAACTAACAATCATTTTCACTATAAGAAATAAAGCATTGTTTTCTGTGGTGGGTGAACACCCTAAAGTTTGAATTCTTTATTCCTTTCCGAAGACATGCAGACTTACACTCAATACTTCTGATCCTTGCCTATTAAAAGTTGCTAAGGTACTTTTGTTAATACACCAGAGACCAAAACTTCTAGAATGTTTTGGAGACTACCAATCTCCTATTCACATCCACTTAGAAACTCAGAATGTGAACTGATTGACAGCTAGGAGTTTTGCACACGCAGTCACAATAAGACAATGTCATGACATGGTATAGTGGGTACTACAACTCAGTAATGGACTCTTATACATAACACCTTTAGACAAGGAAGAGAGACCCCATGAAGCCACAAGCATGAACTGGAGTGGTACTCCTCCTGATCAGGGAGTGGTACTACCCTAACTCCGGAAATGCTAGGAGGAAACTGGCAGGGATCATGGTCCCAAACCTTCAGACAGACCAGAGCTACACTGATTTTATTTCTGACATCTTGCCTCCAATTCTCTGAGGCAGCAAAGTTCTGCCATGCTGACCTGCACTGTCCCCACTAGCTCTAGGGACTCATGTGGATGATTCATAATACGGCATAAATGCTTGTCAGAGTAATGCATGATAATGGGCTGGTCAAAAGTCATCCCAGGAACGGCAAGTCACGAGAAATAAGGTTAGAACGTTGTGAGGAGATATTACTAAAGTATCCCGAGTGCATCTTGTGCTCAGGGTGTATGTGTGGCAAAACTTACCACCTATTCATCTACGAGCAGTGCAGGAATCCATTAAAAATAGTGACCCGAAGCACTCCATTACATTATGAAATAAATACCTTATCCCCTCTACAGCACTGTGTTTACTGAGGCAAGAAGATGGAATGATTGCCTTAGAGAGATTTACAGCCACATATTTAAAGAGTTGAACTGAAGTGGGTTTTCTTTTTATTTTACTAGAATTTTCTCTACAACAATGTTCATTGACATTTAGTTCTTTTGTTGTTTACTTCATTTATAGACTGCTTTAAAGAAACTTAAAGCTGCTTGTTCCAAAAGTAAATATCCACATACATCATTTCTTATCATTTTAGGACAGTTAGAAACCTCAGATGATAAACTTTAACAGGGGCTTCTCTGCATGTAGAGAATGATAAATTAAAAATCAGATTGAATATTCAAACCTAGAAGTAGTTTCCAATTATCTTGAAAAATAAAAATCAATGGAATGAAATTCTTTCTACTTCCTAAGTTCATTGCAGCTGAGAGATAGTAATTCTTTGCAACACTTTTGTTCTCCGTTGTTATGTTACTGCAGCTCAACTGAGCATTCAAATTCTCCAAACTTCTGGTTAAAAGTCTATGTACATTTTCTTTGTGTATTCTTTGATTAGTGTACAATTTCCTGTAATGTGAAAATTACCTCATTCTGTAGGTCACGGATCATTTTGTTCTTTCTTTCCACTTCAGTCTTCAAAAAATTAATCTGAAAAATAAATAGAATAGTATGGATACACCTTCTTGATATATTACCATGTTCTTTTTTACGTTATATCATTTTGAGGTATCCTGAAATTATTACAGTTTTAATAAAACCATTGAAAAAGAAAGGATTAGTTTTCATTAACCAAAACCTTAATTTCCTAGATCTTTTTTCTCTAGATCTTTATTCAATTTATTACATATATGTTGTTTATTATATTAAAGCTTGTGTAATTTTTCAAAGACATAATTTTATATTAGTGAACTATATTCATGTTCTTTTTAATACCAACCAATCTACATTTCTTTTCAACTAATTATGGAACTGATTAAATTGGGGCTACTGATATCAAAAATTTAATCAAGGTGGTAAAGATCACAGTAGTTGATATAACTCCAAATATAGGGAATTAAATAATTTTGGTTCTTTTGAAGAGAAGCAAAAGGCCAGCATTCAGTTTTACCATCTACATCCATCCTTTCATGGTGGCTTCCATTAGGACTATTTCCCAGGTAGCAAGCATGAGAAATCCACAACCCAGTAAAAGTTACCCCAGATTTTGACTCTAAATGATAGAAGCATCTATTGTCGTTTCTGTGGTGTTTCAGCTAAGGCACCCAGAGAGAACCAGCTGTTCTGTAGCTCACGTGGGTAGAAGATGTTGTTGACCACCATTTTGGGTGTGGGAAGTCAAAAGACATGTTAAAATGATTAGCAAGAACAGAATAGCAGGTTGCAGAGAGATGGGATGAAGCTGGCATCTGCGGTATAAGTATAGGTAGAGAGGTATAAGAATGATTCCAGACGGAGTCTCGGTTGTCTTCAAGAGCTGAAACAGCTGTACTACTTTCTAGAAGACTAATAGCACCTGACTCATGATCTTTGCTTTCTGTAAAGAGCTGCTGGAGCCTTATGTCACCAGTAAGTGCCCTGCTCTTAGAGAATCCATGAACATAACAGCTCCATCTGTTACTGAAAACTCAAGCCGAACCGTCTGATATAAAACAGAAAATGCTTAAGAACTACCCGGCCTATTGTTTCAATCATTAATTCTCCAGGTAAATTTAAACTATGGAGATGCTTATGTCAAGGAAATACCACTAATCACAATCACTGTCCCATTATGTGGGGAATTCAAGACCTTTGGTGATCCAAAATAATTACCCACAATGGAATGACACTATTGAAAATTTGTATATCTGCAGAACCAGGGCATGCTTTCTGATAGATGAATTTCATAGCTAGTTCTATACATAAGTATTTTGTTGGTAGCAAAAACTTTAAATTGTGAAATAGTTGAAGCAATCTTAGATACATACATAATCTATTCTGATGCCAAACCTTCATGTATCGATACATTCAGTATGCTTGCATTTCTAAAAATCACATTTATTAGGAATATACTGAAATAGATTTCAATATCAGGCCTGTAATTCGTTAAATACTCCACACAGCCATACGAGAATATGAAACTCAAATATATTCAGAATATTTTAAAATATTAGCATTTTGAGATCACTGGCTTAGAATCCCAGCAGGATTTAACTTCCCTGCAGAAATAAGTATTCCTGGTATTGACTTCGATAATGGTTTTCAGAGACAAGAATACCAAGTGTTTGCTGTGAGCAAAGCATGGAAGAAAGGCTCTTCTTTATGCTTGATGAGGATGGAAGCTTTGAGGCAACTCTTGCTTTAGAATTATGTCTCATCCAGGACAAGTTGGGCTATAAAAGTTAACAGGAGTCATGAAATGCATCCAAATACCATTAATATCTTTAATTATCATCGTCACACCTGCTAACCTGTTATCCCTGCTGTCTGCCAGGCTTTGGCAAGGCAGACCCAAAGCTGAGTGATTTCTCACTGCAATATCCATGCAGAGATGAAAACAAATCTTTCTGTCTTTATAAAAAGTGTGTTGAAACATCATCATTTCAAGGGTATCTGCTGCTCCCATAATACAAATTTTCAGAAATATATTCTTGTTCACTTTCATGTTTTATGACTTAATAAACAAGTTTGTTATTATATTTCATAGAATTTTATTTTGGACCTGGAAAAACTTCACTTATTGTAATTTTTGGAAGAATTGTACCATTTTTAATTTGAATAAAAAGGTCACAATTCAAAATTCAATCAAGGTCACCATAAAAGTATATCTTTCCTTTAAATATGAAATGGTATAATGATATTTGTTGACTCAGATCTGATTCCCCAACAGAATGACGGCAAGCCAATTACAAAACCATTCCTTTCTTGCCACAACTTTAATTACTACAGAAGTATTAGAAGGCAAAATAATTAGTGAATGATTTACAACAGTAGAATTGTCCAACACACAAATGCATTCAATGTTTAGCATAGCATATTTATGTAGAAAGAAAAATCTCAAGCTGTTCTGTTCGAGGTTCATCAAACTGCTCTTACCCTGTCTTCCCAAATGAGTAAAAAGTAAAACTTTACTCACTGAAAAGATTAAAAGTTTGCATTGTGTGTTTGTCCCAGATTTTCTTTATTGGTTTGTTTATGAATACCAGGATACTCGCATGGGCTTCTTTGACAGGCTTTCAAGGAACAAAAGAGGGAGGAAAGCTCTTTGACATAAGGATTTCATTTTCTTAGCATGCTTTCTGGGATGGTTAATCTTAATTTTCAGCTTGATTAGATTTAGATAATGCAGGGGAAACACTCATGAACCTATCTGTGAAGGAGTTTCCAGAGGGGTTTTATTGAGAAGGCAAGAGGCAACCTGAAGGTGGGTTGCACCACCCCAGGGGTTAGAGGACTAAAGAAGAAATCAAACACAAATAACTGAGATGTACTTAAAGAAATATTCATCTCCTTAGTCTTCAGGGAAATGAAAATCAAAATTACTTTGAGATTTTTCCTTACACCAGTTAGAATGGCCAAGGACAAATAAAGGATGACAGATAATGATGAAAGGTGTGGAGGAGGAGACATGCATTGCTGGGGGAGTGCAAACATTACGTTTGTCACCATGATGGCAATCGGGTTCCTCAGGAAGATGGAAACTGATCTATCTCAAGGCTGAACAATATCACGTTTAGGAATATACCCAAAGGACTCTACATCTTACTACAGAGACAACAGCTCACCTTTGCTTATTTCTGCTTTATTCATAATAGCCAGAAATTAGAGACAGCCTAGATGGCCATCAATGGAAGAACTGATGAGGAAATGTGATACATTTATACAATAGAATATTACTTTAGCTGTTTAAAAAGTGAAATCATGAAATTCTCAGATAAATGAACGGAGTTGGAAAAAATCATCTTGAGTAAGGCAACCTAGATCCAGAATGACAATAGTCTGTACATTCACTTATACATGAACGCTAGCTGTTAAGTCGGTAAGCAGGCTACAATTCACATAACTAGATGTTAGGTATAGAGTTAGCAACTGGTGTGTCAGGGGTAGTGGAAGGTTGGATTATCTTAGGAAAGGCAGAAAGAATAGATAGTTATGGATAGATGTTGTGGGTGGGGGACTGGAACAATAAGACCAAAGAGGGAGGAAGAGGAAGGAGGTCAGTGAAGGAAGGAACTTGATGAGGCCAACAAAAACTAAGGGTCATCTGAGGGGTCCTATGGGAACCTAGTCCAGCAGAAGCTTTCTAAAACTCATGCAAAGGCGATCTAAATGGAATGGTCAAGTAATGGGGTAATAGGGAAAAAAAACTCCAACTAAACATCTCTCATAACCAAATGAAGTCACATCTAAGTCTTGGTCAAAGGGAACCCATAGGAACTCTGGGCCTATTGTTGAAGAAAACACCTACACAAATCATTAAACATGGAGAAGTTGATCTGGTGCTGTGTAAAGCATTCATCCCTACTGCACAGTGTTCATGATACTCAAAGTTACTCTACACACTTCCAAAGGAGAAAGGTAAACATTAATCCAGCTACAACACCTTAGATATACAACGGTGAGTTCCCTGCAAGATGTGCTAGCACAGTAGAGGCACAAAGCTTTTGGGAGTAACCAACCAATATCTGATTGAATTTAACGTCCACTTCATGAAATGCAACCTATGCCTGACACTGCTTGTGCGGCCAAGAATCTGAGACTAGACAGGTCAGAGACCTTAAGGAAAACAAAATACTACCATTCTGCTGAAGTGACATTACAATACAATGGACTCCTAATAGCATTCTGATCTCCTCAGCTCAGTGTCATGCTCAGTCAGCAGCAGAGGAGGTTTGTACTACAGTAGATACAAATAAATACAGAAACCTGCTGCTGGACAAGCTGTGGAGAGACCATCCTGAAAGGGATGTCTCCATCAATTCCCCTCTGTCAGGGCTCAGGGAAACCTGTGGAGGAGGCAGAAGGGGTGAAGGACACTAAGGAAACAAATGACAGCTGGACGGTGCAAAGTCACAGAGCCTGGGGTAGTATGCACAGGATTTGCACAGGGCTGGGCCAGATGTGGCCCCATGATGAGAGGGAAAGTAGACCTAAGGCCGCATCATTAGCCCAGGAACTATCTCCAAACAATAACCCTTAACAAATGGGAAAATTAGTTCCCTTTAACTGAGTCTCACTGCATATACAGACCAGTCTTAAGGCCAGACCCAGTGCCCACCAGTAGATAGCCAACACAAAATGAACTCAGTGGCAATTTGGAGTCTTTTTACCCATAATGCTTTATCAGGGCTCTTTGTTAATTTCTTGGTTTTAACCATACAGGTCCTTAGTATATGTCCACATGCACACGCGTGCGTGTGCGCGCGCGCACACACACACATATGTATACACACACACACACATATAATGTTTTTGCTTTTTTATTTTCCTGTTTTTTGTTTTTATTTTATTTTTGGTTTGGTTTTGTGTCTTTATGTGATTTTTGCATGTGAAAAAAAATGTGCTTACCTCTGTGTCAATATGCATTTCTTAAAGTTTACGGTTCTTTTGCTTCTGTTTTGGATTGTGTTTCTGTGTTATTCTGGATTGTTTTTTATTTATCTAGTTTTATTTTTATTATGTTTCTGGGTGCCTCTTTGTATCCTACACAGAGACATGAAGAAAGGGTAGCTATAGATTTGTGTGGGTGGGGGAGTGAGAAGGATATGGGACCAGTTGGGAGAGGAGAAGCATAGTCAAAATACACTGTATTAAAAATATCTATGTTCAATGAGAGCAAAAAGAAGACAAGCTGACAAGCTGAGAACCAGGAATGACATCTCTGTGCTTGGTGAGGGCAGATACACTGTGACCAGGTTCATCCTGATCCTCTTACAGTATCTCAAGGTTCCCTCGCCTCCAAGTGCCACAGTGGATGGACTCCATTGACTGTTCATCATCACCCCCTTCTTTGTTTAAAGTGCTTTTTGTCAGCTATGTTGAGACATCAACAAGAAACGTTACTAATACACATTCTTAGTGTCAGGACTGGTGGACACATGTACTAACTCTGTTCTTGGAAGGAACCTCCACAAGGCTTTCCATGTTCTCTACTGACTCATATTCCCAGCAAAAGTGCACAGCTGTCTGGAGAAGCCAGGGCACAGTTTAAGCGCTTCATTCTCCTTCATTGGTCGATGATTGTAAATTTATTTCAATATCACACGGTTTTGACATGATATCACTGGAGAATAGTCTATAATGCTTCCAGTTTGGCGTGGGTTTTTTATTGCTGATTTTTTTCTTTTATTGAAGATATGTTTTCATACAATATTTTCTGTTTATGGTTTCTTCTCTGGTAAGATTTGTTGAAGGAGGCAGAGGCAGGAGGATCACAAGTTGTTTTGTTTTTTTGGTCTAGATAAGTTTGTCTAGGGAATTTTCTTTTTCTATATCATTTGTGTGTTTTTTTTGGTAGATCTTTGAAGATTTTCATAGGCATTTTTGAAGGAGATTTTATTGGATCTGTGGTTCTCATTGGGCAGTGGGAAAGTTTTCATACCGTGGAATCTCCCATTGTGTGTGTGTGGCGTATGTGTTGGGTGTGTTGTTTGTATATAGTGTGTGCATGGTGTGTGTACAGTGTGTGGTGTGTTTATGGTGTGTTGGTGTGTGTGTAGTGTGTATGTGGTGTGTGTGTGTGGTGCATGTATATGTAGTGTGTGTATGGTATGTGTGTGTGTGTGGTGTGTTTATGGTGTGGTGTGTGTGTGTAGTGTATCCATGGTATGTGTGTGCAGTGTGTTTGTGGTGTGTATATGGTGTGTGTATGGTGTGTGTGTGTATGTAATGTGTGTGTGAGATGTGTGTGAGAAGTATGTAGTATGTGTGTATACAGTGTGTTTGTATGGTGTATCTGTAGTATGTGTGTGCAGTGTGTTTGTGGTGTGTATGGTGTGTGTTTATATTGTGTGTTTGTGTGGTGAATGTATGCGGTGTGTGTGTGTGTGTAGTATGTGTGTTCTGTTTGTATGTGTTGTGTGTGTGTGCTTAAGTAGTGTACATGTGTGGTATGTGCATATGTGGTGTGTGTGGTTGTTTGTTGTGTGCCTCTTTAATTATCGAAGTAATGCTATTATATTTTTTATGATAGGTATATTTCCTCTATTCTGTTGAGTGCATTCTTATTTATCTGTAGCCATTGTAAAGCACATTGAACTGATATTTATATTAGCTAGTTCACTATCAGGACATGAGAACAAGATTCACATTTACATGAACTTTGTGCCCTTAAGCACTGAGGAATTTAATCATGATTTAAAAGATCTTTCTGGTAAATATTTTTTGGGTTTTGGTATATTTGATCATAGCATCTGCAGAAATGATGATCTGAATTTCACTTTCCCAATTTGAATGTCTAAAAGTCGTGACAAATTAGCATTCTTTTCTTGCTCTAAGCATCATAAAGCTTTCAAACTTTCAATATTGAATATAATATTAGCTTTTTGAGACTGTAAGGGATCTTTACATTAAGATATAGATCTTTGTTTCCTAATTCGTTCGGTTTTTCATGAAGTGATTGCGTTTTATCAAATGCCTTTTGTGCATCTGTTGATCATGTATTCTTCATCTTCATATTATTGATATGGTATGCTTCCATTATTGATGCAAATATTTGAACCATCCTTGAATTCTTTGGTATGAATTCACTTTCCATAATAAATGATCTTTTTCTTATAATTTGTTGACTTAACAAGTTTGATATTATTTTGTTTAATGTAACTGCAACACTGTTCGTGAAGATAATTGCTTGCCATTTTCTCTTGTTGCCATTATGTGGCTTTGTCAGATACATTCATAAAAATTCCATTGTCATTATTTATTTACTTTTAAAATAGCTTAAATAAATTCGTATTAGTTCTTTTATTAAAAAACAAATTTAAAGGCATCTCTTTATCACTAAGCATTTCTTTGCAAACTATTATTTTTATTTAATTTCTCACTAATATTAATGATACTGAGAAATTTGGTCTGTATTTTTCAAAATTAGGGAATGCCGTATCCATTGCAAATGAATTATGGTATTATAATGAACTAGAATAACTTTCAATATAGCACTAGAATCTTTTAATATACAGATTCACTTTTGTACCATTTCCTGTTTTATTTCTGTATTATACATCATATGTTTTCATCTGTTTAGAAACTTGATTGGAGATTTCTCAGATATTCATAATAGTTTACACTACCGATGGTATTTTAACAATATTTTGTCACTTGCTCTGCCTTGCTCTTACTTATAGATTGATGGGTTTGAAGCTGTGTGTGGGAAGTTATACGCTTAAGGCAAAACAGAGTGTGATAATTTCAGGTTTCCTGGGGCTTGCAAAGCTATTGCTAGTAACACCTTTGTAAAGATTTTTCTTTAGAAAACATTAGGATCTTGGCAGTTGTTTTCCTTAAATGTTATGTTGTGTTCATTTTCCTAATTTGTTCATGATGAACAGTAAAAGTTTCAATTTTCAAATTTAGCATCTTTGTATACATTTTCTAGTACTTCTAATTTTATTGTGTCCTGTTTTAAGATTTTGTGTTAATATAGTTAAACTATTTCAATTCATTGTGGTTTCTAATACATCAGGATTTTGGTTAGTTTGGAAGCCTGCTTGCTCTTCTTGTATTTAGTAGTCTTCTAGTTCTGCCGTTATGTGTGTGGGACTAACACAGCTCTCGTAGATATTTGATCACCCCCTGTCCCGGGATGCTCCAAGTCATCAGTTGCCATGAAAGTTCAGTCGCATAAAGAGTTCCCACTATGGAAATCCAGTGTCTGCGCCGAACGCTACTGATTATACTAGATGTTATCGCCACCATTTTCCTTTCATCTCCTTCTTATCTCTTTGCAGGGAAGATCAAAGAAAACGAAAAGAGTCCTTCCCTTTCCGCACCTGGAGTCACCTCAGGAGAGGCTTTCTTTGAAGTTGGTCACTTCGAATCTTTGCTTTATTCTATGAGCTGCTCTCTTTGTGATGTGTACATTTTATAATTTTTTTGCTGTCACATTGGGTAATATGACGAGTTTTTTAACTTCAGTTCAGGAATGAAGCAAATCGTGTGGTGCATCTTCACATCATCCCACTGCCTTAGAACTAGCAATATTAAAAAATGATGACAGCTTAGGTTGAAAATGACTTTTCTTCATTATAATATCCCAACACAGATAATGCCTAAAGGACATATGTTTATGTTGTAATATAATTCTTTGTTTCCCAGCACACGATCATTCTGAAGCACCATCATGTGTCCACATACACTTTAGTGTATGTTTACATACTTCTAAATATGGACACGCACGTGACTTTAAACATATTTCAAACAATTATAGTAAATAACAATAATAGTTCATCTGTAGGTAAGAAAATACAAAGCATTACCAAAATTGAGTTGTCTTGCAATTATTAAATACAATGAAGTTTCAGGTGTTTAGTCAGAGATCATTGCCAGATCAGTGATACAGCTCATGCCTGTGACAGGAACCTTTGTGAACTTCAGATCAATCTCACACAGCTTATTGTCAACCAGTAGGAAGAGCTGCTGGAGACCCATGATAGTGTCCTGATTGTGTAACTAAATGGTTTTGGTTGGTAATGACTTAGCATAGAAACATTAGAACATCCCCAATGATTCAGAACAGACTACATTATTTGAGTCTCCCCTTGTCAGACATTAATCCTATGTCATCCTTGAGAATGCTTCCTGTATCATTAGCGGGTGGTAGTGGCAATGATAGCCTACAATTTTGAAGTTAGTTACAATTCATCATCCCTTCAGCTTAGTACTTTGTGTGAACAGAATCATAATCACCAATGAAGAGCTTTGTAAGTAGTCAGTAGGAGAGTCTGAGGGAAATGAAACGATCATATATGAATTTGTAATAAAAAAGGTGGGCAGAGAAGGCAGGACAGGATATCACCTTCATGTCTACTACAGCCTATAAGCCAGATATAATTATACCTTTAATTATAAATATATTATAATATTTCTATATAATTTCTATATAATAAGTATCATACTTTAATAGTATTTCATTCTTATTTTAACAGTAATAATAGCCCTTATTATTTTCATCTGTTACACTGTCTTAATTGGATAAATAAACAAATGGGCATAAACTGATCAAGTTCACAGAATCCTGTTCCACTAGGAATTATCCTCAGAATGGAATGCTGAGCCAGTCCACACAAGCAGGTTTGGGCTTAATAGAAATATGAGGAAAGTGGGGATAGGATTGTCACACTCTGAGCAAAATCCACAAGAAAGGTACGAGAGCATGCTGGGTGGGGCACAGGGGCCATACTCTGTACCCATGGCATTTCCACAACTGGATATTCTATCTTGGACCTTTGCCCTTTCACAAGTGACAGTGTTCTCCCTGGAACTCTGTCTGCATATAGTGTGGGAATTGCTGTGGTGTGTGCCTTGGTTGCTCTGCCAACTAGCAATGTAAAGCAAGCCAGGCGTTTACCTCCTGTGAGCTACAGCTTCTTAGGAATCACTCGATAAACCAATATGGCTTTATGACAAGGGTCTGAGAAAACAGTGAATACAGCACCTCTGTTCTGAAGGACACCACTTTTTATCAGATTAAATTCCCCAAGATAAATTCAAATGAAGTCTGATTGGGCAAAGCACAAATGAGATCACAAGACAGCCATCCAATATTCTAAGTCCATATTGAGGGAAATGTTGACTAGGAAGACACTAAAACCTGTCCATTCTTTTAAAAAAATGTTCGGTGCCCGGGTAGCCAAGCACTAGAACATCGTACATAAAATCACTGACTGTTTTCATTTGGCCTCAGCATTATTATCTGGAAGAGATAATGAGAACTTCCAGGAAACATTCCTAAAACTGCAAAGATTGCCCTTAGGGCTCAGCAGTCCTGGGTGACAAACTGAACTGAGGTTCAGAATCAAAACTCCACCCTCCAATCAAAGTTTACAGAAGCGTTGCAAATAAAAGGATCTCCACAGTTTCTGGAGCCTGGGCTTCCAGTGATTGAACAAGATGGATACCTGCATGGATCTTGTTTCTAGAACTGTTGTTATATTTTATCGGCATTCCAGGAGTCTCTTCCAAGAACCATCTGGAATAATGTTCTTGAAATACCCTTCTCTCTCTTCCTGCCTCCTTCCCTGGAGCCACAGTAGGTCATGTACTCTCAGGACCATACTTTCAAATAACAATCAGCTGAAGAACAATACACTCTAGAGCCACTCCAAACCACTTCCGACCTGCCCTAGTGACTTAGACCCACAATGTGGGGTAGCTCTTAAGTCCCAAGATTACTGCAGTTGTTCACCCTGCCCACCCTGAGCCTCTTTAGCTGTCTCACCATTGCACTGTCTCTGAAATCATAATGGGACCTACTGTCCAGTTCTTTCTGGTGGTCAGCACTAGCCTTCCCCTTGTGGGCCCTGGGTATAACATTCCATCCATCTTCTCAGTAATACATTCAAATCTGTTGATCTCTAGCAAACAGAGTTTGGTATTATATAAATTTTAAAAGGAGATTCAGGCACTAGATATTATATAGAAGTCTTTGCAAGAGGTACAAAAGTGAGTCTAAGAAATAAATTTGAGACCGATATAACAACATTGTTTCAGAATCCAATTTTCCTGTTTCTGGTGAATATCACTGATAAGAGCCACAGTGTGTCAAAAGGACATCATCTTGCAAAGATCTGGGGAGCAGTTGGACCTTGAAACTATAGATTTTATCCTATGAATAATCTGTAGGACTCATGATCAAGCAGGTAGTATGGCTCTGCCCCTGAGTGATGCCCATGCTGTGGTTGTCTGGGACAACTTAAGGATCTACATGGGTTACCTGGCTTCCACCCCATTTAGGAACCACTAAAGTGAGCCAGTTCTCTGCCTGGTTTGCCTATTGCTTCATCCCTTATAGAGAATCAGTAGAAGTTAGAAGATCGCCAAATTAAACACAATGTTCACCCTTTTCTAAATTGTGGCAAAATATTATGCTGATCAAAATGACTGAAACTTCTGCTGTGGAGACTTCATTATTTTCTTTTTTATAGTGTATTTTCCATTGTGATTGGAGAAAAGGAAGAAATAACTTCTCAACCCTAAAGCTATTACACAAAGAGACACAAACACACTCACTGTAGCCTGATGTTTCTCTGCTTTCTCAGATGTCTCTTTAAGCTGATTCTGCAGGGCCTCCTGGAGAGACTTCATTTCTTCCCTAGATTAGTAGAAAAAAGAATAAAAGCGAGATACCACATGATTCAACTATTTTCCATGAACTTTACAAAAAGAAATTTGTCTATCAATCTACATTTAAGGAACAGTTAACTATAATTATGAAAATCTAGAGCAATACAAAATGCTACGTCTAAATACTCTGATAATAAAGGGCTTTCTTTCCATGCACACATATAAATCAGGTGATATTTAAGGGAAATTGCCTTGTTATTATGCTTTATAAGAATCCCAGAGTGTGAATCAATGTGAACAATGAATGTGTTCAATCAGCTCAATATACCAACTCCAGATGGAAAGCTAATTTCACTGATGACATGTAGGGCGTGAACATGTGGGGTCAAGAGTCATGATAGACTTCTGAAAGAAATTATTGTAACCTTCTGATCCTTATTAATTTCTTAATTTTGCAGTATTGTGGCTAAGCTATAATTTATAAGGCCTGAGAATTTTTCATGAAAACACAAGGAAAATAGATTTAATTCTAACTATTGCTTAATGGGCACAGGAAAGAAAATATATGACCTTAAATGCATGGAAATTGGGTCCCAAGATCATTAGTATGCACAGAATATGTGTTTTTTGATGGGGGGTGTGGAGAAAGATAAATATCACATTGTTTCTTACAGATACAATGGAAGTCAAGAGAAGTTCTCAGTGTAAGGGTTAGGGGAGTGAACAATAACAATCATGCAGTGACTATGTGTGTATGTGCATGTGCGTGCATGTGCGTGCATGTGTGTGCATGTTTATGAAGGTCATGATGAAAGCCATTATTCTATGTGCTTACTTATTTCTCTTAATGATTTAGAATTTGTGCATATTGGATTAAGGCTACTGACTTGCTTTGACTTGACTTTTGTCACTCAAACTATCACCTCAAAAATATTAGATTATGAAAGTTAGTGTGTGTGTACATGTGTTTGTACAAACACATGCATGTGTAATAGAGTACACATATATGATATGTGACTATGCCTAGAAAAGTTGCCTAAGAGCAACAACAACCAAGCAAAGTGTTGTTCTATCCCACGAGAATCAAAACTGGTTTAAATTTGGCCATCAATTTCGTGAAAACTAGCTCTGGTAATTTGGGCAAGCGTTAAAATTCCCTCCTTGTAAATTTCCTCATTTAAAGCTGGACACAATAATAAAAACACTTTACAGGCTTGTGGCAAGGTTTAAGTGACACAATAAACAGAATGGTTAGCAGAGAGTCTAGAAGAGAAAAGTATTTATTCTACAATCATTAAAACAAAATAACTTCATAGACTGTGAGTATACCCTTTGAGCAGGATACCCCAGAGGACAAGCTCTTTCCTCTAGCAGAACACTCTGTGCCTTCTCGATCTCAACTTTATGTACTGCGATCACCCAAATATAATTTTCAGGGGAGACAGAAAAGGGGAGGTAGGAGAGAGAGAATAAATTTTGGAATCATTGTGGTCCAGGGCAAATCCATAATCCATGATTTAAAGCTAAATTTCAGCTTTCACGGGTATGTTCATATATGGATATTTATATCTGGAATACCAGATTTTTAACCTAAGAATTTTTGTGACATAATAATTAAATATTGGTATGATATTCAAATACTAAATTCAATATAATATAAAATATGATCATATGCAATAGATAAACATATGTTACCTATCACACCAAAATACGATATCTGTGAGTGTTAGAAAACTGAGGCCCACAGGGACAGTGGCAGGTGTTCACAGCATATGTGCATGCACGTGTAGACAGGCATTATACTGCTTTTATTGAAAAGGGAAAAAATGAAGGAATGGTGTTGGGGAGAAAGGGAAAACAGTCTTCTGCAAGTACAGGTTAAAATATGAATTATACAGTCAACAAAAAAGTCAAGATAATTTTATAGTAGCTACTACTTCTCATTCTAGATTTTGTATTTAGACTACCTATTGCTAGTTTTGGACAATGAATAATAATCTAATAAAATTATATTACAAAATACAAGGGAAAATCCCATAACATGATATATAAAGGCAAATAGGAAACAAGAAAGAACAAGCGGTAATATGTTAGTAAAAATTGGACAAATGGCCTGGCGGGAGTCAGTAGTTAAAAGCATTTGTTCTTCTTGTAGAAGGACCAAGATTCAATTCTGAGCACCATAATCAAGTTCCAGGGGACTGGCCGCCCTTTTCCGACTTCTATGGGAACCAGACATGCATGTGGTATACATATGATTGGCAAATCACTTTGCAATAAAATAAAATACACAAATATAAATATAAATGAGTCCAATATTTTTAGATGGTGGAAGCAGAGAATTTTGTTCATATCTATGTCAAACAGAGCTACTGTGTGATGGATAGCTTGGCCTTACATCTACCAACCAGTTCTCAGCACAGTTTATTCTGTCTTCCTTTCTAATATATATCTTTTAACCATTCCACTGTTCTCCAGCTTCTGGAGTCGGACTCCCAGACTCCCAGTTTCTATGCTATGCTAGGTGATTTCAGGCTTCTTTGCTTCTGCACCACACCCCACCTCAGGAAGATTTGACCAGTTAGGCCTGGCTGCCTTAGAGCCTCTTTGATGCTGAAGTAACTCTCCAGTTCTAAGACTGGGTAGCTCCAGTGTCAGGATGAGATTGCCCACACACTTGTTTATCTTAGCAAATGTTCTCATATTTTGCAAGCATTGGGCAGCTTTTTCATCTCTATTTTAATCTCTATTTTCCTCTCAGGAAGGCATTAATTTCAGACGGTGATGAGCTGCTGTGTCAATCAGTAATTTGCAGAGTAAATGCTTGTCACTCTCCCAAGCTTCCTTCTGGCTCCCAGAAAGCATGTCAGTGGTCAATAGTCTCATAGTGCTCTGAGTCCTCCCACAAGCCACCAGAGAGAACAAAGTATGCTTTCTCATTTACTCTTAAGACACTTGGGGACACTCTCAGTGTCGTTTTTCTGCTTACAACTCTTTAGTGCTGACATTATGTAGTTTAATGTCTCTCTACCAACCCAAGGGTCTTCTGTGTATATTATCCAGATAGTTATATATTATGAACACGTTCTATTTAATAGTCAAAATAAGGCACCGTGAGTCATCTACCATCTATCTATTAATGTTATTATCGGGCACTTATCAGCTATTTAGAATCTGTTATTTCCACGTCTCTTATTATACACATTTCTCTCTTGATAGCAGTGAACCACCCAGTTATCTCTTCATGCAGCTGTGTGTGGATCTCTCACACCCTTTAGATTTACTTAAAAATTTGTCCCCAGATACACACAAATGCTCTGTAAGTTCGTTATTTGTTCATGAGGGGAATTCTAGGTTAGACAGTTTTGTTTTGAAAAAGTTACCTATAGCCATGACTAAAATTTACTGAGATTTTTATGCTGATTTTAATGGTACACATAAAATGAGTTATTTATATTTAACAAGTTTTCTAATTTTGTATAAAACTCTGACATTTCAGGGCCAATATATCTGCTTTCTTTCACCTTTTTGGTGGAACATATATTCAGTCCTCTGAGGACTTGTCTATGAAGATGGGGTGTAGATGATTACTTAAGCATATTTTACAGACTTAATGCCATTCTCCTGATTGGCCTAAAGTCTTTCTGTGTTGTTATAAACGTACACAGGGACCTGAGGCATAGATTGTCTTTGTCTTTGTCACAGCTCAGGCCCCACACCTGTGCTTTTCTGTGAGGGAGGCTGAACTTTCTGGAGCCATATAATTCTAAGAAAAATCTGTCTTCCTTCCACAGTCCTTCTCCTCTTGAAACCATGGCTTCCCAACTACCTACATCACATTTTCCTCCTAAACAAAGTCAGCATAACAATTCTCCTGAATTGAATTGCTCCATTCTCTGCAGAGCTACCCACTGTAAGGTTCAATGTTGGACACTAAAGTCCATCCCCTCTGGGACATTCCCTTCAAAGGTTTTGCATCAGATCCAGTTTCTCCACCCTCTTTAATCCCTGACAATTGACTTGAGTTATGCAGATACTATTTTTGTGCTTTTTTTCCCTATTATAGTTTTTTATTCATTTGCTTTGACTGAGATAAAATCCTTTGTTAGGAAGAAGTAATTGCCTCAAATCTTAGTTTGTTTTGGCTGATTCCTTTTGTTCATATATTTTCTTAGAAAAATATACCTTGTTAAATTGTTACTTTGTTGGTCAAAAGATATCCCAACTTTTTCTTTTTAAATGAGATCTTTTTTCATTAATTTTTATCAACTCAACACTTCAAGTGCCCCAGTAGAATGGTTAGACTATGTAACTCTTATTTCTAAGAGGTCAATGCCTTCAGAATCCTTCAAACAAGCCCTTTTTATAATCATTAAGATAACTAGCTTTACTTTGCAAACGAGGAATCCAAAACACACAGAAATAAAAAAAAAAGCAAGCAAGTAAACAAACAGAAAGAAAGAAAGAAAGAAAAGAAAAAAAACGGGTTTAAATATTAACCAGACCACAGATAGCTAAGGGTCTGTCATGCCTGTAGCCCACTGCTGTTGCTAAAATAAATCACAAGAAAGACAATAAACAAAGAACTATCAAATTATTTTAACATTAACATCTAATAGTTTAAAACAATAAGTCATCACTGTAAACAATGAACAGTAATGCATGACATGGATATTTTAACCACAGTATGACCTCATGTGAAAGCATGTCAATGACAGGTTTCAGAGTCAGTATGTAAGGTCAGCAGTGGAGACCCAGGTTGATAACAGGATTCGTGATTAAGAAACATGTCATTCTGTTACTTGAGATGTGTAATATTTTTAACAGCATTTTGCCTGTTGACCAAACAGTCAGTATGGAATGATGTAAACTTTGAATTTGACCATTTTAAAAAATATTCAAACCCCAAGTATATAGGTCTTAGCAATTCACTTAACTGTTTTGAGCATAACTAACCTTTACCAAGTTACTGCCTGAAATGTAGACTCTTACATCCCATCCACAGCTCCCGAATGAGAGAAATTCTTTACACAAAGCACTGTATAAATTTCATATACACCCAAGTGTCCACAAGATGATAAGTTCACACATTATAGTACATGGATTTCGATAAACTCCCAGGCTATACTTTAATAGTACTGCAAAAATAGGGGTGAGGAGGAAATCTTAAACTAAAAGAAAAGAATAGAACTGCAGTCTTACCTTTGCTTCTGACCTAACTCCAGAAGCTTCTGAACATCCATTTTGGAAGACTGCTCATCATTTTTCAAAGACTGAAAGAGAAATGTGGGAAAGGAGTCTTAGATAAAACACTGTCACTCACTTTATTGTCTACATTTAGTGCCAGGTTTTAAGGCACTTGGTTTATTGAACAAAGATATAAAATTAGTCCTCCCAGCGACTGATGGTGCCAAGGACACACACACGGGTACACGATGCGCAGTTGGACATATTAAACTCTTAATATAAGAGCGGCTTTGAGCAGAAGCTCACCATTCAGATGTTGGAGATAAACAACCTGCAAATACTTCATTTTCTTTCAAGTAAATCTTAAATATTTTTATTTTCAGGTGTGTGTGTGTGTGTGTGTGTGTGTGTGCGCGCGTGCACGCGTTGTGTACGTGTTATGTATGTCATCAAACACGTCATCAGGCAGATATGCAGGTCAGAGGACGGCTTTGCGGAGTTAATCTTTCTATTTCAGATTTATGTGTGTCCCAAGCATAAAACTTCAGCCACTGGACTCACCTGGAGAACACCTTCACCCACTGAGTTATCTCATGTCCTTATTTATACTCAGTAAACTGTTTAGTAGAGTAACCTTTATACTTGATATTAAAAGTTTAGATAGCAATAGCGGTTTCTACAGAGTAGCTGTGAAGATAGCAATCTGATGAAGAGTGTATTGATCCTTAATGTTTATTTAACAGACATCTAGCCTGAGTTATGCAAAGACTTGTAAAGCACGGTGCTGCCCAAACAGTTTCAGCCTGGGATTAAACAGAGAATAATAATGCACTGTTAGCTTTACCAGAGGTACCTAGAGATGACAATGGTTAATTGAGACTCCCTGTAGGAAGATTCAGTAAGTCGTGTTCTGTGTTTTTAGGAAAAATAGCTTCCCTTAACAGACAAAGAAGGCAGTTTGAGAAATGAAAATGGGTTTGGTTCCAAGCATCGACATGGAGGCTCACAACTATCTGTAACTCCAGGTTCAAGGGATCTAACGCCCTCCTGGCCTGCACGTGAACTGCATGTCTGTAACCCCGGGTTCAAGGGATCTAGCGCCTTTCTAGCCTGCATATGTACTGCATGTCTGTAACTCTGGGTACAAGGGATCTAGCATCCTCCTGGCCCTCATGTGAATTACATGTCTGTAACTCCAGGTTCAAGGGATCTAGCACCCTCCTGGAATTCATGTGAACTGCATGCACATGGTGCACAGGCACATACAGGCAAAGCATTCGTTCACATAAAATGAAAACAGATGAACAAATAAACACTTTTAATGAATAAGGAAGAAACTAAAAAATTAAATATTTTTAAATAAAATAATAAACTAAATAGATAAGAATGACCTATTGAATGTATTGAGGAACTCTGCCCTCTGGGCAGGACGTGCCAGTTATTTTGAAATCAGAGTGACTGGTTAATCCCAACTGATTTACCCCATACTGGGCCCAATAATATCGCCTTATTAAAGACAGGCTAGGCTTTACAATGCAGCTCAGCAGCAGAGAGTGTGATGCCTAGCTTGTGGAGATCTCCAGGACATAGTCTGGAACTACATAAAGAAATGGGCATAGCAGGAGTCGTGTGTAGTCCTGATAGTAAGGAAGTAGAGGCAGGAAGACCAGATGTGCATGTTCATCAGACTACAAAGTAAGCTCAAGGCAAGCTTAATACTCGAGCCAGTCTTGAAGCAAACAAATGAAACACGGCGTCCCAGCAGAGGTTGCCGGAGGTCAGTGAGATGGGGTAGCTGCTTGGAGCCCAAGCCTCATGTCCCCATACCTTCTAACAAACTCCACGTAAACTCATCAGTTCACCAGGCCGAACATCGGTGAGATAGCTCCTGTGAGGTGTCGCTAGTTCCCTATCTGGAATGAATGGTCGTTTTGTTCATGTTTTGTCAGGAAAAGTCCCATAACCCATGGCTATATATGTTTTTACTTTATATTTGAAATCTGATCTCACTTTTTTTATGTGAATGACTTACCCACATCCAGTGAGCTACTTAAGTCTCTTCACTTTATAATGAACGCAATGCCATGCTAATTTTGCAGAAAGTTTGCTAAGAGGATTTTTTAAAATTAAACAATAAAAAACCCATTTTGTGTATTATGTGCCACAAAACAAAAAGTCATTCTCATACTTGTAACAGTATTTCAGGGACAATTTTCCCCTTTAAAAATCATAGCTCCGTGATCATTTTCCTTAAGCAACATTCTGGTGTATAGGAGACACCTGGACTAAGGAAACAGAATGTCGTGGGAACACAGTAATCACTGATCTCTCCAGGGCATCTCGCCATCTGCTGATGACATGCTCTGGTGTTCCATCCCAGTGAGGACAGGCAGATGTCGTGAATATTCCTCCCAGACTTGTTTACCTGCTAATGTTCTTCTCAGTAATCTCTGCCTAGGCTTTCCCCAATAAAACCAGATCAATACGCCTCATGAATCCTCCTCGTCGCTCTTCAAAATCTGATGCCCAGAAGCCCAGAACTATGTTTCATGCACCTCCTAATCCTTCTACATGTGTCCCACTCCCGTAGGGTGTGGGTTCGCTTTATTCTCTCATTACATAGCACAACTTGCACGAGAGCTCAAACAATAAGTCCAAATGCTGGTCCCACTCATTGCTTACCTGGTGTTCTTTCTAAACATTGTATTTGCAGCTATAAAGGAAGATTAGTAACCACAATGAGGTTTTCATGTGAAAATTAACTAAGAACTATGGAAAGATAACCAAGCATGTGAACTTGACCAAAACCAATGCTCCAGTGGTTGACTGCACCACCACCACTGAAGCTGAACGCTGAACAGTAAAAGGAATGGTGTGTGTGGCGGGGGAGAGGGAAAGAATGCGAGTCAAACAATCCCAAAATGACTCCAAAATAGTGTATTTTAAGGTCTTTTCTTTATTAAGGGGGAAAACTCACAGAACAGGAGCAGGGGTCCAACCTCAAGGTATTGAGTGCAAGTAGGAGCTTTTGGTCTACCCAAATGTCATGCTCCAACCTGGTCCAGTCTCCCAAATGCCATCACACCATCATCTTCCCCATAGTGTCATGGCAACAGTATAGCATACGGACCTTGAGGCCCAAGACAACATACAGACAGCCTTAGTTCTGTGGTGTGTGAAAAGTCTCTGGAGCAAACTAGCTTACATTTAAACTCTGGAGTCTTTACTGACTTTCATAACTACTGTCTTTAGAATATATTACTTATGCGCCATAAAAAAATCACAATCAAAGTACCATTTCCTATACTTATTCAAAAGAATTAAGCTGTGCAGTGCCGCTAAAGAATTCAGTACACAGTAGGTACTCAGTGAATGCACTGTGCAAAGTCAGACATCAAAAAGTGTCATTCTTTGTCTCACAATGTGTGTCCCATAAAGTTTTTTACCTTACGGTCCTTTGTGTATACGTTATGGCTTCTGCTTTTATGTTTTCCATGGGTTTCTTATGGGTATGAACATGGGTGTTTCTGTGTCTTTATGTGGTTTTTGTGCCTTTCTTTGGCTCTTTTCCTTCTGTTTGGTTTTTGTCCTATTCTGATTGTTTTATACTATACTATACTATACTATAATATTATATTATTATGCCTTAGATGATATTTGTTTTCTCACAAGAGGCAGAAAAGGGGTAGATCCTAGTGGGAGGTGAGATGGTTAGAACATGGAGGAATCCGGGGAGGAGAAATCATAATTAAAACATAATGTATGAAAAAAGTTTCTATTTTAACTAAAGTAAAAAGTACTTTCATAGGAAAAATAAAGTACTACTAGATGCTTTATAAAGATTTGTTTATCTGAAATGTATCTTTCTTTTATTTTCTCTTATTTTAAACATGATAGTCTCCTTTGTAAAACATTTATCCATTACTATAAAGAAGTTACTTAAAGGATCTTTAGAACTTTCTTAGGGAAAAAAATCTAAATTTATCTTCTAAATATCCTTCCTACATTCTTTGACTCTCAGTCTAATTCCTCTTCTCACTTTGTAATGTCAAGAACACAGGGATCAAATTGATTTTGGGAGCTGGGAGAAACTGATGGCTTTGCCAAGTACACAGTTTGCTCCTTTTGCTGTTTGGAAACTGCAGGTTTCTAGACCATTTCAAAAGGCATTTTATTTCAAAAATAAAACAATAATAAATATTAACGGGAGTGGTAAAGCCAAGAGATGTAGAGAAAATTGTTTAAAAATGTATATCTGTCTAGTGGGTGACAAAATCAGTTTCCAGCTCACCTGAAGGTTGACTTTGATCCCATCCAGTTCTCGGGACGTCTTTGTCAGCTCCCTCAAGACTGTGCTGCGCTCCTTAAATACTTCCTTCAGCTGCTTCTCTAGCTCCTCGTAGTCCTGTCTAACACAGAAGAAAGGCGTGAGAGCCCCGCACACACTCTGCCTGGCTAAATATTTCACTTACAGAGAGAACTAGGCAGACCGAGGGTCCCCAACAGAAGACAGTTTCTACATGCGAATGTAGTCTACCCAGTATAGCTTAGAAAGTAGAAGATTTCTATAATAGCACTATATTGTTTCTAGGCATTTCAATATCTGTTGCAAGAGACAGGATTTGGAGAAATATTCCAAAGGCTTAGGTAGGTTTTTATACTGCGGAATACACTAGAGGGTAGAGCCAAATAGAAAGTAGGGACCTTGTTTTCACAGAAAAGAAAACCCTATGAGAAATGAATTCCATTTTACATACATCCAAGAACCACTATTGGATTTAAAGGCAGGCGGGAAAAAGGAAAACCATTCCTAAAGGCAGTCAATGAGCACAGAAATTCCAGCGAACTTGGACAGAAAGATGAAGCTGACATTCAAGGAAAAGCTCAACCTGCAGTAAATGTGGGTTTGCCTGTGTGTATTTGTGAGCTCGAGCCGTGGGACTGGGGCAAGAAAGAAAATATGTTAAAGGTACATATGAATTAGCTAGAGTAAGGGAGAAAGCACTTGTATTGCCAGTGTCGACAAAGTTATCTTAAGCAAATAAATGTCAGCCGTGAAGCTCCAATGAATGAGTGGGAGATCTGGTAGCTGGCAAGAAAACGTCGGAAGAGGGAAAGAGACACACCAGGCTTCTAAGTGACGATTAGGACTTGGGACCCTGTTTGGAGAATAATAGTGAATTGAAAATGTTCTAGTCGGGCAAAGACAAGGCCAGATTGGGAGTTTGGAATGTTTTCCCTTTCTAAAGGTTTGGCGTGAAGATGTGGAAAATGCGGGCACAGAAGCTGACATACAATCGTCCAGACGAGAGAGTGCCTGACTACATAAGAAGCAAAAATAAACAGGAAAACACAGCGACTGATTTTCTTCCATCAAGAGAAATAAAATGAATACAAAACCTGCTCTTGTAAATTATTTGTGTGCTCTTTGGATAGAGACAGCGGTTAGTGACGTTACCATGTTTAAGATTTCAGCAACTTTTAATTAGCCCTTCACCAAGGAAATGTTAGAAAGACCTGCACAGTGAAAGGTGGATGAATTCCAGCATAAGTTTGTAGAAAACTGCACCAGAATTTCTACGTGTTAGTTCGGTTATAAAACGTGAGATACTGGCTTTGCCCACATTTTTGTGTCAAATTGTAACTTTATAGAGTTTTGACCTCAATGTAAATGAGGTTTTCAAAACGAGTAGTGCCTTTATTCCTGAGAAACTTAGGTTTCATGGGTGTTGTGCAGAAATATAGAACAATCATTTGCACTGTGGAATTTATCAGTAGTTAAGAAATTTATTTCATTTAGAGTAGGCTTCAGTGACTACTTCAGATTTTGTTTTTGTGGTTTCTTTGCCAAGTGTAGGTGTTTGCCACCCTTTAGCTTCTTCTTGCATGAAGGGAATTGGAATGGTATGTAACTGTGAAGTATACTATTCTACAATGGCCTTGAAGCAGAAGACCCAATCCAACAAGGATTAATCAATAATCACCCAGTTATAAACTGTCTCGGGAGTCAAATAACAAATAATAATAAAACCCAGTCCAACAAGGATTTGTCAATAATCATCCAGTTATAGACTGTCTCTGGAATCAAATAATAATAATAATAATAATAATAATAATAATATTAATAATAATGGTTTATCTTTGTCTCACCCAGTGATTTCATGCCTTTGGTTTCTCTTGTACAATAAATATGTCCCCAGAATATCATGTACATTATAAATCAAACTGACGAAAAAAACACATTGGCCATGTTTTGCATGAGAGATCATATAACTCATTTTGTACTCACAAGAACTCTAGGAAGTAAGCGCTCCTGGTCACCCTATTTTTCAGTAGACATATTTGAGTCAATAAGATAATAAATCACTCCCAAGGGCAAAACGCTATTATAGAAGTGGTCTATCAGTCAGTTCCATGCTCCCTGTCTCAGCCATAGCACTAAAAATACACTGACATCAGAACAAGAATGCTGACCTGGCTATGAGTGTGGAGCTAAATGTCCAGTGTGCTTTCTATAACGTTTATCATCCATTGCTTCTTCCTTCTTTATTACATGTAACAATATTCACTCTGCTTTTGCTCATCATTGATTATTTTTCATTAAATTAAATATAACTATTATTTCTTTTTTTACTATTTTTCATATAGTTTGCAATCAGTTTTAATTTCATTATCATATTTAGTGTTCCCAACCTTGGCAATAAAATACACTTCAGGACTTCAAACAATCTATTGCTTAGTTAATGCAACAGTAATCATGAACAAGATCCAATACTTAGAGAAATAGAGCCAGGTAACTTAAGCAATTAATCAGCATCTTCTAGTTTCAAACATCATAACTCTAGAGAGTAGAAATGGACAGAGGTGATCACAGTATGTTGTTTTATTTGAAGAAAGTGTTTCTTTATCTTCCAACAACTTTTCTTTAGAGAGATAACTAAAGAAAAAGGCTCACCCTTCACCCATGCTTTACCATTGGCTGCATGTCCCTTGGAGGACCAACCTGCTGACAGGTGCTATGGCACATTCTGTTCTGTGTGTAGTTTAGTCAGTCTTATCACTGCATGTTTAGCGTGTTTCCACTCTTCTTTTCCTTACAGAATAATAAAATCAGTGAATGTGGCTATACACATATTTCCTTGACTATTTCTGTGACATAAACTAGTAATTAATTTTAATATGTGCTAGTCAGCTTGAATTCTCTAAAATACATCTGTTTATATTTGATATTTTCCTACACATTCAGGTAAGGAAATTACTGTTTTACCCTTCAAAAAATGTGTGGGAATGGCACAGGAATAAAATCTGTATTAGTTACTTTTCTGTTTCTGTGATAGTGACCTTGACCAAAAGCAATTTGGGGAGTAAAGAGCTTCTTTCTCCTTACAGCTTGTAGTCTATCATTCAGGGAAGTCAGCAGAAACTCAAGGCAGAGACCAGGAAGCAAAAACTAGTACAGAAGTCATGGAAGAGTATTGATTACTGCCTTTTTTCCATGACTTGCTCAGTCTGCTTTTTGATGATACCTAGGACTTAACGCTAAGGGTAACACTGCCTACTGTGAACTGGACCCTCCCATGCCAATCACTAGTTGAGAAAAGGCCCCAAAGACCCTGCAGACCAGCCTTATAGAGACATTTTCTCAGCCATGGTGGTGCTCTCTTCTGCATAGCTCTAGCTTTTGCTGGGTTGACAGAAACTAGTCAGCACAGACTTACAACTACTTTCTAAAATACTTCTCACGTATTCTGTGAGATAATGGCTCCATTTTTATAAAATTTTTGTTTCCATTTGTCTGGATCAGTTCTAGCTACTTTTAAGTAGGGTTAGGTCTTGCATTTGTTAAGATGGTTAAAACAAAGTACACAGAATGGGTAATGATGAAAATATGGTTTGAGTCACAATTTTGGAGTCTTGAGCTTAAAATTCAAGTCGTTCAGGCTTAGCTTCTTTGGAGACTATGACAGAATATTCTCACAATGCAGAGAGTTCTCTTCTTCCAATTTCTTGCACATCATTTTTTTCTGTGATTTTTGTGTTCAATTTATTTCCTTTTATAAGAATCTAATTCTATTTAAACCCTGATTGTTTTTTTATAAAGATCCTATCTGCGAATGAATTTACTTCTAATATGTCAAAGGTTACAATATCAATGTATAAATATACAGAGAGAGAATTCATTCATAACAGCTTTCTCATATATTTCTGAACTCATTATTCGTATAGTTTTTTGATACTTGTTCTATGTAGAAAATATCTATCTATCCATCTATCTATCTACCTACCTATGTATCTAGTAACTATTCATTATTCCTTGTGTACCATAAAAGAACCAAACATCTATGATCTCTTTATCTATCATTTATCAATTGATATTTTATCTACTTATCTGTCTGTGTATCTACTACTTATCTTTCACAATCATCACCTACAAGCTATCAACCACTTACTGTGAACAGTAAAAGAAAAAGAGACCAATGAATTTTTGTAATATATCCTGATTCATTTATAAAAAGTTCTTTTTCAAAGAAATATAATGATTTAATCATTAAAGCTCTATGTTTAATCTTCATTCTTCCTAAGTTTGCTTCCTCCAACTGTTCTTGTTTTACCAAGAAGTTTTTGTTTTTTGATTCTTCTCAATGAATTTTAGAATTATAATGTTAGTTTTAGTAGATTTTAATGAAACTGTACTCACTCAGCTATATCACAGACAGATAACATCTGGGCATCTAGCCACCTAACAATCCACATCGTCTCATACAGTATTCCAGCTCGAGTTCACACTTTAGCACCACAATGGAATCATTATACGCAATTACTACTCATTTTGTTGAGCTTATTGTTGTTGTGAAGTTTTACATTTAATTGCCAATTGGATACCCCTATTTTTGAAATCATGATTGTGTAAAGTCATCTTTTCAGTCCAGACACTGTATCATCCATTCATGGCCATCTTGATTTTCAATTGATTTGCATGGGAAACCATGTTTCTTTGAGCCATGTGACTTTACTCACTCCCATAACTAGTTTCACCATGTATTCAGTGACTTCTCTCTTTGATAAAATTCCAAAGTGATGTTGAAAAAAGAAAATGAGAAAAGTCCTTCTTCATCCATTACAAAAGACATATCATGTAGGGTTCATTCTTGACTACAGAGATTTGTAAATATGGATATCCTTCTGTTACTGGATACACACAGAAAAATAAACAAAGAGACATAATCCCAGGTAAACAATTCATGAGCCATTAAATGCTGCATATATGATAGATTTAAGGAATTGAAAATATGAGAGAAACATCAATTTACACTAACCAATTCATCACAATCACTTCCCTCAAAGAAGCATGACCAAGTTGTTAACATCCATTCTTTACAATATTTTGGAAAACTTTGCTTTAAATTCCACTATTTCTGTGTTTATGGATAGTACTTTTGACTGGTATGGATAATGGATATTTCATGAGACTTGTCTTGTTAATATGTGAATATAATCATACCAGAAAACATTTAAATGTCTATAAATGGAATAAGTGTTTTACAGAACATTTGCATACTCATACATTTGTTTAATAACTGTGGCCAACAAACTGCACAGGTCAGTTAATGAGTAGGACAGGTAGAGAATTTTTGTCACTTCCTATTTTTATCTCTACTGGTATTTTTAAGACTATTTTTTAAATTCAGTAAGTTTTGTGGCTTTGAATAGCATCTCATTTTAGCCATAGTATGCATGACAATGTGGTTCATAAGTTGAGCATGTTGCAGAAATGACATTTACATATTTTCCCCTCCAGGATGCTCCCACAACCTTTAGCTTTTTTTCAATACCCTTACATTTTTTATTGCAGATTTGTAGTTGATGCTTACATACTTCTTGTAAGTAGGCCATGTATTACTAAATACTTAGAGCCTTTAATACTTTTTCTCAATTACATTTTATTGTGATAAGTCATGGTTCTTTACCACTGATATGGCTCTTTGCCACTTAGGTTCAGCTGAAAGATATTGAAAATATGCTAGTGTGGTTAGCAATATCAACTCTTTAAACCCCCATTTATATGAATGAGATGTTTATACATGATTCTGTTCTTAGTGAAAATTTATTAAAACACTTATTTGACAAACATCTTAAATTTATTATGTAATAAACAATAACATTTCAAATAATGGTAATTTCTCTTTATTAACTTAATTTATTAACTCAATAATAACTAAACTCAATGCTATATTTATTCTTCAGTATCTAATAGAATTTATTGTATAATCATCTTGCTGTTTCCACATTACAGTGGAGAACGTCATTACTTTTCATAGATGTTTCTGATAAGCCTTCTTTTCCTTTATTTTATTCTTTTGTGGGGTTGAATTATCTGAAATCCAAAAAAAAAAATGTGTTCTTAGATTCTTGATCATTTTGTTGTGGCTGATAATGGGATTTGGATGTATCACAGTTTATTTTTTCCATTCCGTAGATGCTATTCCCTTATAATTCTTTCATTCTTTGTCTTTGCTGAGTTGTCTGTAATAGCAGATTACACGCCCCACCCATTCTCTGGTCACACCCTGCTCCTAGGCAAGTGTAGTTCACAGAGTCACCAGAATGCAATTTTTGGAACACTCTGTTTCTGCTATTTCTCACAGGCTGTCAGACATATGCAAAATATTCTCTTAGATTAGAGCTTCTAAAACTTTCCATTCTGCCTGAGAAATTTACCTTTTCACTAGATAAACTTATTGTAATCCTGGCTGAGAAGAATGCAAACAACATGTATGAATCATGTTTCATAGAAAGTTATTTTACAACAATTAATTTACACAATCAATATTATTAAAAAAGCATATCTCTATGCTAATAGGGAGGACACACTGCTAGTTAAACTAGGTGAGTTTATGTTTTTCTGTGAGGCCCTGAAGGCTTTCTTACCTTATGTTTAAGCACTTTCGATAGTATTCTTTTAAATATTATTTATGTGTTTCAGGTTCAAGATCTGAAGCAAACAATGGAGTGTGTACTTTAACTTTCCTTGCTACAGACAGTTGATGTTACAGACATATTTACTCTTAAGCTGTTGGTTAGAATCCCTGCCAACCCACCATCCCACTACCATGAGCTTTGCCTACTCTTGTTCCTTTCCTTTGATAAAGAAATCCTTTTATGCCTTCACCCTGAAATGTTAAAGATTTGAAAATAAAGTGCTTTCCTTACTGTGACAGCATCTGGAGTAATTTTTTTATTAAAATGCAGATATTTCAACTTGATATCACATCATGAGAGGTCTAAAAATTTCAGGCTAACTGAAGGAATTATCACTTGCACTTTTCTAGAATTCAGACATCTGTTATGGCAGCCTTATTTACAGCCCATTTCTTAAGCCATATGCCATGGCCCTGCCCCCTACTTTTGTGTTCCTATTGGGCTACTAGGATATATTCCAAATGTAGTCCGGTACCATGGGAAGTATGGCAAAGACAGCATGTTGGAGAAAGTCAGCAGTAACTAGCAATTATACTTGCTGTTCACTGAGCATATACCAGAGTTTAATGCAACTGTGCTAGGCAGAGGGTTTGTACCGATATCCCTTTCCAATAACAGCAGCTGGTTCAAATCTGATGACTGTTAATGTATCTGCTTTTACAGGGAAGAAGTAAAATTTTGTATGAAGAAAAATAAAAATTAAAAGCAAAACTCTGTCTACAAAAATAATTGAGAAAGTCATTCCATCTGTGTGGAAGATTTGGGAAAATTTAGAGAGAAATTTGTCTTCTATTTATCTTTGGTATTTTAATATTTCTATTTTCTATAACAGCTCACAAGAAAATGATGCATGTTAAACTTAATGAGATACTTAGTCTCTTTGAGATACTTATGAAACTATACAAGACACCCAAGAAAAGTTCCAGTTGCTTTCATATTTACAAAATCACATAATTTCACAGGACACTTAATTCAGAGTAGGATACCTAGAAGACAGACTTACTTAGTTCCTGGTAAGAATGCCTGCTCTGGAAAAAGCCCTTTGAGAGCTTAAGTACAGATTGCAAGTGCTTGTGTGTGTGTGTAAGTGTGCATGTGGCATATGTGTTCACACATGCATCTATGCACATGTGTGTGCATATGTATGTGCATGCATGCATTTGTGTGTATGAACCTGCATCTATATATGCATGAGTGGTGTGTGTGTGTGTGTGTGTGTGTGTGTGTGTGTGTGTGAATACAATCATGTGTGCCTATCTGTTTGTTTATTGTTGGCTCATTTCAGGGATCCCCTTTAGAAAGAATGATTCTTGGAGTGAGTGGGGAGTTAATTTTAAGATGGACAGAAATGTGTGCAGATATTTTGTAGTGGCAGACTGAAGAAGACACCTATTTCTATGGATCATTAACAGGGTGTAAGGTGAAGAGAGGCATTTCCCAGGTCACAGCACAGAGACATTCTGTTTACTGACCAATGTGGACTTTAGTGAGTATCTAACTTCATTAAGAGAAGTCACGAGATATTTGACCACACTGGGATTTTGGCTTGTTCTCCATTACTGTGGAGCCACCCAACATGCTCGATACTTTTAAAAATATTTTGAGCGTTTTCCCCTTGAAGGTATGTTAAGCAAACATGTGCTCCTCTTCTTTTCTCCCTTCATGCTTGCTTTTCCTTTCTTCTTTTGAAATCAGTTTTATAGCTATGACTGATATTTAGTCATAGCTAAAGTATGTATCATACCTTTATTCAGTGTTTGTTGAAAATATGGTAAATAAAATACATAATTGTAAGGAAACAAAACTAATTCCTTCACAAGTGCTGCTGGGGGGTAGACTGTGGTAATATTGGTCTTCATGGATAAATCAAGCACTAAAATCCTTTGTGATTAAAAAATTCACACCAGAGATTGAATATCTATCTATTTTTGAAAAGTAATAAATATTTTCAGAAGAACTTGCTCTAGGCATCACTAGACCATACATCACAGAGAAATAGAACCCAGTTGACACAGAATTGATGTGCTAGTTGTTTTATTAATGCTGTGTATCTGTGCTAAAACACCTTGCCCACTAAATAGAAGAACCCATGGCTTCAAATTCTGTCTGATATGTGAAATGAATCTTCTGCCTGGCTATGGCTGGGAACTTTATTGATTTAGCCATTTTCTCATTTTAGATTCAGCTTCTCTGAAGACTGTGTTTAGTGAGAGAGTGAGAGAGAAAGGGAGAGAGAAGAGGGGAGAGAGAGAAAGGGAGAGAGAAGAGGGGAGAGAGAGAGAGAAAGAGAAGAGGAGAGGAGAGGAGACTCTAAAGACAGAAGTAAAATGATCCCCAAAACCCAAGGTCTTTGTGGCTCATCTGATTCTACACAGACAACAACTCCAAAGGCAATCCTAGAATAATGAAATGACCACCTTTCATTTGTATCCATGTTTTTCTTTTCTAGACTTCACAGTGGCTCAGAAATTCCACCTATTCACGTTTATTTTCACGCCTAAAGACCTAGGCTGAGGCCCATGAGAACACTGACTGGGTCTGACTCCAGCAGGGCATAAGCATAGCTTAGGCAACAGAAGGGCTCTCCCTGTCAGCTGTGTCCCAAAAGGAGGAAGGGGATAAAAGGACCGAATCCCTCCTGCCTCAGGTTTACTTAAACGTTCTTGCTTCAGGATCCGAGCAGACAGCAGTTAAAAGAGATAGACAGACATCCCAGAAGAATTTGAGCCAGAGACTCCCCTCAATGATGTACTCATGGGCCTAGGACGTCCTGTTCAGCTAAGTCTGCTACAGTTCCGGCCATCTCTAGATGCATTTCAGGTGCACTAACGTAAGTGTGAGGGCACAGGCAAAGAGAAGAAAATAGCAACAGAGTTTTCTATGATTGTATCTAAATGTCAGGAAACTTGGGTGTATAAACTATGCATCATTGATTGAAACTTTATTTCAAAGAAGGATTATCTAGAAAGAGTTCTAATGACTCCTGGGAAAATTAAAATGAACTCTTAATGAATAAATCTGTGGTGAGCAGAATATGTACATAACTACCAAAATATGTGTGAGTGTGCAAATTGTATTATATTGAAGCTGTATGTGTATTAGCAAAACATGTGCTTGTCTCCCACTTCCTGTCTTTTAAGTTCGCTACACAAGTGTCCTTTTGATATTCTGTGGAGTTAAATTCTCCATATACTCACAGTAAGTTGAAATATCGTGAGATAAAAATGAATTTAGAGCTAGTCTTGGAGGTTGCCGCCTAGAATCCAAGGCCCGAGGAATGTTGAAAGGAGGATCGATAGCTTGAGGCCGGCCTCAGGAGCTGCATGAAGACCCTGTCAGTAAGAATGCTGGCAGCACTCAGTCCACATGACCAGTTAAAGGTCAGGGCTTGGGCACTTAGCAACACAGTGGCCTACAGGACATCTGTGGTTCTCCCTGGTGTCTATGGCTCACCGGCTATTCAGAATCTCCAAGTGCGCTAAGAACATCTGAGGTTCACTATGGCTTACTAGCTCTTCAGCATCTCTAAGTACCCTGCACAGCATCTGAGGTTCACCCTGGTATCTCTGGCTTACCATCTATTCAGCATCTTCTAAGCACATTGGTGCATCTCACTCTTCCTCTGAAGATCAGAAGTCAAAACCTCACTTAGGTTTTCTATTGACTGCATGCTGATTTTAAACATTGTAAAAAAGGAGACGTCAGAACATTTAGCTAAGACATGGAACTCCAGTTTTGTTTCATCTCTAAGAATTCTGTTCTCTTTATACTTTCCCGGTGACACTGTTATTTTCACTTACTCTTCCCTTAATTTTGAGATTATAATAGAACTATAGCATTTCTTCCTTCCTTTCTCCCTGTAAACCATCCCATATATCCCTCCACACTCTGCTTCAAACCCATGGCCTCCCCCACCATTGTTATTGCATGCTTTGAGAGAGATGTTTAGATACAAGTTAGCCAAATAAATTTCTCTACTCTTCCAATATATGCTTTATTAATTTGCTTTTCTAGACATTAGATACTTCCTTCTTTCTTTTCTTATGGGGAAGGACATAGGTACACAGGTCATGGGGGCATGATTCCTCACCCTGGGCAGGTATTCAACAATGTCTGAGTACCGGTGAGATATGTTAAAGCATTACTGGTGAGGATGAGATCCTTTACATTCCGACTGTGAACACCCCCTGTGGTATTCACTTCCTTCTAAATAAGCGAAGATGTTTGAAGACAAGAGATGTGGGAAGATGCTTAGGAGGAGAAAGGTGCTACCCAGAAAGCAGTGGAAACCAGGAACTAAGCAAATAAGCCAGATGAAAAAATTACCAATCTGCAGGCCGAGTTTCCGACTGCAAAGCAGGGATACTGGACACCTATTGTCTGTGCCTACGTATTTCCATTACTGTGCCCAGTTTCTGGTGGTAGTGGCGTTCTGGGAAGAATTCAAAGACAACAGGGTCACCATGGCAACTGGCACTGTTACAAGAGAACTGCAAAGAGGAAGGAACAGAATGGACAGCAAGAGGCAGCATGAAATTCATCTTCCAGAACCTTCCAAGAAGAGGCTGGCTCTCAACTAATGCTCCCCAATGGCCAAGATAAAAAAAAAAAACTTAAAAATACATGCAAAGGGGATATGAGGAGGCTTTATAAATCCTATATGCTAACATTCTGTCATTACAACAAAAGTAATACGATTTTGCTATTCAATAAATAGTAAATTGATACTTTATCCCTGCTGAAATCTTGTATAAACAGTTAGGATATTGTGCCTTATTTTGTCTCCCCAACTTCGTAAACGGAAAGAGTCAGACTAAAACTCCAGTATCCTGATAGTTTTATGTACCTTAGAATGTAATTACCCCTTTGATCAGAGAAATAAAATACCCCATAGTTGTACAACTTACAGTGGAAATGGATGCACAGAGCAAAGAGGGTTTCTTTCCCTTGCCATTATAAAACCTGCTTAAGGTGATACACTCTGTAACATCTGCTATGAGCAATAGGATCGTTCAATAATTAATCAGTTTTATTTCACGAGATCAATATTTCAGAGCCAAGGACTTTGATGGAAGATTAGGCCAAGATGCAAGAAATGTTAGAATTATTGCCTTATGAATAAAGCGGTTGGTTCTTGTGGTAGATTTCTCTGTAGTGTATCCCCATTTATTACATTTTGGGATTTATCTCCCACAGTCCAGCACTATTTAATCTGGACACAATTTCCCCTATGCAATTGGGGTTTACTGATTACATCCCCAGCTCTCTGTGCAAACAGTTACACAGTCAAGAAACCTGGTTCCCACTACCATGTCTCTGTTTTCTTCAATGGAAATGTAGAGATCTGCCTTCCTACAATTATCATTTTGGGACTAGCATTTGATCAGTGTTTAAGACCCAGGTAAAAGTTTTTTATTTAAGACATTTCCAGATACCCAAGGACATGGAATTACTCCATGCCCAAAGATTTCGATTCATAGCTGCTCAGATAGATAGAAAAATAAAAAAAAAAGAGCATGCTCTGGCTTTACCTTGTAGATCAGAAAAGCAATGACCTAAAACTAACCCTGCATTAAAATATTCCTAACTCCTCATGCTCACCTTCACCTCAGTTTAATGATTACTTTAATTCAGGAGATTTACTGCTTGAGTCTTACTCTTAAGAAAAATAATTAATCATCTATTCACAGCCCCGAGGAAGAAAAACTTCCACAGAATCTTTGATAGGCATCAAGCCCCAGGTCTGATAATTTAGAGGCTTGGGTCTCCTCTTTGTTTCAACCAGTTGGAGCAATAGGTGTAAACTTCAGACCTAAAAGGCCCTCAGAAATTGCTATATTTGGAAGAATGTGCTAAAGGGTCAAGGGTCATAAAATTTCCTTGTCCATTTACATAGGTTGCCTGGTTACTCTCTATGCCTGCCAAATTTTGTAAATATATATATATATATATATATATATATATATATATATATATATATATATATGAGAACAAAAAGAGTTGACAGAAAGAAGCTGGATCAGAAGTTAGAGCTGAAGCATCACAGAAATTAGCAGAGAAAGAAAAATGAAGAAAAGGAGGAGGAGGTAGCAGAGAATTGTAATTGGAATTAGAATTGAGACAAAAAATTCGAGCTAAAAAGTTATAGTCAGGACAGAAGAATTAGAACAAAGGACATGGAAGAGCAAACAATAAAGAGACATAGACGGAAAGAACTTGTGAGTAGATTTCTTAACCCTCAGATTTTAGTTCCTTTTGTTTTTTTGTAGAACCTTTCTTTTGAACCCTGAGAGGAAACCTTAGAGGCCACACCTTTTAAGTTTCCAATAACCTTCTAAGTACATGCTGGCTTCAGGACACATTTTTTTGTCCCCTGATGTTCATCATCATGAGACCTTTGCTGCATGACTGAACTTTAGGGAGCCAGTTTGGCCTCATCATTTGCATCTGCTGTTCCCACCTGAGGTATGGGCGGGCCTGCTTCAGATTCAGAATCTAAGAGCCTCAGTTCACATATTTTAAATGAGTAGCTAATTTAGAAAAAGTAAGATATTACTTTTCAATAGCACAGATGCTGAAGTAAACTTGTGTTAGCCACGGTGAGTAGTCATAGTGGTGAGCACATGGCCAGCCCTGGAGTCACTGGCAATATTGTAACTACAGTCCCTTGTCTTCTGTACATAACATTCTGTTCAGAATTCACACCTCTCTTGTATCACCAAGATGCATTTTCAAAGAATTTTCAGCACACATAAGTGTTCAAAGTTATTATTATCACTAGCAATGTGTCTAGGTAAATATAGAGTGGAACAGCCCGTGTATATAGGTTTTGAAACCTAGCCTCTAGATTCCCTGTTATTAGCATCCTCACAGTTCTCAATTTATGAATAATTTCTATATTCATAAATTTAAAAAAAAAACATGTGTTTGGGCTCACTCTCTAACATTTGTTTTGCTTTCCAGTAAGTCATGAACAAGGTTTGGAAAAAAAGCTTAAAGAGAAATCCCCTCTTTGGGGGAAGCTCTGTGGTAAAGCAGGCACTGGCTAAAGATACAGAATAAAGAAAAAGGTATTCTGGAGCTGCTTCATAGCTCCCTCTTTGTGTAGTCTTTCACTTCTTGGTGATTACTAAAGGGGTAAGAACAACTTTTTTGTGCCCCGAGGTACAAAATTGAACAAAAGGAGATGCAAGGCAGTTATCTTTTAAGTCTTGACTTCTTGTGGTAGACATTTTGTATAAAATTTCTTGCTTCATATTTCTTTTAATTAAGTATTTGAGACAGGAACTCATCCCAGGCTAGTCCTTTCTCTCTGTGATCAAGGATCTCTGGTCTGTTGTCTCCATGTCCTAAGAGCTAGGGTTACAGATGTTGACAACAGTCCTTTCTTGTGAAGCCCTGGAAAGTTAATCCAGCCAGAGTTTCCTATGTGCCAGTCAAACACTCTATCAACTGAGATCTTCTTAGTTCCAAATCAACCATACCCAGACAACATTCTTTTTTTTAAATATATTCAAATATAATCATCAGCAACTGTTCAAAGGCACAAAATGTGATGGTTTTGTCCTTGCTTGGTGAAGTTTGGATGCCACTAATGTCTAGATTATATATAATGCAGACACCCTCCATATTCATAAGAGTAATGGGTGTAAGAAACCAAGAGGCAAGAAATTAAAAATCTGTGGTTTCTATCACAAAATGCTCAAAAATGCACCTTCCAGTTTATTAAAATAAATATTGTATTAATTTACTTTTATCAACATGCAACTTTATTCCATGCTTTCTGTGCACAGAAGTAATCACATTTTTAAGATTAAGAGGGATATGAAAGAAACCTCAAAACTCTTTATACTATATATTTATTCTCCATGAGTTACTAAACCAATCTCTCTTGTCATTTGTGAGAATGTATTCCTTTAATAGTCTATAGCCCACCATCTAAAATTTCACAGAACATGATTTTACTCTAGGTGTGTGATAATGCAATAAGTTAAATCACACAACGCTTCTTACAGATTTAAGAAGACATTGTTTACCATTTTTAAATAATACATGGAAAGCAATAAGTGTAAGCTGTAAAACTCCAAGAGTACCTGGGGTGGAACAAAACCAGTTTTACTTCTTTCAGATATGACGCATGCCGAAAGGCAATAAAGTGAGCCTTTTAGACATTGGTCATTTGTTACTATTTTTAATTGTTTGTCTGTCGTTCATGTCTTTGTACAGGCAAGTGCAGTACTTCCATAATTCTCCTCCTCCAAATCCTTCCAGATCCCCTTCTTTCCTTTCCCACTCAAATTTAAGATCTTTCTCAAGGGAACAAATAAAACCATAATACAACAACAAAACCTCTACAAACCAAGAAAACAAAATAAAACAATACTCAAAACAAAAACAAAAATCAACAAAACAAAATAAAAATCACAGCACCAAACTTTAACCTAATAAAAGCACACACACACACACACACACACACACACACACACACGGTTGTTTTCCCCAAAGGCTCTGTTCTAAAAGTTCTCTGATTGTGTAGTTATAACGAAAATCTCCTATTTTCAAGAAAGTTGCAAATCACCAGAATTTTAATTGTTGTCCATCAATAATTAACAAGGAATGCAGTTATTAATTTACACCAAAATTGTTATCTAAGCACTACAGAAATGAAGACATAGCAACATCAAGCACTGTAATTCTATTGAGGAAAATCTGTGACTCCAGAGCTAAAAGAATTGATTTCTCACACCATTTTCCCTTCAGGCCAGTGTCCTAGAATGCTGCTAACAGTCAAGAAATATTCCTTGTTTTATACATCTTTACATTTTCTAAGATCAGAGGAAAAACTATTGTATGATTTAGAGATTGTGAGAATTCATTTCATTCAGAAGCAAAAGGGAAAAAAAAACTGGAACAATGAGGGGGAGGGAAGAAAGGAAAAAGAAGAGGGGTGGGGAGTCAGCTTAGGCCAGAGGAAAACTAAGGAAGAGGAAAGAGGAAGGGGAGGAAAGGGAAGAGGAGACATGTGGAGGAGAAGGGAAGGGAAAGGATATGGAGTAGGAGAAGGTAAAGGGGAGAGAAAGGGTATGGGGAAGGGGGTTAAAGAAGGAAAGATAGTAAACTAAAAAGGAAATTTGTGTTAGAAGCATAATCCAGTTCTAATGAACAGCAGAGATTCTTGTCATTTGTGCTTCTGGATGTTAATACTCTTGGAACTGTTAACTACAGTGGAATCACAACAGGGAAGCAAATGATGGGAACTTGGACTGCATCCTCTTGTTGCTGATGGAGAAAATCAGGAAGTGAGATGGCATGGCCAACATTAGCTGTGATGCTCAGCAAACAGAATATAGCCCTCAGGAATCAGAGTGCATGAGAGATGGAAGCCAGAAAAAAGCACAGCTGACTTTCCGGGGATCTTATTAGTTTCTGACTTTGGTGGCCTACAATGTAATAAGAAAGAAGTAGGAAAAGTGTTAGCTACTCGGCACTCATTTCTGTCCTGGAAATGACCAGAACTGAAGAGATCGATCAAAGCATGAATTTAAAGGACAAGGGGATTTCAGAAAAGAGAGGGATCTAGTTACTAAGTCAAAATGGACAGCAGAAGAGTCTCACTTCTCCAGCCCACATCCTACGATCAGACTGCTAGGACAGACACAGAATAACAGGACACAAATGCTGCCCTTTGTTTGTGGTGTGATTCTTCCACTGCCAATTCTGAGGTAGCAAATTCTGAATGCAGAGCTTCCCATACCTACATCCAGGGAGTGTTGAACTCGGTCTGTGTTTTACAGATTTGTCCTAGGGAATAAGAATGGCTGTTTTAGAGAAATAAATGGGACTGTGACACATTGCAAAGAATTCATGTTTACTTTTGGTTTTTCAGCTCCCAATATTACAAACTTGATATTTCTAATTTTTTTAAAAAAATAATGAATGCAACTGACACTCAGATACCAAGAAGGAAGTTTTTCTCTGAGGTGAGCCTGGAGCTCCGCAGAGGAAGAAAAGCGTCATCATGCTTAGGGTGAGAGTGTAGACAAGGAAGCTTTTCTTTGAAAGGGTGTCAGTGTTTCCCAGCTGTGGGGGTTCCTGCAGGCGTCAGACAGAGAAAAAAACCACAAAAAGATGAGATTGGCATCTGACACCAGGCAGTTTACAGTCAGTATATTTAAGCACAAAGTAATCTGGAAGTGTCCTGGTGTAATACAATCCCCAGTGCACAGAAAAGCATAATTACATTGAAATTTAATTCAAGGCATGTGCTATTTCTTCCAAGAAGCTGGGTTCTAGAGATAAGCTAGTTTAAGGGCCCAGGGAAGGATTTGACCTGTTCTCAGTCATACATTCTGTAGGGGGTCATTTGATTTATTAGTCATCTCTGGGCCCGTTGGGGAGTTTGGGGAAACCTCCCACTGTACAAGTAATGCTAATGTCAGTTCGATTACTTGTCACCTCCGGTCCTGGTTGTAGGACCCAACAGATAACACAGATCATCAGGCTGTTAATCACCTCCAATTTTTCCATCTTCTGGATGGAAGAACAGGTTATGTGTCCATTCCATTGAGTGGAGTTTCATATGTGCTTAGAATTCCTGCTTTCCTTGTAGATCTATGAGTACAAGGACCTTTGTGCTCCCAACACTCTGCTATTTAGTAATGTCTGTTACTAATAATGTTAGTATTAACCTGAGTGAGTCAAATACATTAAGCCCTCAGGTCAGCTGAGGAAGATACTTGGAATTCACTGAGTCTCAGAGACTATTTGTGACACATATGTAAGTGGAGAGTGTCTGAGCCTTCGTAGTGAGAGTGTATCACATCAGGAGTTACAGTATAGGAAATCAGAAGACTGAGCTGGCATAGCAAGCTCAGGTAGGGGAGCAGGATATGAGGAGTCTGCTGCTATGTTGAAATTTAACATAAGATGATCTCAGAGCAGAGAAAAATCTCAGTCAGGACTAAGTGAGTTTCCGTAGCTGAGCCGTTTTGTGTCCCTGATTAAGTGTGCCACCTCTTAGACTCAGTATGTCAATGCAAAATGGGCCTCATGAAGCCGTTTGTCTCTTAGGTAGACTGTGGGCAAACTGCAACAGCATCACACAGAGTGATGTAAAATTACCAGTGGTGCTATTCTTATCAACAAACTTCAGAAAATAATGATATTTTACTCCATAGTTTAGGAAATTAAACACATATGAAGAAAAACTATTATCTATATAAAGACTGTCCTTCAGTGGATTAAATCCACATGAGTGGAAAATCTTACAGTACATTGCTTGTATGTTCTTGTCCTAATTTCAAGTGATGCAGCATTAACTATGGCCCAGTATTTAGCACAGGCTACTGGTTTCGAAGACATTATAATAAGTTGCTAAACCTAATTTTTTATATCAAGTTACTGAAAAAACTCCAAAGAGTGGCAAGGAAATACCATGAGTTTCAAGACTCCAGCATAAATAGTTGATAATTTCGGGGTGTGGATGAGAAGAGAGAAACTTAGGCAAATTCTTAAGAAATAAAATTAAAGAATGGGTAAATTTTGGAAGTAATAAGCCCTGGAAACTGACAGAAAATCTGTAAGTAAGCCTATGAGTCAGAGTCCCCAAAGCAGCTGATTTTATAATGTGAATCTCAGTGGGCTGCATCAAATTTATCTTTTGACAAATGGGTTTAGACCTTTAGAAAAAGAACAGTGTGGGGGGGAGTACTTTAGAAGAACATTTGCTGCAGTGTTTAACAGAATCGCTTCAACAAGGAGATATTTATAAGACATAGCAAAGGTCCCTTTTATGTTAGACTCTATAGGTGTTACAGAAGCGTCTGCATGAAGGCTCAGCGCTGCTTGTGTTACTGCCTCAGGAACTAAGGACTTCCAATGCTAAATGTGACCAGCATGAAATGCCATCTGGTTCCAGAAACAGCCACGAGAGACTGCAAATGACAAAGCAGGCAACTCTGCCAAAATTCTGTGTTGCAGAATTAGTTCTCTTCTTCCTCCAAACGCTACTGAAATCTTAACTATAAAAATTTTATGACATATCCTCTTCTCCTTCACTGCATAATGAAAACAGAGGAACAAGAAACAATTCTTCAATCTCAAGAATTAACACTGTGTTTGCTAACTCATTAGCAATGAAGATTGCAGAAATCTCTGAAATGATGTAAAATAATGTAATTACCTCTAGTAGCCTCAGCACTAGACTAAGGCAGGTGAGTAGGGAACGAGGCAGAGTCAAGAGTTGGAAAGAGGAGGGGCTGAAATGGAAACTTTTATAATTTAATAAAAAAAAAAGAAAAAAAAGAGTTGTAAAGAGGCAACAATTAGCTGAGTGCTGTATCATAAAGACCCAAGGGTTTGGCATTTGTCTTCAATGTGACAAATTCGTCATGTGTTGTGTGACACTGGAGAGAGACGAACAAACTCTTCTCATCCCAGATAGGGAACCTACAACAGACAGTTTACTGGGGTTATGAACCAGAATATTAGTGAATAGTTATTCTAGAAGGGTGGTTATATCAAAGGCAGCTCACAGAAAGCATAGCCCAGTTCTGATGGCAATAGATGCTGGAACCTTCTTTCCTGAGCTGTCCTGACTGCTTATTCATCCTTGGGGCGTGGGAACTTTGTGAGTCTTGCAAGTTTCAGAGCCTCCTGAGAATCATGACTTCTCTTGCATCTTAACAAGCCTACCTTTAGTATTTTGAGTCCCTGTGAGCTTCTCTACAAGAGGGAATGTTTCAGGACAGCCAACAATTGTTAAGGTGCGACTCCCCTAAGGTTTACTTGAGTACCAGAGCATTAGTGGGTAATGTTCAAAATATTTGTTGAAGAAAGTGAGGGAAACTCTTTTTCTACAATGTCAATAGCTTATGAAGGAAGGATTAAGATAAATATACATGAATGTAAGGCAAAAATGTGGCCTAGAAAATATTCTTGGCAAAAGGTCAAAATCATGAGAGAAATGTCAAGCTAAAAATAAATAAAAATATAAACAAATAAAAAGAATTGTTTCCAGTTTCTCACAAAGGTTTATATTGCAGATTGTTTTGGCCACATATCCCATCCTCATCACTAAAAAGAAATCCTCTATTCTGAACTGTGTAATTATTTGTTGGAGTGATACTTTTAAGGGAATAAAGTTATAAAAGGAAAATAAACAATTACAGAGTGGGAATACAATTTCTATAAAAGCAGAAATCAATATTAAGGAAGGACAAGAATAATTTTCAAGAGTTGTTAGAAATGTAGGTGTGGGTGGGGGATTACTGTGGAGTCCTCTACATTTACGGAACGCAGTCTGAGTGAAATATTAAGACACCCATGATAAAAAGCAACTCCAGGGAGTAGAAGTCATGGGAGTAGTGGGTGTGTGTCTCATTAACTATGTGGGGCTGGGAGTCATCCCCTAGGGAAGCTGAGCCAAGCTGAACTGTTCAACCTGAAAGAGGATAGCAGATTGAGATACTTGTATAGAACTTTGTGTAAAGAGAGACAGAATAAAGCTGATGTCTGTAAAACCAGGGAGGCAAACGAAAATCTGAAAGGTTAATTGAAACTGAAGCCAGGATGGGGAAGTGTTCAATATTTTAGAGACACCAAAAAGATAACTTTCCTCTACACCAATATGGAATTTGCCTTTCACAAATAGAATGAATGTCTCTGCCACCCATCAAAAGAAACAGGAAGAAAATAAGCATAGAGGACGTGTACCTGTTTTGGAGCATGAGAGCATATGAACACAGCACTGGAGAACACACTGCTCCAAGACTACAATGTCATTATCTTACAAGCCACTGCCTTCCTGTGAGTTTCCTCACAACAAGATCATTGTTCACAGGCTTGGCGAGCTATCTCACACCTACAAAATAAACACCTCAGGCAATTACTCACAAATCAGATCACTCACCCTGCTAGAAAAGCCTCAATAAATGTGGCAACTATTGACACAGTGAGTGTGGCAGAAGGACAGTAGAAGCAGAACCATAGTGCACGACCATGAGGAAACAGCCCTGTGCTGTGTGGTGTTCATACTGAAGGTCTAGCACCAGCGAGCTGAGGAGGAAGGATTCCACAGGTCACGCCAGTAAGGGCTACATTGCCAGACTAGTTCTCAAACAAAATAAAGCAAAACAACAACAACAAAAAACAAAATATAATAGAAAATAAACAACCTTATCAGGAATGACACATTTAATGAAAAAGATAAATGAAGGACTCTCTTTTGGGTACAAAAATCAGTGAACGCCACTTCAGGGTGATATCCAGGGATAATTGTGCTTTATGTGATTTAGGAAACAGGGTCTGTCCACCAGTCCACATGAATGTTGATCCTTTGAAGCCAAGCTGTGGAGTCAGAAAGGTGGGAAAAAGAAGTTCTAGACTCGACTTAAGGAGCAGATGAACACTGTGAGACCTGGCGAGTCATCTATAATTGTGAATAGATTTATGGTTTCTCTTGTGTTAAAACAACTTGACAGAGCATAACTTGGGGGGGGTGATGTTTATTCTATCTTACAACATTCAGGTCACACTCCATTACTGAGAAAATCAGGGCAGGACCTGATGGAGAAGCCATGGGGGAGCACTGCTTACTATCTTGTTCCATATACCTTGCTCATTCCTCATTTTTTATGCACCCAGGATTGCCTGCTCAGCTGTGGCACCATCTACCACAAGCTTATGCCTCCTGTAGTAATAATCAATCAAGAAAATGCATAGAAGCTTTCCCACAGGCCATACTAGTAGGCTTATGTTTTTAACTGAGGTTACCTTCCTCCAAAATGACTGTAGATTGTGTCAAGTTGACATAAAACTAGCCAATACAGGGACCTTTGTGATAAAGCAAAGAACACATTGGAGTGTCTTCCTATAAGGATATAAAGCTCATATCTCTTATTTGCTGGCAACAGCTGATCCTCTATTCTTAGCTTCCTAATAGTTCCATCATGCTGTATGTGTCCAGGGCAGAGGAATAAAATATTATCCACAACTATATTAATTTGACATGGCCTAAGGAAACCAGATGGGGACTCTCTAGGACAGAGAACCCTGTTGAGCAGAAGCGAAGGCCGTGTATGGCACATAGCTATGAGCACTCTATGAAGAGTGACAGGAGATCAGACGAACTGGGATTAGAACAGCGTAAACTGGAGTCTGGGTTAACATATTTAAATATTATCATTTATGTATCTAGAAGCAACAGACAGAAACAAGCAGAAAATGATGAAAATAAAACAGAGCTTCAGAAAGATAATTTTAGTGATTTAGGATGGAATGTAAGGAGAGAGGAAAGGCTGGTGAACTCACTCCAACATCTTCGTCTAACATCTTCCAAAGAGTTCTGAGAATTTTTGAGTTCTTTTGAGAGAAGGTGAAAACAGTCTGAGGAAAATATAGTAGATATAAACTCTAATCTTTGGACTAGAAATTAGAGGTTAAAAAAAATCACCTTTTACATTCATCTCCTAACATGGCATATATCAAGTTGGGGGCAAGCTCAGTGCCTGGGCACAACCTGGTACCATACTTTTCATAAAAATACATTTCAAGATGAATGTTTCCTAGTAATGATATGAACTCTCTTACAAGTGAATTTGCCTCTTATTTGACAAGATTAAATTCACTTTCGGAAATGCCGTGCATTTTCTGAAGCTCAAGCCTCTGAACTTACCTTGTTCTCCTCTGATGCATTTCAGACTTAATCAGCATATGTTAAAAATAACTGTCTAAGCACTTACATTCATGTTAAATATTTGATCCGTGTTTTGAAGCAAATATTGTTCAAATCTTGGAACTAGTTATAAAGTAGTACAAAAACACCTGGGGACATATTTCATGTGATACAGTCAATGACTCATGATACATTTGTATTTTAGGGCAATGACAACAAACAAATTGCAGGAAAAGAATTCTAGGCCAGGTGTGCACAGAGGCAGGATACTATGGTGACTTGGTAGATGTGGTTTACAGAGTCGAAATGTCTTTTAATTCAAATTCCTGAAGTTTGCCTCACATCTGTCTATCTCTCTTGACAAAATTAGGTTGTCATTAGTGCTGGATTATTTTAGTTCATTCATATGTGCAAAATGTTTTTAAAATGTGTTGAGTGCTTACACATATTAGATGTGATTGAAAGCATGAAATTCATCCAGTCCTTTTCTTTATAAAATGAGCCATAGCAATTTTTAAAGACAAAAGCAAAGAAACAAAAGTAGATGCTTGTTTATTTCCGAGTTTCCTTACCTCAGTCTTTTTTTTTTCTAAATAGAGATAACAGTACATGTGGATGAATTATGTGTATACATATGTGCTTTAATTTATATTTAAAATTTTCTGCAAAGAAGAAAATGAACAAATAACAGGAAGACAAAGCATACAGGCAAACCCTGCCTGGAAGGCTCAAGAATGTGATTGAGAGTGTGAGAAAACCCACTTGCATTCAAGCGACAGCAGGTGAAAACGCAGGAGAAAACTCTCAGCTTGGAATAGTACAGTTTAGGAACTGGTGGGTCCACTACATCTTGAAAGAGAACCAGGTACCATGGTCTAAGCTGCCAGTCAGACAGAGCCTGCAACACTTCAGTCCTGGGTAGGGGCTGTTTTTCAGTTTGTTATTTCATCAGTTTTTCATTATTCTAAGTACAAAATGACTGAAGACAGTGTTGCTTGTGAAGCTCCACATTTTGAGGGCTTATGGTGGAAGGCATGGAGGAAATTTGAAAGGGAATTTCCAGAAGGATCTTGTGGTAGAGCCAGACAGCTGAGGAGGAGGCTGGCATGAAAATACTCACTTTGGAAGCAGGTAGAAAAGAACACACTTGATGTATATTTTAGGAACAGGACATGGTTGTATATTCACTGTGAACTTTCAGATCCATCTTTTATAATGTCCTATACTCACTTGTTTCCCAAAGTCAATGAGAAGTTTAATGAACAGAATAATATAGGAAACTAAGGAAAGATTAATGCTGCCTCAGCCTCATGTAAAATTGCATGGTCCTGATTACATTAACAAGCCTTATTCATCTTTCTGTATGTTGGGATCAGGAATCACTGTCTTGAATATGTTGTTAAATTCCCATTTTAAGGACAGCGTGTTATTAGCAGTAACATTTAGGTTCTTATATTCTAGGTGATGCTTAGGGATCTGAAAGCAAATCTCTAAGACACCCACGGAAGGAAAAGATCTCCAACAAACCATGAATATTTACTGATGAGATTTTCCTAAGTATGGCAGTGATCCATTTGCATTTTAGAAGAAATTTTTTCCCCTTGCAATCTCTTAAAACTACAAAATAACATCTTTTAAGATTTCTTTGATGAATCAGTATTACTTCATTTTTTGTTAATCTCTATCAATTATGTTAGGGAATTTGGGATAAAAGATGCAGAAAGTTAAAACCTGATATTTTATTTGTTTTTGTATGCAGTAATGTTTAGAATAAAGACCAATTAGATGATTCAGAGGGTACAGCTCTTTCCACGCAAGCTGGCCCATCTGAGTTCCATCAGTGGAACCTGATATAGATATAAATAATTTACTTTGGTATAAATCTTGATTTATGAATTCAAATCTCAGGTCAACTATGTTATATGTATATGTACTTCTGATCTTGATTAAGATATTGTGATTATGCAGCTCATTTAAAAATGTAATGTATAATTAAAAATATAAGTTAATAGATAATTATCTCTAGTAGTTAAGTTTGTAGTCATGTTATACTTTCTAGATGCACATAAATATATTTCAGATGGATAGGCATTCTTTGTATCTTTCAAAACTACAGAATATGGTATTTAAAATGTTTTAATAACTTAAGGCTTTTCATGGCAATGAGACACGTCTGCTCCTGGCAGCACCAATCTACTTCAAGAGGAAGATGTGCATCAAAGAGGCTCCTTATGGAGTTGGTTAGCCATTTGGGCAAGAAACTGCTCTTGACTGGACTGATACATAAACTAGACATGACTTTGTTATGCTAAAAGATAAACTAGATATAAATAATGTAACTGTAATTCTTGCTTGATAACTGTTTTGTTATATGTAATTTTACTATGTTAAAGTTAAAGCCTTCCTTTTTGTTTAAACAGAAAAGGGGAAATTGTGCAGGAGGTTCTTCTGTTTATGTGCTGCTTTCAGAGAACCGCCACAGAGACACCAGGTCAGACATGCTAAATCTTTCCCGGTAAGCCACGACCTCGTGGTAAACACAGATTAATAGAAATGGGTTAAATCAAGATATGAGAGTTAGCCAATAGGAGGCTAGAGCTAATGGCCAAACAGTGTTTTAATTAATACAGTTTCTGTGTGATTATTTCGGTGTAAGCTAGCCAGGGAGCTAGGATGACAAGCAGCCCGCTCCTCCTGTTTCACAGGACCAGAAGCCAGACCTGCTCTCCTTGCAACAGGAACCCATAGAGGAGGTGAGAGAGGAGCAAGTCCACTGATTGTCCTCTCACCTCCTTTGGCATGCTGTGGCGTGGCTACTCCTAATTACACAGTATCCCACACTGATACCTCTGCAGAAATACTGTTGCATGATTGTCACCCCCCCACATAACACCCCAATTCGTATACACAAATAATATTAATAAATAAAATAAATATGTATTGGGAAATAAGAGTATTTGTGGAACAGGGATACTGATACATCATTGTCTTCAGATGGTTTTTAAGCGTCTCTCTGAAAGACTGAAAACTGTTCCCTATTCTCCTTACTTTGACAGCTACATGATAAAATTAGCCATGAAAACAAACATGGCAATTTTTGTTCAAATAAAGGGCACTGATAATGAATGTAGGATGAAGAAGTAGCATTATGTTTATCCATATTAGTTCTATTTTGAAAATCTTCCATGTCAAGCCAATCTGCCACTGAACACTCAGCGTTTCCGGCACACTCTACGTAAGAGAAAAATTCTGGAGTACAACAACTGTGTGAAGGTTTGACTCTGTGATTGCTTTATGGGTTTGTAATAACCCAAATCATCTGTGGTCTCTAAAACAGCCATTAAGGTTGTTAGATATTACAACAGATTTTCTGTTTATAATATTAGAATCTTCTAACATTTAAAATTCTTCTGGAGATTTTTTTTTCTTTCACAACTGCTTGGTAAAACATTCATGGGGACTGTCTGAGAAGCCATTGATAATGGCACTGGGACTTGTTTCCTCTGCATGTACTGGCTTTTTTGGACCCTAGTCTGTTTGGATGCTCACCTTCCTAGATCTGGAGGTGGGGGGGAACTTGAACTTCCCACAGGGCAGGAAACCCTGACTGCTCTTAGGGCTGGAGAGGGACGGGGAAAGGGAGTGGGGGGAGTGGGAGGGTATTGGGAGGAGGGGCGGAAGTGGAAACTTTTATAAATTAATAAAAAAAAAGAGCTGTTAAAAAAAGAATGCAACAAAATTGTCATTTCTTTCAAATGCTTAATTACCTTTTATATTATCATTATTATTATCATTATTATTAATATTATCATTATTAGTTTTAGGTTAAATACTTCTTTCATGCTAAATGTACAACATGGCCTTTGTAAAAGGAATTTAACCTTTTGATGAATGAATTTAGAACAATATTTTGTGGCTGGTGTCATTTTGTTTGGGGTTTTATTTGTTGTTTGTTATTATTGCTATTTTTTTAGTCAGGTTTTCATGAAGTCTGGGCTAGCTTTAAAATCCGATCCACTTTTTCTAGATCTTCCCAGTGTTAGAATAATCACACAACCGCTCAATCAACCCCTGCATATAAACTCTTTCTTTGCAAAGAGGGGCTGTTTGTTCATTATTGGGATTTCTTGAGAGACTATATCTAGTTGCGTATTTTGTTTCTTCAGTTATCTTGGTTTTCTCTTCAGTAAAAATCTTAACTGATGTTTGAATTCCCAAAATCTATTGCTCTTGTTTCATGCCACTATAAAACATGATTTCCTTTTGTAGCTGGTTTCTAAGAGAAAGAACAGTCACTTAGTCTTTTTTGTAAGCCTGGATTCAAGCTGAATTACTTCAGCCCCTTAGAAACTTTTAAAACAGAATCTATAATGTTTATTTTAAAGTCTAAGTAGTTAAACATAAGCCTTTTAAATATATCTTTTAGAAGCATTTAAATAGACATATTGAACTTTGGAGAGAATACACATGGGCACATTATCATAGCATAGTTGGTTCTGGGAATGTGGGGCCTTTTCTTGTCTCAGAAGCTGAATGCAGTGCTTTGCTAATTCCTGTCAGTATTTGTGCTCTGAATTATTGATTTTTGGCATGTCTCTTCTATTGTTCTACAGCATTTGCTGTTGTTTGCCCACGATTCCTTCACCGAGGGTTGAGTTTCTGTTTACTTTAGCATTTGAACTTCCTGTTTAACTGCATGTAGGCATTGTTTTCCTGTAATATAAACCTTATTTGGAAATTGTGGGAGAAGTCTCAGGTGGTTGTGGAACAGCAAAGAGACTATGGAGACTGACATCTCCTATCAGGAAGGCTACCCCATCCTCCTTAACAGTATGTATCCGAGGTGGGCCTGATTTGGCTTACCTTCAAGAATAATTATTTTGACTGGATTTCACAGTTCTACGAAAAGTTAAAAGAACTGTTAGAGGCTACAGACCCTCAGACACTGAACTTTCTATGACCTCTTATCTGCCGGAATAAGCAATTTGCTTTCCTATGCTTGCAGCTCTTCTGAGCATGAAACCCTCATACATTCCTGATAACCAGGTAGTGGTTTCTGGTGGGCTTGCAACGAAAACTCCTGAGTGTTATGGCATGGCCACTAATCAAAGAGAGCCCTATATTAGCTGCTTTGGAACACAATAAAATTGACATTATTACTTCAAGAGTGACACGTGTCTCTGTGTGTTCTTTACTCCCCAGACCCTTGCCCGACCGGGGGTTCCAGGTAGTGCAGGCGCCACAAGAACAGTGTGGGGAAATCCATAAGTGCCCTCTATATTGGTTTCATAATGGTGCTTTAGTGTATTTGTAGAAGCTCTGTTTTGGAAATTCTGTGACTGGAATTACAGATTACAGATCTTATGGACATGTTAAACTAGATCTTAGCAAAGGAAAAACAGGCTTACCAGCAGTGGTTGCACATGCCTTTAATGCCAGCACTCAGGAAGCAGAGATAGGTGGATGTCTTAGGTGGATGTCTGTAATTTCGAGGCCAGCCTGGTCTGTCTGTAGAGTGAGTTGTACAGGCTCCAAAGCTACAGAGAAACCTTGTATCAAAAAAAAAAAAAAAAAAAAAAAAAAGAAGGAAGGAAGAAAAACACAGGCTTTTGGCTTGACTAATGAGCTGAGCTCAGAGAAAACTACAGTGTGCTGGCGAGAGGTCGGGCGGGGAGATTGGTGGCTTCTGAGTCCCAATTGTGTTGAAAATGACAGGAGTTTTGTCAAAGCTATCAGAGGGGAGTGTCCCTGCCACTTTGTCTTTGGAAAGCTTTGCCTGGTTAGGGACAACACACTTCGAACCATCTACCCTTTGATTAATCAAACTGAAATGATTACAAAACTAATCGATCTCCCTGCCTTTAACACACAGTCATCTGTTAGCAGAAATAGCAGCCTTCACTGCTTAGCTCTCCCAATGGGGGAGGGGCTGGGTAGGCTAAGGGAGGAATCTTGGGACCTTAAGAGACTTCCTGTTGTTTTATAAATACCGCTATCATTAAAAGCACATAACCTGCAGTATCACATTTAAAAGTATTTTGATACCTTCCTTTCAAAAATTGGGTCTGTCTTGTGTGTTTTATATTCTGCATTTAAGACATTCGGTGTGGCGCTCTACTAGCTTGGTTAGGCTGCCAACTTGATGAATAGAGCAAAACTATGATTAAAATTCCTAATTCCAAAGCATCTTACCATTGGATCACTGAGCTCTGCAGAAGAGCTCCTCTTATCTTTTCTTCTTGTTGATATTCCATATTCAGCTGGTTAGTTTGTCCTGTCAGCTCTCCTTTGAAACTTATCTCAAATTTAAACATTCCTTTATTCTGCTATTCCTTCCTGATTTCTCCTCCTGTGCCTTTCAACTTGATCACTGCCATGGCTTTCTAAATATTAACCGATATGGTAGCTTTACCCACTTTCCTTTTCAAAATGCAATTACCAACTTATTAGTTCCTCACCATTTTTAGTAAGGAGTCTTTATCTTTTGTAAAACTATAAATCTGTGATAACATGACACAGCAACTTACTGTAATTGCTATGTTTATATTCTTATTGTTAGCAAACATGTGCTTGCTCTAGAAAGTTAATATATAACTGAGCATTAGTAGGAATCTAATATTAATATATTTAAATTCCCAATTTCAAATCTTTCTATTTTTTCCATTTTAAATAGAAACTTTCACATTATGATGGCAAGTACTTCAGTATGCCTTCTCTCCAAGAAGGAGTGAGGGGAGGAGGAGGAGGAGGAGGAGGAGGAGGAGGAGGAGGAGGAGGAGGAGGAGGAAGAAGAAGAAGAAGAAGAAGAAGAAGAAGAAGAAGAAGAAGAAGAAGAAGAAGAAGAAGAAGAAGAAGAAGAAGACAATGACCCATGGAGTTCAGGAGAACCTGTTTGGGTGTCATCAGTTTTGCAGCAATGGGCATCCTTTAAGACCTCAGAGTATCAAAGTCCTTATGTGGAAAACAAACATAATCTTCTATGAGATGCCCATAGGAAACAAAGGGACCACAGCAACTTTATCAGCACATCTCTCCTCTCTAGAAGGCATCCAGAAACAGTGTGCTCACTTTGTCCCAGATTGGTAAGAAGCATACCAAAGAACATCACAGAGTTAAAGGGGAAAAATATTCCTTAAGATATAACATACTCTGGGGAATGGGGTGTGCTAGTCAGTAATGCACTTTATACTGAGTTCTTTTCTCCTGAGCTCTCAGGTTGTGAGGCCCCAAAGAAACTCAGTATGAAAGGCAACAGTGGTGCCTATTTAACATACCAAAGCACACCTCTGGCTGCCAGGCTCTCTCAGCAACACAAGTGCTGGTTACAGTGTGCTGCCTTCTCTACTCCCCACCCTAGTCCCACGCCCTAAACCTCTCCACCTTCTGAGCTTTGCTTCCCTCCCCCCAGCTTCTTTTTTCTTATATACCCCAACCATTTTGGCCATGTGTTCTCTTGGTTCTTCTTCCCGTTCCAGTCCCCTCTCTCCTCTGTTTCTCTTTCAGTCTCTCTCTCTCTCTCTCTCTCTCTCTCTCTCTCTCTCTCTCTCTCTCTCTCTTTCTCTCTCTCTCTCTCTCTTTCCTCTCATGAACCTGTCTATTCTGCTGGCTGTGTTCAGTCTGGACTCTTGCAGATGCTGCTAACTCTTCTCTCACCTATAGCTTTGATAAAACCCTTCTCCTCCACCATACATAGGAAGAGGAACATTTTCATTCACCCACCCAACTCAAAATGCATATCATTGATAGGGGAGTTCAGCCAATCACATTCTGTCCATGGGGCGTGTTGCCCTAAGGCAAAAATTTATCTATAAACCTGGCGGGTGTGTTTCCCTGCCCTCTCTTGGTCCCTGCGTTCTCGGATGAACCTTTGGGACTGCGGTGTAAATTTGCCTTCTGTTTATTAAAGCTGTTTCTTTTATATTAAGCTAGTCTGATTGATTTTTAATTATCGATTGACCTCGCCACATCATATCATTTTTACCCTGCAAAGCTAATTTTAGGCCTTTAAGGTACAATAGTCAACTCATAATTTATAAATATTAAAGTCACAACAATAAATTGTCTTCTAGGCATCTACTCCTACTCCTTGAATGTTCTGGATCACATGATCATCTCTCAACAAGGCAAGGCCGTACCTTATTTTAGACTCCGAATAAACCTTGTCTATATATATACTCCAATAACCCTGGGGTCTATTATTGAGTTAGGAGAGATGCAGGCAGACATGTCCCAAGTGTCTTTCATAAGTTTTTCATGCTTCAGCTAATAAAATGATAGAAACAAGACTTAGAAACACCTGTTTCCATTTAACAAAAGGCAGCTATTTATCTCACCGTCTACCAAAACCTGTCCAAGCACAAAAACACTCAATATCTTAACTATACTACTGTAAAGTAGGAAGAGAAAGGTTAAAATGAAAGCTTATGTGCCAGTTTTGGCAAGTTACCACTTCATAATAAAGGACTGAGTTTTTGATTTTTATATTTTTCTACATAGTCTTTCAAAAAATTAAATAATACAGAAATAACTAGTTTACATAACCATGTTACTTGTTTCCTATTTACTATAGGTATCACAGGGTAATTATCTTCCCAAAACACAACGAGAAATCAATTTTTGAGCTTCTAATTTTTTGGGAAATCTTTCAACTAAATTAGTTCAGGGGGCAATCTGGGATTTAAGAAAGATGTGCTGAGTTGAAAGACTGAAACATCGCTTTGAGGATAGATGAGGATGAGGGCAAATACTTAGGTTAAGAAAGAAAAAAAGGCCAGTGCAGCAATTCATTATTGTAATTTGATAGCTAATCTCGACTACAACTGTGGTTAACTAAAACCTAAACAGCTGAGAACAGCTGTGAGGGGTTTAATTGTAATCTTGATTGGATTGTTTGAAGTGGAAGACCCATCCTAAATCAGGCTCATTTGAGCTGTGAAGATCCACCCTAAATCTGAGCCATACCTCTGGTAGCAGCCCACAAAAAAGGACACAGAAGCAGGAAGCTTTTAGTTTTGCCTGCTTGCCCTTATGTTCACTGGCAAGTGTTGAGCCTGAGGCATTTTTCGCTGATGTTAAAACATAAGTGCGTTGGGATTCCAACAGAGACTGAAAGCTGGCATCTTTCTAGGACTTCCCAAGAATCCAGCACCAGACTACGACTGTTGAGACTTCAGTCTCCAGAACTAAACAACTACCAGATCCTTGTCCTTTCCGTTAGGAGGCAGCCATTGTTGCACTACTCAGATGGCAACCTCTAAACCACTCTAATAAGAACCCTAATACAATAATGCCTCAAGATCAGGACATACCCAAACATAATAAAAGGAACTTGTAGCAAGTCTACAGTCAAATTAAATAGAGAGAAACTTAAAGCAATTTCACTAAAATCAGGAACAAGACTAGGTTGTCTACTCTTTCCATATCTATTCAATATAATACTGAAAGTTCTAGCTAGAGCAGTAAGACAACTAAAGAAGATCAAGGGAATACAAATCAGAAAGGAAAAAATAAAAATACCATTATATCAGTTTATATGGTAGTATACATAAGTGACCACTAAAATTCTACCAAGGAACGCATACAGCTGACAAACAGCTTTAGTCAAGTGACTGGATATAAGATTAACTAAAACAAAAACTTCAGTAGCCTTCCTATATACAAATCATAAACCAGCTGAGAAAGAATTTTGGGAATTACCGTACTTTACAATATCCTGAAATAATATAAAATATCTTGGTGTAACTCCAAGCAAGTGAAAAACCTGTATGACAAGAACTTCAGGTTTATAAAGAAAGAAACTGGAGAAGATATTAGAAGATAGAAAGATCTTCTATGCTCACAGATTAGTAGGATTAATGTAGTAAAAATGATCAGTTTTTAAAAAAGCAATATACAGATTCAATGCAATACCTATTAAAATCCCAACACAATTCTCTACAGACCTTCAAAGAATACTCAACATTTCAGGAAAAAAAAATCCTACAGCAATCCTATACAATAAAAGAGCTGTTCGATGTATCACCATTGCTGATTTCAAGTTCTACTGAAGAGATAATTGAAGTCAAAAGGTATGCTACTTTGGAGAGGAGATTCTGCTTTTGTTTCCACAGAAAACGAGAGGCTCTGGATTTATTCAGAGTTAAGAAAAATCACTTTTGACCAAGGGAGGCCACCTGAAAGATCTCCGACAGGAATAGATGGCCCAGATGTCTGAGTTCGTCATCCAGAACAGGTTCAAGACAGATGCCTGAGATGATCAAGACTCACAGGATACTCCAGTCAGAACTTGATTATAACTCTAAATTTTCTTTAGGTCCCCATAAGATCATCAGCGCCCCCAACCAACAGGAAGTAGCTTGAAATACTACGCCCACATTCCCAAACAATGGACTATGGGTATTTTCCTTTGTTTAAAAAAAAAAAGTGGGAGAATTATCTGTATTCTGTCAATCATGTATTTTAATAAAACGCTGATTGGCCAGGCAGGAAGTATAGGCGGGACAACCAGACAGAAAGTAGAGGCGGGGCAATGAGAATAGGATAAGGCTAGGGAGGAGGAAACTTCCTCAGCCACTCCTGCACAGACCACCGAAGAGGCAACATGTAAGCTGTCACACTGAGAAAGGTACTGAGCCCACGTGGGTAACGTAGATAAGGATAATGGGGTAACATAAGTTATAAGAGCTAATAAGTAGCCTGACCAAATGGGCCAATCAGTTTATAACCTTATGGAGTCCTGTGATTGATTTTCGTTGGGAGTTGCCAGTTGTGGGGTACCCGGCGGGACAGAAACCCCAACAGGCCGGCCCCCTCATGCTACAAGATATAGTCATAAAAACTATACGGAATTAGTCTCAAATCAGACAGGTAGATCAATGTGGCAGAATTGCAGGCCTGCTGTGGAAAATTACTTTAATTACGCAAAAATGCGTAACATCTGTTTATGCTGCAGAATATTGCTTTAACAGTGAAAAGGTGTGTTACACTTGTCTATGCTGCATTTGTTTAGCAACGTAAGGATGTGTTACATCTGCTTGTGCTGTACTTGTTCAACAGCCCAAAGATGTGTTGCATTTGTTTCACCTTGCCTGCCTAAGGCACATGATTGGTCTAATAAAAAGCTGAACGGCCAATAGCTAGACAGAAAAATAATAGGTAGGGCTGGCAGAGAGAGTAAATAAGAAAAATCTGGAAAGAGAAGAGAGAATAAGAAGAAAATGAAGGAGAGAGAAACATGCACAGGGGCAGAAGGCAGGCATCCTCCGGCACACATGGGAAGCAGTGAAAGTAAGATATACAGAAGAAAAGAAAGATAAGAAGCCCCAATGCAAAATGCACAAGAAGAGAAACAGGTTAAGTTAGAAGAGCTAGCAGGAGACAAGCCTTATATGTTGAGAAGTTTGAACACTCAGTCCCTAGTGAATGATACTATTTGGGGAGGCTGTGGATCTTGGGCAGGTAGAGCTTCCATGGAGAACATAGGTCAGTAGGGGAGGACATTGGGTGGGATTTAGATCTAGGATGTACTTTTTCTCATCTCTCTCTGATCCTCAGTCCCAACACAAGAGCAGGTGGCCTCATAGTTCTGTGGTCACAGTCTCAATACAATCTCCAAACCATGCTGTCCTGCCATAGTGGACTATAATCTCTCAAATGCGATCCAAATCAAGCTTTCTTCTGTTAAATCCCTTTTGGAAGATGTTTGACAGGACATTATGTAAAGTAGTAAATACTGGATCTTTAAACAATCCGTCGCCCAAGTTATAAGACATTAGAAAATAAATCTCTCTCTGTGCGTGTTGTCAATGGGAAAAGAAAGAAAGCGGGCATCACTAAGTATATGAAAGTATACTTATTTGTAGTCTCTCTGTCTCTGAAAATGTTTTCTTTCTCAAATTTGCAACAGGCCAAAATAGACAGCTTGATATTAAACTGAGGATAAAAGTCATTTTTGTGTGAAATATCAAAAGACCATATGCTCATAGTGTAAATATAGAGGACTGAAATATATGAGAAGATATGTTATAAAAAAAGTGACTTAAGAAGGGAAAAATGAGGGGAAAACACAAGAACCAATATCTATGAAGTCTAATATATTAAATAGTTACTGTTCCCTAAGTAAGCATGCCGAATCATTTTCAACTGCCTTTAAAATATGCTTCTGTCCTCCAAATGCTTTACTGACAATGATGCTGTTACTTTTGTGGTTTTCTTTTAATTTATTTATAGTAAGATCCTAAGTGTCAAAAGTAAATAATTTAAGGGGACTCACCAAACTAATAAATAATTTCAAGAGTTATCTTCTTGAATGCTTTCCTTGGTGAGAGTGTCCTATGTTTTATTGTCTGTTACTGTGGCTGAGTTGAACTTTGGCATCATTCTCAATAGTACATACCCATCCCTGCTTGATGTCTCCATGTGATGGCTCTTTCATTTATACAATAAGCTACATGTTGGGACAATACTCATAAAACAAATGATCTACTGCAAATAAACCTTTGCATTTTTGCCATATATCCTAGCTACTTGCAGATGGTTTTCTTAGCTGTGCAGAAAGGATACTGGGAGCTGAGAGGGTCTGCAGCATTTCTCTTGATGTTTTAGGGGCCTCAGGAGCATAACACAAATGCAAACATGTGAGTGAAATACTCCCTGGTTCCTACGACTCTTGCTTTACTTACCTAAAAATTACAGTAGAGTGGTTGTATGCAGGCCTACAGGCTGACAAGTGGCTCTCGAAGATAAAAAGAACTAAGAGCTGTTTCCTCCCAAACAAAACAATAAATGTACTGTCTGGAAATTATGGCTGCCTGGGGAATCAGAGGCTAATTGTTTGATTTTCAAAGAGTATTGTCAGGAAGGAGCATTGGTTTCATGCTTAGCCCTGAAGTGGGATTTTTTAAGTCTACAAGTACGACGTCTAATCTCACAGAGGTGAAACAAAGGGGCTTGTATATAATGGAGATAGCATCTTATGTGAGAGAAGCCCTCCAGTACTATACAATCACTAGGGTTTGTGTGAGATGGCATGGAGTGTATAAATAAAGGATAATGTCATTGTGAGTTTATAAATAACATCATTTACTAAGATTATCCTAGAATAAATGTGCAATATTTAGCAAGAACAGGACTGTCTAACTCTGGTAATGTTGCGGAAACAGCTCTCACTTCAAAAGAATTAATGATTCAATTTATTCTGCAGTATGTATGGGTGACTGTGGCCCAAGATCACATATTTAGGTTACCCCAAATAATCCATATCAGAAGCAGTATCAGGAAGTTTTAACCAAACAAAAAGTCACAAATCAAGACAACATAAAAACATCGGTGGGCACATCAGAGAGGCAGTTGCAAAAAGATTTCCACAGGCCTACAGTGTTATCTCGAGACATCCTTAGCTTTGGGGTTGGTGGAAGCTAGTGGACTGCTACATTGACAGATTTCAGAAAGGTTTTTATCTACTAGTCACAAGACGTTAGTTCTGAGACTGAGGTCGGCAAGAAATTCCAGAACCAGTCCAAGACAAGGCAATTAGCTTCTGGACCTGCAACATGTCTACCTCTCCACAGCTCTGTGGTTTTAATCCATCATTCTCTGCAGATACAGCTTCTTTCCAGGAATCTGTTCCCAGCAGTAACCAGGATGGAATTCCAGAAGAGACAGCAGATAGAATCAACCTTTACCTGTATCATTTCCATGAGTGTCTAATTTGTGTATTTAATGTGAGTTGAGGAAAATATAACTCATCTGCCTCTGCTATTTGCCCTATAAAACAAAGTTGCTAGTATCTGTGGTAGTCTAACAGGAATAGCCCCCATAGATCCATATATTTGACTGCTTGATCATTAGGGAGTGGTGTGACTTGGCACAGACTAGAGGGTATGACCTTGTGAAAGGAATTATGTCTCTGGGAGTTGGATTTGGGGTTTCAAAGGCTCAAGCTAGACCCAGGGCCTCTCTTCCTGATGCCTGCAGATCCCGATATATAACTCTCTGAGCTTTTTCTCCAGTACCATATCAGCCTGCATGTGCCCATGCTTTCTGTCATGATGATAATGGACTAAACCTCTGAAACTGAAAGAAAACTCCACTATAACTCAACTATAAGAGTTGCTATGGTGCTGTGGGACAATGGTTTTGCCCTGTAAAGAGTTGTTTCTTGTACTTGTTTAATAAAATGCTGATTGGTCAGTAGCCAGGCAGAACGTAAAGGCAGGGTGACCAAGCAGGAAGTAGAGGTGGGGCAATGAGAACAAGAGAATTCTGGAAGAAGGAAAGAGGCAGTCTGCAGTTGTCACCTAGACACAGAGGAAGCCAGATACAGAGCAAGCAAGATGTGACTGCCTTACCAAAAAAGGTACCAAGACACGTGGCTAACACAGACAAGTATTATGGGCTAATGTAAGTTATAAGAATTAGTTAATAAAAAGCTTGAGCTAATGGGCCAATCAGTTCATAATTAATGTAGACCTTGGTGATTCTTTGGGGCTTAACAGTTGCGAGGACCAGATAGAACAGAAACTTCTGTCAACACTGTGATCGTAGTATCTCTTCAAAGCAAGAGAACACCGACTAAGAAAGTGCCTTTGGATGATTTCTCTGTCCTTTGCATGGGACAAGCTTTGTATGCAGTTTAGTTAAATGACTATTTGACCCTTATCTTTGGCAAAGGGTAGGAAGATAATACAAGGGAAAATAGAAATCTACACTATACATTACCATAAAAATACTCTTTGAGCCAAGTGCAAGGTCTATTCTTCCCAGTTTCCGACTTTTATTTTTCTGTGTCAAAGTTAAAATCTCTTTTATTTAAACAGAAAAGAAGAAATGATGTGGGAGGTCCTTCTGTCTATGTGTTGCTTTTATTGATTAATGAATAAGGAAAGTGCCCTGGCCTGTTGATAGGGCAGATTAGAAGTCGGTGGAGAAAACTATACTGAATGCTTGGAGAAAGGAGGCCAAATCAGGACAGAAGCCAGGTAGCCCTGCCAGAGACAGACATGGGAACTTTACCCAGTAAGCCACAGCCTCGTAGCAATACACAGATTAATGGAGATGGGTTAATTCAAAATATGAGTTATCCAGAAATACACTCAAGCTATTGACCAAAGAGTATTGCAAATAATTTAGTTTTCATGTGATTATTTCAGGGCTGAGCAGCTGGGAACAAACAAGTGGCCTCCTACAACATTTATAATCTAATGACATTACAGAATTACCCAGCACCTGAATTCACAACAGTTCTGGTCCCCTACTCAACATCAAGGCAGTTAGCATTCCAGCTAAGTGTGACTCATTCCCCACCTCCACTTAGCTAAGGAGCTATTAAAATTTAATGTCCATAAGGAGAGGGAGTGTCAGGTTTTTGTTGTTTGTTTGTTTTTTTGAAAGAGGTAGTCCTTGTAGTTCCTGGATGCTTCAATGGATGACCCCATTACCATAAAGTCCAGCAATAATGAGAAAAGAAAACTGAACTCAGTAAGTTATTTAAAAACAACAACAAAAATAGAGGAAATGAAATTAGGAGGAAGCTGCAAGGCCTAAGGTGTCCATCTAAGAGATGTTAGGGGAGATCTGGAGGTAAATATAATCAAAATACTTTGTAGACCTATATGAAAGTCTCAAAGAATTGATAAAATAAGATTAAAAAGTCAAATCTAACCAAACAGAAAATAGATCTAATATACAGATTTATCTTTTTAATAAATTCTTCTCAATTTGTGAAATTCCAACCATTTGTTGAGACATCTCCTTGCAATTTTCTTAATAAAGTACATATACTTCAGCAAAATGAATTTTAAATTGAGGTTATTTAGATGGTTAGAATAATAGTATGGTCTTTAAATTACTTTAATCATTTTGTAGGTAAGAATCAGAAAAGTGAAGATCTCCTTTATTGGAGTGCACAGAGACTTTCTTATCTCAGTAGGAAAAGTGATTCATATAAATATATAAAGGAAACTCTGAGAGGTAACCCACTTTGTTAGAAATAAATTCAGAATGTCTTCAACTGAAAAGTAGTAAAACATCATTTCTATTAAGTTTTTATAAGCATTACCAGATTACCCAGCTTACCTGTTAAATCCCTAGGATTTATAAGTCAAATTTGAAAATCAATTCTACTAGGACCTGACACAATTTACTACTGTCTCTTTTATATCCTTGACAACCAATGACATTGATATTTCTCAGCTTAGTTAATGTGTTAAAATCTCACCTAAAGTAAAAAAAAAATGCAATCTTTAGGTATAAGGGCAGATAAAACTTAACTCTTATTTAGCTGGATATATACCATACATGCCTTAGTGTTTGTTAACCACTGAACCATTAGAGATGTGTGTTGATTTGAATGAAAATGACTTTGATAGGCTCATGTACTTGTATGTTTGGTTTCCAATTGTTGAAACATATTGGGAAAGATTAGTAGATGTGGCTTAGTTGGAGGAGGTGTGTCAGTTGTTATTGTCAACATGCCTCTGCTCCACTACCATCATGGATTCTAACTTTCTGAAGCCTTAAGTCAACTATACACTTTCCTTCATAAGATATCTTAGCTTCCTGTCATGACAGAAGAGACATGTTAGAGATAGGAGTTCACTTTATAAATTAAAACTACTTCTCTGAACCTCTTCAGCTGTATAATATGATGAATTTATTTATGTGTCTATTTGTTAGTATATAAGATAGCCTAAACTCCTTTTCTGCTTTTGAACTAAACCTCAGGCAATTTTTTCCTGCCTCCTTTGTCTTAATTTCAGAATTTACTTTGAACATGTTCAGTTTTAATTTTATTCTTTACCTCCTTGAGATTTAAATTACAATACAGAAATAATCTAAGGGTCATCCACCTAAAATGTTATTATTAAAAGTGATCGCTTTCTCCTTCACTGTTCCTCATAAGGAAGAGTTAAGAGACCAATTTCAGTAAGAATCAATTTGTTAAGCCAATGATGACTGTTGAGTAGACATTTAAACATTGTCATAGAAAAAAGAGCCTCACTTCCTCAAATAAGTCCCCCTAGAACTGTGGGTGAACTGGGTTCACCTTGTTGCAAGTGAGGGTCTAAGGAAAGGACTCATGAGTGACAGTAAGAGGAAGTCAGAGGGTTCATGTAAAGTAACATGAGAGAGAGAGAGAGAGAGAGAGAGAGAGAGAGAGAGAGAGAGAGAGAAAGAAAAAGAGAGAGAGAGACAGGGATTGGAAGGAGAGTGAAGGACAGAGAGAAAGATGAAAGGATGAGAAGGAGGGTGAAAGACAGATAGCGGGAGGGAGGGAGACAGAGAGAGAGAGAGAGAGAGAGAGAGAGAGAGAGAGGGAAGGAGGGAGAGACAGGGATGGGAAGAAGGAAATACAGAGGAGAGAGAGAATTTATGTACAATACCATCCAGGAAACAGATGTTCATATATAATTGTAAGTTTTATACAAAACAAAGACAATACATGGACAAAACTTCAAATTACTAAAATACAAATGAGATACAAAGAAAACAATAAAATGGTAAGAATATAAATGCAAAAGAGGTTTTGACATTTGAAGGCAAAAAATATATAGTACAAAGAAATATCCAAATTACAAATTGAGTCTATGAAATTTTATAGAAATCAACATAGTCCATCAAAAACTGGCCCACAACAAAGAAAGGAAAAATGTAGATTATATAATGCAAATATACACTTGATTTTGCTATGAACTTAGAACAATTCAACTAGAATTCGTGGCACATGCATATAGATATGTTAATTATAACTAGTATTAATGATGTGCTTGTTCCTTGGAGACAGAAAAAGTATGAAAAACATAAAAGCAAAACTAAAAACAATTAAGTTGAAACAAGGTAAAAAGACAGAAAAAACTGATAGAATTTGAGACATGAATGAATTCGTTTCACTAGATCTGCTTCATATCTTTCTGACTGAGAGTCAAGAGGTCTAACATAATGGACTCAACCATTTTAATGCTACCTGAAGAAGAGACATAATCCTTTTTCTGAAACATTGTCATCACAAACATCATCATCACCACCATCAATATCATTTTAGTCAAGAATATTTAAATGACTAGTGAGCCAAAGATAATAAGACTCTCTCCCCAGTACAAACTAATTTAATGTGAATCTTCTCAGCAGCTCTTTCTCATCTGTCAACATAGACAATGAATATCATAAAACACTGCAAGTTTATTTGTAAGTGGAAATTCTGTGATTAAGAAAAAATGTATTCCAAAACTTTTTTCTTGACTTAGTCTTTAAACGTCGCATAATCTTAACTTACATGCTATCCTTAGAAGAATGTAACTCCAGAAGCCAGTGCATTGCCCAGTAGTTGATAAGGCTTTTGAGTCACCATTTCTAACAACTTCTGCTTGACTCCATAAATCTGCCCTTAGCACTACTTAATAAATACCCACCTTGATTCCAACTGATATTTCATGAGAGTCTTTGCTGCATAGTAAGAGCTGTACGATAAGAAGATATAGATCAATGAGGTATAAAGTATATATAGTCCTTCAGAATGAAGTCATTAAATTACTTTTATTGACCTAATTTAACAAAATGTTTATACAGTGTCTTTTCTCTATTTCTTGTTTAGATTTTATTTTAATTCATTGAATTGATTGTTTCCTCAGACAGTTTCTTACATAGCCCAGACTTCCTTTGCTCCATAGTGAAATGATGACCATGTACTCTTGATCCCATAACTTTACCTCCCATGTTCATGATTACAGACATGCACCATCATGTCTGACTGTTTAATATTGTTATTAAATGTCATTATCATATAAGCTACAATGAAATCACATAGTAAGTAATTTTAAATTTTCATTTTTATGTCTTCTCTTTGTAATAATAGATTGGATTTATTTTGCAAACAACTATTTTCCTAAGCTTTCCATAGAAGACATTTCCATTAAAATATTCTGTATATTTCATGTACTTTGAGATTTCAAAAATAATTTTGTTATTAATGTGTTATACAATGGTTATAGAGATAGAAATATAATTTTCATAATTTTTCTTGTGTTAAGTATATAAACATTTAAACTTTTTATTAGTAATTTTGGAGAAAATCTTTAATTGCAGATTTCATGAGTTATTGTATTTCGGATGGAAGATCTATTTTAGAATATGGTGCTTTTTCTGGATAGGTGCTGAGTAACCAACGTTGTCTTTATGCTGTATATCAAGTTACTATAGTAATTAGACGAGGTTACATGAGAGGTTGATGCCTTAAGTTGGTGAATATAAGTATTTTCATTCAGTCTCTACCAAGTGGAATTCATCTTTATTATAGTCATCCTAACGTATAAAACATTATGCATTTATGGATACGTAAAGCATGTGTTCCATTCTGATGTTAAAAACATGGGAACAAGGGCCACCAACTATTGAATTTTGAGAACCTCTTTCATGTCTAACCTGCAAATTGAAATGCCTCTAAGTACCAATCATGAATCACACATGTAGAAACACAACTAAGTACTAAAAATGTATATTTTGACTTTACCAGTGTACTTCTCATTTTACACTTTTCACGAAGCCATAAATTTATTCCCCCCAAAGCATTTATTTTTAAAATGCTGTTGTTTTACACACAGAGAAAACTTGAAGATAATCCTTGGGCCCATGACAATGGTAATGATAACTAGCCAGAACTTGAGAAAATAAGCATAAATGCTTTTTCTTAAGTCTTTCTGATGATTATCATATACATGATGTGAAATGTCTGCCCACTGCATCAGCTAAAAAAAATCATGTGTAGACCAATTATTTAACAGATAAACTATAAACTAAGGCCCAAGACTGCTTTACTGCCCCATTACAATTAACATAGGATTAGTTTCTCTGTTTATATTTTGTAGCTTTCTGTGTATATTAGCTTGTTTTATATTACCAATATTTTGATATTACTTTCTTGAACCTAAGTTTTTCATTTATTCAAAATTCTCCCAAAAGAGAGATCACTTCTATATGACAACTGAATCGGTAGCTATATTTCAGTAAGAGTGAAGCCCAATGAGTGTTGCCCAATGAGTATGGTACCTTGCCGTAATTTTCCACACTATAATACCCTAAAGTTCTAATAATAAAACCAAAGTTTTTATTTTAGTAGAAGTAAACATTTTTACCCATTAAACTAGAAAATTACATATTTTAAAGTTTGAAGGTTGTCAACATTGATGGGTGAGATGTATGTGATTTTAAGATTGTATAGCTCATTTTTAAAAAGAAAATGGTTCATTTTGTGAGTGGGGCAGAAATCTATGTAGATACTATAAACTTTGATTGAAAGAAGCAATCACCATACCAAAATAAGCTATTTTATATAACCTCAGCAAAAGGAAATTTTGATTTTCATCTTTTGATTGAAAATGTATTTCTTGCCTGAAATTTTCTGATTGGTATTGAAAAATTCATCGCAATTACAGTTTGAACTAAGAAGCAGCTTAGAAAAATACAGCTGCTTTTCCATTTTTTCATTTTGATGATCATGGGTGTTATTAGCCTGTAATCCCTTAGTTAAAATTTTTATAATGGGCTGGTTATATTATATCAAGAAAATCGGCTTTTCAGATGCTTTCTTTGAAAGTTGAGCAGGAGTATTTGCATAGTCATTGGTAAACTAACTATAGAAGCAGGACTAAAATCCAGATTTATTTGGGGTTAATTTATGATGGCCTATTGTAGTAGGAGGCTACTTGTTTGTTTCCTGGCCAACTGGCATCTGATACCTGGAATAATCACACAGAAACTGTATTAATTAAATCAATGCTTGGTCAATTAGCTCTACCTTCTTAGTGGCTAATTCTTACATCTAATTTTAATCTATCTCTATTAATTGGTATATTGCCACGTGGCTGTGGCTTCCTGGCCAAATTTTGGCATGTCTGTTTCTCGCAGTAGCTCCATGGCTTCTCCTGACTCTGCCTTCTTTCTCCCAGCATTCGGTTTAGTTTTCCCTGCTTAGCTATATTCTAACTTTTCAGGCCATTCCAGTTTCTTTATTAATCAATGGTATTCACAGCATACAGAGGAGAATCCCACAACAATGTATATTTCCTTTTTTAAAATTTTAATCATGAAAACATTCTGACAGATTCATGTTTTTGTTTTGGGACGGGTTTTGTGTCTTCCTCCAGAATGTCTTTGACTTTGAGGCAAGGTACATGCAATTCCATCTGTAAGATATCACACACACACACACACACACACACACACACACACACACACTCACACCAAGCTACTTCTACACATGACTTTCATGAGGGAGTTATTGCAATGATCAATCAGCACAGCATTATCTGCCCTTTAAGCATTATCTGTTTCAAGTTACTTATTAGTCACCAGCATTTGTCAAAACTCCACCATTCCTTACTAAAGTGGTACTCAGCAGTCTTTGAATCCAGTACTGTAGTCTGAATGTCTCTAACCATTTCAATCATTTTATGACATTTCACTGAAGGAGTGAAAATCGTGTTCCCTTCAATTAGTTGAGTTCTGCTGCCTCACATATCTGAAATGTGTCCATCTGAGTATGTCAAGTTCTCAGCTACTGGTTTGTATTTTATGCAGCATTTGGAATTTTGTTGTATAATAGAAAATTTTAAATTCCTTTTATGACTAGGGTGTATTCATTTTAACTAATAACTTCACTTGTCTATGCTAGGTGAATGCTATAGACCTTGAAGCATGTATGTTTTGAAATAAGCTGTTATTTATGTGTAATGCTGCTGGGATAACTGTCCTTCCCAAGGAAGAAGTTTGGATAGTTGTTGGGTGACACTAGGAATTTCACAGAGAGTTCAATTCCTTGATGAGATTATGGGTGCAAACTGTGAAGTATATGCTTTCGTAATTATCATGATCACACTGCTCTTTCCTTGTAGTGCAACAATAATGATTTCGGCAGAGAGCAGATAAACATTAGCTTCATTTTTTTTTTTTACACACAAAATCCATGGCACTTCCAAAAAGTCCTAAAATTGTTCCAGGATTAGTTTTGACTTGGATAAGAATGCCTATGGATTCAGAACGTGGCCAGCCCTTCCATAATTGCCCAAATGCCTACTTTTTCTTACATTTCTTACACTATCTGAATATACAGATCTTGGGGTGATTGCACATCAGAGGCCACTGACACATGTACACTTTTATATTGCTTGACAATGAAATTGTGACACAGATTCTAAGGAGGTCAAAGATATAGTGTATATCAGTCACCCTTAGCTTCCCACTGTAACGCTGACATATGACATGGATATTACAGATGCCCAGCTTTCATACTAGCAATCAGTGGCTCTTCCTGTCTCATTCCCATCATAGAACACTATCATTTGATATTATATGGGTCCTGAACGTCTCCAGATGCCTGACTTTCACAGTAATTAGTTAGAGGCTCTCTCTGCTGCATTTTCATCATGACTGACTTCAATCGTCTAAATATGTGTCAGATTAGTGGTGATCATACTGTATCTACTTACATCATACTTTACAAACAATTTGGATTGCCAGCTGAGCAATCCACATATATGTGCATTTCTCATACAATATAGTGTTTATTGTATACAATACAATGTTGTGTTTATTGTCACACACATACACACACATATATACAATATGTTATACACAATAAATGAATTGATTCTTCTCTCTATATATGTATTTATGCATGTATATTTAGGTATTCTTGCGAATATATTTGTTCACAAAATGCATTCAGTCCACTTTTTGATGTGTAGTATTTACTGATGTGAGTTAATTACTTAGGAAATGCTTTTTATAATTAATGAATAAATGAGCACTTAGTTGTCACTCAGCTGGGAAAATAAGAAAGCACCTGCTAGATGAAAGCTGTGATCCCAGCAAGACCCTAAGTCCATTAATGTTCCTCCAAGAAAAAAACAAGAAAGAAACCAGTTCTCATTTCCGTGGAAACCATGATCTATTACTAAGTTTAAGAAATGCTTTGAACACAGCAGAAAAAAGCAAAAAATAGCCAATTATCAGCATCCTAACTATTAGAATGAGGTGCAAGCATAAACAGGCCATATTTACCATGTGCATGTATATACAAGAACATGTATATATGTGATAAAGATGATTTATGAAAATTATTTTTGCCCTATATTTAAAAAAATGTGCTATTCAGCCCCTCTCCTGCAGTAAGATTTTTGCTGTACTGCTTCATCAAGAACAAACTATCATCAGCTCTTCACAAGGCAATGACTGAAAATTTCCAGACACCAGATATTTCAGGGTTTAAATTGTTTGATGATCTTAGCTCAAGGCTAGATTACTTAGATATATCAAAATAATTTAAAAGGTCTGCTTAAACATGCACACACACATTAGTGTGAGATGTGTGGTCTCCTGCACTGAACTTAGATTGAAGTGAGCCACGTTCTATGTTCAGAATACTGAAAAGAGAAAATCAGGTGTCTCACCCAAGGGGGGGTGACCATAGAAAATGTGACAACACAAGGCTTCCTCAGCCCCACATCTGACTTGCAAACTAAACCACTAAAACTTCTAGTACTTCAAAGTTATCCCATCTTTCTGCAAAAAATCCAAGTTAATATTGTCTTCAGAAAAGAGTGCTTGCAGCCAGAACATGAGTTACCTGCCTACTACAAGAGAGTGCTTGGCCTCCAAATGCTGGCTCTCAAGACGCTACCGAAATGTTCCTTGCTAGCTTGTCCTCACATCAAGGAAGACCGGTGGCATAAATAGTCAAATATTTGACCATATTCTTAAATTTTTTGTTTACTCTTTTTGCTTGAGTTTGTATTTTAATTACAACAGTTCCCATTCTCTTTCCTTCCTTCAATATCCTTTATTCCTTCTCTATCAAGTCTCTGTTTTCATCCATTGTTATTACATGCACATTTGTGTTTGTATATGGATATGTATTCCTAAATATAAACTGTTGAGTCCACATCATATTATTTGTATATATGTTTCCAAGGCTGACCATCTAGCACTTGGTTGCCAATTGGTGTGCTCTTTCTGTGTGGAGGAATACCTCTCCCCCTCTCAGCTTTACTGAGTTCTTTATATCTTTTATTTTTTTGTGTAGAGTTGAGGCTTCCTGGGATTTTCTGCATGATGGCTGGCATCTTTGTTGATGTCCTTTTTCATCCATGTTTGTGGTTGGGTACTCATGTTGGTGAGGCTTTATGGGCGTATATCTTCTAATGTTATTAGGATATACAATCGCACAGTGAAGTCGCCAATCCTCTGATTTTTATAATCTCTCTATTCCACCTTCAACAGTGTTCTAGCCTTAGATGTGGCTTTGTTTAGTAGATGTAACCATTGCAACTAGGCTTCACAACTCTGCGTACTGATTTGGTGTGGTTTTCTACAGTGATCACTCTGCTGAAATTTCCTTGATGAAGATAAAATCTATGTTTAGCTATGGGTATGAGAATAGGTGTGGATTGTTGTTGGAGAGTACAATGCTTTAGTAAATCAGTCATAGATTCTCCTCTGATGAGCACAATTTCACCAACATTGATCAATTAGCTAGATTTCCAGTAGCAGGCATAATATGAACAGGGCTGAAATCCAGTTAGAGAGCAGTTAGTGCCTGTCAAGCTATGTGTACTACTATTATACTCTTAGGGTCATCAGGCTTGTCATTGATGTGGTTCACAGGCATCACAGCTAGGTGGGACAATTGGTTTCCTCCTGCCTGTGGAAGTTTAGATGATGCCTTCTGGTACCATGAAAGCTAGTCCTCATGGAGGGTAGATTCAACAGCATGGTTTAGGACATCTAAGCAACAATGTTAGTGAGACCCTGTGATGGATTGAATGAGAATGTGCTACATAGACTCGGATCTTTGAAAAACTGGTCACCAGTTGGTGGTGTCCATTTGAGTGGCTCAGGAGATACGGTCTTCCTGGAGGAAGTAGATGACTAGGGACAGCTTTGAGGTTTTTAAAGACAAGTATCATTCCCAGTTTTCTTGCTGCTTCTTGCTTGTGGTTCAGGATGTTAATTTTCCTTTTGGTGGTACAGCTGCCATAACAGTTGATCCCCCAATGATCACTCTTATTGCTCTGGAATCCTAAGTGCAAATAAACCTTCCTTCTATAAGCTGCTTTGCTCATAGTGTTTTGTGTAGTAAACAAACCATAACTAATTTAGTTTATTTCATAGGTAAAAAGTGGAAGATCCCATTATAGGCATCAACTCAGTGGATGTCAGTCTTATAGAGAGATGCACGCTGTAAGAAAACCTATCTTCACAAGAAATCATCCCAATGGAAGAATAGCTTGAAATTAAAATGTTTCCCTTATTTCTCTTCTTCTGCTTCTCTTGCTTTCTTTTACTTTATTGATTCTGTTTGTTTTGAGTTTTATGGAGATGGTGTTGCATGTGTTTCAGGCTCACCTTGAACTTGCTATGTAAACTAAGATTGCCTGAAACGTCTGTCCCTAGTTTCATTTCTGTTACTGTGACAAAATGCCATCTCAGAAAATAATGTAGGGAAGAAAAGGTTTATTTTGCTTACAATTCCATGTGACGACATGGGAGCTGTAGCAGTAGAACCTTGAGACAGCATTCACACCAAACCCACAGTCAAGGTCAGAGAAATGGATGCATGCCTCGCTTGCTTGTGCTCACCATAACTTCTCTCCTCCCTTTACAGTTTAGACCCTCATGATTACATCCTAATGTAGCCCATAATGAACTGGGTCTTGGCACATTTATTGACAATCTTTTACAATCATTTTTACTGGTCAACTCAGTGTAAACAATCCTTCATTAGAACTATCTTCCCATGTAATATGAGGCTGTATCAAGTTGACAGTTACATCCATCGCAACTTCTCGTCCTGTGGCATCTGTCTTTTAGGTGCTAGGATTAAAAGTGTGCACCACTTTGGGTAGTTTATGTAGGGCTGAGGATGGAACCCAGGACTTTAGGATGCTAGAAAAGCAAAGTTTTAGTTCTTTTAAATTTTTCTTTGTAATTTAAATAATTTGGGGTGGGAGTACATGTGCAATAATGTGTGTGTGTGTGTGTGTGTGCACATGCGTGTGTAGTTCACAAGACAACTTGTAAGAAAGAGTTCTTTCTTTCTGTCATTGGGTCCCAGGGATTGAATTCAGTTTGTTAGATTTGAAAGCAACTGCTTTTAACTATTGAGCTATCTTGCCAGCCCTCAAGTGTCATTTCTTTCAAAACAAACTTCTAGTGTTGAAGTAAAACAAAAAACTATTAATATTTGTAGAAAGTAGAATATATAGTGTTTTTTAACATCCACACAACAGGCCATATTGTATCAACAATAGGAACATTCAAACCTTGCCATTATTAAAAAGCAAAAGTTTAGTTGCCTTAATACTACTGAGATATTCCATTTACTTAGAATAGCAGTTCATTTTTTTTTTTCTGCAGAGAGGCAGACAGTAAATATACTAACTGGAGAGCTCAAAGAATTGCAATGAGGCTATACACTGATCACGTGCCAGAGACAGGATGTGAACAACTGAGTTGGGCATTTCTTCAATAGAATTTGTTCACATAAATAACCAGCAGCCCAGATTCACCCAAAGGAACACAGAAGAGACCATTCCCTTTGTCACATTGAGAAACAAGGTACCCTCCATGGTCTTTCAACATCTCATCTGGGGCTTTGAATTAAGGCTCAAGATGTTTTTTTTTAATCATAATAAAGTAGAACTGGTATTCAATCTTGTGATGTCTAACAATTAGTTTTATTTTTATCAGAGCTCAGAAGAATATTGTTATCTTCCACGAGTTGATTTAAATAATTGTGGTTAACTTTCATCATTATAGTTGCTGTAGAGTTAATTTTCAGTAACTGTTCTTAGGAATAATTAGCTCAGGTACAGTCCCAGTTGTACGGACACAATTGTGGAGGGTATGTCATACACAACATGTATAGATATGATAGTTACTTGCTCTCCCACTCTATCCTGAAAGCTGGCAGAAGGTAGCCATGCTACTGATGAAAGCCTGTGGGCGACAAAGCCATAAACTCTTGATGTTGCACCTACACAGAAATGCGGCTGTAATACACTGTGACATTACATTAAGAAGGCATTTTCAGACTTCACAGTCGTGTAGTTTATGTATTTGCTCCTGCTTATAGGCAGGTGTTTTACAGCCTGCTGATTGCTCGGGATGTTGCAATCACAGGGCCTGAATTTCTATGCACGTGATAGGACGGCTCAATTGAGAACACACAACTGCTTCCTTCTTGACTGAAAACAGATTTTTCCAGGCTGGTTTCATGCCTCAGCATTGTCAAAGGAGAGTGATTAGGAAGCTGCCACCTGCTCATTGACAGATAGCAAAGCTCTCTCCCATGTTCAACATAAGAACACAGGCCTGGGGGTTGGTGGCACTTCCTATTACGAGAAGCTGAGACTCAGAAAGCCTGAAGCATATTATTCAACATTATCAGGTAAGCATGTGATGTGGCAGTCTATATATTAAACATCCAGTTTTCCTGCTATATACACTTCAGGGTCAGTGGAAAAGGTCATTTTCCCACAAAACAAGGTCTTTTTTCATTGCTCCCCGCATCAAAATGCTTGTGTACAGATACTGTCTCTGTATTTTATGCCACCCAGGTAATAAACTCTCTCTATGCCTCCATCAGTAAGTGTTGTGGGTTAAGTTTATCCTCACTGTCAACTCAAAGCTCTGGTCATGAAAATGTTTATATGAACGTGAGTGTCACAAATTACTGTTAAAGTAAGGCTTCTCCATTTTTTGTTCAAGGACTGATCCTTTCCCTTCAGCAAAGATATGGTGTATGGGAATGTTGTCATCCTCTGCAAATGATCACACATGAAATGATTGAAAGTGAAGAGGTTGATTATGCCATGATGTATACATGCATTTCAACCGTATCAACACAAGCAAGCTAATGTGGACATTGTTCATCTCACATAATTTCCAATCCCTCCATTCCTCATCCCTTCTCTCTCTCCTTCACCCCTCCTCCTCTTTTCTCCCTCCACATTATGCAGTTCTTAGGACTTATTTCAGTTATCTGGATGATATTGTTCTAAGGTTGACATTTCAGAAGAGGACATGTGGTGAACATATTTTAATGAGACCTCTTATGATTTGCTCTTGTGTCAAATCCAAAGTGCATGTAATCTTGGAACTGTATCTAGCATACCTTGCATTTCTTCTCCAGAGGCTATCAGTTTGTGTAAGTACAGACTGAGCTCTTTGATCAACATCGCTGTTTCCCTTCTCCGTTCTTTCTTTGACAGCCACCACTCTGCTTTCTTACATTGGCTTTGCTTTTGTGGCAGTTTTTCTCCCTATGTATTTTGATTTCTCTTAGCACAGTGTCTTCAGTTTAATCTATGCTTTCACTTGTCACAAAGGCCCCCCCCAGTAAGCTGAAAAATGTACTCTTGTGTCTTTGTATTTACGTATGTATATGTAAATATGCATATTATACATATATGTGCATTAAATGTCAACTTTTTATTAATTCATTGATGTGAATTTGTTTCTATATCTTAACTATCATAAAGAATGCTGCTATGAAACTCTTGAGACAGATTTTATTACACACACACACTCCCTCCCTCACACACACACACACACACACACACAGACACATACACACACACAAAAGCACATTCTCACTTACACACACATACACACAAACAAAAGCACATTCTCACTTAGACACACACATACACTCACATATACTCACACACTCATATACACACACAAAGACAAACATATATGCACATATACAAACACACACATACACACACTCACACACACATGCCTAAATATACACTCATATACATACTCACACGCACATGCACACACATTCAAACACACATACACCCACTCATACACAAATACAAAGACACATACATACAAACACACATTCATACACACACAGATATTCACACACATACACACACTCAAACACATATACACACACTCATACACACATACACTCACATATACACACTTACCTACACAAATCATACATTCACACACATACTTATGCACACACACTCACATACACATACACACACTCATACACACAAACTCAGACACACAAACACACAACATACACTCAGAAGTGGAGTTACTAAATCATAACGTGATACCATTTTTAATGTATTGAAGAGCAGGCACATTGTTCTTTACGTGACAACAAAATTCTCCATTGTTTACTAAGTCATAAATGAGTTTTAGGCCTCCTATCAAATATCATTAATTTAACACTTTGACATCAGCCATTAAATTGGGTGTGGGGTAGCACTTAACTGGGCTTTGAATTACATTTCCCTGATAATCATGATATTTGCCATTGTTTTTCACATACCTGTTGATCAATTGTATGGATGCTATGAAAATAAGATTCTGCCCAGTTTGTATGCTCCCTCCCCTTTATACATTAGATTCCTGTTTTGTTTTGATCATTGAGTGTTCATAAGCTACGGCATTGGTTTCTGTTTTCATCCTATGTATTGTCTTTTCATGCTTTTGTCTGTTTTCTTTATAGTACAAAAGCCTTCTTGTTCAATGGACTCTCATGTTTCCTTTTAGCTCTGTTGCTTATGCATCTGAAATCATAAAAACCAAACCAAACTAAAAAATAAATAAATAAAACATAAAACTAACACTACTTCAAACACTGTTGGTAGGCTTTTCTTTTAATTTTTCTCATTGGTTTCAAAGCTTCAAGTCCTAATTTATTTCATGCAATTTGGTTTGATGTTTTAAATATGGTGAGAGATAAAGGTACCATATTTCTCACTAAGTATCGGGGTTCCCACACTAGTCTTACCTTGTACCACATGTTTATCCTGAAAACCAGTTCTTCCCTTTTCAAATTCTTTTTTCCAATGGACCTGATCCTATAACCTCATACCTTCATTTCGCAGCAATAACTTTTAAGCAATTTTACTTTTTAGAAAAAATTATTATATTATTGTATGTTTGCGGGTGCATGTGTGTGTTTCTGTGTGCATGTGCATGTAATCACAATGTACATATGGAGGGCAGAGGAATATTGAATGGTCAGTCTTTTCCATCCTCCAGGTAGGTTTCAGGTTTTGAATTAAAGTGTGCAGACTTGATAGTAGGTGCCTTTACCCACTGAGCTACTCATAAGCCCCATTTTGCATTTACTTCCTGTTCATAATTATAGTCCGTATTATATCAGCAATGATAATCCTCCATTTTAAAACCTCTGTGTATCTGAACCCTTTGCAGGTCTTGAAACAACAATTCTCAGATTCATATGAAAATACAAAAAAACACAGAATTCCTAAAACAATCCTGAACAACCAAAGAACCATAGAAGGCCCCACTATTCTTGATTTCAAACTACACTACAAAACTATAGTTCTTAAAAAAGCATGGTATTGACATAAAAGCAGACACATTGATCAATGGGCCTCAGGTAAATCCACATGTATGAAAACAATTTTTTAGTAAAGAAGCCAGAACACACACGAGAAAAAAGATAGAATCTTCAATGAATTGTTCTGGTCAAACAGGAAGTTTGCAAATAGTAGAATGAATATAGATCCATACTTATCAGCCTGTATAAAACCCAACACTTAAATAGATAAAAGGCCTTGACATAAAGCCAGATACACTGAACCTGTTAGAATAGAAAGTGGGAAATAGATTTGAATTCATTGACACAAGAGAATATTTTCCAAACAGAGTGTCTTTAGCACATACTCTAAGATCAACAATTAATAAAGGGAACCTTATGAAACTGAAAATCTTCTATAAGGCAAAGACCAACATCATTTGGAAAAACCTACATTGTATAGAATGAAAAAAGATTTTCTGCCAACTCCAGATCTGATAGAGGGCTAATATCAAAAATATATAAAGAATTAAGGAAACTAGATATCAAAAAAGCAAATAATCCAATTAAAAGTGGGTTACAGATGTAAACAGAGAATTCTCAATAGGAGAAGCTCAAATGGCTGAGAAACACTTAAAGAACCATTCAAGATCCTCAGTCATCAGGGAAATGCAAATCAAAACTACTTTGAGATTCCATCTTACACCTGTCAATATGGCTAAGATCAATAACACAAGTGACACTCATGCTAGAGAGGATGCTGAAGAATAAGAACGCTCCTGCCTTGCTGGTGGAGGTGCAAACATCTGCAGCCACTATGGAAATCAGCATGGTGGTTCCTCAGAAGGTTGCAATCGATCTACGTCAAGATCCACCTATACCATTCTTGGACATACATCCAAAGGATACATCACCCTAACACAAGGACACTTGCTCAAACATGTTCTCTGTTACTCTTTTTATAATAGCCCCAAATTAGAAGCAACCTAGATTTCCCTCAGCAGAAGAATGAGTAAAGAAAATGTGCTGCAGTCATTCAATGGAGTGTTACTCAGCCTTTAAAAAAATGACATCAAGATATTCGCAGGCAAGAGGATAGAGCCAGAAAAAAAATCATCCTGCGTGTGGTAACCCAGACCCAGAAAGATAAACATGGTGTGTATTTACTTACATGTGAATATTAGCCTTTAAGTAAATGTTAACAAAAGCTACATTCAGTAGACTCAGAAATGTTAGGTATAGAGGAAGGGACTAGGGAAGACATATGGATCTCCTTGAGGTGAAGAAAAAGAATAGATGTTGTGGGTTGACTGGGAGTAGAAGAGGGAACTGAAACCAGAGGATCAGGTGGTGTCTTAGTCAGGGTTTCCATTGCTGTGAAGTGACACCATGAGCACGGCAACTCTTATGGAGGAAAAAGTTTGACAGTTAACTTAAATGGCAGTTTTCAGTTTCAGAGGTTTAGTCTATTGTCATCGTGGTGGAAAGCGTGGCAGCATACTGGAAGACATGGTGCAGGCTACATCTTGATCAGAAGGCAATAGGAAGTGGACTCAGACAGTGGGAAGTATCCTGAGGATAGGAAACCCCAAAGCCTGCTCCCACTGTGACACACTTTTGCCAACAGTGCCATACCCACTCCAACAAAGCCACACTTCCTAATATTGCCACTCCAAATGGACTTATGGGAGACATTCAGACTAGCACATTTTACTCCTTGACCCCATAAGCTTGCAAAAATATCATAACACAAACTGCATTTAGTCCAACTTCAAAAGTCCCCACAGTCTATCACAGTCTCAACAATGTTTAAAAATCCAAGTTCAAAGTCTGTTCTGAAATTCATGCACTATCTTTAATTGTAATACTTTATAAAATCAAAATCTACTGCTTGCTGGGGCTAGAACAGGTCCCTCCCTTTTCAATTACATTTTTTTTTTTTTACCAGCTCTCTGTCTTTCACTACTTAAGCTTGGCTGTCCTGAAACTTCCTTTGTAGACCAGGCTGGCCTCAAACTCAGAGATCTGCCAGCCTCTGCCTGTCTTGGGAGTGCTGGGATTAAAGGTGTGCACCACCACACCTAGCTCTAAGATTTTCTTTAATTCCGTTTCACAAGTAGAAAATTTAGCCAGGTGGGATCCTGCCCTGAGGTTACCACCCCCTTTATTTTATTTCTTAATGTGTTTAACTTCCTAAAAACAAGATTTAGTTCCATTGCACTTCCTAACGTTCTTTCTCTTCTCAGATATTACATTTTTTTACTTTTCTTGCTCAGTTTATTCTTTTTTATTTTAAATCTTCATTAGAGTTAACACAGCAGAGTCTGGGCTGTCTTGAGATTTCTTCTGCCAATGGAAATAATCCAAATCTCTTCACCTTAGCTTCAGGCAGACTTTTCAGACAAGGGCAAAATGGAGGCACATTCTTTACCTAAATATCACAGGAGTAATCTCTAGTTTACATATTAATATTCTTTCCCTCTGTAACCTCTTGTTAAGGCCTCCACAGTTCATCAAATCACATGCAACACCAATGTCTTCCATATTCCTCTTTTATGGTACATTAAATGGTGCTTAAGGAATTCCACTGCTTACCAAACCCAAAGTACCAAAGTCCAAACTCCTACAAATAAAAATATGATTTGACCTGTCTCAGCAATACTCCAGTTCCTGGTACCAACTTCTGTCTTAGCTAAGGTTTCTATTGTTGTAAAGGTACACGATAACTATGGCAACTCTTATAAAGAGAAACATTTAGTTGTGGTGGCTTGCTTACAGTTCAGAGGTTCAGTCTATTATAATCATGGTGAGACATGGTGATATGCAGGCAGACATGGTGCTGGAGAAGGAGCTGAGAGTCCTACATCTTGCAGGCGACAGAAAGTCGACACTGGGAGTAGTTTGAGCATAGGAGAATACAATCCCACCCTCACAGTGACACCCTTCTCCAACAAAGGCACACTCCCTAATATTGCCACTCCTCTGATATTATAGGGGCTAATTATTTTCAAACTACCAAGATAGAGAGTGTGAGGGAATTTAGAGAGAGACAACTACAATTGAGGGGTATTTGAGAGATGGTAAAGAAACCTAGTACCATGGGAACTTCCTAAAATATATGAAGGTGATCCTAATGAAGTCTCCAAATAATATGGGATATGAAGTCTCAACTGGACTTCTCTTATCACCAAACAAAGCTTCCAGCACCAAAACTAGGTTATATCCAATTGTTATTGGTCAAAGGGTTCCCATGGAAATCACCAAGCAATCCAGGCTGTTGCTAAGAAAACAGGTAGCTTCTCTGCGTACTGGCAGCAAGGCCCTGTGGCTGAAGAAAACACCCACACAAGTCATTGAAAATGGAGATGTTGAACTTGTAAGTATGTAAACCCTTCATCCCTGTGTTCCAGGGTCTTTAGTGCAGGAAGGTACTCTGAAGTCTACCAAAAGGGATTCTTAAACTTCAACCGAGCCGCAAACTTTGATCTGTGGTTGTTTTGGCCTGTGCTTCCTGAAAAATAGGGATGGCAATGGTGGCACAAAGCATGTGGGGGTAACCTACCAATGTATGGTTTGAAATAGGCTCGCTCTAGGAGATGGAAGCCGTGTCTGACACTGCTGGGGTGACAAAGAGCTCGAGGCTAGACAGCACTGGCCTGTCAAGGGGAGAGAAGAACACTTTGACACAGCAGTGTGTTTATAACTTTCTTATGAAAGTACTAGAAATATTAAAGTTAAAAAGGATACTTGAAAAAGCTGTAACAGCAAGAAAAATTTTGACTCGGATAAAGATAAGACCAAAGGAAAAGAGGATCAGAAAAGTTTCACTTGTAAATTATCCCAAGTGTTCAACCACAAAGAGAACTTAAAACTTCAGCGACATTTAAATTCCAGTGGTAGAACATTCCTGGCCAGGGTTCACTTGGGGTGAGCCATTCAATAGAAAGAAATAGTCGGAGATTAATGGCAGTGTCTCAGAGAGGTGTGAATACCTAGAGACTTAACAGGAGGGAGCACAGCTATTTGTCTCAACCAAAGGACGGGGATAGCAGACTAAGGGACAAGAAGACGATCAGACTCCAATTCAACTCCAGAAACAATTAACTAGTTTTGACACAGGCTTTATTTCTTTTTCTAAATATCAGTTCTTTTGTCTTTCAGGAACAGAACTTAGTCAAGGTTAAAGTTGATCACTGTGTAGCAGTCAACTAGTTGTAAATTAAAGTCCAATACACTGAATTTGCTTTATCCATTTTGTTAATTATTTATTTTCTTTTTGAGATTCTAATGTAATTACATCATCTAATCATCCCACTTTCTCTCTCCAAATCCTCCCGTGTACTCCTTCTTCCTCTCTTTCAAGTCCATAGCTTATTCTTTTCATTAATTGCTGTTACCATCATGCACATGTGAGTGTGTGTATGTGTGTGTATGTTTGTGCTTTCCTAAATATAATGTGCTTTTTCTGTACATTGTTAATTGTGTATATATTTTCAGGACTGAGCGTTTGATTGGTATGATTTTCTCTGGGGAAGACTATTCCTTTCTCCTTCAGCATTCCTTAGTTGCATGTAGTTCTTTGTATAGTATTCAGGCCTCTCGTCTTTCCCTTTACTTTAACACAAGAGGAGACCATTACAGAAACTGCAATAAATCAAAATACAGAGTTGTGGAGGCCCATCCCAACTGATACTTCTCCAAAACATTCCCACAATTAAGGTTCATAGAACAATGCAGAAGAGGGGCGAAAAGATTGAAAGAGCCAGAGGACCAGTAAGTTTGCTATGAGATTATGTTTCTTAGTAACAAATATTCTCACCAACATGACTGCCTAAACATGAGCTGCAAAAAGGACAACAATAGAATTGATCAATATTTGATATCTACCCTGAAGAAGAGGCAACTTAGGAATAGGAGAGTAACCACTAAGCCACTACTGTGGAAGTGTTAAAGAATGTGCCGGGAGAATGCACATGAATGACTTCCGACCTGTCCTGAGTGTTCACAGAACACTGTGAACCTATACAAAATATGAATGGAAATTAGTTTCTGAGACATTAGCAAACATTGTAGGCTGGAGAACAGAGCCAGTCATAGCTGTACTGAAGCAACAAATGAAGTGCATTTGTATATGGATACCCAGTTTTTGTTTGTTTTTGAGACAGCATCTCATCATGTTACTTTGGCTGGCTGTGATCCTGCTGAGAGCTACCTGCCTCTGTTTCCTAAGTATTGGGATTAGAAGCATGCACTACCATGTCTGTCCCTAAACACCATGAATTTTATAGACAAGTTTTCATAAATATGGACTAAAGTTTTCCAATATTTTATATACTCTCATAGTATGTCAACAAGAATAAATAGCTCATTCTTTGCTAGAACTGTTGGGAGCTTAAATTAAGGCATGAGAACAGGTATTATCAGTATGAACAAAATCCAATCTATGAGCACTGAGCCAGATGTTATTAGTAGGAATAGAATCCAGTCTGTGAAGATTTGGCCAGATGTTTTTAGTGTGAACAGAATCAAGTCTATGAGCATGGGACCAGATGTTATTACATGAATTAGGAATAACTGACAGTTATATTTATAATTGGTCCATCCCATCAAAAAATGGGATACTTCATTCCTAGCTCTGATGCATCACCTGGGATCTTTTGGAGATGCAGGAATTCATACTGCACTATGGTAAACATGTCACCTTTCATTCACGCCCTAGTGTATGTCAGTCCGGATTACACTGACAGTGAGGACTCACACTCTCTAGTCCAACAGGACTGAGGGGCACATTCCCATCTTCCTGGGTGTCAGCTCAGTACTGATGGGTAATGAGTATATGTGTCATTTTCTGCCAGTGACGAAACGTTGTAAGTTCCCTTTAAAAACTGTTAGGGGATATGGATAAAATAATGCTTTTACTTTGCCTGAATTTTCATAGCACAACATAGAAAATATTCTGGGATCAAAAAAATCACCCATATCAAAAAGAACCACCAAACTCAAACAAATGGAAACAATATCAACATCAAGATAACCCAGGTCCTATTAAATATTTAGGCAGGCTCTCCACACACACACACACACACACACACACACACACACACACACACAACCAACACAATGTGTTCAAGTGCTCATAAGTACATCCCAAGATTTATCAACCTCTATGCCATAAAATATTCCAAGGTAGCTTTAAAAGGAAATTTATTAATTATAGTTTATCATTTGACAACAACTAGTCTAAGTAGAAATCAAGATAGACAACAGGTAATCCTCCAAATAATTGGAAAGGAATCAACACATTTGGAGGCAACATGTAGACGTAGGATAAAACAAACTACGCTGAAGAATAAAAATAAAAATATCACATACCAAGCTTTGTAAGGCACTGATAAGAATGGACTGAGAGAGAATATTCTTAGATTAATAATCTAAATTCACCAAGATGACATAGAAAAACAGTAAACAAACATAAAAGGAAGAGAAAATAGGAGGGAATGGCTGCACAGACGGGGTGCATTTCCACACACTGCGAGGCACAGCAGTGGAAAGTTCAATGTCTGTCTAATTACTCAAGTCTTTGCCTCAAAATAGTAACAAAGGGTCAAAAGTATCCTTAAGATGTATGACACGTTGAGTTCCATTCTCCATGCCAATAAATAAAGTTAGGTGCAAGGGGTCTTTTCTGGGCTTTCGGTTAATATCAAGTACAGAAATGCAAAGCAGCAGTTATTTGGTATCTGAAAAGATTTGTAGAATTGACAGAAGTCAAAAAAGCCTGAAATGCAGAGAGTCACCGGTTAGCAATACTAGAAATGGTTTGGACATAAAGGGGAGACAAGGGTCACACACAGATACCCACTGCAGCAGTGTCGCAGACAGAGCTAGCGCCATAAACTGCAAGTTTGGTGAGGTGTTTTGTCTGAGAAAATGATACCACCATGTCTGTGAACAGACATGACTGAGAACCATGCAGCTGAGAAATTTAACAGTTTTTTGTGGATTTCTTATTAACTTTCAGCTTCCCAGCTAATACTGACAGAGAATTCTTATTGTTAATTATTGAAAAATATTTTTTAAAAATAGTTAACCTATAGAGATTATTAGAAAAAACATTTTATAAAACTATCCTTTCCCTGAAATCACAAGAAAAAGATGAAGATAAAAAGAGAGGAATAAACAGGAGTCAATTAAATATTGAAAAATTAATCAATAAAATTTAAGATGCTATCTGGCAATAAATAAAAATGCATCATTACAAAACTGTATTCAGAAACATAATTTTGCACCTTAAAGAGGAAATCAAAACCATTGGAAGGTATATTCTTTGTTAAGTTCTATACAAAAATTATTAATTAAAAAATTAATAAAACCAAAACCAAAGACACCAGGCCTGAGATACATAAAAGGGAAAAAATGAACAATATAGGTTTATCAAATATTAAAATTTTACCTCTATATTTGATCATATTAGGAAGATGAATTGCAGATTGAGATAAAACATTTTCAAATCACATTTAGCATGAAGAATAGTGAACAGAGGAAAAAGCATACTAAAAACTCCTAAATTCTTTCCTAAGGAGCCTAAGTCTTGTATTGGAAATGGCTTGGCTAGATCATAAGAAGATGCCTTAACAAAGGCAAAGAGCTGAGATACAGCATCTAAACTCTCATAGAATTCAGCACTTCAGATGAGTAGAGCCTTCACTTTTGCTGAGGAACCATTTTCCAGAAGGTTCTGAAAACAAGGATAAATAGAGGCAACAATCAATTTGGTGAAAAGCAAGTAACTGTTTTGCAATTCACTATACTTTCTAAATAACAGTCTTGTGTCTGAGCATCACCTGCTGCAATTCATCTGTCTTTCCATGTTTTTAAAGAACCATTTCATAATGGTGAGGTGGCTCAATGGGGAAAGATGACTGTCACAGAACCCTGTGCTTTGTTTGATCCCTGGATTCAACCTGGTAGAAGTAGAGAACTAGTTCCCTCAAGATAATCCTTTGACTTCTTCATGCACATCATGGCATGCCTGTCTGCATAATTGAGTCTTTGTCAATGTCATATTGCTGTGAAGAGAAATCACAACATGGCGACTCTTATAAAGGAAGGCATTTAATTGGCACTGGCTTACTGTTACAGATTTAGTTCATTGTCAGCATGGTAGGAAATACTGTGGCATACAGCCAGACACGGTGCTGGAGAAGGAGCTGGGAGTTTTAAATCTGGATCCAAAGACAGCAGGAAAAGCGTGAGTCAGTAGGTCTGACTTGGGCTTCTGAAAGCTCTAAACCCAGCCCCAGGGATTCACGATTAATAAAAACTCAGGGTCAGAAATGGGGGTTCATCCTAAAGATCTAAAAAGCAAAACAGCCAGCCCCTGGCTCTTACCTCAACCTTAGTCTGAAATGACGATCCTGCCTCCTGGAATCTTGAAGGAGACAGTGTCTTGAGAGCTGTTTCTCCCACCCCCCCCACCATCTTAGATTCCTTTCTAGGGCTGGGATAAAAGGTGTGTACTAATGGAATTAAAGGCAGGCACCACCTGATTTCTATGGAAACTAATGTGGCTACTGGGATTAAAGGCGTGTGTTATCATAACCTGGTCTCTAAGGCTGACCAGTGGGACTGTTTTACTCTCAGATCTTCAGGCAGTCTTTACTTATTAAAATACAATTCAAATGCCACTACACCCAGTGACACACATCCTCCAAAAAGTCATGCTGCCAAATAGTGCCACTTCATTCTGACCAGGATTTCAAATCCATGAGTCTATGGGAGCCATTCTTATTTAAACAGCCATAAACAAATAGATAAATGTTAAACTTTTAAATTGATCACTTCACGTTCTGTGCTTAATCACGAGGCCAAAAGTATTTATGGATTATTAGGCATTCAAAGCAAGGCAGACTCTGCTGGTTCTCAGCCCTGCTGTCTGCTCTCACATTGCTCTTCCAGTTCCACACACCCAAGCCTTTTTCTTTCTAGAATAATGTGAACTGGGGCACATTAATGACAAAATTTTCCACAGTGTAAGCAAAAATAATGAAAAAAAGTGAAATGCATTGACTATAAATTCTTCATTTTATTCTCCTCTGTCACTTTTGCTTTCATGGCTTAAAATACCTTATTTTATGTACTTTTTAATAAACTGAAAGAAATGGAAATACGCTTGTGTGTGTGAGAGAGGAGAGACAGAGGGAGAGGACTGTGTGCTCATCTCTCCATATACACACATGAACACACTGCACGTGCATTTTAATATTTCATGAATAGAAAGTAAGTGAAATTTTAGCATATGCATTTACTTGGACAAGCTTTTAGGTACTTGGGAAACTCTGGTTGGGATACAGCTCTGAATATGTAGCAAATGATTGAATGATTAAATCACTGTTTCAATTTACAAAGGTGTCCATGTCCTGCAACCAGACCATAGTTTACAAAAGCTCCAGAGTATATTCAGGACAATGATACCCTATGGGACAATGGCTATTTTTATAATAGAGATCCACCGCAGTTATTGAACTTACATTATATGTATTGAGTTGTAATTTTTTTCATATATGAACCAAGATGAATCGTATGTTAGAGAAAGTAACTAAATCTGAATTCCAAGCAGTCAAAATCAGATCCTCACTCTTTCTTATCCCCATATCTTCCCTTTATTAACACTATATTTGTAATCTTATTTTCACATATTTTATAGGAGGCAGAAACTAACTTAATATTGAGTTAAATTCTGAAATGGTAAGCTCAATTACAGAAGAAGCCCTCTCAATAATCCTTATTGTATTCATAACTTGGATCATATTACATCTGCAATGATTATCTGTTGAATTAATAAATGTGTCTATCTAGAATAATGTATACACAGGTGTGCACGCATGCATATTGATATACATAAATATGCATACACATATTTATGCATGTTGTATATGTATACATATATGCAATACTTTACCAAGGTGAATCTGATAAACCCTTTGAGGGTTTCACACTTACTACAGCAAAAAGTGTAGAAGTGAGACATGGTGAAAGTTTTAAGGATCATAAGATTCAACATTTTGAGAAATCAAAGATAACAAGGTCAGAATGAGAGTCCTCATTCTGTTTGACTCCAACCTTGGAAGAAAAATAAATTACTTTATTGAAAATTTCAGAAACTCCTGTGTAAGAAGTCTCTGCAAATTAAATATGTTGCAAATTATTTCCTCCACATATTAATTGTGTAGCTCAGCAATGTGGAGGCTATATAGCATAAAATGAGGCTAATATCTCAAATTGCAGAAGAATGGGAAACCGGACAGATCTGATTATAAATCACATCAGCATTCTGCTCTCATATTTTTTTCACAGTAAGGTCATGTTAAGCATATACAAGATGTGGGGCAGAGATAGTAGCCCGGTGGATAAACAGATTGCTGAACAAGCATAAAGATCTGAGTTCAAGTCCCCAGAACCCACTTAAAATTTCCATCTTTAACCCTACTGTCATGATGCACACTAAACCCAATCCAGGCACACACACACACACACACACACACACACACACACACACACTCACGGGTGGAGGGGAGAGATAAGCTATATGTTAAAATAAAGCAACACTTGGCCAATTTAAGCAGACTTTAGTTACATCTTGTAACAAAGGTGGTTTGCAACTCAGACTGTTGCCAAGGCTGTAAAATAATCTCCATAAACTGACAGCAAAGTCCCCATTGCTGAGCACAACATCCACACTACTCACTGAAGGTAGAGAAGTCAAACTGGTGCCTTAATAGAGACTTCATCCCTGTATTCTAGCATCTTTGGTATAGGAATGTACAGTGCACATTACCAAAAGGGAAATGTAAGCACCAACACAGACACAAACCCTTGGACCACCAATGGTACACTGCCTGCAAGATGATTTGACTTAAGGTCCACTCTATGAGATGGAACCCATGCCTATCACTACTGGGTGACGAAGAACCCGAGACTAATAGCCAGGGACTTAAGGTAAACCCGAATATTACTGTTCCAAAAAATGTAGCAATGACTCCTAATGACGTTCTGCTAAACTCACAGATCAGTGCCTTGCCTAGCCATTATCAGAGAAGCTTTCTCCTGTAGTAGATGGGAACAAAAATACAAAGAGCCACAGCCAGACATTATACAGAGAATGAGACAACTTGGAATACTCAACCCTAAATGGGATGTCTTCATTAAAACCCTCCTCTCAGGGTTCAGGGAACTGACCATGCTGACAGAAGGGAGAAAGTGTGTAAGAGCCAGATAGGATGGAGGACACCAAGAAAACAAGGCCAACTAAACAATGTGATCAGAGCTTTTATGAACTCACAGAGACTGAGGCAGCACTCACAAGGCCTGCACGGATCTACTTCAGGTCTTTTGTGTATACATCATGTTCTCCAGTTTCCTGTTTTTGTGGAATTACTGAGTGTGTGAACGAGTGGGTCTCTATTTCTTTGGCCTTCTCTTGGGCTCTTTCTTCCTCTTTGCTTGTCCTGTCCAACTCTGATGCGTTGGGTTTAGTTTTATTTTACAGTATTCCTTAAAAACCCATTTGTTTTCTGATCAAAGACAGACATGGATAGATCTGGGTGGGAGGAGATGTTGGGAGGAACTGGAGGAATAGAGGGAAGGAAAATTGTAATCAGTATTTACAAAGTGAGAAAAATGTATTTTAATAAAAGGGGAAATGTGTTTATAAGACATCCTGCACATCGTTTATCAACTCAATCTAAACACAAAGGGACACTGGCTATTTACCCTAATAGTTATTTGCCTCTGTTCAAAACATATCTATGTAACCTTGATATGATAACATATTTTTCTTACTGCACATTTTGCAAACTATTTCTTTGTAAGAATATATCCATAGAAAACTATTCTGCAATTCCACAGACTCAGGGTTTCTCCTGACCTTACATTTTTTTCAGTTTCTGTGTCACATTTTTGTTCTTCACTTGGATCATACTGAAATATTCCAAATACATTTCCATATGGAAGTCTCAGATAAAAATTCTTCTGACGTGGAAGCTAATGAGTTATACAGCCTTACGGAAACTGTCTTCTCTTTAGAAAATGAGAATCAAGATGGGATTTTTCTGGGTTACTCAGAAATAGCTTGGAAACAGAAGTAGGGTGTCACGTGCAGGGACAGGTGGGGATCTTCTCATCTTCAAAAAGGTAGTTGTGGCCTGCACATCGTCTTCAGACTGCAAATCTTAGACACTGAATTTCCTCACACCATTTTGAACGAAATAGCCTGTTTTTTTTAAACAAATATTTTGCTTGAAAGCAAATGTGCCATTAGCAATGTAGAAATTACACAGAATGTTATACTATGTAAATCTTACTATAGAAAATAGGAGTCACTGTAACGTGTAATGAGCATAGAAGCTAGATATCCTGTCAATATTATGGTTGATAAAACAAGTAGATAATTCTACACTAGACATTCTAGCATAAAATTTCAATTGGTCCTTTGAAAAATAATGGAAATAGATGACTACCTTCTAGTAATCCACTTCTGTCTCCTACAATGAAGAGGAATCATTTATTTAGAGAGGAGCAACTTCAGCCTCAGAGAAAATGGGGGAGGAGGCTGGGTATGTCCATACAACAAAAACACATGCTTTAGTAGAATGATGACAATAACAGTCGATATTTTCATTTTTTTTACAGTTTTAATTGATTCTTGGTGAGAGAGAATTTAAACATCACCCACATAGTCCAAAACTCATAATTTGAAATGAAATAATTATGATACCAATTTCTAAATGTGGATTCTGATTCACCTCACAAGGAAATATTCCACATGACTTTTTAAATGTACTTAGATTTAAATATAGTTGTATACTTTTTAAAAACCACACTTAGAAAAGTGCTATGATTTAATTTCTCATGAACACAGGAGCATTTATTTCTTTTCTGTTTTATACTTCTATACGATGATGCTTGTGTTGTTATCCCAGTCAAACATTTACACTTTTGTTAAAGTCACGGGGCTTCAAGACATCCAAACAGTGCTCCTACCATTGAGACTGACTCATAATACATGTGACTCATTAAATTTCTCACACGGCATGCACTAAAGCATAATTTTAAAATTTTAATAGTGGCTATATGATAAGTAGTGGTTATATACATTATACATAGAAAATAAAAATCTGGGCAAACTATTGGAGTTAAAACTGTGACTTCCTATCATGAAACTCAGAAGTAAAACAGAAAATCAGATTTTATACTTTTCTTTCAACTTAGTAACTAAAATTTCCATTAACTAACTGCAGTTTGCAGATCGGAAATTGAGCAGCACATAGCAAGGTGTGTATATTTCATTGCATTATGAAATTTCATAATGCATTTCATTGCATTGTGGCAGTATCTTAATCACACTTAAACCCTATTTTCAAATAAGGTCATTCACAGGAAATTGAAATTGAGGCTTGAGCTTATGTGTTTATACAATACTTTGTTTTAAAACAAAGGAGAGTGTTTCAGTTTGGTTTTCATCTGAGAAGTGTAAGCAAGACTGACAGGCGAAAATAAATAACCAGTATTTTTACCTGTGAAAGACTTCAGCTTCATACAAGCAATTTCATCCATGCACTTCTCAAACTTAGTTGTTTCACTAAAATACTAAAAACATGACAATGGACATTTTAGCTTTCTTGAGATAATCCCATGAGTATATAATTTAGGAAGGGGATTAAATTTCAGCTTAGACCGTGTGAAGGGAAACAGAAAGGCACGCATGAGTTTGTGGTAGCCTGCTTGACTTTTGATGTGCTTCAGGCTAGTCCTCCTTGCTGCCATGGCGGAAAGGGAGAAGACTAAGAGAGAACAGAACACACAGTGGGCAGAGGGATCATGGAGGGGAGGACCAAGAGCTGCCAATCCCAGGCAGCACAAAGGAGGATGGCTGAATTGGCTCACAAATGAACAGTTTTTCCCAAGTAGAGAGTAACCTTTCAGAAAGGGTCAGCTATCCTCTGAGTGGTGGCGTAGTAGAAGTTAGTTCAGAAGCTGAGCTTGGTGGGTGGGGGCTGGAACTGTTAGCACATCCCACATTTATAATTTTGAAAGCTCATCTGCTTGATTCAGTCCTGAAATAAACCCATTTCCCACTGGAAACGCTGTGTTTTCTTTTTTTCTAAACCGCAAATTCAAAGTTATGGATTCTGCGTGTCTTTATCACTTTATTGATGGAAAACAAGACAAAACAACAACAATAAAAACATTTTCTAGCTCAGAAGGAGGACCAGCATTGAACAGCTAAATACAGTGGCTAACCCAGTTAATACAGGAAGAAGCTAACTGTCTACTGATTGGGTCACTGACGTAGAAAGAGATGTGCAAGTATACAGAAAGGAGTAAGGAATGAAAAAACGTAGCTGTTTGGACACTCTGGTCTTGACCTCAATTACTGCACAGCACGCCTGTCCCTAGCACTGCTGCCTTGGAGGCAAAGACACCCCATTGTGTTGCCAGCAGCTGCAGCCTCTCTGTGCTTCCTAAGGATTAGCTTCTGACACACGAAATGACACAAAGAAAACTGGCAAATTCCTGATTATCAAAACCTTCGATTTCTCAAGATGACAGGATCATCTGCCTTGCAGTCTCCTGCCAGTAAAATAACATTCCACTTCTCTGATCGTGATCAGCCTGTTTTCCATGAACATTTTAAATTGCCATGGTTTTCCCCGATACATGAGAGGTGGGCTATTTCCACATTAGTCTCTCCCCACTCTCTCTTCCACGCAGTCTGCCAACGTGCATCCATTTCTAATTCTGCTTGAAGAAGTACATCACACTTCTGTTCCTAGGAGAAGCTATTCCTCACGCCTTCTGTTTTTCCAGTTCCTGCTTAGGAAACTCTTCTACATTTAGGCAATTTCAGGATAAAATCTCAGGTAAGGAAACTACTGGCTTTGTTTACCCACTCACTCCACAGAGCCTTGTATGGTTTGATACATGGGGTTTTTGTTTTCTATTAATAGCTGTCATTTATTTACATTTTTGACAGAAGAATACTTGGTAAAGAAAGAAGCTTGTGGTTGTATTAAGAAAAAACAATCAGTCTAAAAAGGATATGAATTTGAAGGTGAATAGAAAGGGTTATTGGTTCAGCTTGAAGGGAGGAAAGGGAAGGGAAAACATGTTGTGATTATATTATAATCTGAAAAAATCAAAGAAAACAAAAAAGAAAGAAAATATCATTTCCCTTTCCAAACTTCTGTGTCTGATCCAAAAATCTTTTATCAATAAGACACAAAAGTTGCATAGTAAATATTTATATGACACTAAGTGGAGAGGCAGGCATTCCATGTAGTCTAAACTGAGGTCAAATAAGACTATGCAAGGTACATAGAGGAAAGAAGACAGAAGTTTGTGCACAAAGATATTGCAGAAATAATGCAGTTGTATTTCTCTACCTCTTAAAGGGACTTCTAGCATATTCCTTATATCTCAGGAACTTTGCTAATTTTTGGCACTGAATGTAATTATCTCTCTCAGAAGTTTATTGTCTGTCATTCTCTAGTAGACAGACTCTGTCTGCATTTTCCTGAACACAGACATGTTCAAAGTCATAGAGTCCAATGTCCTATGAGGAGCACTGAACTTCTGAACACATAGGGTACCTGCTGAATAAGGATTTATATTTAAAAAAATAAAACCATGTCTGATCACATTTGGAGCTGCTTTAGGGCAATGTGTTTCAGCAATAGTGTGTTAGGATTAAGGTAATCCTCTTAACCAAGTGACAACCCAACTGAAAAGCATATATGAAGAGTTTATATGTAAGTTGTTGAAAATACTGCTGACGGTTAAAGATTATAAATATAGATCTATATGTATAAATGCATGCCCATGTGATAATATAACCTAGATTTGACACTTCACTTTATGCCTACCCTTAACAACTTCTTGATATGAAATGTTGTTTTCATGACTATTAATTTCATTTTTATCAATTCCATCTTTTAAGTAACAGTTGTGAAGCCAGCAAGGTGGCACAGCTGAAAGACACTCTCTGTCAGGCCCGATGACCTAAGGGAGACACTCAGATCTGCGCGGCAGAAGGAGGGGGCCAGACTTCAGCAAGTTGTCCTCAGATCACTGTGGTCAAGTTATGACATGTGCATCCCCTTGTCCACACAAAATAAATGAATATTAAGAATACATCAGATATGACGGTGATCCTTTTTTGAGATTACCATGTCATTCCTGAAATGTATACCATACCTCATCCAGACACTCCTGAAAGGGCACCTAAGCCAATTTCACAGCTTACTTATTAATAGTTCTGCAATAAGCATGGATATGCAAGCATCTTTGAAGTATCCATGTATGTACATACATTTTTGTGTGAGTGGTATGGTTAGGTAATATGATTGATGTATTTTTAGTCACCTTGAGAAATTGCTTCCCTAACTTCAAAGTGGTTATGCCTATTTAAATTTTTAACAATCTTTAATGATATATTTATAAATTTCTATCCTCAGCTGCAATAATTGTTTTTCGCAATGATAGCAGTCTTGACTTGAGTAAGATGGAATCTCAGTGGCTTTGCCTTGGATTTCTTCACGGACAACTATTTTTATAATATATTTAGTAGCCAGTCACACTTCCTATAAGAACTCTCTGTTTAGATTAAGTGCACATTGGTTGAATATTTTTCTTCCTATTTTTAATTTCATGAACTCTTTGTGTATTGTATTCTGGATACTTTGCTCCTGCTCTTGAGAGACACCGTAAGCAATGTTCCCCGTCTTTATTTGGCATAACTTGATCACAGAAAGAAAATAGACAAACTCTCCCAGTACGTTGACATTTTACTGAACAACAGATTAAAAACATTTTTTTCCATTTTCTAAGAGCCCATTTCTTCCTTGGTGGCAGTACCGTATACCAGTAGCAATTCTTTGTGATGTGATGGTCCCTGAAACTTCCTGCCTTACAATCTCTGCCTCAGAAGTCTTCTGGAGATTGATGAACCTATGGCAATAATTTTAATCATTTCTTAGAGTTTCCGGGGCAGCAGAGATTCTTCCTAAAACATTCTTATTTCACTAACAGAAGGATTCTGAGCCTATTGTTCATCAGTGGAGTCCTGACCCCATTTCCTCAACAGCATCCTAAGATCTTTGTAATAAGACACCAACCCACTTTGGCTAGCCACCTATTAACTTGACATTAACGTCTTCTTTCTCATTAATCAACATTATATGTATCACAACATGGGCAGCATTTCTGTATCCATTGATTGTATCCACTAAACTGTAAATATCAAAAACCACACAGATCCTGGTGCTAAGATCTAAGGTGCTTGATTCAGAGGACCATTTTTGATGACCAACCCCCAAATATTCATCTTTTTTTCTCTTCAATTGAACCTGAACTCTGATTTTGCTACTTTAATTTTATAAAGGATTGTGTATTTTTCCTAGAAAAATAAAAAAATGCTTCAAAAGTAATATTTTTATATAAAGAGGAAAAGTAAAATTCAGAATGGATGAGATATAATTAGATTGGTTCCTCTAGAAACACAGGACTACAGCCTTGAATTACACATAGTCTGCTCTAGTGTTTGAAACTATGTGGACAGAAAGCAGATACCTCCAGATAGCCTGTGAGGTTATAGTACTATTATTTTCTTATAAATTATCCACAGAACAGTTTGGCATATGTGTGTGGGAGAGCTCAGTCACACTGAAGCATGCATATGTAGCTTGAATAACACACAAACATGAATGTAGAGCATCAAATGATTCAGTACGGATGTGGGATCTTCCGTAACACCCAGTGTGGATGTGCAGCCTGAGCAAACGAAATCCCAACGCGGATGAGAGTCATTCCAGAATGGATGCAGAGACTCAACTCCTACTCCAGCAGTATGTGAATCTGAGAATAAAATTCTTTGTAGATCTGGAGCCTCTTGTCTTAGCCTTGGACAATTATTTCGCTGAAAACTTGCAACGTTCTTAGCAAACAATGTTAGTAAGCAGTTCTGTGTTGCTGGAGAGGAAAGTGCTCCAGGTGCAGAAACGAGGCGTGTAACTGCTTCTAACGCTCAACCCGAGCTTCCCAGAAGCCAAGGATCAGAATATCGACCACTTAACTGCTACGTTCTCATCCATCTCCTCATTGAAATGAACAAAGAGCTATAATCTTCTTCTGCAGCCCTTTATTCTCTCTGCAGAAAGTCCTGCGGTGTTTGAGTCCAGGCCTCCCTGATTTATCAGTATCCCGTCTTGTCTTCCTAACTGACTTTTGTGAGGCACAGATTCATTTCCTACAATGCAACATTACAATGCTGAAGTTAGTTCTCTGAAAGACAAATAACCTCGAGTGCCAAGAAACTGGCAGCTGCACTTTGCTTTTTTTTCTGGAGAAGCTGAACTGTGTCTGGGCTATGTTCTCATAAACTGACCTGAGCCTAACGTAAGACACTGACCTGAAAAAGCTTTCTGTCCTGGTGCCAATTAGTTCCTCACTGGGCTGCTTCTGGGCCCCTGCTCAGAGCACCTGACATTTGAAAGTAATTAGAAGGCAGGCAGATCTGTAAATGGCAGTCAGCATCAATACCCAACAGAGCTGAACCCGTTTTGCCCATGCAATGGAAACCATCAGCGCTGCTTACAAACTGTGGCCTCCACTTTTTCTGAGAATCTGAAAGAATTGCCCTTACATACTGACAAAGCTTAAAACTGGCTCTGTGGAGAGTTTGAGAGGGGGTTCATTTCCACTTACTGAAAGCTATTTTCTGGGGGATCAGTAAGCAGATTCAATATCTATGCATTCAATTCCAAATTTATATTTTAAAAGACCGAGTTCAATGTTCAGATAAAGGTCCTTTAGTTAGGAGAGGTTAGGATATAGCAAGTAGGCAACTCCAATGTGATCTTCAGGTTTATTATAGTTAGTGTGGAAGAAAAGACTAAAGTCTACTGAAGAATGGGGGAGAATGAGGTTTTTTGTCTGCAGGGATGTCCTGCCTTGCACCAGAGTATGTTTTTTAAGAACAAACTTTTTCTGAATGCTCCAAAAAAAATGCTGAAATATACACTAAAGTAGCAAGAGAGAATAGAGACTCCTTACCTAAAATATCTAGTATTTATTCTATTATTGTTTAAGTGTGTGTATTTGTGCATGTGTGTATGTGTGCATGTGTGTGTATGTATACATATGTATGTGTATCTTAGTGCAGTACCTGAAAAGATCGTTTTGAATCCCCTGGATCTAGAGTTATAAACAGTTGTGAGCCATAGATCCTCTGTCAGAATAAGACAAACTCTTAATTGCTGAGCCATCTCTTCAGCTCACTCCATACATTTTGAAAGTTTCTATCTATGTATATGTATGTGTGTCTACAGGAGTGAATGCCATGTGTGGGGGAATAACCTCAGAACATCAGACCACTGGGACCTGGAGTTGCAGGAAGTTGTGTGTCTCCTGACATCACAGATGCTGGGAACAGAACTCAATTCTCATGGAACAGCAGCGAGTGCTTTGAAACATGGAGTCACCTCTGCATTCTTTTAGTTTTTATTAAGCTGTAGAACCACAGATACATAAAGTAACTCCTGAATTTCTGAGCAATGCAGTTAGACCCTGCATTTCTTACCCTAACACAAGTCTGACTGACCCTGCCCAGAGTCTGGAACTGTCAGTAGATTCTTCACAGTACTAACAGTGATACATACGTTTTCTCTGTGACATTTCTCTTCCACCTCTCTTCTTCTTATCTCAACTTGCTCACTTCCAAACACATAAATTAAAATATAAAACCAATCAAATCAAACTGAATATGTAATTTCATTCAAGTGAGAATAATTAATTTGGGCTAGAGATATGTCTCATCTTCATTTTTAAGCATTTTTCAAGTGTCTAAGTAGCAAATATATTTGGAATAAAGGATGTACGAATCAGATTCTGCATTCTGAAGGGTTATTTAGTGCATGGTCTGTAAAATGAGTCTTCAAAGGACAGCTGCAACAGCTGCCTCGCACATCTCTCCGGTTGTTATAATGTTGCCACTCTCTTTTCAGGGAGTTCAAATCCTCTTCTCTTTAAATGGAACTGGCTTTCATTGACTACTGCAGTAAATCAGAAGACAGTACATGGTATGTTTGCTTGCAGGTAGCTAAAAGTGGTAGAGCATATACGTGAAACACTCATGGATTGGAAACCTCCTGAACCATCCCCAAGACTGTGGAAGTGAAGACTTGTGGTGGTTGACTCACCATTCCCCTTGTCAAAAATTGAAAATTGCTGAGGTTCTCGAGATTTAAACATTTTAATACTGCTGTTAAAATTGTGCTACACAAATCAAGCCCAACTGGCCATCCTAAGGGATAAGCCAAGGCAGCATCGTGGAGACAAAGTACAGCTGATTTCTCAACAGATTTATATACACGACTAGGAACATACTGGAGAGCTACAGGAACTGCTAGTAGCTGTCGCCTGGCCACCATGCTATGAAAAGCTCCTAGGAAGAACTATTTATTTCAACCAGATGGAGACCTAGGGGTCATGATAATTAAATTACACACTGATAGGAAGGTTGCTAGTTTATTACAGATAACAGGCATAATAGCAAAAAATATATACAGATAGGAACTTATATGATAAAAATTATAAATGTTCAAAACAGGGTGAAGTTGATTTTCAAATAAAGGTTTAAATTAAACTACACAAGTCTCTGAGGGAAGAATAGAAGTTATATAAGTGAGATATTTATAACTGAAGAAGAAACAGTAACTGTGAAGAATTTCAGAAAAAGTGTAATTGAAAGAGAGAAGATGTGTCTAAGAGTAGATAAAACAGATAATGAGAACAAGGGCTACCTGAAACAAGACTTACAACAATCTGAATTTGGTTAGAAAGAATGGAGTGATGTGGAATTCCCTTCTGTATGCTGTAAGTACTACTGGTTAATAAAGAAACTGTTCTAGGCCTGCACAGGGAATAAAGGTAGGTGGGGAAAACTGTTGAATGCTGGGAGACAGGAGGAGTTAGAGAGAAGCCATGGAGCCTCTGCCAGAGACAGATACACTAAAAATTTGCTGGTAGGTCACGACCTCATGGTGATGCACAGATTAATGGAGATGGGTTAAATTACTATGTAAGAGTTAGCCAATAAGAAGCTAGAGCTAACGGACCAAACAGTGATTTAATTAATATAGTTTCTGTGTGATTATTTCAGGAGTCTGAGCAGCCGGGAAAGAACAAGCAGCCTCCCTTACAACAATGGAGTGTAGGGCTAGGATGCGAGAGTGATCTAGCTGGTGTGTAGCCTGAATTGGAGCAAGAAGAGAAGTTGAGGGAACCTCTGAAAGGGTGTCCTGTCCAATCCAAGGGGTTTATTGCATGCAAGGTCTTCTTTAGAACTAAGGACAGGCCATACCACCCACCCAGCACTCATTTGAACCAACAGCTTTCCCATTAAATGTTGAACAGGGATAATCAGTCTACAGAGGTAAAGTATCAGACACAAAATCATTCTGTAAGGGTGTGTGTGGAGGGGTATGCAGTTCATTTAATACAGCCACTGAAGAATGGTGCTGTTGATTACTGTTGTGGAGAGCTAAAGAATTCAACTCTTTTTTAAAACTGATTTTTATTGAGCTCTACATTTTTCTCTGCTCCCCTCCCTGCCTCTTCAACTTTCAACCCCCTCCTAAGTTCCCCATGCTCCCAATTTACTCAGGAGATCTTGTCTTTTTCTACTTCCCATGTAGATTAGATCTACGTAAGTCTCTCTTAGTGCCCTCATTGTTGTCTAAGTTCTCTGGGATTGTGATTTGTAGGCTGGTTTTCTTTGCTTTATGTTTAAAAACCACCTATGAGTGAGTACATGTGATAATTGTCTTTCTGTGTCTGGGTTACCTCACTCAAAATAATGTTTTCTAGCTCCATCCATTTTCCTGCAAATTTGATGATGTCGTTATTCTTTTCTGCTGTGTAGTACTCCATTGTGTAAATGCGCCACATTTTCTGTATCCATTCTTTGATCGAGGGGTATTTGGGTTGTTTCCAGTTTCTGGCTATTCACAATGCTGCTGTGAATATAGTCAAGGGTTCAATTCTTAAAGACACAGCACATTTTACTGACAGTCTCCTCTGCAGCTCTAGTTTCCTTTGCCTATCATCACTGCACATGGCTCTGATGTTTTCAAACAACATTTTACTGTGTTTTTTCACATTGTCTGATATTTATATTCTCAACTGTTTTTTTTTTCTATTGTGATCCCTTTCAATCAGTGCAGTAACGCTGACACTGGCTTTCTCTCCAGCAAAGGCCATTGCTTCAGGAAGGTTACCTAGCCTATGCTACAAATATTAAGGTTTAACATTCAGAAGGCATGCAAGGGTAATAAGTTTGGCAAGGAACAATGGTCCTGATAAAGCTTTGGTCATTCATATGACCAAAGGTAATGTGAGGTGATACTCATATCTATGTATCGATAATGAGAGCCAGTGAATAAGTGGGACTAGGCAAATATCATAACACAAACCTCTTCTTTATGAGCTAATCACATTGTGCTGACTCCCAGAATAAAAGGCTGCATGTAACTCTATCTTAAAGCTGATGGTACTTCTGCTGGGCGGTTGTTGATAAACAGAGCTCTCAAATTAGATGTGAAATGCTCCTTGAATTCTAATTACAAAGATTCATGAAAAGAGTAGACCTGACTGGAGAAATACAGCATGGCAGAGCAAAAAGAGCTGTTGTCAGACAGACAGAAATCTGAAGATTTTGGCACAACATCCCAATTAAGGCGGTTGATGTTTACTCAGAGAAAAACCAATAAATTCACAGCAGAACGTGCTGTCAGCTCAACTGTCAGTGCACACGGGATGCTCTGCATGAGTTTTCCAGGTCCTCTCCGTGTTGCTCGCTTTCTCCCGTGTTCCTTTTCTAGTTCCCACAAAATGTAATAAGTGAGAATATCTGCAAACAGTTGCCGAAATGAACGGAGTGTCCTGGAATGCCCCTGTCATAAAAGGACAAGCACATCCTGAGCAAGAAGTGACCGTTGAGTTTTCTTCCGTGAAGTAAAGTTATTCCTGATTTTTATTTTATTGAATGCCACATGTCAGCACTCACCCTGCCTCTGAGATGATTGAGCAAATGTCACAGAATGCCATCAATTACCATCACATCCTTTTGGGCACCAATGATATTAGAAATTACATGGGACCCAAGGTTGTAAAATTGATCTGAGTTTGAGGTCTCTCTTGGGATTTAGAAATTCCATATTTATCCACTTCACAGAATAAACTAAATGACAAAGCCAAAACTAGACCAGCATTAAGTCAGAGGGCCAGTCTCTACAAATTTTCATTACAATAACTCATAGTTACCTGTGCAACCAAACGGAAACAGGAATTATTACCAAGCTTCTTCATCTCCTGAAGTGAGGGAAATAAACATGAAACCACTTATACATCACATTGTCAATATGCAACCCTAGAGCGCAGGTAGGCATCTTGGAGAAATTTCAAAGCACCTGGCCATCAGTTTTGGCACTCCTGAGTTTTTACATATACCCCCTTCTCTGAGTATTACCCTGCTCAACTAGTGTTTTCTTTTCTCATTTTCCAAACTAAAAAAAAAGTACCTGGGTATTTATTTTTGAGGACCAGATGCATCGTAAATATGTGAAGAATTCATATTATAAAGTTCAAAAATGATTTGTTGATCTTTCTTACATGTTGAATCTCTGCACATATCAAAGATTAAATGCTGTATCAAACTGAACGTGTGTATTCCACACTGAAAATTTTGAATGCAGTACCTAAGACACTCCAGGGAAAATATACATTTTAGGATTTGTTTTAGGTGGTGTGAACACAGCTCCTGCGTTTTTCACTCTGGATTCATCATTATCCTGGGAAACTAACTTAGTCACACCTACATTTTGTTAAAAAAAAATGTCACAAATAAAAATTTCTATAGTATTGTTTATATACATATATCTCAAATGAGTTCTTTAAAAGAATAGACTTAATCATTATAACTTAATATAATAAATAGTTTTTTCAAAAAGCTTTGATTATGCCGCAAGACAATGATGGTAATAATGTATAATTAAAATATAGTATGAATAAATATAATTTCTTTATTGATGATATGCCATAAGACACTATCTGCAACATGAACACAGATGTTTATATAAGCTTCAGATCTGTTACATAATATGAATGGTTTACCTCAATCTTTCACATTCTGTTAGCGTTGTACATATATGAAAGTATTGATCTGAAGGAGTGAGGAAACAGTGCTCCTGAAATACTAATCTACAAAATGTTTTTATTTCTTGGTCAAACACTGGATTGTAGGAAAGTAAATATGTATACCTTGTGATCCAACAGAGGAAATAGAACAATTCTGTATATACATAAATCAAATTCAAATGGGTGCTACGCTGAGGACCTAAGTAGAACACTTGATGTGTGAGTCCCCCCTGTATGCAGTGATTGCCATTAATGAATGAGGAAACTGCCTTGGCCTGTTGATAGGACAGAACTTAGGTAGGTGGGTAAGACAGAACTGAATGCTGGGAAAAAGAGGATGGAGTCAGAAATGCCATAGACCTGCCACCAGAGATAGACATGTTGAAGTTTGCTGGTAGGCCATGACCTTGTGGCGATGCACAGATTAATAAAAATTGGTTAAATTAAGATACAAAAGATAGCTAATAAGAAGTTAGAGCTAATGGGCCAAGCAGCGATTTAATTAATACAGTTTCTGTGTGGTTATTGCAGGTATAAGCTAGCTGGGTGACTGGGAAGAACAAGTAGCCCTCTCTCACCAACAAACACCAACTCTTTGAAGAAAATATTCAACATTTCTAAACTGCAGTCAGTTGAGTTATGAATATGGCTGCTTCCATTTCTCACACAAGATTGAACATTAGAATTAATCAGTGTTCCATTAAAGATTATATGAGTTGGAAAGGTTCTTGTAAAGAATCTAATTATCAGCTGAACTGGAGAAAAATGAGGCCATTTCAACGTAATTTTACATATGATCTTATCGTTTTTGATAGTCTAAAATTACAAGTCTATTTCAAACACCTTGAAGAAAATGAGATGTCTTTTCTAAAAATCATAATTTAAGTTTTAATTTGAGTATTTGGGGCTGGGAAGATGACTCAGAAAGTAAAGGCACTCACCAGTAACCCTAAGAACCCAAGTTCAGTCTCTGGGAACAACATGATAAAAGGAAAGAAACCACTCTCCTGACTTTTTTTTTTAAACTTCACACATGTGCTTTGGTATGTGCTCCCCTACAACACACACAGAAAATAAAATCACTAAAAATATCTTTAAATAGTTTTAGCTCCTCTGGTTGTCTTACTTTCTTCCTTTAGTTCATATAATGCCAACTAGACTCTGGCTAGAAGCACGATTAAGAAAAATTCAGAGCCAGAAATTGGGGTTCAACCTGAAGGTCAGAAAAGCAAAACAATCAGCCACTGGCTCTTACCTTGACATCAGTCTGAAATGGTGAATCTGCCTCCAGGAGTCACAGAAGGAGACTGTGCTAAGACCTGTCTCCTCCAGCTTTATAACCCTCTCTAGTTCTGTCATTAAGGGCCTGCACTGCCTGGTTTCTATGGCAAACTAGTGTGGTTACTGGGGTTAGAGGTGTGTGTGATTGCTGTCTGGTCTGTAAGGTTGGCCAGTGTCACTGTAAAACAGCTTTTCTGATACTCAGGCAAGCTTTGTTTCTTAAAATACAGATGAAATGCCACTACACTCCTCAGCCAGTAACCACGGTCCTTGAAGCCTGAGATCATGACATCTTGAATTACTAGTTAATAAGACATAGACAATGGAACCAGTTGAAAGCAGGAACACTTGAGAAGACAGTTTACTTCTCACTATTTACTATGAAGGACAGCAAGCGTGTTACAGTCCCCAAGGAAATTATACAATTATCACTTTACCCTCACAACAGTGAAAAAGAATAGGTGACTAGGTAACATCAAGGGATGAGCACTTTATGACGGATCATATCATAAAGACAAAGGTCAAAGAGAAGGACAAGGGCATTGAGATCTTAAACACAGAATTGTCTATCAAGGTGTTTGACTTGGCTAAAGAGAGACCAAGGGACTTCCAGGTTTGACTTGGGAGCTAGAGAGTGCTCTTATGTTCTGAGAAAGCACATTTAAGGGAATGTGATTCAGAATGTATGAAGTTTATAGGGACAGATAGATGAGAGAAGGAAATGCATCAATTTTTCAAATTGACAATGTCTGCAGAAAACTTGCCCCTAACCAGAGAGTAAGTAGGGCAGTCCACCGCTTCTACTTCTGCAAAGACGCAGGAGGCTAAAACTGTTAATGTAAGTGTTGACATACAACAGAAGGTATAACTGTTGACAGAAGACCTCCCTACTTTCTTTTGCTATTTTACCCAAGGAAGTCACTTGTCCTCTACAACATCCAATATCAAATTAAATAGAGAGAAACTCAAAGCGATTCTGTTAAAATTAGGAACAAAACAAAGCTGTCCAAACTCATTATATATCTCTTCAACATAGTTTTTTAAGTTCTGACTAGAGCAATAAGACAACAAAAGGAGATCAAGGGGATTCAAATTGGAAAGGAAGAAGTCAAACTTTCACTATTTGCAGATGATACAATAGTATATAATAAGTGACCCCCAAAAACTCTACTAGGGAAGTCCTAGAGCTAATAAACATCTTTAGTAATGTGGCAGGATAAAAGATCAACACAAAAAATCAATAGCCCTCCTATTTACAAATGAAGCTGAGAAAGAAATCAGAGAAACATCATCCTTCACAATACCCACAAATAACATAAAACATCTTGGGATAACACTAACCAAAGAAGTGAAAGACCTATTCAACAAGAACTTTAAGCCATTGAAGAAAGAAATTGAAGAAGATATCAGAAAATGGAAAGATCTCCCATGTTCTTGGATAAGTGGAATCAATCTAATAAAAATGGCAATTCTACCAAAACCAATCTATAGATTCAATGCAATCCCCATCAAAATCCCAACACAATTCTTCACAAACCATGAAAGGTACAATAATCAACTTCATATGAATAAAAAGAGGATAGCCAGAACAATCCTGTACAATAAAGAAACTCCCAGAGGCAACACAATCCCTGAAATTGAGCTCTATTACAGAGCTACCATAATGAAAACAGGTTGGTATTGGCATAAAAACAGACAGATGGACAAACAGAATAGATTTGAAGACCTAGCTATTAATCCATACACCAAGATCACCTGATTTTTAACAAAGAAGCTAAAATTATACAATGGAAAAAGAAAGCATCTTCAACAATGGTGCTGGCATAACTGGATGTCAATGTGTAGAAGAAGGAAAACTAATCCCTCTGAATGTGAGTGACAGTCGCATGGCTGGGGCAGACTGCGGGGCAACTGGCGGTGGCACCAGGATTTTACCCTACTGCTTGTACTGGCTTTTTGGGAACCTGTTTTGTTTGGATGGATACCTAGCTCAGCCTAGATATAGTACGGAGAGCCTTGAACCTTCCCCAAAGCAATGTGTCTCACCCTCTCTGAGGAGTGGGCTGAGGGCATAGGTAGAAGGAATGAGAGGAGGGGAGGGAATGGGAACTGGGATTGGTATGGAAAATGAAAAAAAATTAATTTGTTTTCTTTTTAAAAATAAATAAAAAGAAATAAAAGAAAAGAAAATGATTTATTTAAGGGTCCAAATATGGTAGTGCATGTCCACAATTCCAGAACTCAGGAGGTGGAAGCAGCAGGATCAGAAGTTCAAGGTTATTCTCAGCTACTCAGATGGTTTAAGTCCAGCCTGAGTAATATATGACTCTGTTTCAGGAAAACAAAAGGGAAAAAATAACTTATTGTAAGAAAAAAAATGCGTCTTTTAGTGATATAGAAGTTTTGAAATTAAGGTTATTAAAACTATCGTAATTGTATGGGGCCAATTTTATATTGTTCATTATGTCTAGAAGAAGATAGTTTTTCCCTTGGTATTTGTTTAAAAAAATCAAAATTCTCAGACATCTTAGGAAAAAGCAAAAAAGAAACAAGCATATTTAACAGATGGAAAAATCCTGAAGAAGAAACACCAGGGTGGAGAGATCAGTGAACAGAGGTGAAGATCAAAATGTGACATAAAATTCCTGGGTTTGATGTGGAAGGAGTGGTCAGGCTCCTCATCGCAGTCAGATAGAGCCTGGAAACTGCTCCTGTTTTATCTTCTCATTTCTAAAGTAAAGAAAACGAACTTCAGAAGCACTGGTTCCTCTCCGACTGCAATTATGTGGAGGTTGAGGACTTTGCATATGCATAAAAGGCGTGGGATAATGAAGAATCATCATGTTGATTTAGTAGGCACAGTTCACAAAATAAAATGAAAGTTTGGTATGTATTGCAAGAGAAAAACAAAGGTCATTTAAATTTATCTCTATGGACAGCTAATCACTACAGTTTTAAAAACACTAAACAGGAAACATCATAAAGGTACAATTTCATGAACATAAGAAAAAGAAATACAAGTCCCTTGGCAACATAAGCCATGGTTACTGTTCATCCCTCAACTAAAAGTACTCCTGGAAACTCATAAGAGTGTTTTTCAAGAAAGACCAGAAAATATAAATGAATAAAATTTTGAGAAAACAAAATCCTTAATTAAAAGGACAAATACCTGCTTTAAAAGAATATTGATAATAAATCATGTGAAGGGCAGAGATGGGGGTGCGATGTTAAGTACAATTCTTTCTGTTGATTTAAGCAATGCCATGAGATATAAAATGATGACTCAAAAAATCAGCAGCGATAAAACTCAGTTTGGACATGACTGATATTGATCCACATGCCAGGTTCGGAAAGGAGATGTACTGATGCAACTGAGCAAGTTGGTCAAAAACAGTTTCTGTGGATGGACATGGTGGGGAAATAATGCTATAAATGAGGAATGACAACTAGTAAGATTGCCAGAACTACGGGGAGAAGTGTCTACAGCTTCTCATTCACCCCAGGTACCCAGGAGCATTCTGGTCTTGATAATGTTTCAGAAGTAGGACCGAGCATAGTATCGGGTGTGTTAACAGTCCAATAACCCCATTGCTTGGGATGCTGAAGCAAGAAGATGACAAGCTCAAGCTCAGTCTGGGATTATCTTTTCTAAGATTCTGCCTCAAAGCAAATAAACCACGATAGAAAAAAAATTCTGAATTTGGGGAAGGGAGGTGCAGATAAGAAGAGGGAAGAGGGGCAGTGATGAAGATGTTCATTAATGAATGCAACTTTTAAATTAAATGGGAAATAAATTGGTCCTTCTTTCAAGGTTCTGTTCCCCACACCCATGGTGTACAAACATAATGTAAGTTTTCAAGGACAATATCATGTCAACATATGCCAGCACATATGTGCGGTAGGCAGAAATTCTAGGTAGTCCCATGCTTAAGGGAGACAAACTCTGAAATGAATACTGCATAAAATGTTGAAAGCTGTATTTGAATATAGCTGTCAAACGTCACGAATACTTCATTCTCAAAAACCCTTTAAAAATTAAGAGAAAAATAAACTACAAATTATTAAAGCAAAGACACAAACTACAGAGAAAGCCCTGTGAGGTGTGACTGTGTGACTGTGGGTGACAGCTGGTAGGAATCACGAATCTTCAGATCCAATCTCTAGACTTCACTGTGTATGATTTTGGAAGGACAAGACCTCGACAAATAAGAACACCAGGGTCTCTTTCCCAGAATTTCAAGAAAGGTAAAACTAGATTACTTTGTGTCCTGCGGGTGAGTCTTAGCTCATTTCACATTACTATAAACAACATCGATTGTTCTCCATAAGGATGCTAAAGGTGGTTATGAAGTCGCGGATCATACAGAATCAATAGCTGATGTCTTTCTTACTGTTCTAGGTTGGGGTTTCAATTCATCTCATAGTTCTTCAGAGATTTTGCTCTAAGTCACTTTCAATGTGCAAAATTATCAGCAGTAGAGAAGTGATTGATGTTGCAATGGCTAAAGGTATTATTAAAGATCTGATTCTTATACATGGACACATACATGTTCACATGCACGTATACACATGCTCCCTCTGTTTTATACATACACACCCTCTCATACACACATCGACACACATATTCATATACTTACATACGTATACACCTTCTCACACATACATCTTCACATATAAACTACACTCATATATGCACATATCTGACAGATTTGTTATTAAAATGAATGATATAGCACCTTCCCTACAAAATTCTAAACAACTTTTGAAAAGCTGTTACCCCCAAACATTACAATGTGCTCAGTGCTTAATGTGAGGCAATACTTCATTTTTCTGTAAGTAACCACTTAGGGAAACAGTGAATCAAACAAGTAATTGCAGAAAGGAAGGTATCGAGTTGTTTCCTCCTTTGCTGTGCATGAATGCATGATTGCTGACTGTAACACAAAAGCTATTAGTAAAATATAAAAAATACAGCTTTCAAATATATCATGAATACTGAGCTATGATTGGATTATCATACAAGAATCTATGCTAATGGTTGAATGGAGTGGGGTAGGCATGAGACCAGCCTCAAGGAAACAGGCTCAGGTAGAGGACAGGTCAAAGGAAATGCCGTGTTCAGATAAGTTCAGAGGTTGCTGTGTACGGACAGACGGTTGGTAAGAGAAACATATCTATCGCTTCATAACTTCAGAAATTTCATACACGATCATGTGTACCTTTACTCTGGGCCTCTGTTTGGGAAGCTAAGTGGTAACAAAGAAACAAGTAGTTAACCAAAATGCTTACATCATAGCCAGGAAGCAATAGGAAAGCTCAAAGTACCCTTTGAGTCTAGGTTAGCACTGACCCAAATATTTCCCTGAAAGCTTTATGAATTAGGTCCCCTTTTGATTTAGGTCCCCAATGACATAACTATCTCCCTTAGAGTCTCAAGAACTATGTCTCCAATGACCCAAGTATCTCCATGGAAGCTTCACCTACCAAAGATTCCACCACTTCTCCAAAGAACCACCGACAGTAACACACATTCTCTAATGATGCATATTAATAAAAACTCAGAATCAGAAATTGAGGTTCAGCCTAAAGATCTGAAAAACAAAATAGCCAGCCACTGACTCTTATCTTTACCTCAGTCTGAAAATGGCGATCCTGCCTCTAGGAATCTCAGAATGAGACTGTGACTGAGCGTTGTCTCCTCCTGTTTTATAAGCCTCTCTAGTTCTGGGATTAAATGTGGGCACGTCCCAGTTTTTATGGCAACTAGTGTGACTACTGGGATTAAAGGTGTGAATTATCACTGTGTAAGGCTGACCAGTGGGGCTGCTTTGCACTCTGATCTTTAAACAAGCTTTATTTATTGAAATAAAAATGAAATGTCACTATACTCTGGAGTACAACCAAAATCCAAATTATAGTGTTCTACCAGGAGGTGACAGTTTAAGGTTACTCTAACCGTGGAAAATGTATTTATTCTAACTCCAAAAGTCCCCAATCTTTTTTAAAGATCCAAACCAGAACTTCCCTATGGTACTCAAGATAAGTTCCATCATGAGACCCTATGAAAGTACAAAGGAAAATTATATAACTTCAAGAGATAATGGTAGAGCATTATACATCTGCATTCTGAAGGAGATGAATATAAATATTAAAGAAGAGTTGCTTAATGAAAGAACAAAATGCATCATGGCAAATCTTCAACTCTGTCAGAAGTATGGTCTTCCATCTAGAATACACTATGACAAGATGTAGTCTCTCACGGACATGGGCAGACCTGTATGCAGAGGCTGCTCATTTGTTTCCGACTGCTCAGACCCCTCCCCCCCAAAAAAAGCCCACAGAAACTATACTATTTTCAATACTGTTTGGTCAATAGATTAAGCATATCTCTAGCTAGCTTTTACATGTTAAATTAACCCATTTCTATTATTTTATATTTTACCACAAGGCTCGTTGTTTACCAGCACGTGGGCATCTTTCTCCTCCAGCAGCTACATGGTATCTCTCTGACTCTGCCTGCTCTCTCTATGTATCTTTTCCAGCCTGGCTGTATTCTATTAAGCTATTGGCCAAAAGCAGCTTCTTTATTAACCAATGGCAATAAAACATAATCACAGCATACAGAGGGGATTCCTACATCACAAGCGAGCCCTTGCTAGTTTTCTTGCCACCTTCTCTTCCCTCAGCAGCCATTCATCATTGTTATGACCTCTTTCTTCTGTAAGCTGTACTGTAGCTCTGTTTCTGCTCTCACTGTTATGTGCTAGGTCTCCAACCTTGCAGCGAGCTTCCTGATCTCTCAGTTGGGGAAGCCATCTTGTTTCCTTAACTCTTGCTTTCTACATTGTCCAAAAATCAATACCATATGGAAAACATGGTCCGCCCCCAGCATGAGGGTGAATCATGACTGTCCTGTCCTCTCCCTTTCTGAGTGACAGGGAGGGTATTGTTCTTGAAGCAGTACTGAGTTTTAGGCCTATTTAGGTTCCCTTTGATTCCATTCTCTAAAGTCTTTAAATCAAATCTGTATTTGTATAACATTGAACCTGTGATGGCTGCCAGGGAATACATATTTTGGAGATGGTCTGGAAGCATCTTTCCAATGATGTGACTTGGCTTTTCACTGACTGCTATAGAACACACTTTGTTTGACTGTATCCCAACAAATGCTTCATTTCTGACCAACCAGAAATTTTTCTAAATAATTCAACTCTGTTTTACTTTTCTCTTGATTTTTACTATAAAATGGGCTAAAAGGTGTCATTATCCACCACTGTTGCAATCTACATGTGAAAAGAGAGGCTCGTGAGTTAAAAACATTGGTCTCTACCACTCTACCACGAGGTCAGCCTGGAGGCAGGTGTCTGCCTGGATCAAGAGTCATTTGGAGTAGAACTTGAGGTTTATACAGTCTAACCTCCTTTCTCTCTGCTCTCTGCATAATGTAAGGTGGAAGTCCCAGCTGTTCATTCCTAGTGTCATGACTTTCTAGCCATGAACTGTTTCTCTTAAAAGTGTGAGCCGAAATGAATCCTTCCTCTCTTAAACTGCTTCTTAAGAGTATTTTGTCAAGGAAAAGCAAAACGTTTCTATTTTACCATTGCTTTAATCTTTCCTCCAATAATCAACTAATCCAGTATATTAAAGCTCATCTACCCTGCAAGCCTCAGGGTATGACCAGAACTCACCTCAGTCTGTGCCAAAGCATCACAGGATAAGTTTCAGTTAAATCCATTGGGATCTTCATTTGCATCTGAAATCATATTGTCATAGCTTTTAGGACTGACTTAACTATCTTCTAACTCTCCCGAGAATCACCCACAGATGTCTACTCACACTATTTTAAATTGTCTTTAGTCATGTCCTCCAGCATCCTCCACTCTCATCTTATAAACTGGTTCTGGTGATTCACTATAGGCATTCCTTTATATTTGTCTATATGTAAATAGATAAGTGATACGCAGATTAAAAACTATAGATATGTGAAAGATAGATAGATTGATTGATAAATTAGATCAAATATTTCCAAAACAAATAACTGAGTTAAATAAGAAAATCTTAAAATTAAATAGCATAAGTTTTAAATAAATTTACTGTTTTGGGTTGAACTACATTCATAGCCATCATCAGCAAAGTTCAGCCTCATGCAACCCATAGAAAACAGGTTAGACATAGTTATAATGAAGTAATTAGACAGGCAAAATAAATAGAAAAATAACAGGTAATAGATGATATATTATTTATATAGATAGATAATATGTAGAGATAGAGGGTAGATAATATACATATGGAGTTGGAGATGCAGGCAGCTATGAGTGGCCTCTTGTGAGTATTGGGAAATTCGAGGACCCTCTGCCAAAGCAGCAATCACTAACCACTGAGTCTCCGCTCCAGTCCCTCAATGATAATCTTATTCAGTGATAAGTGGTAACTATTGGCTCTGTTTCCTAGGAAAAGAAGATACTCTCAAGGAGTAAGAAATGTTTTTCTTTTGAATGAATGTCTTGAGTCATAAAGAAATCCAGTTTGGTAAAACTTTGAACTACATCACTGAGATCAAGTAAAATAGCTCTATGCAGCACAGTTGCCTGGTGCATGATATAAGAAAAAAAGAAGTCATAACAATAATAAATGGACTTTCACCTATATTTTGCTGAGAAGACATAGATTAGTAAGAATTAATATGTTAATGAAACACTTTTATCTATGAAAGAATTCTGCTTATAATGAGAGAACAAAATTTACTGGTCCAAACTTTTAAAAACTTTCTTTATAATATTATATGGGACATTGATGAATACATTTTGCTAATGAACACTTTTCAATTCATAAACATGGAATGAAATTTGTAATTTTGTATGGAAGTCAAATTAGAGAGGCTCATTAAGTCTGCAGAATCAACATCCAATCTTGAATAATTCATCAGCTGTTTAACGCATTTGCAAAAATGCAAATCATTTTATTACCAAGCTCGATTTATTTATTTCTTGTTTCGTAGAAGGATTATATTTTTCCAACTCGAGACTCCAGAAGTTTAATTGTAAAGTGATTAACATGGAGCTCTATCTAATTAAATCAACAAAAGGAGACTGAGAGTGACAGCAGGCAAGGTGCACAAATTAAGGAACTGTCCCACTGAGTTAAACAGAGTGAGTTTACCACAGACGAGCTCTTGCGACTGTTTGAACGCTGTGATAACTGCAGAAAGAAAATAGGATCTTTGGGCATTGCAGACAGCAGATACACAGCCGTTTTGCTGCTCTTCCCTGATCTACAACTTTTTAACAATTAGAAAGGATTTATACAGTGTTTTTCTTAGGCTGGATAAGAATGTGATAAAGTCAAAAATTTTATCTCAGCGAGTTAAGCAGTCTCTGAGAACTGAGTAGAGATAAGTGTTCAGTTGCATGCATGACGTTCTATGGACTGCATTCTAGCATTCAAAATTAGGGGTCTCAGAAAGTAGTAAGTCTTACCATGCAGAAAGAACTGTCAGGGTCACCTTCATTTTATTTGTGAATCATTAAAAAAGATAAAGATGAGTGCTTTACATTTATTCTAGTATATTTCAGTTAGTTTCCCTTAGTAATTTTCCTGCCTATAATCTTTTGTTGCGTCTTGCCGGCCTTTGTGTGGAATGTTATGACTTAGGTATAATGGACAGACGTCACTCTTGCCAGCAGAGTTTGAAACAATACTAGCAATCCCTCAAATCTTTATGGGAACGAAATAGCACTCCTTAGTTCAAAATATAAACATAATTAGCATGTTGAAGATGTCTGAATAAAGTGAGAATTTTTAGAGAAGTTCTTCAAATTTATAAATATTGTCAAAAGATTTTCTAAGGAGAGTATACTGTGTTCACTATACCATCATGTTCTAGAGAAGTTATTTCTTTTTCAGCTTACTTATTTACATTTGTGGGCATGGTCAACTAATTCCCATAGGACCTCTGCCTAATACTCATATAAGGTACTTAGTATGACGACATCGATTGATATTATTTTTCTCAAAATTATTTGTTTCTACCTGACCTCAATAAAGAATGATTTTTTGCAGTGTGAATTTGAAGAACAAAAAATCAGAACTTGGCAGTGGAAGCTGATTGAGTCCTGACAATAATGTGTCTTTTGCTAGGCTGCAATGGTAGGTGTCTGTGCCCTACAAGAACGGGAAGCACAAAGCACACTAAATGTTAAGGAGGCCACTGCAGCATTTGACATTATTCAGTACCCAGGGTCAGCAGTGCCATATCATGGCTACAAAGTACATTTCTCCAATTCTTGGAGTTTCAAAGTCGCCATCTGAAATAAAAGTTACAATTTACTCAAGAAGTTTTTCTTTTATGTTGCAAGCTCCTTTATTGTTCATAGTAGCAAAGTTATATAAAAATTAAAATGAAAATATTCAATACTTTTTTTAATTTTTAATTTAAGTTTCTTTATTATTTTACATACCAACCACAGTTCCTCCTCCCTTGCGTTCTCCCACTCCTCCTACTTTCCCCCCACCCAACCCCTCATCCATTCAGAAAGGGTAAGGCCTCCCATTGTGTGTTGACAAAGCCTGGCATATTAAGTTGAGGCAGGACCAAGCCCCCTACCTCCCACCACCCAACCTCCAGTATCAAGGGTGGACAAGGTAGGGAATGGGCTCCAAAAAATGCAGTTCATCAAGTGGGGATAAATCCTGGTCCCACTGGCAGTGGTCCCACAGACTGCCCAAGCAATAAAACTGTCACCCACATTTAGAGTGCCTAATTCAGTCCTATGCAAGTTCCCCAGCTATCAGTCCAGAGTCAGTGAGCTCTCACTAGCTGGGGTCAACTGTCTGTGTGTTTTCCCATCATGATCTTGACCCCTTTGCTCAAAAAGGACATGGAAGAAGGAACTTTACTTAGCCTGCTCACCCTCTCTCTCTTGCTGGCTACTCAGTGTATCTATCCTACCGCGGAGTTGTTTCTTCATTGTACAGAACTGAGTTTAGTCTTCTAACCTGAGCAGCAGCTTTACTGACAGTTTGGGACTGCTGAGACATCCTGTCTCATGAACTGAACAATTACCGGATTCTCAGCCTTTCAGGTGTGAGTCAGCCATTGCTGAATGGTGGGGACCACATCTTGTAAGCAGGTCTAGTTAGTAAACTCTATATGTATGACGTATATGTGTATTTCAGTTTCCCAGTCCTGCTACTTCAGAGAGGCCCGACTAGTACCCTAACATTCCAGGCCTGGGATGACTTACTCTAAAGTTCTCATAGGAATCTCTCTGTTGAAGTCACTGTAAGTTCTTTATTTGCAGAGGAGTGAAATGTCCAGGGCATGGCTGTAGGTGAGACTATCTTCCAATTTCATGATTTTTGTTCATAAGGTAAATGCATGAACGGTAATTATTTCATGCATTTTTTTCAAGTGAAATTTAGCTAGGAAAAGTTTATGAGAAAAGTAGTTGATATCTATTTATCTATCTATCACAGAATTTGCACCTCATCTTTTATTTGTTTTTGTGTGAGGCGCAAAGGACTTTCTATTCTTTCCTTACATCTTACACTTGACAAAAGAAAGCGTTTCAGCATTTCACATAATATTAAAATTCTTTTAATTTTGTCTTATTAATGATACTTTGTTATTGCCAATTCTAGTTTCATGTTTAATTGTGAGTTAAAGCCACACTGTGTTCTTTTGTATATTTGGGAGATACTCAATGTGTTTACCTAAAAGGGATATTTTCCTGAACCATGTGTCCTAATGACAAGACCTGGAGAAGGCTCTTAAGTGAACACTTGCCTCAGCTCAAATCACAGAATAAAATGTTTTTGCTAAAATAAAATGAACTGATGTGGGAGAATTGTCTGTATTCTGTCAATCATATCTTAATAAAACACTGATTGGCCAGGCAGGCAGTATAGGTGGGAAAACCAGACAGGAAGTAGAGGTGATGCAATAAGAACAGGAGAATTCTGGGAAGCAGGGAGGTTCCTCAGCCACTCCTGCACAGACCACTGGAGAGGAAACATGTAAGCTGCCCATCTGGAAAAGGTACTGAGCCATTATGGCTAACATAGATAATGATAATGGATTAATATAAGTTACAAGGACCAATAATAAGCCTGACCTAATGGGCCAATCAGTTTATAATCTTATGGAGTCTTGTGCGTGATTTTCTTTGGGACTTGCTGGCTGTGGAGTACCAGGTGGGACAGATACCCCAACAAGCCGGCCCTCATGTTACAATGAACTAATGTTTTCTTGAAATGATTATTATAAAATTATCCTTTTATTTGAGAACTTAATGTCTTAAAATGAACAATGTTTGCATGTTGCAATACAGTTTTGTTCTTGCAGGACTCTGTGAAAAGGCAGAAATAGTATGATTTGTACAGCAGATTTTTTTCTTCATATTTTCAAAAAGGTAAATACCATAGTACATTTGATAATAATTATAAGAAGCAAATCTCAGTTCATTTGGACAAATATTTAAGAAAAGTATCATGTTTTGGGAAAGGTAAATTATTTTCATTGTTCATAAATTTTTTAAAGACACAATAATTATTTTCTCCTTTAAACTGTAAGATTGAGATTTAAATAGTAATTAGTTTAAATAAGTTCCATAAATTGTCTAAAATGCAACATTTTAATAATATTTATATATAATGTAGCAACAATCAGCTCAAATATTCAAATTACAGTACAGAGTGGGCACATTTCAGTTCCTTCTTCCTTATGTCTGTCTTTACAGAATACAAAGTTAAAGCTAATTCTCTGTAAATAATTGAGACACTTCTCTCCCACCACTTTCTCCTTCTGACTTTGTTTAAAGACCTACTTCCTCTTGAGAGTTAAATACTTTGTGAGTTTTCACTCAGTCACTTATTTACAAAAGTCTTTGATATTGACAATTAAGCATTATCTTTAAAACTGCATTTCCCTTTAACACATATTTACCATAAATTCAAATCTGTTTGTTTACTTCCTATTTTTCTAAACATATAATCACAACATTTATTCTACAAAGTCAATATATTAGATTACAAAAACACTCAGCCAGAGTGAAATCTGACTGAAGATATATATTATTGTTCCTGTGTGATTAACTACGAAAACCTAACAAGGGAAATACATCATAATCTGGTTAAATGTGGTTTATTTATATTAATTGATTACTACAGAAACATTTTATTGTGGTGGACCAATTTCGGAGAGAACTTATATCTGCATCATTCTTTTAAAATAGAGAGATTATTCATTTCTTAATGAAAACTAGTTCAATTGAATTAGAGCTTGTTAACCAGTAGAATATTATTGGGAAATATTTTTAAAAATCATAGAGAAAACTGATAAACATATAAAAATAATTTAATAAGGAGGGAGGCAGTCATGTTGGGAAGAGAGAAATCTAGAAGGGTGAACACTGTGTGATAATCCCCGTGGAAAGTGACTGAGAAACAGGACGGTCTGGAGTACAATTGTGCATTAATACATGATGAGATCTTTATGTCTCTTTTGATAAACCCTTATTAAGGGAGTGAAAGGTGTGTTCTTGGGGTAAAGAGATGTAGCTTGGTTGGTACAATCCTGGCCTAGAATACACATTGTTGTAGAATGGCACCCTGGGTGCTAACACTAATACCACATTAAGTTAGGTACGATGGTACATGTCTTTAATCTCAGCATGTAAACAAGGCAGAGCCAGGAGCATAGGAAGGTTAGGGTTATCCTTCATAATGTAGCTAGTACCAGGCCAGCAAAGAATACATGACACACTGTACATAATAAAAATAAATGATAAAAAACTATGAAGTGTTCTTTGATACTTTGTGGATTAAATACTCAATGAATTTAAAACACTGACTAGAATGTTTAACTAACCCGAATTACTCATGCATGTTATTTTCTAATATTCAGCAGGGATCATGAGTCTTAACAATCCTGGTATCCTAAAACCACAAACTATAAATAAAAATCAAGTAAATAAATCAATTAAATGATTATACTGATAGAAATAGAAGACATTTTTACCCAAAGTGTATAATCAAACAAAGAATCTGTGACCACCCTTAGACTATACCAGAAAAATCCCCAGTTACATCCAAAGTGTTTGTCCTGATACAGACAGGTAAATGTGGTCCTCACCCCTCATCAAGGACACTTGTCTGTGCAACAGGCAGAGACTACTACACAAAATTACAATGAATCAAAGTACAGAGTTGTGGAGTCCTGTGACCGTGGTTACATGTACAAAACAAGTCTGGCTCCTAAGGCTCAGGGAACATTTCACAAGATGGAAAGACATTGCTAAGAGCCAGCTGTTCAGGGAGTTGCTCTGAGATTGCCTCCTAGTGATGTCACTGGCTACACCCATAAATTCTCACCAACACAGCCTAGACATGAGCTGAACAAGGGAAACAATGATAGAAATGTATGCTAACATGGATGTAGGAAAGCCCAGGATGCCACATCCCTACGCAAAGAACTACAAGAAACTATGGAAGGTCAAAAGAGGAAGAAATAGACTTCCTCAGCTAAAAGCACATCAATGCTTTTGATTCATCATTGATTGATGAATGAATCAATCATTCATTAGTAAGTGGTCATCCCTGAAAACATACATACTAGTAACATTATACAGACCAAGAAGGTTGTATTAAGTATTTAGAATTGCTTGTCTTCTCCCTTCTTCTGCTCTTCAACTGGACCTTGGGAGCTCAGTCCAGTGAGTAAGGAAGTCAGGACCGTGAGGGTTTGGTCCACCCACTGAGACAGTGTGACTGATCTAATTGGAGCTCACCAAGGCCAGCTGGACTGGGACTGAACGAGCATGTGATCAAACCAGACTCTCTGAATGTGACTGACAATGGGAGCTGATTGAGAAGCCAATGATAATGGCACGGAGATTTAATTCTACTGCATGTACTGGCTTTTTGGGATCCTAGTCTGTTTGGATGTACACCTTCCTAGGCCTGGATAGAGGGGGGAGGGTCTTGGACTTCCCACAAGGCAAGGTACCCTGCCCTGTCTTAGGGCTGGAGGTGGTAGAAGGAGTGGGGGAGTGGGAGCGAAATAGAAGGAGGTGGAAATTTTGAATGATATTATTTATAAAGCAATAAAAATATACAAAGAAAAATGTATTTAGAATTGTGTGTGTATATGTGTGTGTGATAAAAATTAATCAAAAGAGAGGAAATGAACTTGAAAGAGATCAGGGAGGCCCTGCTGAGCAGTTCTTCCCAGAGAGGTGAGTGGGTGCTAGCCTGGGCAGCCTGCCTGCCTGTCCGGGAAAGGAGCACAGCCCTTCCCCCCCCAGCTTCTGCGGCAGGGTCTTCGGTGTTCCAAGGGACCCCTCCCCTCCCCCCACTGCTGCGGGCCCTTTGTCTCCTGAGTCCTGGGAAGACCAGCTAGCCCTGTTGCCCTGCTGAGCAGTTCTTCCCAGAGAGGTGAGTGGGTGCTAGCCTGGGCAGCCTGCCTGCCTGTCCAGGAAAGGAGCACAGCCCTTCCCCCCCAGCTTCTGCAGCAGGGTCTTCGGTGTTCCAAGGGACCCCTCCCCTCCCCCCACTGCTGCGGGCCCTTTGTCTCCTGAGTCCTGGGAAGACCAGCTAACCCTGTTGCCCTGCTGAGCAGTTCTTCCCAGAGAGGTGAGTGGGAGCTCACCACTGCCCAGGAAGAGAGCACAGCCCCCCCCCCCAGCATCTGCAGCAGGGTCTTTGGTGTTCCAAGGGACCCCTCCCCTCCCCCCACTGCTGCGGGCCCTTTGTCTCCTGAGTCCTGGGAAGGTCAGCTAGCCCTGTTGCCCTGCTGAGCAGTTCTTCCCAGAGTGGGCTGAGGAGCTCTATCCAGAGAGTGCTGTGAAGTCCTACCCAGAGAGTGCTGAGGAGTTCTATTCAGAAAGTGCTGAGGAGTTTCATCCAGAGTGGAGGAGATGGGCAGGCGCCAATGCAAGAATTCCTCCAACAACCTGAAAGGCAACATGACATCGCCAGAATCCAGGGAGCTCGAAACTAGAAGAATTGAACACCCTACGCCAGAAGAAATAGAAGAAATTGACTCTAAGCGCTTCTTTATGAAAATAATATAGGAACTTAAACAGGAGGTGAAAATCTGCCGTAAAGAAATGGAAGATAAGTATAACAAAAAAATTGAGGAAATGAGTAAAGAAATGGAAGAGAAATATACCAAAAAGTTTGAAGAAATGAGTAAATCCGTAAATGAAATTCTGGGAAACCAAGAAAAAACAATCAAACAGGTAATAGAAACAGTTCAAGATTTGAAAACTGAAATGGAATCAATGAAGAAATCGCAAACCAAGGGCCGGCTGGCTATGGAAAATCTGGGTAAACGAACAGAGACTTCAGAAACAAGCTTAACCAATAGAATACAAGAGATAGAAGAAAGAATCTCAGACTCTGAGGACACCATAGAGAAATTAAACACTCTGTCCAAAGAAAACAGCAAATCCAACAAATTCTCATCACAAAACATTCAGGAACTGTGGGACACAATAAAAAAACCAAATCTAAGAATAATAGGAGTAGAAGAAGGAGAAGAATTGCATTTCAAAGGTCCAGAAAATATACTCAACAAAATTATAGAAGAAAACTTTCCCATACTAAAGAACGATATTCCTATGAAGGTTCAAGAAGCATACAGAACACCGAATAGACTGGATCAGAAAAAAAACATCCCCTCGTCATATAATAATCAAAACACAAAGCATTCAGACTAAAGAAAGGATATTGAAAGCTGCAAAGGAAAACGGTCAAGTAACTTATAAAGGTAAACCTATCAGACTTACACCAGACTTCTCTATGGAAACCATGAAAGCCAGAAGGTCCTGGATAGAGGTACTGCAGAAACTAAGAGACAATGGATGCAAACCCAGACTACTTTACCCAGCCAAGCTATTGTTCACTATCAACGGAGAAAACAAAATATTCCAGGATAAAAACAAATTTAAACAATACGTAGCTACTAATCCAGCCTTACAGAGAATACTAGAAGGAAAATCACAACCCAAGGAATTCAACATTCCCAACACTGCCTACATTAACTCAGACATCTAGCGACCCTCCACAAGTACAACTCAAAGAAGGAAAACACATACACGCTACTACCCAAAAAAATGACCGGAGTCATCGATCACAGGTCATTAATATCACTTAATATCAATGGTCTCAACTCACCTATAAAGAGGCACAGACTTAGAGATTGGATACGAAAACAGGATCCAACATTCTGCTGTCTACAAGAAACACACCTCAACCACAAAGACAGACACCTACTCAGAGTAAAGGGTTGGGAAAAGGTTTTCCAAGCAAATGGACCTAAGAAACAAGCGGGTGTGGCCATTCTAATATCTAACAAAATCGACTTCAAACTAAAATCAATCAGAAGAGATGGAGATGGACATTTCATACTCATAACAGGAACAATTCATCAGGAAGAAGTCTCAATCTTGAATATCTATGCCCTTAATATAAAGGCACCCACATATGTAAAAGAAACTCTTCTAGAACTCAAGGCAGTCATCAAACCACACACACTAATAGTAGGAGACTTAAACACTCCTCTCTCACCAATGGACAGGTCAATCAGACAGAAACCTAACAGAGAAATAAGAGATTTACTGGAGGTACTGAATCAAATGGACTTAACAGACATCTATAGAACACTCCACCCAAATAGGAAAGAGTATACCTTCTTCTCTGCAGCTCATGGAACCTTCTCGAAAATTGACCACATACTTGGTAACAAAGCAAACTTCCACAGATACAAAAAAATATTAGTGACCACCTGTGTCTTGTCAGATCACCATGGATTAAAATTAGAATTCAACAACAATGGTACCCCCATGAAGCCAACAAACTCATGGAAGTTGAACAGTCAACTACTAAATCACCCCTGGGTCAAGGAAGAAATAAAGAAAGAAATTAAAGTCTTCCTTGAATATAATGAAAACAAAGACACAACGTATTCAAACCTATGGGACACAATGAAAGCAGTGCTAAGAGGAAAGTTCATAGCACTAAGTGCCCACCTAAAGAAAACAGAGAAAGCACACATTGGAGACTTAACAACACACTTGAAAGCTCTAGAAAAAAAAGAAGCTGATTTACCCAGGAGGAGTAGAAGACTGGAAATAATCAAACTGAGGGCTGAAATCAACAAAATAGAAACACAGAAAACAATTCAAAGAATCAATGAAGCAAAAAGCTGGTTCTTGGAGAAAATTAACAAGATTGACAAACCCCTATCCAAACTAATCAAACGGCAAAGAGAGAACTTGCAAATTAATAGGATCAGAAATGAAAAGGGGGACATAACCACAGACACAGAGGAAATACAGAGAATCATTAGATCTTACTACGAAAGTTTATATGCTACAAAGTTGGAAAATGTAAAAGAAATGGACATTTTTTTAGATAAGTACCATATACCAAAGTTGAACCAAGACCAGGTGAACAATCTAAATAGACCTGTTAGTCGTGAAGAACTAGAAGCTGTTATCAAAAATCTCCCTACCAAAAAAAGCCCAGGACCAGATGGTTTCAATGCAGAATTCTACCAGAACTTCCAGGAAGAGCTAATACCTATACTCCTTAATGTATTCCACAATATAGAAAAAGAAAAGTCACTGCCAAACTCCTTTTATGAAGCTACAGTCACCCTAATACCAAAACCACACAAAGACACAACCAAGAAAGAGAATTACAGGTCAATCTCACTCATGAACATCGATGCGAAAATTCTCAATAAAATACTGGCAAACCGAATCCAAGAATACATTAGAAAAATCATCCATTATGATCAAGTAGGCTTCATCCCAGAGATGCAGGGATGGTTCAACATACGCAAATCTATCAATGTAATCCATCATATAAATAAACGGAAAGAAAAAAATCATATGATCATTTCATTGGATGCTGAAAAAGCGTTTGACAAAATTCAACACCCTTTTATGATAAAGGTGTTGGAGAGACTGGGGATACAAGGATCATACCTAAATATAATAAAAGCAATATACAGCAAGCCGACAGCTAATATCAAATTGAATGGAGAGAAACTCAAAGCCTTTCCACTAAAATCAGGAACACGACAAGGCTGTCCACTCTCTCCATACCTCTTCAATATAGTGCTTGAAGTTCTAGCAATAGCAATAAGACAACATAAGGGGATCAAGGGGATTCGAATTGGAAAGGATGAAGTGAAACTTTCGTTATTTGCAGATGATATGATAGTGTACATAAGCGACCCCAAAAACTCTACCAAAGAACTCCTACAGCTGATAAACACCTTTAGTAACGTGGCAGGATACAAGATCAACTCCAAAAAATCAGTGGCACTCCTATACACAAAGGATAAAGAAACGGAGAGGGAAATCAGAGAAACATCACCTTTCACGATAGCCACAAACACCATAAAATATCTTGGGGTTACTCTAACCAAGGATGTGAAAGACGTATTTGACAAGAACTTTAAGCCTTTGAAAAGAGAAATTGAGGAGGATACCAGAAAATGGAAAGACCTCCCCTGCTCTTGGATTGGGAGAATCAACATAGTAAAAATGGCAATTCTACCAAAAGCAATCTACAGATTCAATGCAATCCCCATCAAAATCCCATCAAACTTCTTCACAGACCTTGAGAGAACAATAATCAAGTTTATATGGAAAAACAAAAAACCCAGGATAGCCAAAACAATCTTATACAATAAAGGAACTTCTGGAGGCATTACTATTCCTGACTTCAAACTCTATTACAGAGCTACAGTATTGAAAACAGCTTGGTATTGGCATAAGAACAGAGAAGTCGACCTATGGAATCGAATAGAAGACCCAGATACTAACCCTCAAACCTACGAACACCTAATTTTCGACAAGGGAGCTAAAGGTATACAATGGAAGAAGGAAAGCGTCTTTAACAAATGGTGCTGGCATAACTGGATGTCAAACTGTAGAAGAATGAAAATAGATCCATATCTATCACCATGCACAAAACTCAAGTCCAAATGGATTAAAGACATCAACATCAATCTGTCCACTTTGAACCTGATAGAAGAGAAAGTGGGAAGTAGTTTACAAGATATAGGCACAGGAGGCCACTTCCTAAGTAGGACCCCAGCAGCACAGACAATAAGAGAAACAATGAATAAATGGGACCTGCTGAAACTGAGAAGCTTCTGTAAAGCAAAGGACACTGTCCGTAAGACAAAAAGGCTGCCTTCTGACTGGGAGAAGATCTTCACCAACCCCTCATCAGACAAAGGTCTGATCTCCAGAATATACAAAGAACTCAAGAAACTAGACACTAAAATTCTAATTAACCCAATTAAAAAATGGGGTACTGATCTGAACAGAGAATTCACAACAGATGAACTTCGAATGGCCAGAAGACACTTAAGGTCATGCTCAACCTCCTTAGTGATCAGGGAAATGCAAATCAAAACCACTTTGAGATACCATCTTACACCTGTCATAATAGCTAAAGTTAAAAACACCAATGATAGCCTATGCTGGAGGGGATGTGGAATGAGGGGAACACTCATCCATTGTTGGTGGGAATGCAAACTTGTGCAGCCACTTTGGAAATCAGTGTGGCGGTTTCTCAGGAAACTGGGAGTCAACCTCCCTCAGGACCCAGCAATTCCTCTCTTGGGAATATACCCTAGAGATGCCCAAACATACTACAAAAGCGTTTGTTCAACTATGTTCATAGCAGCACTATTTGTAATAGCCAGAACCTGGAAACAGCCTAGGTGCCCCTCAATAGAAGAATGGTTAAAAAAGGTGTGGAACAAAAACACATTAGAGTTTTACTCAGCGGTAAAAAATAATGACATCTTGAATTTTGCATGCAAATGGATGGACATAGAAAACGCTTTACTAAGTGAGGTAAGCCAGACCCAAAAAGAGGAACACGGTATGTATTCACTCATAAGTGGATTCTAACCATAATTAAAGGTCTTTGAGCCTATTATTCGTGATCCTAGAGAAGCTAAATAAGAAGACGAACCTGATGAAGATTATTTACCTATCCGCCAGGAGGTAGGAAATAGTCAAGAGTCCCAGGTAACCTTGGGTGCATGGGGGGGGTGGGAGGGTTGTTGGAAGGGGAGAGGGTTAGAGAGAAGGGAGTAGGGGAGGAATGGAGAAAGCTCGGTTGACCGGGATGGGGGGAAGGGAGGAAGGATGAATGTGGGATCAGGGAAGAATATATTTCAACTAAGGGAGTCATATTAGAGTTTATAGGAAACTTGATTATATATGGGATCCCAGGTCCAAGGAGAGATCCCCAGATTGTTCTCTGGACAGAGGAGGGGGTGCCTGAACCGGCCTTGGCCCGTGACCATACTGATGAATATTTTGCTTATCACCATAGATCCCTCATCTGGCGTTGGATGACGATACAGATGGAGGCCCGCGTTGGAGCACCGAACTGAGCCCCCCAAGATCCAAACGAGGAGCAAAAGGAGGAAGAAAATGACGAAGGACTGCGAGGGATACTATCACCCACTGATACAAGGGGTCGGATCTAATGAGAGTTTACCAAGGCCAGATGGACCGTGACTGAACGAGCATGTGATCCAACCAGATTCTCTGAATGTGGCTGGATTTTCTGAATGTGGCTGGCCTGCAGTCTTTCCGAGAAGCCATTGACAATGACACTGGGACTGGTTTCCTCTGCATATACTGGATTTTTGGGATCCAGTCTGTTTGGATGCTCACCTTCCTGGACCTGGAGTGAGGGGGGAGGAACTTGGACTTCCCACAGGCAGGAGACCCTGACTTCCCTTGGGGACAAAGAGGGAGGAGGAGAGGGAGGGGGGAGTGGGAGGGCGTTGGGAGGAGGGGCGTAAATGGAAACTTTTTATAATTTAATAAAATTACTAAAAAAAAAAAAAAAAGAAAAAAGAAAGAGATCAGGGAGTGGTACAGAGAAGTGTTTGGAGGAAGAAGAGGGAAGTAAGGGATGTAATTATGTTCCATATAATATATGTTACCTATAAAAGACATAATTTTAGGAAGCATAGTCGTATTGGCTAAAATGAATAAAACAAATGAAACTAAACAATAGTCCAGAAAGCAACCAACACTTAAAAGAAATGGGGAGAATACTCAATGGGAAAATTATAGTCTCTTCAGTAAATGATACTAAGAAAACTATAAAGCCACATAAAGAAGAATGAATTTGCCTGGCTTAGACCAACACAAAATTCAAAAAGTTTTCATAGCTTAAATTAACCAACAGGTACCGAAATTGTGTGAACAAACAGGACAATGATACTTCACATGTTTCTAAAATTTCAACCAAAAGAGACAAATTACGTGTAAAAGGTTCAACAGAAGAGACCATTAAAATTAATCAATACAATTTATGCAAGCAAAGAAAGATTCTATAATATGTGCATTTCAAAAGTACACGAAATAAAATACTTCCTGTGATAAAATAAACAAACACGAATCCTACAGTTATAAGAGTAGCCAAAGGACCTGAGCAGACATTTTCAATGCCTGATATTTAATTTTTTCTTTCTCATGGACTACTTCTCTAATATTTGAGCACAGATTTCCTACACAATGCTTCATTTCTTCTCCCAGTAAATGATACTGGGAAGCCTCTTTCTTACCTATCTTTATGGTTCCACATCTTCAAACAGAATTGTTTGAAATCATTAGGTTATGCGTGGAAAGTAAGAGAAGCATTGACTGTTGAATTCCCTGTTGATTACCTTAGATTGAAAGCCCCCAGGCACAGATAACTGTAAAAAAATGAAAAGCTTCTTTAAGCAGAATTTGAGAAATCTCAGAATGTTGATATTGAACAGCCTTTTAGCTCTAAATTTCTGTGTTGCTTCTTAAAGAAAAATATCTGTTGTACCCACTGCTGACGATGGCTTTAATTCTGAGCTCTCTCTTAGGAAAATCATGCTAGCAGGTTGAAATGCAGGAAGAGCCTGGACCAAAGTCATTGCTTAAACAATCAGTCAAGCTTGAAACTGGGATCCAAGGGTGAACACCATTTTACTACACAAGACCATTTGTTGTCTCTTCCAAAACTGAAACTGTCAGCCTTATAATGATGAAGTTCAACACGAAACTGGTTCATTGTCTCAGCCATGACTAAGAGACAGGGTTTAACCGGTGTCGGACATATCCTAAAATCTAAGATAAAATTGAAAAAGACAAGATCTCCTGAGTAAATTGGGAGCATATGGACCTTGGGGGAGGGTTGAAAGGGGGAGGAGGGAAGGAAGAGGCAGGGAGGGGAGCCGAAAAAAATGTAGAGCTCTATAAAAATCAATTTTAAAAAATTGCCTGTTCCTAACAGAAACTCTTCCTCTTGCCTCTGAAAATTCTGTAAAACATTGAAACTATTTCGAATGATCTTCTGAAGATATTGCATGGGCCACTTACTATTATGATTTCCTGGTTGTGAGCCACCACGTGGGTGCTGGGAATCAAACTCAGTTTCTCTACAAGATCAACAAATGCTTTCACCTGGTGAACTGACTGCAGCCCCACTTCAGGAAGGTTTGATGGTAAAGACTTCACAAGATCTGTTCACAGAATGTTCTTTATTTCGCCTTTATTAAAAGAAAGTCTTGTAAACAAATTCTCATTTAAGCTAGTCTTTCAGTAATTCAAATGTGTTTGAGTGTTCTAAGGTCTCTCATTCCCTGTCCTGTCAGACCTCATGGAACTCTGCAGAAGAGAAGGTGGAAAGATTGTAAGAACCAGAAGGGGTGGAGGATACTAAGGAAACAGACCATCTGGATACAACTGGCCTAGTGCACTTAGGAACTCATGGAGACTGCAGCAGACTGCAAAGGTCTACGCCAGACAGGGTCCCAAGCCTGTTCCTAACCCAGGAGCGGTCTTTAATTGATAACTACTTGCAAAGGAAAATCAGTTTTCTCTAATGGAGTCTCAGTGAGAATACAAACAACACAAGCCCATGCCACATATACAGCAGTAGATGGTTAGCATAAAACAAAATCAATGCTTTCTCTGGAGGATTTTTGTCTCATAACTTTGGCTGTTATTACCCAGATGATATGTCTGGATGCTGATCCAATTGGATTCATCCTTCTTACAGCACATTAACATTAGTTCTGAACTCATAATTGAATATTTTCATCAAATTTTCAAGATGTATGGTCACAGGAAAGAAATCTTGCTTACTCTTTTGTTCTTGGCACCATTTGTGTGATGGTATGCTGGCTGGTGTTCCAGACTTCCTTCAGAAGCTATTGATTTTTCTCTTGGCCTTAGTTCTGCCCTGTTATTAAGATTTAATAAAATCTACAATTTCATACTGGTGTATATTTACTGGTTGAATTTTACAAATATGTTGATGACTCTATACAGTAAATTATTTTGGGTATTTCAGACACAAAACCGACATTTACCATTTTGCAAAATAACTTCCAACACAAAGTTCATTAATTTTTACACCCAGTATTTTGTCCCCATTTTAAGAGTTCTTCTAGTTGACTTTATTTTCTTTACCATGAGCTTCAAATTTTCCTTTTATCTCATTTATATTAAGCTATATGTTTCTTTCCACTCAATCTCCCCCCTTCCCCTCTTCCTTTCTACCCTCTCCTGTGATCCCCTCACTCCCAATTTACTCAAAAGAGCTTGTCTTTTTTTACCTTCTTATGTAGATCCGTGTATGTCTCTCCTAGGGTCTTCTTTGTTGTCTAGTTATTCTGTGGTTGTGGCCTGTAGGCTGGTTTGTCTTTGCTTTATGTCTAAAAGCCACTTGCAAGTGAATATATATTATATTTGCCTTTCTGAGTCTGGGTTAGTTAAAGTGTACAAAGAACTCAAGAAACTTGACATCAAAAGAACAAATAATCCAATATAAAATGGGGTAAAGATCTAAACAAAGAACTCTCAACAGACAAATTTAAAATGGTCAAAAGACACCTAAGGAAATGCTCAACATCCTCAGCCATCAGAAAAAAATGCAAATCAAAACAACTCTTGAGATTCTATCTTACACCTGTAAAAATAGCCAAGATCAAAACCACTGATGACGACTTATGCTGGAAAGAATGTGGGATAAGCTCCTCCATTGCTGGTGGGAGTGCAAACTTGTACAGCCACTCTGGAAATCAGTATACCAAGTTCTCAGAAAATTAGGTAATAATGTACCTCAAGACACAGAAATACCACTGTTGCGCATATACCAAAAGATGCTCAATCACACCACAAGGACATGCGCTCAACTATGCTCACAGCAGCATTGTTTGTCATAGCCAGAACCTGGACACAACCTAGATGCCCTTCAATTGAAGAATGGTTCACACAGTGGTAAAGAATAATGACATCTTGAAACTTTCAGGTAAATAGATGAAGCTAGAAAAAGGGCCTCAATTTTTTTTTATTTGTATGTCATATAATATGTTCTTGCTACTGAACTCTTTAGCTCTTAAGCATCAGTTCATCTTTTCTTATTCTGATGAATGTTAGTAATAAAATATTTTCTTTCAACTATGATCAATTTCATTAGCTATAGAATTATTTCTATGACTTTTAATCCTAAGCACTATAGTATCTATGTCTGTTGGACTCTCATTCAGCAGACTGGACATCTGATAACATGCATTTCTTCACAGGTAGGAAACTGAAGTGCTGATTTGGAACTGGTTTAGGATGACATCATGCTAGGTTTGTTTCAGTGTTGAAACTATCTGTGTTTTTATGATACTGTTTATTCTTAATATTCCAGCTATGTGATCTTCTGGAGTTTAAAACTATTTGCTGACAGGTATTGCTGACAGTGGTAGAACTGCAGTATCAGTAACATTCATTTTACCGTGTGGGGTGTTATTTTCCATCCCACTTGTTTCAGTACCTTCTCCAAGAAAGGGTAGGAAGAATGCTCTTCCGTGAAGAGCTGGTGTTTCTTCTACCTGTATTAACTTTCTAAAGATTAAGTATTTCTCTTTTTTTAATTTTTATTTTCAGTTCATAAAACTAATAGTAGGTCTCTGGGTAATTGTTGGAGGAAACAAGAAATCAAAAGATTTCTGTGTGCTGCTTTAGAAGCAGTGCAAATTGATGACACAAATAAAGTTACATTCAGAGACAATGAGATAATTTCATTTGTTAACAATTTTTGATTAAGTATCTCTTTATGCCAACTCTCTGAGTATTTCCTGCAAGCCATACTCATCATAATGACGATAACCCTTTCCCCAGTCCTCCACTGAGCTTACAGGATTCTTCTCAGTCTCTTTTGCATATTTGGTTTTACCTGGATCCATACATCACACCAGTGACAGCTTAAGTGCCAAGTGTGTCTGCCACTGAGTTTGCTTGGAACATAGTTACTCATGTCCTATAATTATACTAAAACTTTCCAGGAAGCTAGGTTTCATGAATGTCTTCCTATGTGTATGGCTATAATTAGAGATTTTCCTTGTGAATTTGTATTTGTAAGGTACTTCTCACCAGTTATATAAATCACTAAATACCAACTAAGTACTAAAATAAAATGAACTTTAGGAGTCACTTCAAATTGTTTCATTTTTTACTGGCACTTACTGCACATATTCTTGACATATTCTGCTAGTTCTTAATTTAAAATATTCTAAACTCCCAGGACCACATTTAATGGCTTAGGTGATACAACCATGAATTTCTTAATTTCTTTCATTTTTTATCCAATCAATCACCATCAATTTTCATTACTGAGAATTGTAATACTAAGTCTCGGACTTTTCTCAGTAGCTACAGTTTACTTAGAGAATGCGCTTCTTTTTCAATCACTTAAATTAAATGTGAGAGAAAACACACATAATTCTCTCAAAATTTTGACATAAAATCATTAAATTTAAAGTCACAGGTTTCGCGTCTCAGAAAAGTCACATCATATACATATATACACACATGCATACAAATATAGAAACTAAAATATATTTTAATTTCATAGGAGAATTCCTAAATTTCATTCTTTATTCTGAAGGTGAAAGTAATATGTCCTTAATTTGTATTAAGCATATTAGCAAATAAGCTTGTATCTATCTGAGGGATTTAAATTTTTTCCTACCATTTTCAAATTATCCCTTTGAGTATTTTCTCTTGGCGTCTTTGACTTCACAGAGGAACTGAAACTCAGCTTTGCCACATTTGCATCACCTTTACAAAGAGACATCAAACCCCCAGCCTCTGTGAACTGCAGAAAATATGCCAAGGGCAAACAGTTCCCTTGTTGAACCTGAGCAAAGAATTCCCATCCATCAGAACTGTAAGGAGAAACATTTCAACTTCTCTAAGTCCCAGGAGAGCAGGAGGATGCTCATGAAAATGACACTTAGATCCATCTTTCCCAGAAAGCAAAGAAAAGCTGCCACTCAGGACAGTGAGCTGTCTGAGCAAAGACAGCATCAACACAGTTTTAAATGCACACACATGTAACGGGTTTCATGAGGGTATAGTTTTCAGCTCACATTGCTTTATTGGTCTTCTCTCTTATCTGTGTGACTTTCTTCTGTTGGTTACCTCCCTTTTCTCAGTAGCCTCCTCTTTGTGTGCAGGTGACAGGAATCTTAATAGGTTTTCTACTTCCCAGTCTCCCATAAGATCTCTTTCTCCTCTCTTCCATTAGCCTTTACAGTTTCATGAACTATAACCCTCACCCATACACACAAGGACAAACAAAAATCTATGAGCTTTATATGAGAGGGAAAAATAGAATTTATATTTCTGAGGTTGTTTTTCTATAACATAAAATTTCAAGTTCCCTTCACTGCACCAGTTATGCCATGATGCCACCGTTCTTTAAGGGTACATAACATTTCATATTGTTTATGCAATTTATTTTATTTATCCATTTTTCTGCTGGTGGACATTCAAGTTGGTGTCATTTGTTTCCATCATGAATAGTGCAGTTACAAATATGAGTATTCAATTATCCTTATGGTATGGCTTAAGAGTATTTTGGCATATTCTCAGAGGTGTTATAGCTGGGTCAAAAAGTATTTCCATATTTAGCATTTTTATGAACTCCATAGAATCTGTACCAATTTATATTACTACCAGGAGAGAAAGATTTCTCTGTCCACATATCCGCCCCAGAATGTCTCACTATTAATTTTCTTAATCATAGCTAGTTTAACTGAGTTAAGATGGAATTGTTAGAATAATTTTACTTTTCATGTCTCTGATTTATATTTTTAAAATGTCTAGATTATCAAAAGTGGTCTGCAGGCTCAATGCAACCGCCATCATAGAATTAAAAAATACCCTAGAGTTCATCTAGAATTATGAAAGCCTGCAAGTAAGTATAGCAATCCTAAAGAGAAAGAACACAACTGAAGACATCACAATACATGACCTCAAATTCAACTACAAAGCCATAGTGACAAGAACAGCATGATGCAAGAACAAAATAAGTTTAACAGACTAATGATGAAATACTTATCAGAAGTACTGAATAGGTGGCTTAGCTTAATTAAGAGAACTTGAGTTCAATATTTAGAATGCAAGTTGAGTGGTCCACAGAGACCTGTAACTCCAGCCCCTTTCAGACCTCTGTGGATATATACACACACACATGTGGCAGATGCATATACATGTACATGGATAAAAATAAAGTAAATCTTAACAATTCATGCCTCAGAAATAAGATAAATGATATCTTAAAGATACAAGAGAATTTAATTAAAGATTTATTTCTCATCTTTCACAGAAATCAGTTAAAATTGGGTCAAAGACCTGAAATCCAGGACCTGAAATGGTAAAGATAATCCAACATCTAGACATTTTATGGTATCAAGTAAAAATTTCTAGTTTCAGTAATGGGCTACATTGTATTGAGCCACTGGTCACAGAACTCCTCTAGAAACACAAATGCTGTTAGAGTAGCTAAGTTTGGTTTGATTGGATTTAAGGCTTATTCCAAGAGATAGATGCTAATGGTCAAGAATTTCATTTGACAATGCTAAATAGTCAAGAACATGAGACTAAATAGGTCATGTGTCTAGTGGGAAATCTACTGCTATTATTCTGCTAGAGAACATAGAAATAAAATAACTTTGAATGCTATATTGCAATAACCATAGATCAATGCCTTACTCAACCCACATCATAGAAGATTCTTCTTCCAGCATGTGGTAAGTTACAGAATACTATACAACTGGTTATTTTGCAGAGAGACTGTGGAGCATTCAGCCCTTAATGAGACATATGTATCAATCCCCTCTTCTAAGGGATTATAAAAGTTTGTAAAAGTCAGCAATGCTCAATGAATCTAGGAAATCTTCCAATTACAGCAGGACAGATATGCATATGAACGTAGAGACTGTGATGGCGTTCATAATACTTGCACAGGTTCAAGTCAGTCCAAATCCCAGCACTAATAAGGGAAAGTGAACACAAAGTCCAGCCTCTAACAGAGACACTACTGTTGTAAACTGTTGGGAAAGAGAAAATAGTTTTTTTCCCAATAGATAGATTGATTAGTCACACCCCAGATCATGGTCTATGCTCAGGACAACTTGACCAACACATAATGAACTCTTAGTTGCTTTTCTTTTTCTTCTTGGGTAATCTTTTGTGGGTGCTCTTATTGCTTCATTGTTTATTTTGTCTTACTGATTTTCATTCTTTGTTCTAGCTAATGTTTTGAATTTATTTTTTATATTTTTGGCTGTTGTCCTTTATCTTGCATCTTTTTGAGAGAAAAAGAACAGGAAGTTTGCTGGTTCTGGGCACAGAGAAAAATTGTAAGGATTTGGGAAGGAGAAAGAATGTGATCAAACTATTGTGTGACAAATGTTCTAAAAGCTGAAATAAAATCAATTTGTTTTTATATATTTATTTGTATGCGTGTGTATGCACATGTGAGTGTGTATGTGTATGCACACACTTGTGCACACAGGTATGGATGGCTGTGTGTGCTCAGAAGTCAGATTCATTGAATCTGAATTTATAGGTGTTTGGGAGACAGCTTGACTATTATGTGGATCCTAATTCAGTTCCTTATAATGAAACAGTAAAAGTTCTTAACTGCTGAGTCAACTCTTCACCCTCAGTTTGATTAGTGTTTCATGTAAATGCAGATAACACAATTTTCATTTAGGTTTAAGATATTATACGTGATGAAATTTCTCTAAGAATGAATGTATAGGGACATGGAACATCAATGTCTATCTACCTCTTCAATATCAGGGACAGAATGAGGGCCAGGAAGTAAAAGTTGGTCCAAAACAAGAGAGGGTAACTTGTTCAGTTCATTATTAAAAAAAAGGTTCAATGAGACAATGCTAAGGAATTTCCAATGGTAGGGTAAACTCCAGCCTTTAGAAGTCTGGCTTCTACCTGTGTGGCATCATCCTGATGCATCAGATGTAGACATAATTCACACTAGAGCTATAAAAATAATGCATAAAGAATTTCCTCTAAAATATTCTAGCACCTTAATTAGGTAACTATCCATTTTTTGTTCAGAGTTGTTCTAGCCAACTTTGGAATGACGTTCATCTTTTATTTCTTCACTAAACCAGAGTAGACATTTTAAATATGATAAAATGAGACTTCAGTATTAATCTTGAACATATTTCTTAGCCTTATTTTAATATGTGAGAGGAGGGAGGGTCTGTTTTAAAATATTTCTAACAGTCTATCATTCATAGCAATTAGACTAGGGAGAGGTCTGTCATTGAAATAAGATTGGCAGCTCTCTCTGAAACAAGTGCAGTTAATTCACGAGTGTGTGCCCACAGTTCCCCTTTCCAGCCCCTGCTCAGCTCCTCAGATTTGTTAAGAACAGTCATTAAGGTCAAATGATTCTCACAAAGGGTGATTTCTTATCAGGTTTCTCTGTCTGACAGCATGGCCATCCCTTCTTGCTCTTCCATTTGACACAAAGACGATTTAACTCCTTTAAGCCTTAGTGAATCATTGTTTGGGTGCACCCACCCATGACAGCAACAGCAGGAACATTCTGAGGCTTTTCTGAATGTTATGCAATTTGTCTCATTCAGCCTTCTCGGTAACAGCAGTTTCTGAACATAGCCGTGTGTAAGTGCAGCATTCCTGGTGACAGGCTCTCTCCCTTTGCTCTCTGTATGCTCATAACCCATTTCCAAAGCGAGCTATCCATTTTCTTTGGGTGCCTCTGTATGACTTCATACAGAGGGTGCACATGTCCTAGGATATCTTTTAGTTTATGTAATAATAATAGACACAGTCACACTATTTGAGAACAAAGCAAAGGTTTACTGTAGGTTTTAGGAAAGAACAGATTTTTGCATGGGTCTTGTGGTTTTCTACGGCTTCCCATACAGAACTAATCTAGTCATTCTGTTTATACATACCTTCTTAATGTCCCATTTTCTTCTTAACATAGTGGGTTTTAAAAATTCTGCTAATGATATCAGGCAATTGCATATATAATATATATATATATGTGTGTGTGTGTGTGTGTGTGTGTGTGTGTGTGTGTGTGTGTGTGTATCCTAAAATAAATAGGCTGAGCCTCCCTTCATTTATTTTTTGAGACATTGTCTTTCTAAGTTGTTCATGCTGGTCTGAAACTTGTGATCCTCTTGCCTCAGTCTCCTCAAGGTTGGAATTACATGCATCCCCCACCATGCCTTAATGTCACCAAAATACTTAAAGTCAATTTTCAAACCTGGAAAGATGTATAACAAAGCACGTTGTGTGTCTTAAGTCTTGTGCAGGCCACAAGCAAGCAGGAATGTGTGTTCTTTCTTATTTATAATTATTGGCTTGGAGGGCACAGCTGTATTGTAGTGTTCCACCTCCAATCCTTTGACTTTATCAACTTCAAACTTCACTTGTTGGAATTGTTTGGTTTTACTGCTCCTCTCTCTCTCTCTCTCTCTCTCTCTCTCTCTCTCTCGTGTATTGATAGCATTTTTTACTTGAAAGGAATTATCCCCAGACTAATTACAAAACTCTAGCTAAAATTTTATTCCCTGTAGTAACATTGACTAATAAATATTGCCTTTTATAATGATCTTAATCAAAAATGTGTAATAGCTCAATTGAAAATAAAAAGGCAGACACTTCAAAGGATAATGAACCATCCATTTTAAGAATGAGAGTGATTGTTATTCATGACTAACTAAGAAAGCTAACAACAACTTTCACATAGACATGATTAGTATCCAAATAAGGGCTAAGCCAGAGTGCGAACTATATTATTTGACTGGCTATAAAGCCTGAACAAGTACCTTTGTTTCTTCTCAGTCCACATACTATTCGTAGCTCGAATATTTTTTTCATGAGGATCTATGCATCGACACCGTCAAAGGTAGCCATATACACCTGTTGTCCCAGCTGCTCTGGAGACCGAGACATGAAGGTCACTAAAGTCCTGAAGTTCTGTGCTGTAGTGTGACAGGCTGATTTGATGTCTTAAGTTTGCCATCAACATGGTGACCGTAGTGAAAAAGAGAACTACCAGGTTACCTAAGGAGGGGTTGACCAAGGTTGGTAGCAAACGCTCCTGCTGATTAAAAACATTATCAACTTGATAAAGCAGATAGTAGTAATTTATGTCTGTCAGTTCAGGAGATGCATCATGAAGGCTGCTTAATTTCAGTGCAGGTGCCCTGATGCCTTGCTTGTGTCTTTAGGGTTGTTCTTGGGAGAGCTCTGGCAGCACACACATTATGACTTTCTGAATCTAATGGTTCCCTTGTCATACATGCTGTTCTTGATATATGGCCCATTCCTTGTGTTGTTGAAAGTCCACTCCAAGCCTATCCTTTTCTTCCAGAAGGACACTATGTATGCACTGTTGGGTAGATGGTAATCCCATTGTCCTTTGCTCTTCTCTCTGTCATCGGTTTTCCTTTTTACCAGTGTTAATGTCCATGTTATCTCTGCTAAACCTGTGAACTATACTGTTTGAAATGGGTTTATAACATCAGTACATCCCCAATCCTTAAAATACATGTGCTGTCCTTTCCACTGTTATGCTTGATTACAGATAGCAGGAATTCTTACTGTGATGATCTAAACAACTATTTGTGTTTGCTTCTTACAACAGGAACATCATATTGAGTGAGGTAACCAAAATCCAGAAAGTCAATTATCATATGTACTCACTCATAAGTGGTTTTTAAACATAAAGCAAAGAAAAACAGCCTACAATTCACAATCCCAGAGAACCTAGACAATAACGAAGACCCTAAGAGATACATACATGGTTCTAACCTACATGGGAAGTAGTAAAAGACAAGATCTCCTGAGTAAATTGGAAGCATGGAGACCTTGGGAGAAGGTTGAAGGGGAGGTGAGAGGCAGGAAGAGGAACAGAGAAAAATAGAGAGCTCAATAAAAAAAATAATAGAAATGGGCAGGTTATAGCATGCAAAGTAAAGCTATTCAGTCATAGATGTAGAACTGTTGACTGTATTTGACTTTGTACTCAGCATTAAGTGTCTGTGGTTTTACTTTCTGTTCACTTGATTACCAAGGCTCAACTCACACAGCCTCACAGTTATTCAAAGGTGGCCTGCTTTGTTCTTGACTACATGGCTTCTGCCATCTTTATCCTAAGTCTTCTGGCATAGCCAATCTATTGTTTCCAAACAAGTCTATGGTTCTATGGATGACAAGCTTTTGGTTAAACAAGAAAAATAAGAACAAAAAGCACTGTTCATTGGATGGAAAGTACAGTCCTAAAGCCTTATGAAGTGGTGTTTTCTAATTCATCATTCAGAAAAGTGTTCCCAGCATCTACACTATGCTGTGGATAGAAGAGAATAACAGCAGACACCAGGGCAGCGGTGTCATAAAAGCGCAACTCAGTAATGAAATTTCAGCCACCTACAGTGCTTACCAACAAATCTTGTTGGCTGCATGTGTGCATCTTATTCTACATATATTTACATACACGTAGGTTATATACATGCTTATGTGTAGAAATATATACATTATATTATATATATTAACTTTGTACTAATATACTTTGTATAAGAGTTTACTATAAATATATATAGTACCTATGTATATGGACATGTATATTTGTGTGTATGTAGTTATGTAGTTCCTTTTGATGTTTTTAATAAAAAAACAATATACATAAAATAAATATTCATAAGAATAAAATATTCTTAGATAGACCAAATTGATATATTACCTCAAAATCTTAAAATGAGTCTGGCTCTAAGTAACAACAAAGACTTGAGGACTTGTTTTCAACAAGCAAATGGAAAAATAACAAGAGAAAACCACTTATTTTTGTCCCGCAGAGATGGTTTGTTTGCACGTAGAGAATGCTTATTTGCTGTTTTATCTGAACAAGTTCCCATTATTCATGGAGCTTAAGGAGTGATTACTGTCCATGAGGCTCTCTACTTACAGAGCAGGGCAGGAGCAGCATGTGAGTTTGGTGGGCAGGGAGGAGAATGCTAACAGATTCTGTTTATAGAGCTACTGTGTGCCACAGCCTTACCATTCAGAAAGGTAGGCTGCATTATATTTAATTATTTATCTTTGCATACTAAAAATGAGATAAATCATTTAAAATAAATTGCCACAAATAGCTACTAAATTGTAGCTCTGCAATCCATACAATAGCAAAAGATTAGTTTTTGTTGTTGTTGTTTGCTTGCTTCAAAAGTGTTCTCTGAAGCTCTTGTTGTGGGTTTTGGAAAAATAAAGCAATGACTAGCTAAATGAGATATATTACAAATCAGTGTGAACCACTGCTATGCTTATATATTTTATATCAGGAGAACAGAATATTTTAAGTTCTGGGCATGGTTTTTAAACTACATCAGAATAAAACAATCTAAGAAAATTGTCTGAGAAGGAAAGAAAATTATTTTGTAGCTTAGAGGTTTCATTTTAAATAAAATTTAGGATAAGGCCTGTAGGTCAGTATTTAGACAAATAAATGGAGAGAAAAGTACCAATTTCAAAGCAATTGAATGAATGCAAGGTAACTGCTTGATATTAAAATGCCTCATGTTTACACCCATGTATACGGTATTCCTAAATATTGTGATGGTTATGATTAAGGGACACAGGTGACAGCCTGATTCTGACTATACTCGCCAATAGCAGTGTACTAATTACAGTAGCAAAATCACAACAGTTTTGTCACATGAAAACCCATCCACAAGTGGGAACCAGTGGCTTTACCACTATCCTTATACCATTCTCAATGGTCTATTTTGAAAGCTTAGGAATCAAGTATTTCAGAAAATATCTGACATCATGACACAGAATCAATGATTTAGTCTCTATTATAGGTTAAATTTATTTTAAAACAAATAATTAAATTAAATAGAGGCCTTCATCAACTTCTTCACTAACTTCTGAGGAAGACCATCATTTTCTATTTCTAAAGAAACAGCAGATCAAACAAGAGTCAGTTGTGCTAAAGCACAATATATTAGGTGTTGATGGAACATTAGATTAGATGTTAACAGAAAACACAATAAACACATTAAGCTAATCAGCTAAAAATGCACTGATAAATGATTCCATCCAAGAAGAAGTACAAGACATGACTCCAACCCATACACCAGACACTAGGAATGTGCTGTGCCTATAGAAGGATCCAAAATTTTTCTTTCCTTACATAGGCTTTATTAGCAGCAATAAATTGTTATGAAAATAAGAATTAGCTCCATTAAATTCACCACAGAAGAGATAGAGGTATTTTTATAAATAAAACAGTGTAATCAGTGCATGAATATAACATATAGTAAGTGGAATATAAAAAATACGTGAGGGAACTACTGCAGTTTAAAAAGTATTTAATAAACACCAAGCAAGAGTAATATTTGATCTGTGACTAACATATCAATATGCATGCTTTCCATAGCTTCAAAGCCTTAAACAAAGATTACATATGTATTACATGAAAGTATTACTGTTAATAATTGCATTGTGCTTTTTAAAGGTTTTTCATATGAATAGGTCATGTTTAACATGTAGAAATTTCCATGAAATATGAAAATCCATATTTCAGTGGATTTTCGAGAGCCCAGTTCATAGGGAAAATTATGGACATAGCTAAAACTTGTAAGTTATTGCTAGCTATTACAGTTAGCATGGGGAGTCCCATGCTCTTGGGCATTTTTTTGAGATAATGGGTTGCATCCTCAGCTTCCCCAGTCCTGAGTCTGTGTATGTGGCTGCATGGCATTCCTAGATTACATGCCTGCGTGGCACTCCTACTCTGGCATTCCTGTGTGACACTCCTAATGTGGCATTCCTCCGTGGCATTCCTAGCATGGCAGCCCCTGACTTGCAGAAAGTCTTCTGGTGTGAGTCAGTTTCTCTGTCTAATTCTTGCTTATCTACTTATTCCTTTTATCCTTCTGGAGATGATTGGCAAATAACATTACACAATTAGATTATGAATGTCACAGCATTAGTATTCATCATTAAAAATCCAATTTTAATTTAAAATTGTGTGTCTTGGAACCTTGGTAGTAGTGGGAAGAGACCTGGGTCCTTTGGGGTTGTTTTAGGGAAGCTTTTATGAAGAGACTGACTAATGGACTAAACAGGAAACTTAGCAGGTAGCAAAGACAGATCTGTGATATTTCTGAGGGTTTTATCTTAACCACAGGAGTACTTTCCTTGTCAGTGTAATTACTAGAGATGGCAGCTTGTCTGGGTGATCTGATGTTGGGAATTCCTGGACAGCATCCATGCTGGGACTTTAAGAGGTTCGGATGATGTGGACAAATGGGGAGTCATAGAAAATTAAATACGACAGAATCAAGAACATAGATTCTATGTAAGGTAGGTATGGATTGGGTTAATTAAACCAAAAATGCTATGGTACCAAAAATGCCAAGATACCAAGAGGAAACATGGAGGAGAAACACTACTGAATCCTGAAGAGGCAGGATTAGCAAGCACAAAGCAAAGTGAGGATGCCTAGTGTCAGAGAGGTGCCACAGGAGACAGGAAGATGGTGTTTATAAACTGTTCTCATGGGTTAGCAGCTCACAGACTCAGTGCACTAAAACAATGAGGACCTTTACAAAGTAGTGACCAGACAACCCAGAAACCCCAGTTCTACAGAACCTGAGCAGTGAGCACACTCAGCAGAGAATGGGTAAGCCATGGGAAGCCAAACACAGAAACTTCCTGATAGGGAACTTCAGCCAATCACATTCTGCTTAGGGTGTGTCCCCCTGGGGCCACAAAAAACAAATAAAAGATCCAGATGCACTTGCCTCTTCCTCTCTTTTGCCACCTGTGTTCCTGGATCGCTGGAACCCTGGTTTTGTAAGTTTTCCTTTCTTCTGTTTATTAAAGCTAAATCTTTTATATTAAGCTAGTCTGGTTAATTTTTAACTACCGATCGACCACGCCCTTCAATTTCCTTTCTTTCTTACATGTCCCATAAAATATTATTAAATGGATTTGAAGTTATACACATCTAAGACCCAAACATAGCCTCTTTGTAGTCCAAGATACTATATGCTTATACTTCAAATAAAATACTCTTTCATTTTGTATCTATACCTATAAATATTGATAAATATTTATGGATGTATATAAGCATATATTTGTGTATACAGATAGAAAGATTAAGATAAATTGTGCTGGACTGGTGTTTCATCATGTTAGTGATAGTTTGATCAAAACCAGTTCACAGTCTTACCTGACAAGTACCAAGCAGAGAAAGTCGGGTCATGTATGCTAATACTGAGGACTGACATTTAACTTCTGTATTTCCAAAGTGGTGAGGTTCTCCTTAGTAGATTCACAAAATGTACACTGCACTTGGATATTTTAATGTCTCCATATTTGAGTCAGAATACTTTTTATTTTACTAATTGAATGGTGCAATATTATGTTTAAAACCAGAATATGGAGAATAGGTACTCGGGAGGCAGAGACAGGCAGATCTCTGTGAGTTTGAGGCCAGTCAGGTCTACAAAAGCTAGTTTCAGGACAGGCTTCAAAGCTACAGAGAAACCCTGTCTTGAAAAACCAAAAATAAATAAATAAGTAAATAAATAAACAAATAAATATTAAAAAAGATGCTCACTGACTTTCTGCAACAACATATTACCTGTATATGCAAGCAAATATTGCTAATTTTCAAAATGAATTTGAAGTATTAGGCATTTTTAAGCATTTAGAAGTTCAATTTCTGTAGATTTGATAGTGTCCATAGTTGCCATTCAATAACTTGTTTTTCACTATATGCTATATTTATAGAATGTCCATACTCGCATTCTCTATTAATTAAAAAATTCACAATTTGTAGAACCAGCAAGGTTTGAGAAAGCTAATGATTTTATTTATATATAATTTAGTGCTGGGTAGTTTAAGCCTTGTCTATATGGATTGAAGACCTTAGATGAACAGGCATTAACCATGTTGAAGAGAGCTGATAGCTGGCAGACATCATACATCTTCACAATGGTGAACAAAAATTGTGTGTGCTCATGATATAACCTGACCACTCAGGGATCACTAACCACAGAAGCTGCAGGTCATTCCCATCAGACCTGCTCACTTTCAGGATGACTGTGATTAGCAAGCAGCCACAGATTAGCCTCTTAGAAAGCAAATAGAAGAAACATTCAAGGCTACATGATGGAACGCGGTAATGTGAACACAAAACTAAGACTCTAGATGGGGACAGAGTCTGATGTTTGCAATCATTCTGTGACTCTAACCATTGGCAAGATACACTATTATCCTGACAGATCTAATGAATAAAAATACAATGATGAAGACAATTAAATGTCTGGTAAAGAAGGAAAACACCACAAAATTATACTAATAAACAAACACAGAGATGGGAGTGTATCCCACGGTGTGGAATGAAAGCGCCATGCTGTTTTCCAGTAGGCAGAGCAAGCACAGATATCTCCGAAGAATAGATATATGTTGATTCTAGAATGTTCAGTACATCTGCAGGTTAGCTGTGATAAGCCAGTGTTCTGTTGTAGATACCAATGCTCGCCATCTTTCTGTTACTGAACAAATAGCTTACTGACTTACGGAAGGAAGAAAGCAGTTGTTTTGTTCTGAGTTTCAGAGGTCTTAGCATGGAATCAGGTGTTCCTGTGGCTTTGGATGCAGCAGGGATTCAGAAACCCAGGGAGAAGCAAATGCACTTACCTCCGGAAGCAGAGAAGAAGAAGAGATGAAAGGGATTGGTCCCACTGTGTATTCCCCCAAGAATAAGTCTGCCACAGACTGAAGGCCCCACCCCTTAACAGGTTCCACTGCTTCCCAACCATGCAATCCCAGGGAAGTATCTCTTAACACAGGGCCCTTCAAACAGATGTGATCAATGTCATGCAAAATTAACCTCAGCAAGGAGAAGGTGCACATCTCACAGAGAAAGTGCTCACTATGGCAGTAGGGGATGGCTGAAGATTTCTAGTAGCTATGACAGTATAAGCAGAAAGACTTTGTAAGATATTGGTCTATGTTGGATTGTGAACGGTGAGTGAAAATTTCAGTATTCTTCAGATTACCTTTCCAGGAAGTAGAATGTTCAAGCTGCTTTGTGGTAGACACTTGGAAGGAAAAGAGCTGTGTTGGAGACAATTAAGTACAATATTCTAATGAAGAATAATGAGAGGTGAATTTGTCCCCAGGTAGGTCATTGAATGTCTCAGTGAAGACTATAATAGTGACGACCATCACTATTTAAATGTGTGCATGTCACCAGGATTTATAAAATATGATTTAAAGAATCATATTCTCCATCACATGTTATTTACTGGCTAAATTAACTTGATAATTTCTGTGTATTTATTCTTTCCTAGAAAATCTCTGAGGTAAAGAAATCTGTGGATCTCACAAGCCACTGCTTCCCCCATGGGAATCACTTCACTCATTGAATGTCTGTTCATGTCTTCTGAAACTAGCACTGCCTGATGGAACAAACTAAGGAAACTGGTTTTGACTGTAAAGATTCTTTTCCTTTTCTTTTCTGCATTTTCAACTAGCCTTGAGGTTTTATGAAAGGAAACTTTTCTATTTTGTCAACAAAAGCAAAATTCCCACTTACTAGAAACAGAGGGTTGAGACATATTCTCAATAGCAGTCATCTAGACCTCAGCAAAGACCCAAAGCCAGGAACGGAAGCCCAGCAGGGTCAATCTGTGAAATTCTGCTGCTAATCTCTATAGACAGAAACCCAAATCCTCTATGGCTGACCAATTATAAACCATTCAGCTTCATTTGTACCTCAAGATTTGTGTTTGAAAGTTTTTCTTAAGACTCTTCTCTGGGAAAATTTTAGAGCTCTCAAGGAGTTGAAGAATCTGTGGAGGAAATGAGGCCATGGCCCAAAACCTGAGCTGCTAAGTGACCCAATTCATAAGGAACGAAGGATGTGCCTGAATAAGGTCTATTTTTCTCAAAGCAGGGTTAAGTGTGGATTGTGTGCATTTGTGCATGGGAAGGAAAGCAGAACTGTAGAGTAGAGAGCATCCAAGAACACAGAGAACTTTCCAGAAAATATCAACAAATTGGAGTGTGGAAGAAACAGTAAGTCACGCAGGCGGATCTGGCTTCAGCAGAAGGGAAAGACACACAGACAAAGATACACAAACATTCCAGTTCACACATTTTAATTCAGTAGTAGTAAAGTAGTACACTGAAAAAAAATCAACCATACAGCCCAAATATTAAAAATATCTTCAAATATAAAGCTGAAGAGATGGCTCAGGAGTCACGTGTTCTTGTTTCAGAGAACTGCATTTCAGTTTCCAGATCCTTGTCTGGTTGTGCAAAAATGTCTTTACTTCCAGCTACAGGAAACTGACTCTCAGGCACCTGCACATACAACACACACACACACACACACACACCCTCACATACATGGACATGAAAAATAAGCCTTTTTTAATAGAAAATTACAAAATATTCTAAATATTCTGTTATTCAAAAGTAGGTATCTTTTTATACTTAAACATGAAAATTTGAATTATTTTAATAACTAAAAGTAATTTAACTAATATATAATGACAAATTAATGTCCTTCTTGGCCTTCCACTGGTAAATCCTAATGATCTATATTCTTATGGAAATATTAAGAAAGCCTTGACTGTTGCCTGCATGTTTTCATAGAAGTTCCTTCAAGAAGATAAGCCACATGAAGAAAGAAAAAAAATAACACTTTCATGTAGTAGCATTTCATTTATATTTTAATAAATAAAGCTTGCCTGAAGATTAGAAAGTAAAACAGTCACATTGGCCAGCCTTATAGACCAGGCAGCAATAACACACACTTTTAACCCCAGTAGCCACCACATTAGCTTGCCAAAGAAACCAGGCAGTAGTGGTGCACACCTTTAATCCCAGAACTAGAGAGTATTATAAAATTGGAGGAACATAGTTGAGCACTTGTCCTTGTGATTATGTTTCCTTTGGGTATATACCCCAAAGTGGTATTGGTTGATTTTGAGGCAGGTTGTTTCCTAATTCTCTGAGAAATTATCATAATGGCTTCCAAAGTTTCTGTACCAGCTTGCACTCACATCAGCAATGGTGGTTCCCTTTATCCCATATCCTCTCCAGCATAAGCTGTCTTTAGTTTTTTCGATCTTGGACATTCTGATAGGTGTAAGATGGAATCTCAGAGTTGTTTTGATTTGCAATTCTCTGATGGCTAAGGATGTTGAGCATTTCCTTAAGTGTCTTTCAGTCATTTTAGATTTATCTGTTGAGAGTTCTCTACTTAGGTCTATACCCCATTTTTATTGGATTATTTGTTCCTTTGATGATCAGCTTCTTGAGCTCTTTGTATATTTTGGAAATCAACCCTCTGTCCGATGTGGTGCTGGTGAAGATCTTTTCCTGTAGGTACACAGGTTCCCCACTTTTCCCGAGGTGTTTTGCAGGGCTGTTCTGCTTCCTGGTTCCACTGCATCAGCTTGAGGGTGTAGCATAGAACTGCCCTCTCCTGTTATGTTAATTTTGCCTACAGCCCAAGGGTGTAGCTTAGAGAGAACTCTTCTGTCCTGGTAATTCCACCTGCAAGCAAGGTTCTCGCCCGCAGGCAAGGTTCCCGGTCAGCTTTTCTCTGAGCCTGAGCACGCCCACCTGGCTTCCTCTTTTCTCTGTTCAGCTGCTCTCCGACCTTGGGTGCGACCCCCTGACTTTTCTCTTTCCCTGATCCTGATGGGGGGCTGGTGTCTTTCTGCCCCACAGTATATATATCCGACTGATGCTTAATAAAGCTGCCATTTGCCACTTGCTCTTTGGCAGATGAGCCGGTCTTTTTGTGTGTGTGTTGTCTGTTCAAACCCCTAGGACATGCGTCCGTTCTCGTGGGCTCGAGTCAGGAAAGCGCGCGCCTGTTTCGAGGTTCGGGTGTCCACAGAAAAGTGCGGAAGCTTACATTTTCCCATCCTGTAGGCTGCTGTTTTGTCTTGTTGAGCATGTCCTTTGTTTTACAGAAGCTTCTCAATTTCAGGGGGGCCCATTTATTAATTGTTTCTCTTAGTGTCTGTGCTACTGGGGTTATATTTAGAAAGTGGTCTCCTGTATCAGTGCATTAAAGTCTACTTCCTACTTTCTATTCTATGAGGTTCAATGTGGTTGGTTTTATGATGAGATCTTTGATCCATTTTGACTTGAGTTTTGTGCATGGCAATAGATATGGATCTATTTTCATTCTTCTCCATGTTGATATTCAGTTATGTCAGCACTATTTGTTAAATATGTTTTCTTTTTAAATTTTTTGCCGTTTTGTCAAAAATCAGGAGTTCGTAGGTGTGTGGATTAATATCTGGGTCTTCAATTTGTTTCCATTGGTCCCAATGGCTACACCCATTCCTTCCTTTCAATTTACCTTTTGCTTCAAACTCCCCAGTCCTGCCCTACAATTCAGCTTGTGTGTTCCACATTCCCACACCTCATACTTCCACTTAAGCATGTGTGCTCCAGTGTCTCTACTCCTACCTTACAATTCAGCTTGTTGATCATCTGTCTCATTCCAAATAAAAACAGACAATGCTCCAGCATATGTCTCCAAGAAATAAAACAGTTTTTGCATATCATATTATAAAGCATATTGCAGGTGTACCACACAATCCTACATGTCAGGCAATTATAGAAAGATCAAATCAAACTATAAAGGATATGTTAAATAAAAAGAAAAGGATGACAAATAGACAGAGAAATGGGTTGTATAATGCTTTACTAACCTTGAATTTTCTTAATGCTAGTGAGAAATGAACAACAGCTACAGAGAGATAGTGGACAATAGAAAAAAAAAACTTCTGAATAAATCAGCCAGTGTACTTCAAGGATGTGTTACCTTGGAATGGAAACCATGAGATGTACTACAATGGGGAAGGAGTTTTGCTCTTATTTACACAGAAGAAGATAAGCTATGAGTACTACCAAAATTAATCAAGATTTGGTTTGAAAAGGAGAAAACTCTTGATAAAGAGAAATGATAGCTCATCCACAGAGGTGACAAATCTACAAATTGTATGGAAACCTCACAAGGGTTAGAACAGTGTTCTGTTCTTGTCTTTGCAGGAAAATAGAAAATACCCATCTTTGAGGTAGAATGGGTGGTTTTGGTCATTCAATAGATTATAAATATTTATCATTTTTTAGGGGTATTGGCTACAAGTTATTATTGGTAATAGTCAGAAAAAAGCCGAACAAAGGAAATAAGATTCAATATTCTTGTTTTAGAAAAAAAGGGATAAAGACATGATAAAATAAAAGGATAGAATATCTAATCTATTTTTAAAAAGCAACTACTAGGTTTAAGTATTATACATTGGACTTGACTTTTATATATTGTACACAAACTTTAGATATTGATACAAATTTGAGATTAATTTTATTAAAACATCCTATACATATGTTTTTAATCTTTTTCAAGGTATTTACAGGTCACTTAAAAATTTAATGCATATTTCTAGTATTTGAAAAGTATTATTATCATCTGTTTAGGATAATAAAGAAATATAAGTTAGTAATTAGTCACTTCTTATAATCGAACTTGTAATCACATTAGGGATGTTTTCAGGGTCAATGGCATATTTTAGATAGACAGGTCATCTTCAAACACTTCAGAGATCTACAGAATATGAACTATCATTTCAGATTGAGGTAGAGGTAAGAGCCAGTGACTGACTGCTTTGCTTTTCTGACCTTTAGGTTGAATCCTAATATCTGTCTTTAAAGGGGCAGGGGAGACTTAGTCTGCCATAGGCTTTGACACCTCAAAGTCCACTCCCAGTAACATATTTCCTCCAACAAGGTCACTTCTCCTAATCTTTCTTATCCTACTGAACAGTTCTATTTCCTGGTGATTAAATCTTCAAATATGTGAGCCTATGGGGCTATCCTATTCAAACCACCACAGCACCCCATGCTCAGCCAGTTAGAAGAATGCATGTCTAAGACCACAGAACATAAAAAAGAAGCCCATGTCCAAGACAAGCACCCATATCAGTCTTGTCATTTCTATGGGAGCACAAAAGCAGTAGACTCTGAGATAAACTGGCTTCTTTTTATTGTATTCTTGAGATCTCTGTCTGGATGTCAAGGTTTGAGTTCTTATGGAAATAGAAATGTATACTTACTTTATTTTGACAAGACTTTGAGCATTAATGAAGAACAGGGTTATCATACACATTTAATTCACCATAGTAATTGTCATAAAATAATAATGATAATAATGATGATGATCTTCTTGAATGTCCTATAAGCATGATAACTTCAACAAAACCATGTGTAAAATAACAGAATGAAAGGAAAAGTTTAAATTTTGTTTACAAATACAACCAAGATCAAAATAAGAAATGAAGAACTAATGTTAAACCTTCATACTTTGTCTTTCAATATTATTTTTTTACCCCAAAACATTTAATTAAGAAATTACATTTGGATTATACTTGAAAGTTAATTAGAATTATTTTTATTATCTGTGAGTCACATGTGAATAAAAGCTGAATAAATTAAGCCTGAGCTGAGAATACTTTGTCAGTCAGGTAATATGCACCTGTGAACTACTTTACCTCCCAGGGTCAAATGTAACTTAAATGATTAATTGATGTTAATTGATTTATTAACTTTAGAGCTCTGGAGGAAATGAAGTAGTCATCGCTTTACGAAACCAAAAGAAGTAGATAACTCAAATACAATGACTGACAGGTTCCTCAAACAACTTCTGTCTTCTAAAAACATTAAGAAGAATTTATGGGGAGAAAAGGGAAGGAGAAGAGCAAGGATATCCTGGGCTACTGATTGACGTCATTTTGGGAAAACAAACAAACAAACAAAAAAAAATCACCAAACAAAACCCCACAAAAACCAAAAAAGTACACAAAACTATGGATTGATACTATCCACTATTTTGAAATTATCAGTTTTCCATTGTGGAGGACCATTGGCAACACAAGTCCTGAACCACTTCTATCCTTGTGATTTTTCAGTTCTTGATTTTCTATTGTTAAACAAACCATCTGTCACCGAATATGACCCTCTACACCCCAATGCTATTGTATTTCTGTCATCATAATTCCATGGAGGGCTACCCAAATGATCTCAAGTGTCCACCCTAACTCTTTCTATTCCAGTGCATGGCTTTTCTCTTTTCATTCATACAACAATTGTTCAGTATTATTTTAAATTAAGGGTCTTTCAGATTAACAAGCATGTACAGGTTTTAAGTGAGTATGAGTCCTAAATTCTGTGAAATAATCCTTAGAATGCAATTGTAAAGATTCTCAATTATAGGATAGGTAATAATTACATAGATAACTTTTTACAAAAAGAAATGAAAATCCATGTTTCTGAAAAGTGGCCATTTAACACTCATTCCAATGATATACCCATGATCTAGTTGCTTGGCCCCTTCCCAGAAGGTGATGTTGTTCAGTGTAATTGCATTTCTTTTGAATGGTGTGCAGTGTTATCATTTTATGCTTCTTTGATAGATTACAGTGCTGAGTGTCTTTCTGTACTCATTTGCCATTCATCACTCTTCTTTCTAGTGCGTTTTGGTCTCTGTGTTTCACTCATTATTCTTATTGCATCATTTGATTTACTGGTGCTGTTTTGCCTTGTTACTGAAACAACTTAGCAATGTATAATTGACATGATGACTGTACCTGATTAGTGCTTACAGCACGGTAAATTTGTAGTATTCACAGAGCATGCTGCATATCCCATTCCCTTGCTGTGTCAACTTTCATTCTTCTGTTATCTGTCTATCTGTCTGTATATCTATCATCTATCTATCTATCTATCTATCTATCTATCTATCTATCTATCTATCATCTTTCTTTCTTTTTATCCAATCATTTATCCTTGTCTTTAAATCTATCATCTATCAATCCATTAACAATATATCTATCACCTATCTGTATCTATGCATCTACATTCATCTATCAGTCTGCTGTCTGTAAATAAGTCATCAGCCTATCTTAATGTGTGTATGAAGAACTTTATTGTTGGATCCCATAAGACTGTACAGTAAATGAACAGATGACAGACCAATATGCAGATCTACGGAAGTGTATACACACATGTCCACATGGAATAACCCACTTTGAAGAGCTATGGGAACACTTGTCTTTTGGAAAAGTCACTGTTAAATCTGTTAAAAAAAAAAAACCCTGTGAAGCCATGATTCTTCCCTTCAAAATTGGATTCATTCCCAAAACACCTCAGCAGTGTAACTTCTGCATGGGCAATGAATGACCTTTCCATTCCTCCACACCATGAGTCCTTTAGAACAGTAACATCCACTCTTTGTTCTAACTTAACTGTCAAATTTACATTGAGTCTTTTCCTCAAAATTACCCACAAACAGACCACCTAAAAATATCTAAAAAGAGGCAGGCACTGAGGAGAAAGGCAGCATTCCCCAACTTTGTTAACAAACAATTCTGGGTATCCCCAAAGCTGGTTATCACAAAAGAGATTTGATGAGGAGAATGGGTAGATCCAAGATTCCAGGACATTTAGTAACTTTATCAACTGGTTTGGAATGCCCAGTATTTCCCCTTTGATATTGGCTCTGTCCTGGGTGTTGTCACTTGTTCCTGGAGCACTGTTTTGTCAGGCTCTACCTGCCTGTTTTGTGATTTTGATATGCATATTGTTATTGTCGTTTACTATAGGATTTTCCAACTATGTCTGTAAAAACTAGGCACCACATGGAGGTCACTCTTTCTTCTCTGCACCCCTTCACTTCACCTTTTCTACCTTTCCTGAAAAATAAAGAACATGCAGAGGTAACGTGCTTGAGTTAATATTTTACTTTCAGATTCTCACTTGCCATAGATATCCTATTCTGAGTCATCAGGGGTTACTGAGGGTGAAACTCAAGGCCCCCAATACTTTATACATCTTATTCTCAGATTCTTTATATATCTAGACACTGCCACACTAGTGGATATGATATTCAAGTCCTTTCTTTTAGCCTGAATCTCTTTTACTTGTAGCTCCTGTATCCGTTGAGACAAATCTTTCACAATTTGATCACATGGAGCTTACCATTTTTGTTCTTATATAAAATGGGATTTTGGGTTAATTAGCATTTTAAAGTCTAGTTTCTTGAGTTCTTTATATATTTTGGAGATTAGACCTTTGTCTGTTGCGGGGTTGGTGAAGATCTTCTCCCAATCAGTAGATTGCCTTTTTGTTTTAATGACAGTGTTCTTTGCTTTACAGAAGCTTCTCGGTTTTAGGGGGTCCCATTTATTCAATGTTGCCCTTATTGTCTGTGCTATATGGTATGTGCTCACTCATTAGTGGATTCTAGCCATTAATAAAGGACATTGAGCCTATAATTCGTGATCCTAGAGAAGCTAAATAGGAAGGTGAATCCAAAGAAAAACATGTAGTTATCTTCCTGGATATTGGAAGTAGACAAGATTGCCAGGCAAAAATTGAGAGCTTGGGAGTGGGGCTGGGGTGGGGGTAATGGGAGATGGGAAGAGAGAAGTGAGAAGGGGAGGATGGGGAGAGCTTGGGGGAATGGGACTGTTGGGATGGAGGAAGAGTGGATATGGGAGCAGGAAAGTACAGATCTTAATTAAGGGAGCCATTTTAGGGTTGGAAAGAGACTGGACTCTAGAGGGGTTCCCAGGTTCCAAGGAGATGCCCCCAGCTTGTTCCTTAAGCAGCTGAGGAGAGGGCGCCTGAACTGGCCCTATCCTATAGCCACACAGATCTTGCATATCACCATAGAACCCTCATCTGGCGATGGATGGAGATAGAGACAGAGACCCACACTGGAGCACTGGACTGAGCTCCTGAGGTCCTTATGAGGAGCAGAAGGAGAGAGAACATGAGCAAGGAAGTCAGGACCACAAGTGGTGTACCCACCCACTGTGACGGTGGGGCTGATCCAATGGGAATTCACCAAGGCCAGCTGGACTGGGACTGATGGAGCATGAGATCCAACTGGACTCTCTGAACATGGCTGACAAGGAGGGTTGACTGAGAAGCCAAGGACAATGGCACTGGGTTTTGATTCTACTGCATGTACTGGCTTTGTGAGAAACTAGTCTGTTTGGATGCTCACCTTCCTAGACCTGGATGGAGGTGGGAGGACCTTGGACTTCCCACAGGGCAGGGAACCCTGACGGCTCTTTGGACTAGAGAGGGAGGGGGAGGGAAATGGGAGGAGAGGAGGAGGTGAAATTTTTTTAATAATGACAATAATAATAATAATAACAACAACAACAACAACAACAATAATAATAATAAATTTAAAACAAAAATGGGATTTTTGGTGCCCCATCTAGCAAGTCCTTGCTTAGATATTAGTACTCTAAGTGAATTGTGTTTCAAATATAGTTAACATTGAGCATTACAAAGACAGAATTCAACAATTACTTATTTTTACTATGTTTAAACAGGGTCTTATTATACAGCCCATGCTATCCTGGAGCTACAACTCAAATTCTGTAACTATACTGCAATGATTTCAGCCTCATAAGGCTGATACTTCTGGGTTCTAGGGGTCATGCATGTGCAGACAAGGCCTCAGGCAGAAGTGCCTAATGGTTCCGGGAGATGTTAAATGGTCCCCACATGACCTACATGTGACGTGGATTACATCATCTACATATGGCATGGATCACATCATCCACATATGACTCAGCTAAGCGCTTAACCCCATCATCTGCTCATCTATGTATGACTTAGTCACATCAACTACCTGTGTGCATGCTCTACGTAGCTTTTAAAAGCTGGATGCAACATCTTCCACTCTCTCTCTGCACACTGACTTCCCCAGGCCTGTTCATGCACCCTCTAATAAACTCCTAAGTGGGTCTGTTATGTGTTCCGTGTTTCCTTCTCACTTGTGCCAAGTAACTTCAACTATAGAAATGACCATCATTCTCAAATGGATCATTCGTTTTAAAGAATATTAAGAAAATCCTGTTTATCACATTTAAATCTACTATCTCTTAAAAACTCTTGTAAGCACATTCTTTTGTCTCAGGGACAGAGAATACTTTGGTCTCTTGACTACAATAGCTATCTATCTTTGTATATGCATCAATTATATATACACATGTGTACCTAATCATGTCTGTGATGTCAGTTCATCTAGCTGAGGCACTAATCATTAAAGAAACAAAGCTAAAGCCAGTGCAGTTGCTGAATTACTGAAAGAAGGCAGCACAGCTGAGGGCCCCAGCATGTGATTACCAACCCACATTTACATAACCCTGAAATGGCCTTGTCACCACAGTGAGCCAATCACATGAAATGTGAGTGGACAAGAGTTTTGGGATCTCCTTCTCAGAGATCAGAGGAGGTTTCCTAATCAGAGGAGGTACAGGTACAGATTGTAAACACAAGCAGCGGAAGCAACCAAAAGAGAACAGAAATAAGGGTGGCTCCTTGTGGACGTGTAGCTCCCAACACACATACTTAACAATCAAGTACATTAAGTATCAGAATGGTTCTAAGATGGTGTGGTGTTCAAATTGGATTAGCCTCTGATTCCTCATTGACCTGGCCCTGCCTCTTCCACTTACTCTTTTTTCTGTCAGTTAATGTCTCATAACTAAGGGGTTTTCTACTCTCTTGTAACTGAACTATCAGTTGCTTCTACTGCATATGATAGTTAGGGAATCCAGAAAAGTTAACATCTGAATTCTGAGCAGTGTAGCCCCTGACTCAGGAAAATCATGCTTGTCTGTGCCATGGACATTAGGTAAAGGATTGGTGTTATTGTCCATGCTCCTTCTAATGGATTTGAGTGCCTAATTAGAAGAAAAACAACTTTTTCAATTAGATGACTCACAGTCAATAGAATGGATGCTTACCAAAGAAGAGCTTTTATCTATAAAGAAAATCCTTATCGATCTGCATGCTTCTCAGCAGCTACAGGTCACACAGGGACATCGATTCCTTGAGGGTGGACTGTGCATTCCAGTCACAGTGCATTGTCTTGAGTGACTGGTGTTGGGGACCAGGGGAGGTCATGACTCAAATTATAATATGCATGTGCCAACTGTTTTCTTTAAAAGTGTTTTAATACAATATTTTTGTAATGAAAAGTAGCTCGGGAATGCTCATCATTTGGCTGGAAGTGACAGAACTGGCCAGCCTGGTTTCTGAAACAGTTTCAGTATCTAAGAACATCAGCTTGAACAATAGACCCTTATTTCATCTCAGTTTCTGGACAGCAACTGTATTTATGGTAAATTAAATTCTGACTCACTCATGAGAGAGTAGCAGAGCCTCGCTCAGCTGTTCATTGCTGTTCTGTGAATCACCTAACTTCAGGACTTTCAAGGAGGTTCAAGACAAACAGACAGTATCAAGATGCCTTTATTTTGCATTATTTAACACACACACAGATATACATATACATATATATATATGTAAAACTTTTTCCTTTCTCTAGTATTTTATGCTCCACTGTCCATGGACTTAAGATTTACTGAAAGCTGTATTTCTTGTTGAGAACAGAGTGAATACATTATAAAGTCATGGTATGGGCTTGTCATAATTGCTAAGATCAAGAACTCTTGACTTCTTCAGGAATGTAAGGAGGAACCTTCATTAAAATGTTTTCATTTATGTTTCATGTGCCTGTGAGTACTGTTTACCATAGCCAAGATGCAAATCTGAACAAACAATTCAGTGAGCTAAGACAAACTTTAAAAAAGTGTCCTTTAGAGTCAGTACCACAGTAGTTCTCTGTGCCTTCTCTCATCAGTTCCTAGTTGAAGGTTCTATGATGACAATTAAGGTAGTCATCATAGATTACAGGTTAAAGTCAATATAGGCATCCTCTCCACTGTTGCTTAGAGTCTTAGTTGGGTCAAGGTACCTGAGATCAGCCCAAGAGAGGAAGGAGCAATAATATAAACAAAAGGGTCAAGACCATGATTGTGAGACCCATTGAAACAATTGACCTGAGCTAGTGGAGACTCAGACTGACATCGCTCACTGCACTGGAATGATAAAAGGCAAATCTGCATAGGACCAAATTAGGCCCACTGAATGTGGGGGACAGTTGTTGAAGCTTGGACCATCTGTGGGACCACTGCCAGTGAGACTTGGATTTATTCCTAGTGCTTGAACTGGCATCTAGGAGCACATTCTTTTGGGAGGGATACTTTGCTCAGCCTAGATATGGGGGAGGGGGCTTGGTCTTGCTTTGAAGTGAAGTGTCAGATTTTGTTGACTCCCCATGGGAAGTCTTACCCTTTCTGAGGAGCAGATGGGGAGGTGGAGCAGGAGGAAGGTGGAGGAAACAGGAGGAGGGAAGGGAGTGGTAACGGAGATAGCTATGTAAAATAAGAAAGGATTGTATTAAAAAATTCTTAATAAAAAAGGAAAAAAGAATATTCCACAAAATTGTGTGGATATTTATGGTTAAGCTTATGTCTCCTGATTAAAGATGTCATTTTCTCTGATGATAACTTAAAGGCTCAGACATTTAGAAGGACACGTTGTAGAAGTCTTAAGAACAAAAAAATGATTCTGCATCTTTATACCATCGTCTCTGCACAGTACTCATATGTCTCTGTTGCCATCAGCTAAGTTTACCAGTTAGAAAACCTCCTGGAAAGTTAGTCCATATATTAAATTATCCCAAACAGGTTTCTCTGCACTGTTCAACTTTTATGTTTTATTGAAAAACAAACAAACAAGCAAACAAACATAAAAGCAAAAACATAAAGAGGTATTTGCTTACGTGTCAATGGTAAATGGAAACATGCATCCCACAACACATTTCTAGTATGATCCATTCAAAAACATGTCCCATCACTCAGAATTACTGATAGCATGAGCTTTCCTGCTATTCAGTGGACGAGCTGTTTCTGAAAGGGAAACCTGAATAAATGATGCGATGAGCCATCTGCTTTGAATGACCAAGCAGCTGTTCTTTGTGATCTGCTTCTCTGGAGCAGAGTTATTAAACTGCTAATTTCAAATGTATTTCCTCTTAATTAAACCAAGTGTGGAGACTTTCACGACAGTGGAATAGCAAGGTGGACAACAATGATGGAAGAAGGTAGACTATATGTTTTCATAGTCCATGGCCAAGTTTTCTCTCTTTAACCTTGGAAAGTATTTTTTCTACATTGTGTTAGAAATTTGTGCTTAGCTTCCTTTTATCATTCTACTGTCGTTATCTCCAAGTGCCTTGCTGTAGACAAGTCTACACCCCTGAAATGTTACAGTAGCCACAGTACTCATTCACATATGTATTTAGGTCCACAAGCATGCCTCTGCTGAGTAATTGAGATGCGTGATCTTTTCCCAGCACAGGTCTCCTTTGCCTCGAGTTAACCACATAGATACTGGAGCCGGCACTGCTGCCCTTCAGTATATTGTAGCCCTGAAAACCTTAGGTAGGAGTTATTCTAAGAGAAATATCAAGTTAATGACATATATCTAGCAATCTTGGCGAGGAAAATATTCTAAACCATAACTTTTAGAAATAACATGTATAGATGCACACCATTCATTCACATATGCTGCGGGAGTATCTTCCGCTGCTTCAACCAATAGTCGCTGAAGCACGAGCCCACGGTGCTGTGGGAGGGCCTTCTTCTCCGTCAGCCAATAGCCGCTGAAATACCAGCCCACTGGGGCGTGGTATATTTCTCTTTTAAAAAGAGCCACAGGTCTTGGCTCGGGCCTCTTGGTTCTGGCATTTGGTCCCGGCTCCTCCTCCCGGCTCCTGCTCCAGCGGCTAGGCTCCCTTCCTGACGGTTTATGGTGTGTGTAAGTTTTACCCCCCAAAATAAATAACCCCTTAAAGCATAACTGGTGTGGGATTGATTCGCCGTTACATATGCATGACATGTATGTGTCAGTCTTGAAAAGACATTTCTGGTTTAGTCTTTTCTTCTATATAATATACACTCTATTTTTGACACCTTTGTAACAGTTTCAGATACATAGTTTTCTCAGGTATTCTAGTGTGCTTACTAGACATAGGTACTGAGAAAGCAAAAACCCCTTCTGGGTTACATAGCCCTAAAACATTGGATCCTTACTTATTTCATCTTCAAACCTAAAGCAAATTACAAATGACTCTTTCAGAACAAAAGTAATAATTTCTTAGTCAAACTTACTATTGTTGTTATTAGAAAACTAGAGGATTATGCAATTTCTTAGAGGAAAATTGGGAGCAAAAAACAATTTATTAAATGTTATCTATAAAATCAGTCCCCTTCCATGAAACCAAATCTCACAGTAGCAAGAAACTGACTTTCTTGACATTTCTACCTCATGTTTTCCCAAATGTATTTCCTTAAAGATACTTTAAATATTACTGATAGGCATACAAGGATACCTCAATTTAAATTATTCATAAGTCTTACTTTAATGCATTTTTCTTTGCTCCCACTAGGATTATAGTTCAATAGACTTTAACTGTGGTCTGAGGGAGGAAGCTATGTTCTGTGCAGGTGGCCCTTGTGACAGACTCTTATATTTAGTATTGACAGTTCTGACATTATGGAAAAAGCCAACTCCTCAGGAGACATCACACAGATGTAGTTGCATTGCCCATTAAAACATGGTGTATGCAATGTTTACTTCTCTGTGAAAAATGAACTACATTATGGATGTCCAGACAGTGTGCAATACTTTATTTCAAGGTGTCCACATGAATGTGTTCAGCCAGTGAGCACAGTAAAGCATCTGGTGGCCCCATTGCAGATAGTCATTATTCAATATTCTGACAGCTCAGATAGAACAGAAGAGGGAAAAAAAAGACAAAATCCTTCTTTGTTGTGGAATAATATTTTTGTATACCATGAAGATGTGTCACTCAATTTGGTTTAATAAAAAGCTGACTGGCAATAGCTATGCAGGATTTGGGGGCAGAGAAGACCCTGGGAAGAACAAGGGTGGAGATACCATGAGATGCAGAGCAAATAGGATGAACACCACAAAGATAAGGTAACAAAACCATAAAGCAGAGAGTACATTAATAGAAATGAGCTAATTTAAATTATAAAAGCTACTTAGAAACAAGTCTAACCTACCAATCAAGCTTTCCTAATTAATAAGAGGTCTCTGTGTCGCTCTTGCGAGCAGATAGTCCTGACAAAAAAAGTTTGATCACATATGGCATCCAACATGAGGCCATATTTATCCACAAACAGACTGAGGGGGGGAAAGTTCAAAACACAGCTTCATATTCAGCTTCTTGGCATGTCTTCCTGGTGACTGAGGTCTCTTGGGTAGCCTCAGAGAACTGAGACTGACTTTGGGGTAGAGCCAGTCACCAGCAATAGGTGCCATTTGCTAAGCTGAGCTGCACCTGTGACTGATGTGACAGTTTAAGATTTGTGGCATGCTATCAGGGAATTCTGCAGATGCCCAGTAGAGACAGATTCGCTTTAAGCAGCCTACAATGTATTTTAAAAAATATTAAGTAGGCTTAAGAAAAAAAAGGAAATGGGTAATAGTCAACCATAGAAAGTACAATAAATAGTTTACAATTAATAAAGTATTTGAAGAGAAAATAAAATAATGAAAAAGAATAAGCCATGTAGAGATGGTAAATCCACAGAGAGTCTGGGTCCTGTTTGAGGTATTGACTTTAAATTTTTGATTACTAATGAATGAACAATAGCTGGTGAGAGACACTGGATTATAAAAACTAAATTAAACCAACCTATACATTTTAAAGATGTCTTAACTTCAAAATGGAAGTCAAAAATATGTTACATTGGGAAGAGTTTATGCTTTTGTTTCCACAGAAAATGAAAGGCTGTAATTGTTAGAGAACAGATTTGATCAGGGAAGATTCTGAAAATTCTACAGAGATAAAGAAATAAACCTAGAAAAAAAACCACAAGACAGGTGACATATATTTTATCTGCTCAAACATAAAATGAAAATTCATCTTTGGCTGACTAGTGTACAACATACAGTCCATACTTGTGCTAATGTAGATATGGATGTTATCTTTGAAGGTTTATGTGTTTTCAGAGCAAGGGGCCCAGATACCAATGAAAATGGATGGCTCATGGGATCCAGCCTCTCACAGTGACTCTGCTGTAATTTCCTCAGTTCTACATGCAGAACAGTTCCAAGACTACTCACCGAAATACTACAGTCTCACAGACTATTCCATTCAGGACTTCAGATAATCCTTGCATTTTCCCATTACACAGAGACTGGACAACAAATGATACAATTATATTTCCCAGGACTTGACCATTATCTCAATTTTCTCAGGGTTCTCTAAAGATTTCAGTGCTCCCAGAACCAGGAAGCAGTCTAGAGAATACAATACCTACATTCCTAAGAGGTGGAATGGGTGGTTTTTGATCATTTGGCCGGTTATGGATATTTGTCATTTGCAGGGATTTGTTTGCAAATTGTTATGGGTCATGGTCAGTAAGAAAACTAAATAAAAGAGATTAGATTCAAGGATCTCTTTCAAAATGGAAACGGGGGAATATAATATAAAAATGATTATATAAAAGGGTAGATTGTTGAGTCTACTTTTGAACAACCACTACTCTCACATATTTTATATTGGTATGAATTTTGGTATATTGATATAAATTTAAAGTTATTTTTGTTATACTAAATGTTTGTTTCGACTCTTGTTTGTGGTATTATTATGCTTATTCAGCTTATTTTAAAATGTAATACATGATTTAAAATGCAAGTTAATAGTCATTTATAATAATCAAACTTGTAGTCATGTAGGTATGTTTTCATGGTTACACAGAGATACATTTCAGATAGACAGCTGATCTTCAAATACTTCAAAGACCTACAAAGTGTGGCATCTAAGATGTTTAATAACCTCAGGCTTTTCATGACCGTGAGATTCTTCTGGTCCTGACAACACACATTTACTTCAGAAAGGATGATGGTCATTGAAGAAATACCATATGGAGCTTGCTTTCAAGGGGTCAAAACTACTCATTTGAGAAAGAAACTGCTGTTGCCTTGACTGCTGAGAGTATGCTGTACAAACTGGATAGGTAGGATACAAAGAAAAAAGACTGCCAAACTTTACTAAAAACAAGGCAGCTTAGTCCTTCAAAATTTGTGGTTCATAGAAAAGATATTTTAGGCCTGTAGTCCAAAGATGGATGCCCCAACAATGCAGAGTAACTTTAGGTGAGCTTCCTGGCATCCAGATGTCTCTGTCTGTTCTATAGTTTTGGAAGTGGATTGCACTGCACTTTCTATTTACTCAGGTAAAATTATATTTTTCTGGGGTTTTTGAAATAATTGAATACTATATGACTATAGTTTTCGTTAGTTATGATAAAAGACAAATTAGGTATAGAAGTTTGGATTCACCAAGCTAGGCTTAATAATGAAATATTTTCTCTGAATTTGCAAAATACAAATGGACTGGATATTGTAAATGTAATTCTTATTTGATAATTTTTCTTATTATATATAGTTTCATTTGTTAAAGTTAAAACTTTTCTATTTTTACACAATATCAGATAATGGTTCTTACTGTATATGGTTTTACTATGTTAGAGTTAAAACCTTTCCTTTTATTTAGACAAAGGGGGGAAATATTGTGAAATAATCTTTCTGTACACTGTGAAAATGTGTCACTTAGATTGGTTTAATAAAAAACTGAAAGGCCAATAACTAGTCAGGATTATCTGGGCAAAGAGGATGCTGGGAAGAAGAAGAGTACAGATTTCATGAGATACAGAGTAAGCAGGATGGACACTACAGAAATGAATTAATGAAGTCATCAGGCAAAAATTAAATTATTATAAATGGGTTAATTTAAGTTATAAAAGTTACTTTGAAAGTACCCTAACCTATCAGCCAGGTTTTCATAATTAATAAGAAGACTCAGTGTCGTTATTGGAGAGCTGACAAGCCGAATGAAAGCATCTGATTACTTGTTTTTCTTTCGCCTTATCTTTTACTGCCCTTGAATGTAAGCACTCCTACCTCTCTTATAATTTAGTAATCATCTAACTGCATATCAAGCTAGCACAATTACCAGACCTTTGGAATCATGGTGAATTGTGTAGGTTCTCTTGGTTCTTTGGGAGATGACAGATGGCAAATGACAGATTTAGGATCTGCATGGCCTTCATAAATCTAGAATTCAATTTCTACAGCAAATTTCTCATACAAACTCATACACATACACATGTGTGAGAGCATGTGCCTACACATACACATGTACACATACACATGTGCACACGTGCACACACACACACACACACACACACACACACACACACAGAGAGAGAGAGAGAGAGAGAGAGAGAGAGAGAAAGAATGCCAAACATCAAGCTTTTTTTCTAAAAACACTCTGACCAAGGTTACTGATAAACAAAGTTACTGATTATACATCAGTGTTACTGATGCATAATGTTTCAATTGGAAATCAGAACATGGAATTTTGAGAGAAAAAAAGTCATTATTGGAATGTAGCTTCCACTACTCAAAACAAGCCCAAACTGAGTAATTGTGAGGTTTACTTCAAGAGAATGCAATCAGTGGTCTTACTCATCTTTGTATTGTTCAAACTATAATAACAACCTGCTGGGGAAAATGTGTCTTCTGGTACAATATTGGCAAGACAGAAATTATTGCCTGGTATTGTAAACCAGTTCAGAGGTCTGTGACTGGAACTTTCCCCCAGAAGAGAGCCTGTTCTTATGTGACATGATATCGAATTGCCTTCTAAATATGTATGATATACTCATACATGCTTATATTGCTTTCAGTCTCGGTATGGTAAGCTTCTTTTTGCAGTGGGGGATGGTTAATGCAGAAAATCATCATAGGTCAAAGTGTTGTGGGAAATAGATGTTGACTGCTTAGCTCTAAACAGAGTATCTATATCATTTCTTCTAAGGTTTAAGAAACATGTGGAGGAGGGCATAGAAAGAGTTTACCATGTAGAGGAGTGCTTCAGTACAAGGTATGGCTATGGTACTCATGAAGTCACAGCAGCAGTTGCTAACTGTATAAGACTTGAACATGACAGGAGATGTTGATATTCTGTCATGGCTTATAAACCCTCACCCCTGTTTGAGGAGTTACAGACAGTTAATGATTGATGGGGGAGGCATAGTCATGTGTGGTCACAGGACACTACTAGTGCATGGTCTCCGCTCCAGCAAATAACCACCTTACCCATGCTCATACAGGAAACTCTATTTGAATGCGGTGTGCTGAACACAAACAAACTATGGAGGGAGGGATGCTTGGGGGGAAGAAGGAAACAGACCAGATTCAGTAGGAGAAACCATGGGGTTAGAAAGGATAATGGTGGGAATATGAACAAAGCACAATAAAGGTATTAATTGTGAAAAAAAACAGTTATAAAAAAGAAAAAGTCAAATTGCATTCCTCAAACCAGGACAGGCATTTCATCTAGAATGTTAATTTAAATTAGACCTCACAGACAACCTGTGCAAATTGTTCTTGCCACAGTCTCTATCAATGGGTATTTTTCTGGTTCTACTGACTACCATGGAGGTGATGGTACATGCTTTTGTGCATCTGAGCAACAACAGAAACATCTTGCAGCCAGAAAGTTTATTTTGGCTCATGATCTCAGGGGAGTCTTGTCAATCATGGTAGGCAACATGATGCAAAATTTCTGAAGTTTACTACTGGGTTTCCTCACATCATTGAGACACACAGGAAGCAGAGACAGCAGGCCAGAGTCTGAACTGGACATCCTTCGAGGTCCACTTCATCTATTAGAGCCCAGTTCCACAGGATTCTAATACCTCCACCAAACACTACCAGCTGAAGACCAAGTTCAAAGCACAGGAACCTGTGAGGGCCATTTCACATTCAAACCACAAGAGAGCACAGTCATGTGACCAGCTAACCAAGTTTAACCAAGTAGTGCATATGCCTAACTCAAGTCCAAAGTGAACAAACGTAGGAAGTTTGTGAAGAATACAGAACTTTTGCCTAAAGGCCACAAAGATAAAAGAATAGGAAAAGAATTTAATGTAATTTGAATAACTAGCCACTATTTGAATTTCCTTTACACAATGGACCTGTGATTAAGTCTTTAATGAGTCACTCCTCAGGACCACCCACGTTTTCATTTTCAAGTTAAGCTTGTAAGAATTTTGGAAAAGAGTCTAGGTTCTTAATTAGTATGCTCACAGACAGGTATTGTGTCTAAATCTCCTACATGCAGCACTCTGGAGATGTAATGATGTGGATGTCTAACTGAATAAGGGAATCTTATGTTTTTGCAGAGAGAATATAATAATGTGAATATTTTAGGCAGTGCAAAGGTCAGTGGAGGTTTTCCTGTTTTTTTATATTTATTTATTTATTTATTTATTTATTTGCTATCTCTGGCTATATTTCTGTAGGAGGTAAAAAAAAAATACTATACAACATCCCTACCCGGCATCCTTATGATGTTGCTTCTCTTTTCCATGTTGATACCGGACCTTAGAACCTTAGGCTGTATTTCAGTTTCCTTTGGTTTAGGTCCTGTGATTTACCTATTCCAGTGTGAGTCACTTTGGGGCTTGCTGACTCGAGGCTGTTACTATATCTGGCCTTAGAGCAATTTAGCTCATCTCCCTTTGCTGATTATAGTCTTCAATAACTGCAGAATGCGCTATAAACACAGGATTCTGAGCTGGGTTAGAACTGCCTGGTGCAGCCCTGACCTGTCCTTGTCCCTTCCTAGGAGGGTAAAGTCATACGTGAAGAAGACACTGTCCAGGAAAGGGCTTGTCTGACATAATTCCTTTCCACTGGAAGCAGGATGCTCTGTAAAGCTTTGCCCAGTGTCGTCTGAAGTATGTCAACCAGGACTGCAGTGGGGAGAATGGGTAATGTGCAGTCAAGATCTGATGTGCCTTGGGGAGGCTGCTTATGATTAATACAAGATTTATTTTCTCCTTCTTTTCCTAGACGAAGTGTGCAAATGCATTTGACAAAGCTCCTGCATGCCAGTGTGTCTGTTTCACTACTCAGAAGGATAGGCAGCTAGTGCACAGAGATCTGAATGGCCGTCTGGGATGTAATGAACACAAGTTTATGCCATCATTTTTCCTGTTAACCGTAGGTGGGTTTTGCTGTTCTGCAAGATGGAGTTAATACTTTTGGATTTGTTCATTAGTGAGCTTTATATTAGGGAGAAAAGCAAAACTAAAATAACAACAAAACCCTAACTTTCTGAGCTATTAACAACCAAGCTGTAGTATCAGGGTTTTCTAAACCTAGTGTGGGCCAGACTCTAAATCTTATATAAGCAGAGTCATTACGCTTCCCTCAACAGGGATGAATAGGGCATGTGCAGGGAAATGTGAGTGAGAATGAGGAGCAAATATTCCAGTTCCTTTCCTGAGTTTAGAGTTCTGCTATTATTCAGCGACTTACAGAACCTTAACTTTCCATACACAATGCCGTGCATATTCAAAAATGTTGCAAAGTCCTTATTGTGTACCTCCTCTGGCAGTAACTCCATTGTCACATCTGGTTTGTCCTGCAGGGATGACTTCACAATGCTGTTCAAATCCAGCCACACACAGCCATCCCTATTTTTCAGGGTGCTCTGCCTTCGCTTTCCCCTGCTGGCAATTCCATTTTCAGTCATTCACTAGCGAGCGGTGTAGCAAGTGTTATTCATTTAATTCTGCTGGTGATAATCCCACTACAGCCCTCTTTAAACCAGATTCACCACTTATGAGGACTCAGGACTTCAGAATCCTCTAATTCAAATTCCCCCCAAATTAAAGATTTCCAGATATGGGGATTTTATTGTAAGAGTCCTGTAAAGTCACTTAGCTGTGTTGCTTCAGAAGTAAAATTGTAAGCCAAGGAATGTGATTAACTAAAGAAATCAAATAAAAATAAAGCATTTGCAAGATAAACTGACACCTGCGGTTACTGTTATAAGCTAGCTATTGAAGAAAAATTAAGCACTGTGCAGACTAGATAGAAAATTTTCTAACAAATATACACAAAATCCACCAGCTACTTGAGGGTCCAATCACCAACTTTATATTCTCAAAATTTATTAGGTATATTCAACAAACATGTGCTTCATTGCAATTGGTGCATTTTTGAATGTTGGGTCAAGGGAAAGGGGAATTAATTTTCTCTGGCCGTGTATACAAAGGATGCCCTCAGGGTATTAATCTGTGTTCACCAAAGTTATGAGTTTAAACTGCCTCAGGGGCAATAGGAAAGTCAGATTTTTTCCAAATTAATAAGAGATATTAACATTGGTTATATTGATGATAAGAAACTTATATGTTAGGGTTTTATATTTCTTAGCTTAACTTTATATCTTGCCATTAACCAACTAGCTAATGCAAGTCTCTTAACTATGCATTAGTAGGATGAATTATGTAACATACTAATTAAATGTGATATTATCTCTCCACAAATATTACAATATTATTGTTCTCACTTATTAAGGATGCTTGTTTAGTGATAATTATGAAACCTGAAAGGCTTGGCTGCTCTACTGTAAAGAATCTTTCCCTTTTTACAATCCTGTTGGTCCCAAGTCAGCAGAGTCTCACGGGAAACATGAGAAATTCAAGGCAATTCCCAGAGTGTCTTTTTAAAATTCAAGTTACTAAGCCCATCTTAATATGCAAGACTGTAATCCCAGCATTTGGAAGTCTGAGGCCAGAGAACAGTCTAGGCAACTTAAAAAAAGGAGGAAGAGGAAGAAAGGGAAGCTGGAGAAAGATAATGGGGAGGGGAGAGGGAAGAGTAAAGAAGGGAAAGGAGAAATAATAAAGAAGAGAGGAGAACAATAGAAGTTAGCTCTGGAGCTTGTACAGGGTCGTAGAGCTTTTTTGTTTTATCTTGAATGGTCACACAACTTCACAGCAGAAACTACAACTTACTCATATATTATATCTATGGAAGGCCTGTGCACTCCTTACATGAATAGTTTTATGGGGCTGGTGAGAAGGCCAATGGGTAAAATGCTTTCTATACAAGTCTGATACCTTGGGACCTCTCCTACACACACAGACAGACAGACACACACAGACAGACACTCATAGACACACACATACAGAAACACACACAGAGACAGACACACATATACACACAAACAGATACACACATATTAACAGACACACACATACAGAGACACATATAGACGCACACAGATACACACAGACAGACACACACATAGACACACACAAACACCACAATACACCCTGCTGCAACTGTTACTACTACTACTACTAACTTTTGAAAGAAATAGTTTTTTATTTTTTCTTCATTTCTAGAACTCAATGCTAAATAAATGCAGCATATTCCAACCAAGTACAAATGTTTTTTATTTTGTTTTGTTTTTGTTGTTTTTTTAAAACATATCTGTTATTCTTTACAATAGGACTTCAACTTAGTTATTTTCCCAGTACAAGTAAAATAAACACACACAAGCCATCCAAGGCTGCATAACTGGTCATATGAAAGACTAATATTTATCAGCAGGTGGTTCACTCTACTTGGGCCAGCCTTTTCTTTGGGTCAGTCTTTCCTTGGTCTAGCCTCCATTGCTTGGGCCAACATCCATAGACAAAACTTTCCTTTGGGAATTTGATCTCAAACTGTACCACAAATGTAAACCCACCCTGAGGTGGGAGGTCTGTGGTCTTTATTTAAAAGTCAGTAAGAACCATATTAGTCATAGACAAATGGGAACCCTCATTATTAAGATTTCTTCTGAATGCCTTTACACAAGGCGACATTTCCTCCAGGAATTTATTTCTCAAACAAAAAAGTGAGTTGAAAGTCCTTTTAGCCTCAAGAGAAGCTAAGTCTGACAGTCTTTTATTTCTGTGGCATCTTTCATATATTTTTTTCCCTTACCTCCAGAGGTAGAGATTCCACTCTTCTCTTCAGATGGCAGCCTCCATCAAGAAGAGCCTTGGTTATGTATCTCAGATACCTGGCAATTAAAGTTATTTCCTGGAATATTTATTTGGTCTTTTGTAGATTCTTAGTAGGTACTATTTTAATGCACTTACTTATTGTAGACTAACTAATGGTAAAGTTATTCTTCCTAGTGACCCAAAGGGTTATTTATACCTAGCTATCTTACTGCTTAGGACATAAACTGTATCAAGAGAATATGTTTCAAAGAGTGTGACTTCCCAACAGTCCTCTCTACCCCTTATGAGGGTTTTGATGAAACAGACAAGCATTTCCCCTTCTTTCTAGCTTCCTGTTCTTTGAAACCATCTCTTTTGTTCATACTTTTCCAAGAAGTCACTTACAGTTAGACTTCAGCAGAGACTGAACCATGCACAGTTCAGACTGCAGTGTCCAAAATTATGACCTAATTTGTTTTTAAAGGTGTCTGAAACCATGTTATAGCAATGTGGGAAAAGAACCCACCATTCTTCTCATTCTACTATACTGTGGATGAGGAACTGGAGACAGTTCTTTTTTGTCTGCCTTTATGGTCTTATCCCTGTATGCCTCTGCCAGTTTGTCATTTTTATTGACAGAACAAAAAGAAGGGAAGGATCTTTTCAGTATTCCACATCAGTGACACACCACACATGTCTGATGAGCGCAGTGCTCACCACTCATCTTTAAAGCATCCTGCCTCCATAAGACTGCTCTATTCCCCAGCCATCTGAGCTTGGTATTACAGACCCTGACCCAGGAACCCTGACTGCACTCTCCCAAAGCACATTTCTAGCACACATCAAACACTCCCTCAGTGCGTCCACGTTTGTTCCTGGACCCATTATTCAGCTGGAAAGCTCTGATTTCCCCAGTTCATCACTTTCCCATTGTGCTTTGGGATGAACACTGTCGACAATCCTTCTCCGAAAGGTCACAGGAGCATAATGGCTGTTGATGTCCTGAAAGAAAAATTCCATTATTTCTGCCTAGAATTTATTGTGTACTTGGTGCTGATAGAATTAATTGATTGATCTTCCATGGTCCAGCCTTTTTTTTTTTTTGCTTTCAGCCTAAGAAAGAGCTTTAAAATTAAGAGCTCAGATATGTTTTAAAAATTCTCCTACAATTAGAAGCACAAAATGATGATGCAGGTTTATATATGCATGCAAATATAAATTTGTCTACGTTTTATATCAAAACAGGCATTGAAATATATATATATATATATATATATATGTATATATGTACACACACATACAATCACACTCACAGACGTTCTTTGACTTATGATAAAACTGTATCCTAAACTAAAGACACGTGTAATATACCTAGGTTGAACACCAAAGCTGAGCCTTAAGCAGTCTTAGGACAAATGCTTTATTTGATTTGCTGTTAAAAACTACCTGACACCAAGCCGATAGTGGAACTGTTGAATAGCTCATGTAGTTTATTAAATGCTTGCCTGAAAATGGATACATACAGTGTGCTAGCACCCACCATAAATGTGTGTTGAAGGGCAATGCTTTTTAAATGCATGTCAGCTTTGGCCCTGTGGTGATGGTGGGTAGCACAAGTTCTTACCATCATCTCAAGAACAATGTATATGGATATACACATTTGGTAGAAGAATGGTGATGACTATGGAAATATCTCAGGCCTATGCAAGCTATAAAACTGTATGAACCGCCCACTTTCCAATCATGGAGAACTATCTTTTCATTTTCTGTATTTTGTTTTGAAATTCATGAGAAAGAAATTAATTTATATCATATTTAAAATAATAATAGATTGAGATTTACCAAGATATACAAAAATCTGTATTTTCAGCAATCAAGTAGGCAAGGTGTAGAGGCAGGCTCTGACATCAATTTATGAACAGACAGAAAACAAAAGTGGCCAAAACAAGGTTTGCCAAACACACTAAACACACCAAGCACTGTACAATGTGGTCCAGTTGAATACTGGCGACTAGAGACCTTTGCTTCATCTTAAAGCACTAACATAGGGAGTCAGCATGCTGAAAGCCAGTGTGATTTCTGCCCCATAAGCTTGTCTCTGCTTCTGTCTGTGAGGTACAGGATTCAGACCTGTAGCAATTTGATCCCTTTGTTTACCAGCTGTCTACATATATAGCACACTTGACATTGCGGAAGCAGAACCCAGAGCTCATGTTTGTCACAGTCCCCTCATCTGCAACATGAGGTTATTCCTAAGTCCCATGTGGGTGTCATGAATATGTATGGACAAACATAAGACAATAAGATTAAAATATGGGATTAGTGTGTCAAGTCTATAATGGGTTAAGTCCCTAGCACAGAGGACTAGAATGCTTTGCAATGCCATCTCCTGGTGAATGACAGAAGTGCAACACCAGAGTTCTTAGGCTTCTTTATGTATCTTGCTGTTATCATGGTTTTATTATAGCTATACTTGTTTTAGACAACGTGGTCAGGCTCAAACTCAGCTAAGAGCAAATCTGTCACTCTCCACGTGTGTAAAATAAAAGGTGAAACCTCTTACTAGACGAATGGGACACACCTTTGTGAGCAAGGGTGTCCCTGAGTCTTGGCACTGGTGCCTTTTCCCACCAGTTAGCACGCATTTCCCATCGACCCCTTTGTTTCTGGTTTACTTCCGTGAGCCTAAGCGCCATGAGTTTTACCCGTAACCAGTATTTGTCTCGGCACTCCTACCTTGGTGCTTATGCCCATTAAATTATAGGTTCATATTGCAGCTCTTTACTAATTCTGTGACCTTAAATTTATTAACTTTTTAATCTATAACGTAAAAGCTCCACGAGGCACCGAAGAGACATTAAATACAAGAACCCTAGAGACAATCACAGGAAAATTATTACACATTGAAAAACAAAACAAACAACAAAAACCCTTTAGCTGTTGTTCAGTGTTTTAAGGATTTGTACTTGAATCTCAGCACTGCCCAGAATCACATCACTCAGACCCAAAGAACTAGAAATATCAAAGTGTCAACTCAGTTTGTACAGACCCATTCAAACCCTAGGGCAGTGTTAGGACAGCGTTTGCACCAAGAGAGGGGACAATGCAGACATTGGCAGTTATGCAAAATAGGCCACTCATGAAAGGGCGGTTCTTTACTGATACAAGGTTATTTTCTTTCTCAGTGGAAATAGAGTAAAATAAATATTATAGAAAGAACCTTCCATTAACTTTAGTAGACATAGTAGAGAATATTTCAAAGGAAATTCCATATTTTCATTTCTTCCTTTATTAGGTATACCCTTCTGTGGTAGTATTTTGTTTATGTTTTAAGATAAAGTTTGCCTGAAGATCAGAGTGCAGAGCTAAGTCCCTAGAGGTCAGGGAGTGGTGGCTCATACTTTTAATCCCAGGACCAGGAGACAGATGTAGAGGGATCTCTGATAATTCAAAGCCACCCTGGGCTACACAAGACTGAATCTGTCTAAAAGAGAAACAGAGTTCAAATAAAGGTGATTCCAGCAGTTGGGATTCCACTCCTTCAATCCCAGCACTAGGGAAGTAGGGAGTAATATGGCCGGACAGAGAGAGGAATACAAGGTGGGAGGAGACAGGTGCTCAAGGCAGACTTGGGATGCAGTCTGATGTGCAGTCTGAGTCAGTCAGAGAATACAGTCTGAGGACACAGTTGCCCTTTGGGGCTGAGGATTCAGAGGTAAAAGTGGCTAGCTAGTGGCTGGCTGCACTGCTTCTCTGACTTTTCTGCTTTCACCTCCTAATATCTGACTCTGTTCTGTTTGTTTGTTTTGTTTTGTTTTGTTTTTCGAGACAGTGTTTCTCTGTGGTTTTGGAGCTGGTCCTGGAACTAGCTCTTGTAGACCAGACTGGCCTCGAACTCACAGAGATCCACCTGCCTCTGTCTCCTGAGTGCTGGGATTAAAGGTGTGCACGCACCTCTGAGTTTTTATTAAGAACAATTAGAATTCATGCTACACTTTTCAGCTTTTATTATTTCATGGTTTTGAGGGAAAGGAAACAGCATGATAAAATGATGCAAATTCAATTTAAAGTCATTCCACTGGTTTACCAGCATGGGGACAGTCATCTATCAACCACTTGAACATCAGTGGGATTTAAATATATCACTGGCTTTAAAAGAGCCCAGTCTCATCCATGTGTACCTCAACTTTCTTACCTATAATCTGCGGCAACATCTGGAGCCACCTAAGAGATTATGATTGAACATATTTATTACATAAATTATATTGATATATTATTTTACTTCTCACACAAAAAGAAAAAGCGAATACTGCAGACAAAAAGAACAATGAGAAATGAAGGTCTAGCAGGCTTTCACTTGCTAGTTAACTCAGCAAATTCATGCAGAAAACAATTTCCACATCACAAAAGAACAACCGTGTATGTGTCAGATCAAAGTCTTGTTAACTAGGGTCACGTCACCTCTGCCTGATCTGAAAATTCAGACGTTGTGTGAAGAAGCCCCCAGCACATGATTCATGCATGTCTTGGCTATTGCTGCATGTCCTGGCTATTGCTGCATGTCCTGGGTATTGCTGCAGGTCCTGGGTATTGCTGCAGGTCCTGGCTATTGCTCCATGTCCTGAGTATTGCTGCAGGTCCTGGGTATTGCTGCAGGTCCTGGCTATTGCTGCATGTCCTGAGTATTGCTTCAGGTCCTGGGTATTGCTGCAGGTCCTGGCTATTGCTGCCTCTCTCCTAGAGACTATGGTGCTGAAGCTGAAGCCCACACTTTTCACTGCACCCAAGTGACTTCACCTAAACTCTTGCACTCATTTTCTAGTGCCCCTGAGATGTCATCTAAGTAGTTTAATAATGTTTATCCATTTTTTTCCTCTTTAAACAGCAGCACACAAAACAGAGAATATCTTCATGCAACTTGACTGATAAACGCTTTTGGTGTGATATAACCTATTAACTTACTAAGTGCATTTATCCACGGTAAATAAGGTGATTTTTGTCACACACTACCCAACTCCCCTTCACTTTTAGTTAATAATGAACTCAAAGATTTCCAAACTCTGTAAAGAGGTGATATCTAGACTTTCAAGTTCACAGGAGGCATTCCCATTAAGGTAGAAATCCACTGACTGCCCTTTCCCTCAGACCACTGATCTGATATGCCTAACACAGGAACCTGGAGCTGTCTTTTTCAGATTCACCCTAGTAGATGCTCATTCTCACACAATGAAGACCATATTGTGAGAATCACTCTTTGGAGGACACATATATTCTCTAAAAAGGAGAGATGAAATTGCCTGGAAAAATTTGGATTTCTAATGGAAGTTTCAATTTGTCCTGTCTTCAAACTCATGTATTTCTTTGATTTACTCTGAGGATATTTTAGTGTCATGCATCCTTCCATATTATTAGACTAAGTAGTTTTAACGTTCTTATTAGTAAGGATGTTTCTTTTTAATATAGATTGGTAAATTACCAGTATATATATTTATCATGTGCATGCCTGGTACTTTTAAGGCCAGGAAAGAGCATTGAATACCCTGAAACTGGAGTTACAAAGGGTTATGAGCTGCTATGTGGGTCCTAGAAATAGAACCTAGGTCCTCTGGAAGAGCAGTCAGTGTTCTTAAGCACAAAGAAATCTTTCTAGCTCCCATTAGTAGGTTACTAATATACTTTTATTATTTATTTTTGTGTTGTATGTGCTTTTATATGGAGATTTGATTCTATATAGTATTGGAATTTTGCTGATGGCATCATTCTCAGAACAGACTGAGATTTGTGTACATCCTTTTTAGAAGAAAATGGACTAATCATTGTAATTCATTCAAAGTCTAGATCACCTTAACTGTATAACATGCATTGCTTGAATATTGCAAAAACACAAGGTTAACTCATAACAAAGTACTTATAACATCTCCAGAGGCTTCCTTCATTCTCAACCATACTGGTTGGGCCTATGACCCACAATGCTTTAAAGTAGACAGCTGAAATAAAGATGTGTGTAGTACATTAAAAAGCAAGGATTTAGTACATTTCTAAAAACATTTCAAACTATAGTATCAGGAAAAGAGCAATTTCCCACTTTCCTTGTGAATTTGTTTGTCCATTTTTCTCTGTGGAAGAAAAGAAAAAAATCAACACTCTCCATAATAATTGGGTCTCTCAAATATCTTCCTTTTGCCAAGATATCACTTCAATTTTTCACACTTCTTCCTGTTTCTTTTGTTATGCAGAGATTTTTCCCCACTTCTTACTCAATGCCAAAGATCCAGCTACTGCAAAGATCATCAAAGAATGATCTTGAGCATGAGGAAGAGGAACTTGTGTATTTTTAAGGCAGAAAGACCATTGGTTGTGAGCTTTTCTTTTGATTCAAACCTCTCTTTACCATGCACACAGCATTCTAAAAACTCTCCTGTGCTGGGCTCCTACCCTTTCTGACACTCCAGCCTTTCCTGGACCATTGACAATACTCAGCCTGGGCCTTACCCCTGGGGAACTACTGAGTAGGAGCAGTTAAGTGTCCTCACTGTGCCTAGACTTGACAGTATGCTTTTCCTCACTGATGATGCACTCCTGTGGGTCTGCTATTATCAGGAGTCCTTGAACAATAAACTCTGTTCAATGAACTCTCCTCAAAGCCATTGACGAGACATTGTTAGATGATACTTTTAATAACTTTTTTTTTTCAATTTTAATCATATTGCCAACACAATTTGAAGGCTCTAGACATGAACTGGATAATGTGACCCTGATTTCTTTTTCCTTGAGAATGTCCCAGACATTTAAATTAGTCTTCCCAAGTGGGAATTGTTTTGATATTAAATAGCTGGTCCCTGCACCATATTACCGATAACTTTCTTCATTAATAAGGAAGAAACAGCTTCATAGTTCAAGGTAGGCTTGAACTTCAAAATATCTTTCTCACCAGTCCTAACTTGGTCTGTGTAAACTAGTGTGAGAAGGGTGTTATTAAAGATCACTTTCTAAAATACAAGATCATTTTGGTAAAATAAGCCTTGCCAAAACCTTTCAATCATGTAATAATAATGATGGTGATGTGTTGAACTGTGTTTCTCTGAGCTGGCCATTTTTATTTGCATACATTATCATAATTGATCCTCTTGACAACCTTATGAGAGAGGCATTGTTATCACCTTTCCATGGACCAGAGAAAAGTGACAAAGAGATGTTAACTGCTATTCTAAATTTCTGTGATAATAAGACTCTGATTTTGTAATTTGAGAATTTAGTTTCAGGTAATGGGTCAGACTTCATGACTCCTTTCCCCATTCCCCTCCATCATTCATATAATGAATAAACAGCTGGTAAGTAAGTGTTTGTTGGCCCGAGGATGATTCTTTAAGATTATGAACTTTAGGAATTCTCACCCTCTTCTTGGCTAGAGAAGGGCACAGTCCCCATAGGAGACATGAAGAAATTCTGAATTAATCTTCACTGATGTCTTATTTCTTTGGACTACAAAGCCCTGGTGTGGTAGTGAATCAAGTCCTTAAATGACTTTCTAAGAAACAGATGTACAACTGAAGAGAAGGTGTAGGTGGGAGACCAAGTGGTCATCATCTTCAATTATTTAGTTATCGATAATGATGAGAATCCAGAGTCCAGTGTTTTCTTTTTAGGAGCTATCAGATGAGGTTACTTCACATTTCCATGAAAGCCCTCCACCGTCTCCTCCCCTGGAGACGAATACTAGCATAAATTAGACTAATTAATAAATGCATTTATCCTCAGTTTTAATAAATTTGCTAAATGGCAGGTTCCTTGTCTGCAGTGTCCTAAGCAACATACCAGATATGTAGCCCATGCTACCTCTGTCTTAACATTTACTGAGGGACAATGTGTAACTACATGCTACACTCTGAAATATACTTAAACATCTTTTACTTAACCTTGATGTTACTACCATAGATTTAACCCCTGAGGAATACTTGTGCAAATGTCTAGGATGCACATTTGTACAAAGTAGCTTCAACAAACAGATCTCAGTGGAATAAAAATTATGACTTTACATTATAGTATAAGGATCAACAGGCACCACTTTGGTAATAATTGGTTAATTAATAAAGAAAACTGCCTTGGCCTGTTGATAGGGCAGAACTTAGCTAGGCAGTGAAAACTAAACTGAATGCTGGGAGAAAGAAGGGCAGAGTCAGAGAGAAGACATGTAGCCCTGCTGGAGACAGATACAAGAACTGTAGCCGGTAAGTCACAGTCACGTGGTGATACACAGATTAATAGAAATGGGTTAAATTAAAATAGCTAGCCAATAAGAAGCTAGAGCTAATGGGCCAAGTAGTGATTTAAATAATATAGTTTCTGTGTGATTATTTCAGGGCTGAGCAGCCAGTAACAAACAAGCAGCCTCCTTACAACACTTCTTGATATTTACAGAAAATAGAATCTTCCTAACACATTGTAGGAACCAGCTGTTCTCCTGTTCCCTGATAACAAAAGAGCTTTGTCGTTGAGTAGAGTGATGTGACAGAGGAAAGCCCTTAGTTCTGGGGACTGCATTACTTTCCCTCTGTGTCCTTAGAAAATCTCACTTACTCTAAGCCTCAGTTTTCTGTCTTTAAAATGTAGAGCTTTGAAGTAGAACAGAGCATTTACTCAAAGCTTGTCTCCCAACAGTAGACTCTTTAAAGTATACTTAGATGAATCCAAACACCCCAAAAAACAAGATATAAATCAGACATAACTGCAGTGCAGCCCCATCCCTACTTGAATGGCATCAGCTAGTGTCTTTGAGCACATTCACAGAAGATGCTGATTACTCGGTTGACTTTCATTTTTTGTCTCATTGGAGTCATTTACTGTTGACAACTCTGTGTCTGTCCCTTATTCTCATGAAACTAAGTTCATGTGAGTTTTTGTGACTGTGTCTCCTTTTCTCTGTCATAGACTTAATGTGAACTCTACTTTTTAAATCCTCTTACTCACACTTCACCTCTCATTCAATGATCCACTCACATGGCACATGTCATTGGCAACAAACACTCACACACTTAAGAGATTTATAGGTTGAAAAGATAAAGTTTTCATGTTTGTTTTTAAGCATTGCTGTGCATAATTCAGTAATCATATATGCAGATTAATGACACTGTTTGTCTAAATCTGCTCAGAGGGCTGGCCACTCTAGGAACTTGCAGACAGTGGTTCTTAGAACCTGGAGTAACTGGGCTTCTTCTTCCTTAGTAGTTTTCAAAAAATAATTATTTCTTGATGTGATATTTTCTATAATTTTTATGAATGTTTATAAATTTTAAAGATTAATAATGGATGATGAAAATATTAAACAAGTTGAAAATAAAGTCAAACAAATTTTTAAATCTATCCACCCATGAATTGAAAACAACCTCTCTTAGCTATTCACTGACACCTGTGCTTATGTTCATGACTGATTTGATTTTATTATGATTTACACAGTGTACATGCAATTACATCATAAACAGAAACCCAAGTAGCCAAATATATGCTTTTGAGCTAAATCACATTCTGCGTGCTTAAAGTAAATACTTCTAATTTTCATAATGTTCAGCAGAGAACACAGAACCAGCCAAACACTGTGATAGTAGAGCGCTCTTGAGAACAGGGTCCCAGATACCAAGTCACAGTCATTGCCCCAGAGTGCTTTCTGTCTGCCTACCATCCTTTGTTTTAGATGCCATCCAACTGATATGCATTTCAGACTTACCTTATTTTTCTATGTCAGTACATAAGAATTTTATGAAAACTTTTTCATAGCTAATAATCGTTTCATGAGCTACTTACTTTCTTTCATGAATACCCTAAACTCTTCTTGTGAATTAGTTCAATTTTTACAACTTTGTTTGGTGGTTTCTATGATTAGTGCTCTCTACTACATAAAAAAGTCTGCACATGAAGATAAACCATTGTCTAAAGTCTTCCTGTTACCACAGGCTCCATGATGTTGAGACTGAAGATAAAATACTCTTCATCTTGCTGTCATTGGAAAGCAGACATCACAACTGAAACTTCTGAATTAGTGTAATTTATTCTCTCCTAATTCACACTTGGAACTTCATATAAAATGATGGATATTACTTATTCAATTTGTGTAATATATAATAACTGCATGCATGTGTTGATAGAAGATATATAGTTATAACTAATCTACCTTATTGGTGAAATGATTCAGGTGCTGAGTGACTGACAGAAAACTCATTTTGTGAAAATAAAACATCACAGAAAATACAAAAAGAATGTGTTCTTTATGTTTTCTGCTTATATAAACTTCCAATGGAAGAAATCATACTTTTAAGTACTATCTGTCTTATGGGATAGCTTCAATAATCGAGCCCCATCTATTAAAGTGACTTTTAGCAACTCTTCTCACAGTTACTCAGAGACAGTTGTGCAGATTAAGTCACCAATCACACAGGAGAAAATGTCACTTCACAGCTCAGCAATCCCAGGTTCCTTTTGCTTCCAAGTTCATTCTTTCAATTGTGTGGATTTAGCTTTGGTACAATTGTACAATCAACACGTAAAGGGTTGAACTGTTCCTGCCATCCGTCACAAAGAAAATGAAATCTACAAAGATTTTCCAAAAACTGGCACTTTAAAGAGTGCTACTAGAAATAGGTTCTTAGGGCTGGAACTGCAGCCTCAGGAGCAAATGAAGTCTCTTTCGCACACTCCTGTTAAAGGCACGTCTGTGATCCATTTACACAAAAGAATACAATTCTTTAAAAGTGTGTGCATCAGACTCCCTGTGTGAAGGACTTGGGTGGGGAAACTCACAGTACCTCACACCATTTCACTGTAGTTAAAGTGAGTCTCCTTCTTACACCAAACACATTTTCTTAAAAGTGTCTGCGTACAAATGAGTTTGCTGGTGTCCTCTCTTCCTATGTCATATACAACAGTTTCATCCTGAGGTTGCAATGATGCACAGAAGATGTGGGAGCCTTGGGTATTCACAGCATGCATTGCTGGAAATAGATTCCCACAGAATCATGGGGTACAGCTGCTTATCGGGGCCCAGAGGAGACCTCACAGGTGACTCCTACTGGGATGACAATAAGCGACCAACCGCTCAAAGTTGTACCTGATGGAGAGCCATCAGAATTTGGTAGACCTTCACTCCTGCCCTGCCATGCCTTGCTCCTCAAGTCACTTGAGAGCTCACATTCCAAAGGCATCAGCGGCATGAACACAGCATCAAAGAAGCGAGGTTCAGCAGCTAATGCCCAAGCCTCCTCCAGTACACAGGGATCCTTTGCAGGAAGAACTTTCAAAAAACTGACCTCCCACCATCCTTTCAGTCCCCACATTTTCTGTTTCTGAAGTGTAGCTAATGCATTGAAATAGCAATTCGATCCTCCTGCAGAATGAAACTATTTGAACAGTACAGCCATTCTCTTCCAAAGCTCTTCAACCTTCCCATGCATTTGTGTTCTTTGACCACACGCATTCGTGCACACATTAAATGGATCTCTGTATTAGCTACATTTTCAAACCATTAGCTTGACTGTATTTTTGAATTTCTATGTACTTTCTAAACAACAAAGACAATATGCCAGGAAATTAAGGTCTTTTTTTTTCTTTAAATCTCAACGGGGCTCACTGTGAAAACAGAAGAAAACTCTTTGTCAGAATGAACATTCATGTTTCTTTCAGAACAAATGAAGTAAATCTAAGCTAGGAGTGTTGATATTGTTCATGTGGATGGAGTTATGGGATGTCTGTTTGATGTCTATGAGGTTTCTAATTGTAATGGTAAAGGGGAGAGCAAACAGAATAGACAGCTACCAATCCTTCCTATTTAAAAGGCAGAATTATCTGGGAATAGCCACGAGAACACTACTATGACAGCTAGAACACTACTGTAAAGCACCTTTCTTCTTCCAACTATAGCATCTGTTTCAAAGCAGTCATTCTTTCCCTTCTAGACAGAGGTGAACACCTCTAGGTGTTCACAGCAGTTCACCAGGCCTACAGCAGACAAAGCGAGCAATTCTGAGGAACTCTACTGGGAGAGACACATGTCTAGATGAATGTTCTTCCACATTAGAGTTTCAACTCCACATTCCTTAAAGTGAGAAGGAACTTTAGAATCAACAAGTGGTGATTGTCACTCTGTGTGGATTTAGCCAACATAGTGTAAGCCTGTGAGATGCAATTGCTTCATATAAAGAACACTAAGAAAGTTAACAGAAAACCCTGTCACCAGTGACTATGGTTGCATGACACCGTGTTGCTCAACAGTATAGCAGGCCAATCATGACTAATGTGACTGTCTTCACAGAGGTTTGCAGTCTGGGTTTTAACTATTATGCTTGCCATGTGACAATGTGACAATAAGAAGTGCTGAATACTGGAAGGAGAACGGACTTCTGTGAGAGTCCTTTAAAGCCCATTCTCTTCCGGCAAGTGACACAGGGACAGTGTCACATTCATTTTCAAGTAAATGAACCACTAGAAGGTGACCTGGGGATCCAGTCCAATAAAATGGCTCAGAGCAGTTATGTAAATGGTTACTAATTATGGAAATTCACTTTTCAAGTCCATCTTGTATTTTTTTTGTAAAATTCAAATGCCAACACTGTAGAATACTCCTTTCTAATTTCAAATCAGAATAACTTAATATTTTGTAATAAATGTGTTGACCTTCAGTCTTAATGATATTTATAAAAATTAACACTTTCATAGATAGGGAAGTGATGGTTCTTATTTTGCAGAACTAGAACAAGCTTGGGGTGGAGAGCGATGAGTTTGTGTACTCCAATGGCAACTGCTTTAAAGAGCAAAAAGACTCAGGATCTCAAGAGATGCTTACTGCCCTGCATGCAGTAGGTTGACTTTCCCTTCCACCATTAACTGCTTAATGAATATGTTGACTGGCATCTACCTAAATATAAATTTTAGAACTGCCCCTTCTTCAAAAGAACACAGAAATAATTATTAAAGCAGAAGGTAGGAGCCAATGACAAGGATCCAAAGACTAACTAACTAACAGATCCAAAGTCTGTTGGCATTATCGTAGTATTCAAAAGAGCTCATTTTATTTCAGTCTTATTTCAGTCCTGTAAAGCCACTTGGTTCTGTTCAAGAAAGACAAAATTTATCATTTTTTTTAACTAAATGGGGCAGTTTCTGCATGGAAAGAAAAAGCAGGTTAATGCTGGCCTGAAAGAAACATGTACAAGAAACAGAAGCATGGACTCAACATCTTTTAAGAGCATGTGAGCCTGCTTCCCCATTTCCATCTGAACGTTGTACAGTTGTGTGTCTCTCCTTTAGTTTTGGTGACTTACACAAACAGATAGTGTCTCCATTCATGCGAATTTGAAAGAACCCACACCCTATGTGTGGTATTTTATTTCACGGAGGCCAAAAGTAAGGGATTGCTGCCAGTAGGGTGCTCAAGGCGTGCAGAAAAAATTCAGCCCTGGGCACTGAAACAGGCCACCCTTGTGCTGTGCTAATAGGAGAAGAAAATAAACCCATCACCAACTTTGAGACTACACCCCAGCAGCAGTCACAAAGCACTTCTGTCAGTGCGTTTGAAATCTCCACTAAAAATGCGTCCTCTATACTGGGGCTAAAATTCTCATCCGAGGCCAAGTGATGGAGTACAGTGCCCTATTGTTTCTAACTAGGGTCTCCTCTGCTTCAGTTCTGTCTTCTAACTTTAAACACAGCCAAAGGAAGTCACCTTCCGCCAAGTCCATTCAAGACTTCAGCCAGGCCATCAACGGAGTTTGGGGACCACTGCACAAGTCTTAGCTCCTTCTGCTTCCTCTGGCTCCCCGAACCTTAGAATTCATTCCACGGGGGACTGGAGTTCCCTAATTACTAGCAGAGGTCTAACAGAAACATAAAGCACTCCCTAGGGACATTCCCCTTTCTCCCTACTTTCTCTTTATGGTGTCCTACTTCAGCACGTTCGCTGTTCCTGACTACAGGGCTCTGGGGGTGGGGGTGGGGTATCTTCATTTTACTCTGAAGAGAAGCTCTTGATACCCGGAGAGAGGCAATCCTAAGACTTTCCCCAAAGAGGCTGGGGGAACTATAGAAGGGCTAGGCTCTCTCCAAAGAATCTGAGTCTTAATCACTCAGCTAACATCTTGCTTAGGTGGGAGGTGCCTCTCCCCTGACCAGCGCAGTCTCCTTGCTTGGGGCCTCACGTTTCTGGACTCACCTGGTGCTGAAGACGAGTACAGGCAGTAGGGACAGCAGGTAGTGTGCAGCGTTGAATTTCATGTTGCTGTCCTCTGGGGTACTCCACTCCCCGCTACTCTTTTGCCTCCTCTGGTTTGGTTGGTCGCTACTCGCTGTCCTCTCTTCTCAGGAAGCCCTCTCCAGAGACTCACAAACACACTGATAGAGGCTTTGTGAAGGCAAGGACTAGAGAGCGAGTATCTTCAGGAGTGATGTCACCCGGGAGTCCTGCCGGGATGGTCCAGCGCTGTGGTCAGGGCGCACAGAGCGGGTGTATCCGCGGGCGGAGGAAAGCACCCGCGTCCAGGTCGCTGCTAGCCAGTGCACTTGGTCACTCTCGTGCGCACTGAAGCAGATCTCCTCTTCCCAGCTCCCACTAAAAACCGGAGGGGAGGGCGGTGGCAAGGTCCAATCTCTTTCTCCAGTAATTGAGCTGCCGTGCTCCGCAGGGTGAGAGACAATTCGCTGGGAAGGACTCCAGACTCTTCAGGGTCCGGAGCAGACGTCTCTCGCCAGCTTGCAAAGCTTTTGCAGAGATGTTGCTTGGAGAGTAAGCTTAAAATACTGCACTGATTAGATGCATAACGGCTTGCCTGCTGCGGACGGAGAGTAGCAGCCGCCGCCAGTGCAGACCAGAAGCTGTCTCTTACCCACAGGAGGTTAGGAGGTCTCTATCATGGAAAGGGGCCGGGACTAACACAAAGTCCGCTGCCCTTGGTTCTGGTGCGTCCGGGATTTCTCTTCTCTGGTCTCTGCGCCTGTCAGCTGCTCAAAGGTGTGCAGCTGGCTGCCCAAGTTCATGCACCTTCAAAGATCATTTTCCTGTGGGCAAAATCACAGCAAGATCACAGAGACAATTGTTATTAACTCTATGGTAGAGGGAGGGAGCAGAGGACTCTAAATGCTACCGCAAGAGGACTTCACAAATGCATTTTGTGAAGTTTCTAAATGTTGTATTCCAAGCATGGAGTGTATACAAGGTTTATTTAGGAATTTTGTCCGAAAAGGGAAACAGCACAACTTTAAAGCAATCTACCATTTTGAAAAATCAGTTTTAAAAGAAAGGCGACTTCACCTACAGAGATTTGAAACTCCAAGATCTTCACATCATAGATCGTGCATGTGTGTGTGTGTGTGTGTGTTACAAGAAAGTGGACATGGCATTCTTCTCAAGAGTTAGTGTATTAAAGTAAGCACTACGATTTTCCTACAAAAAATGTGAGGAAAACAGTGATTGCCAGTATCTTGCCGGGACTTTTGTTTCCTAAACAAAGAACTAAGTGTCTATCCCAAGTCCTAAAACAACCTAGCTGCTGCTGTGAATGTCACACATGAAGTTCGTCCTCGCTAAGAGTCAGGCACATGCAAGTTTCAGAGGATGAAGGGCGTCAGGTGATGTCCCGAAGACTTAGTTGATGACTCGTGTTCTCTCCAGGCAAGCCATTTAGAAGGAAAATTACAAAGAATAACCTGCTATAAACTCAGTATTGAAGACGCATTTGATGATAAAATAGCGCATTTATTACTCTAAAAAAGTGTAGAAATGAATTTCGTTCAAATTTACTGTTTTGTTCTGATTTTCTTACTGTTGAAGTTAAACTTAAAGGTGCACTTACTGAAGAAATTTATTGTGAGAATCTCAAGTTATTAAAATGTAGTATTAATATTTTCAGTGAAAGTCAGCCCTTTGGCAGTAGGAACATCTACAATAGTTATAGCTATAGTCAGACATACAGTAGCTCCCTTCTAAATTGAATTTTAGGAGGAAAAAATGAAAAAAAAGCAACAATAGCCCTATAATAAGTTAAAGCTCAGCTTTCAATGGGAGGGCGACCCATAGAGTTTTGTTTTGTTCTGCTGTGTAACCTAGGCAATCCTCAAATTTGCAGCAATCCTCCTGTCTCAGCCTCTTGAATGCTGCCAGGCTTATTTTTAAAGGTGACTCTCTAAGTTGTATGTTAACAAGGGTATACCACTTTGCAATAACAAAAATGTGGATAACAAGAAATAACACTCATCTGAAGGATGTAATTTTGTTTATTATACACCAAGTTTGCTCTCAATATTTTAATGTCTTCACCACATGAACCCAGTTCAAAAGTTACCAGAAAAAGTTAATACTATTACAAACAAAATTGAATCCATATCTAAGGGTACTAAGAAGTTATCTGAAGATGATGTCCCCTCTCCCAACAAAGTTTGTCCTCAGCATTAGGAACATCATTTAGGGGTTGATTATAATTGATATAGGGTTTGGGGTTGGGGTGAAATTTTATAGGCTCAGGGATCTTTCAAAAAAATGGGGGGATTGGATGGGATAATAGAATAGTGTGAGCTTACTCACACTAATAATAAAAGTGAGTAATAGAGTGAATACTTGTGAGTTATTATTTATAGGCAATTACATTGGTATAGATTCTTGTATATTGATACAAAGTTAATTATATTGAATATTGTATGCATGCATGTTTCTTCCTCTGTTTAAAATATTTTTATATATTGATATATATTTATCATATTGCAATATACATTTCTACCTCTGATCAAGATACTTATACATTGTTTACATTTTGAGGTCATTGTCTTCATTTGTTGCCCAGTTGTTTATTGTCTTAGTCTTTAAGTTATATAGGTATTAAGAATTATAGATCAGTAGTCATCTATGTTTGTCACACTTATAGTTAGACTAATCAGGTTCTTTAGATACATAGAGATTATATTTTGCATAGACAGGTACTCTTCAACTACTTCAAAGAGCTGTAGAAAATGGCATTTAAATAACTTAGAGTTCTGTTGAAGTGAGACACAATTGCTCCTGGCAGCACCGAACTATTCCTGAGAGAATGTTGAACACCGAAGACACTTCACTTGGAGCTTGTTTTCTTCTTGCCAAAACTGGTCTTTGGGCAAAGAAATGCCCATGCCTCAACCACTGACAAGATACATAGTATCTGGAAATGGATAAGCAGGACTGTCAAATCTTACCAAGACAGGGTAAAACAGTTTTGAAAATTCCTGCCTTTGAAAATGGTACATCAGTTACTCTAGGTCTTAGCCAAAGTTGGATGTTTCAGCATTGCAAATGAGACTTTGGGTGATTGGCCAGGTAGCCAGTTGTCTTTGTCATTTGTTGCACATTTTGGAAGTTGCTTGATTACACTTTCTGCTTACTCAAGTAATATTATTTCTCTTCTCAGATCTTCAGTGGGGTTGAATACTACATAATTGAAGTTACTTTCCTCTCATGACTTAGCCAAGTTATTTATTATACAAGATTTAAACTAGTTAGGATAGGATATTTGTTCTTATTGTATATAATTTTGTATTAGGCTTAGAACTCTCTTATTTAAACAAAATGGGAGGTGCTGTGAGAAGTCTTACAGCTTACCTACCTACTGGGATGCGGCCTCTTAAACTATTTATGCTGATGCAGAGCCTGTGTCCACCACTTCTTCCCAGGCTGCTCTTTCGGATTGCTGGATTCGATCTCTGTTCTCCGTTCGAGCAAGGATTCTGATATGTGAGTTTACCTCTAAATAAATAACCATCTATATCTCAATTCTGAGCTAGTGTGGGATTCCTTTTAAGCACCCATTCCACAGTCATTCCCACTGTTTGCCTCTTCCACAGTCGTCTGATTAAGAGTGGTCTAGTACCTGACATGAGTCACCAGTCATTTCCACAAAGCAGTGCTGTTCAATTTTTTTGAGATCACTCCATGATTTATACACTCTTTAGAGAAAATAATTTGTGATACCATAATGTAAGTTCCCAATATAAATTTTACCACTACACATTAAATATGAAACAATAATGGAAAAATTTCAGATTATCCACTAAGGAAGTTAAGAATATGATAATGCTTGGGCTGGGTCTCCAAGCCCTGTGGTATGCTTTATTGGACACCTATAAAAGTTGTTTAAAGGGCATTAAAGCATCCAGGAGCACTTGGTTGAAGGTGATCCTAAATGAGACTTAGAAAATTCTTGCAGGATTGGAGGTTTAAGTAGGTACATTCAGCCAGGTGGTGGTGGCACATGCCTTTAATACCAGCACTAGGGAGGCAGAGGCAGGTGGATCTCTGTAACAATTATGATGTTTTCAGTTCTGAAAGTGAGTTCATCTAGGTGTGGTGTCCTGGGTTTTTAATTGCAGATCAAGACACTGAGGTAGGGGGATAATAAGTTTGATACCTATGTGAAAAACTTAGCAAGACTTTGCCTCTGAACAAACTACAAAGGCTTAAGGGTGAAGCTCAGTTGTAGCGTGCTGATCTGGCATGTGTGAGGCCTGGGTTTCATTCCACTCTGTGTAATTTACCCTACTCCATTTTGTATCAACTTTTATAGGTTTATGGGAGTGGTCAAGTTCCTTCATGGTACATGGCTATCAGTGATCCAACATTCTTTTGTTGAAAGGGTAACTCTTATTCCAGCTTCATTGTTGTGCTATTTCTTCTCTCTCACAATGCTAACTTTATTTTCCTTATATTTTGAATGGAGTGGATGTTATGCTGCCATATCATAAACTACAATAACCTCTAACATTTCAGTTTTGACGCCCTGATTTAAACTCTATGCTTTTACTCTTGAGTCTGACTTGCTACTTTTTATGGATTTTATTCTGCACAGGATGGTGATGGATCTCAACTTTATCTTCATCATGGAGTTCTTCACTGACCTCTTACACATATTTCCTGACATTCCGTGAGACAAATTGAATCACATGGAAACCTTTTATGACCCTTCCTCTGCCACTGAATATTTTCTAATATTTCTTTATCTCAGTCCCCCAAGTTCTAAACATGAGACTCAAGCCTTCCTTCAGCTTCTGTCTGTCATGGAATTGATCACCTAATTATGTAGGTTATACATAGTCATTCACGCCACTCATTTAGTCAGTACAGCTCTGTCCCGGGATTCTCCATCTTTAGCTTCACAAATAAGCCTCCGGCCTTCAAGGGGATTTGCTTAAGTGTATTACTCTGGCCAAAGCTCACTCAACTGAAGACATCTGAGGCCTCTCAGACCCTATTCTCAAATACTGGACTCCATGTATGTAATTTTTCTCTTCATCTTTGGTTCTATGTTGTTTCATTTTAAAGAATGTTTCCCCTGGTAGATCTGTAGACATCTTTCGGATAATCTGTTTTCATTTCTCTGTCTCTGTCTCTCCATCTCCCCTCTTTTCTCTCCCTCTTTTTCTCCATACCCGAGGAGCAAAGACAATCACCTAAGATCAAAGACAATCATGTCCCATCAAGACCACAGTTTCTCTAGAATCTGCCCCTACACACTGAAGACATATCCCTTCAAATTCTATATCATTTGGTATTTTGACTTGATATTGTGTTTACACCACATTTTCCTGTTCCTCACCAAACACCAACGTGTTAAAAATAGACATAGAAAATTTCTTAATTGTTCAAAGCATTAAGAAAGATGATGGTATTATAGAAAGATATAATTTGTGTTTCTGTAAGCCAATTATTAATTTTCTATAGTTGAATATATATGCAAATCTAGGCAAGGAGAACTAAAAAAATTTTTAAAAAATTTCTTATTTTCCTGAAAACTTGTTTCCTGGTTTGAGCCTCATTGTTTTATCACTTTTAACTAAGACTAAGAAGAAATTGTCTAATGAGATGAAATATTTATTTGGAAAAACTTGTCCAAATTGTCCTGAAAGCATGAGGAAACATGGAATTCCAACAAATGCTTGCTATTTCTATGCAAAACCAAAAAATTGCAAATATAAATAAAATAGATACTTTTTAAGACTGCCAAGCCCAGTGTCTTCAAATGAGTGTCTGGATGGCTTTGTTCTCTTCAATCTCATCCTCTTTAGTCTTTGAAGTTCACATGAATGATGAAGGAGTTCTTGAATGACAGTTCTGTGCATGGAGACCTCTGTTGACCCGTGCCTGCATCCCTATGTTCTTGCTTTGCTGGCAACACCATGGGCAAATTTTTCTGTGATGAAGCTTATGCACTTGAAAACATACACAAGCAAAATTAATGTCTTTAACTAGTTTTTGGATGGTGGCAGCTAGAGATGGGATCTTAATATGTAGACCAAGCTAAACTCCAGCTCCTGGAAATCCTCCTGTTTCAGCCTCCAGAGTGTTAAATTTACAAGGATGGACCACATACCTGTTTCAAATTCTTGACATTATGTTTAAAATATTGGAAAGCCTTTCCCCAAATGCAAGGCTTTTAATTTAAATTTTCCCCAAATTTAAATCTGATTTGGGTCAAAAGTCTCACAGAGAATTCTTCAGGGTACATCATTCCCAATGAGAACTTCTTTGAAAAATCTATGATAAGCATGGAAATGCTTTACTACATGAATGTTCTTTTGCAACAAGACTTTTTTTTAGTTCTTTAGTAGTTAATTTTGTGTGCTGTCACTTTTTTTAACATTTTGATTAAGAAATCTATTCTATCCATTTTTGAATAATTAAGTTATGCCTACATTTATGAATCAATAATATCTCTTGTTTCATAGGAATAGTTGTATGTTTTCTCTTTTACATATCTACCTTTCTATCTTAGTGATTAAAGTCACAATTCTCCCTGCTCACATTTTGGGATGAATAAAACACACACACACACACACACACATACACACACACACACACATACACGAACACACACCAGCCATCTGGTGGTGGCATACAACTTTAATCTCAGCATTTAGGAAGCAGAGGCAAGTGGATCTCTTTTTTTGAGGTCAGTCTTTTCCAAAAAGAGAATTTCAGGATAAGCAGGACAGTTACACAAAGAAACCCTGTTTTGCTAAACCATACCAAACTGAACCGAACCGAACCAAACCAAACCAAACAAAAAACAACAGAATAAAACAAAACAAAAACAAACAAACAAACAAAATTCCTTAAGGATTAGCCCTGCTTGTTAACTGTACCTAACACTGGTCATGGTCATTTGTCAAATACAGCCTCTTAACTATACTCATATTTAATTAGAATGAAAATTAATGATAATATTTATGCTTCTAGGCATAAAGAAATAATAACAGATTTTTCTCAATTTCTGAACAAAATAAAAAATTTGAAAAGAAATATGAGGTGCCAATTTGTGATTTCTAGGAAATTAGAATAATGAACTCATAGAAAAGCCATTTCTACCCAATTCCCAGTGAAGCCTTATAGGCGTCGTAGCTTAGGAAGTGAGCAGGAAAACCGCATCTCTCACTCCCTAAGGAGCTGAAAGTCAGATAATGATCTGTGGAGTGCATGCAGTAGGGGGAAAGATGACTATAGAGTACACACTTCACAGAAAATACCCGAAGGCCTGCCTGGAACTCACTGTTGGTATTTGACCAAAGGACATACTGTGAGAGCAGAGGTCTGGGCCCTGTAGACTTCGCTAGGCTAGCCAGCAGCTGCAGCAAGCCGGAGACAGAGTCAGACTAGTAGAGTTCACACAATGCCAGGAGCTGAACGGAAATTCTCCCCCAGCCATAGAGACATCTAAAAACTGGTGTGAACACATCGAGTGTTGAGACAAAACACCTGAAAGAGTGTTTTGAACAAAAAGTATTCCTATTGTAAAGGAGCTATCAGGGAGCTAAGGAAATAGCTGCCTGAAGAGTCATAGAAACAATGCAAAAAGGAGAAAAAGAGGTAAGTCTGACAGTAACAAAAAGACCCACCTACAGAAAAAAGTCAACCTTCCCTTGAGAAAGCTGTCGGGATGCAGAATGCCTATGGTGTCTCCAGTCACTGTCAAACATGCAGTGAACTGTGGGGGACAGGGAGGGAATGGGATGAACTGCTAAAGACAAGGAGAATGACAGTGAACAAAATACAAGGCGGTAGACTTGCAATGAAGAGAGTAAGAGAACAGTGCAGGTAACACTACTACAACAAAACACAGAACCAGAATAGATGACAAGTGAAAATGACAGTGTATGTCATAGTGAAGAATGAATGGTGAGGGATCTGGAGAAACACACATAAGGAGTTCTTCAAATATAGGTGGAAATGTTCAATTCTATAGCCTGAACTGAGGAAATGTATATTGTCTGATAAATACACATTTGGAGTTCTGGAAGAATAGGGGAATTTTTGGCTTTTTCAGACAAGGTTTCTCTGTGTAGCTTTGGAACCTGCCCTGGCACTCTCTCTGCTCTGTAGATCAGGCTGACCTTGAACTCACAGAGTTCCACCTGCCTCTGCCTCCCAAGTGCTGGTTTTAAAGGCATTCACCACCACTGTCCAGCTGTAAAATTATTATAATACAGAAATTATTTGAGAAAATTATCAGTATATTTTTAAAAATCAAAACAAAAACTTCATTTTTGTTTAATTTTTGGTAATTTTTGAATAATTACCAAACTTGGGTAAGCTTATTCTTTATAGAATCACAGCTAGAAATTTCATAATCAATCTTCAAAAATGATGGAAATTAAACGGTAGCTACAGACCCCAAAGGATGAGCCCCTCTACACTCATGCCTAGGAGGTGTGCAAAAACAAAATATGTGCCAGGGTGAGAGAAAGCATTTATAAAAGGTTGAAAGGCTGTTACTTCAGAAAGTTTTGATGAACAAAAGCATATTTCAAAAATGAGGAAAACATATTCCCTAATAAGTAAAGCCCAAAGAATTGATTTCCAGAAAAATTATCAATGTTAAGATAGCTAACATAGATCAGGCTTGGAAACACAATATATTTCAAAAAAAGTATTTTATGGATTAGGGTGAATAGTTTCAGAAATTATGTATATGCATGCTTACATATATTTACATATATTTCATTCTTTAAGGATGCAATGCAGACGTAGAATTTGAATATGCACCACAGGTGTGTAACAGCAGTAGGGCAGAAATAGGTTAATGAATTATACTCATGGCTGTAAAACATCATTTGTAGACAGAGTGTGAAACTGTGAACGTGTGAGGTCACCACCAGAGTAAATAATAAATCAAAGTGAAATACATGCAAGAAAATTTCCAATAGAAGTGAAAACCAAAACAGAAATAGAAACATTAATGCAAATTAGACAATAAAAGAAACAGAGGGAAAATAGAATCTGTGAAAGAACTGAGGAGTAAATAATCAAATGGTAGAAATAAACAAAGCTGTATCACTAAAGTAGATAACTTTAACACAAACTGTCAGTTAAAATGAGAGGTGCTCATACAGCTAAGACTGTGTATAAGACTTTCTTTTAAATATGAAGTCAAAAGTTTTGTATAAAAATTTGAGTGGCAAAATTAATGACTATAGAACAGCATTGTATGATGTATAATTTTTCTAGAAGTTAAAGTAGATAATTTGTAATATAGATGTGTATATACATATGTGTATATAAAAATAGCCAATGAAAATGACTTCATGGATTTGAAACAGAGCAAGAATTTGTATTGGGTGTGTTTGGAGGGAGGAACGGGAATGGGAAATGATGTCTTTATATTGTTATTTAAAAAAATAACAGCTTACAACTTACCTGAGCTAATGGGAGCTCACCAACTCTGGCAGGACAGGGAAGGAATCAGCATAGGACCACACTAGATGCTCTGAATGTGGGTGACAGTTGCATGGCTGGGGCAGACTGAGGCCACAGGCAGTGGCACCAGGATTTAACCCTACTGCTTGTACTGGATTTTTGGAAGTCCATTCTCTTTGCTCAGCCTAGATATAATAGGGAGGGCCTTGGACCTTCCCCAATGCAATGTGCCTTATCCTCTCTGAGGAGTGGATGGGGATTGGGGTGGGGAGAGGAAGGTGGAGGAAATAGGAGGAGGGGAGGAAGTGGGAACTGGGATTGGTATGTAAAATAAAAAAAGACAGTTTTTTTAAATAAAAAAAGAAATAAAAAATAAAAGGAAAAAACATATAAAACTGTCAAAGATGAATGCTTGACTACTTTTTCCATAAGACTGTGCATTTGTCAGAAGTATGCTCACAACACATTAAGATTAAAAGCTGAAAATATGAGGCAAGCATTCTGCCACTTGGGAGCAAGAGTTCCTTCATTTGTTAGCTACTTTCATACCAACTTAACACAAACTGTAGTCATCTAAGAGGAGGGAACCTCAACTGAGAAAATGCTTCCATAAAATCTGACTGTAACCAAATAAGCTTGTGGGCGATTTTATTAAATAGTGATTGGTGGGGGAGGGCCCGTCATTTGTGGGTGCATACATCCCGGCTCTAGCGGTTCTGTAAAGAGAGCACGCTGAGCAAACCAAGAGGAGCAAGGCTTACAGTAAGCAGTACTCCTCCATGATCTCTGCATCAGCTCCTGCCTCCACGTCCTTGCCCTGTTTGCATTCCTGCTTTGACTTCCTTCAGTAATGGAGTACAATGTGGATGTGTAAACCAAACAAACCCTTTCCTCCCCAACTTTTCTTTGTCCCTGATGTTTCATCATAATAATAGTAACTCTCACTAGGACACTTTGGAAAAGCTCACAGAAGGGCAAGTCATCTTAATGACAGATAGCCATTAACAGAGAAACCCTCAGCTGGTTCACATTCGAGGAAAGAAAGACTCTGGGCGTGCAACCCAAAACGGGAAATACATATTGGAACTCTATCCCAAATACTCAGAAAATATCAAGGAACGAGGAGTAAAAGGAGGCAGAGGCAAAAAATGGATGTCAGAAAATAGTGTTTTCTGAACACAACAGAATGAATGAACAGATGAATTTGCAGTAATTCTACCATGGAGGAGGGGAGGTAAGCACAGATTCCAGTCACTCTCTAGGAGCTTTTGGAAATCTTTATTTGTTTAATAATGTGTTTTGACTTCAGGACCCCTTTTTCCAAGAGCAGTTTAACAACAGAAATTTGACTTGATGGGAAAGGCACGTCAGAAAACTTAAAAGTTTAGTGCAGTGGTTTTGAACCTTGCCAATGCTGTGACAGTTCCTCAGATTGTTGTGACCCCCAACCATACAATGATTTGTGTTGCTACTTCATACCTGCAATGTTGCTACTGTTGTGAATCATAATATAAATATCTGTGTTTTCTGACAGTCTTAGGTGATCCACAGGTAGAAAGGGTGTTGAGGATAGAGAGGAAAGACATGGTAGTGGTTGGGTGAGTGCGTATGTTCAAAACATTTGATAAGAAATCACCAGAGAATTAATTTTAAAATACTATTTTAAAAAACTAAATATTTCAAAGCATAAAGTATATTTTATCTTTGGAAAAATCACTTGAAATGAATACAAAATAACAAAAATGTTAAAATATGTTCCATATAGTTTTTAAAAACATACCAAGAATATGCAATGGTTAGAGCACTTAGAGGCATCGTAGATCAGGTCCTCGCACTGTGCACCCGGCCCGCTGTGGTTGCATGGAACTGCAGTCCCAGCACCTGGAAGGTGGAACAGAAGGATTGGAGATTTGAAACAATTTTCAGATTATATCTTATATCTATGTCTATCTCTCTGTGTATGCATATATGTGTGTATGTATATTATATATATTATACATATATTATATATACATATACAATATGTATACATATATTATACATATATATAATATACATATACACATATGGACAGAGAGAGAGAGGGAGAGAGAGAGAGAGAGAGAGAGGCCAGCTTGGACTCCTTGAGACTGGGACTCACTTACAGTAATTTTTTAGGTCTCAATAGTTAGGAGATAATAGCATGATGCCCCCACACACATACATACATGCATACATATATACATACATACATGCATACATACACAGAAAGAGAGAGACAGATGCCAGCCTGGAATACTTGAGACTGGGACTCACAAATACTAATTTTTCAGATCTCAGTAATTTGTAGATAGCAGCATGACTCTATATGTGCTTAAAACCTTTGGGTTTCAGTTTGTACTATTTAATTTAGCTATTTTTCACACTTCAACTCTTCTTTAGGCATTTTAGAAGTAGAAAAAGACTTTGGCGGTCTGTGTGTTAACCTCTTTCCAGGACAGATGCTCTTGGGCAAGAAGTCCTAAATGCTACATAACGTTTTAATATTTGCTCAGTGATTTTTTTTAAAACAATGCATTTAATAGCCTCCATGACATTTTGGAACAGGAATTTTTGTCTCTGGTGGATACATATGGAATCTTAGCTCAGGAAATCCATTTGTTTGCCCTGAATTACACAGCAGTCAAAAGCCAGAGTCTGCACCTGGATTTGTGCTCATGTCTACTGCAGCGTTAGTCACCAGCTGTCTGAAGGGAGCTCCTCTGCAATGGTCTGTTTCTGAGTGCAGTTAATCTCCATTTCTCTTATTTTTCTGTATCATTCTCCTTTTCCAGAAGCAAATGAGTTTGTTTTATTCAATCTGTCCACTTGACTGAAAATTTAGCATTACCCAACAACAATAAGCAGTTTATAACCTGATGTGGGAGTCCCCTCTGTGTGCTGTTACTACTATTAATGAATAAAGAAACTGCTTTGGACCTATAGCAGGGCAGAACTTAACTAGGTTGGGAAAACTAAGCTGAATGCTGGGAGGAAGAAAGGCGGAGTCAGAGAGACACCATGTAGCCCAGCCAGAGACAGACACTGGAGCTTTAGCCAGTAAGCCACAGTCACATGGCCATACACAGATTAATAGAAATTTATATATCAAAAGTTAAATTCATATATGAGTTAGCTAATAAGAAGCTAGAGCTAATGAGACAAGTAGTGATTTAATTAATACAGTTTTTTGTGTGATTATTTCAGGGCTAAGCAGCCAAAAACCAACAAGTAGCTTCCCCCAACAATTATCTATGCTCATTTCTGTAAGTTTGTACTTAGCTTAATGCTATTCAAACTTATCATATTGCAAATATTGGAGCTATAACAAGTTGTAAGTCATCAGTATTCATAGGCACTTTTTTCTTTTTTCTTAAATTAATTAATTTTTTAAACACTCTATTCTCATTTTACATACCTATCCCACTCCTATTCTCTCCCCTCCTTTTGCCATCTTTCCCCACTCCACCCCTATCTACTTCACTGTAACATGGTGGGGCCTGCTTGTTGGGGGTTTCTGTCCCGCCCAGTATCCCATGGCCGGCAAGCCCCAAAGAAAATCTCACAGAGGTCTCCATAAATTATAAAGTTTATTGGCCCATTACGTCAGGCTTCTTATTAGTTCTTGTAACTTATATTAACCCATTATTCTGACCTATTTTAGCCATATGGCTCTGTACCTTTTCCAGTGGGCAGATCACATTCTGCTGCTTCGGTGATCAGGGCAGGAGTGGGAGAAATCAGCTTCCTCTTTCCCAGAATTCTCCTGCTCTCATTGCATCATCTCTACTTCCAATATGGTTTTCCCACCTATACTTCCTGCCTGGCCAATCAGCATTTATTTAAAACATGATTGACAGAATACAGAGAATTCTCCTTCACCACTCCACAGAGAGTAAACAAAATCTGACACAACACTTTGAGACAGGACCAAGGCCCTCCCCACTATATAGGCTGACAAGGATTTATCACAGGTCCTTTTTAAGCTATGTAGCTTTCCCAAATTTTTCAGTGAAAGATATCCATATAGTATTTCCCAGTCTCCATCCATTTCTGTGTTATCACAGGGTAGCCTTCTGGAACTCCTGAAGATCAGATATAATAATTAAGATGCCATAGAGTAGGAATGCTACTGAGTAGGATTAGATGCCCATTATGCATATCCATAAATATTCCCATTTTCCATTTGCCAGTCTTTGCTTTGATTTTTCTCCCTTCCATTAGGTTCAGAAGTTAAAACTTTCACATAGCCCTTACTTCTAAAGAGTCAAAGAGGAATATGCAATGATCCCCTTCACATCTACAAGCTGACATCTTATCCAACAGTTACTACACCCATCACATCCTGCAAAACCAAAGCCAACATTTCATATCCAAATTCATCTAAGGGCAACAACTAAAGATCATGGCGACCAAACAATTGGCTGCTCAGATGCACTCTGTGAATCAGGCATGACTGGACTATTTTGTAATGCTCAGAATTTCACACCTGTGGAGGGGTCAATATGGATTTGAGCATAGTGTATCTAGGCCCTTGTGTAATGTCTGGGTTAGTGTTCACTCTCAGTCTGCATCTACTCTTTGCATCTTGGCTGACTCTACAAGCTGGGAGTGTAAGCAAATACTGAATTTCCCCCTTGGAGAAACACTACTGTGCCACACTAATTTGTGTCAAGAAGATGAATGAATTCATACTGTTGCTTAAAAGCAAGCATGTCCCTCAAGGCTGGCTGACTGCCCTGTGCTATATATGTTGGTCACAATATCAGCTTAAGCATGCCCTACTGTGGATACTATGAAACTGAACAGGAATTCAACACCCAAGCTCATCCCAGATATCTCTCCAGGGTATTTGCTCTTCCAGACCATATTTGAACTTTCACTTTCCCTGCTTTTTATGGGTTTCATGTCATTCCAAAGGGACATGCATTACCACTTCTTTCTGTTTTTCGCTGAAGCTACAGAATGTGATGTATCTTTGATGGAAGATCTTGTTGATAGTAACGTTCAGTCACCCTGAAAGTGTATTGCTCATACAGTTTCCCTAAATTTCTATCCACATTTTCCTGTTGTTGGTTTTTTTTTTGGAAGCTATAAGTGTTAGATTTATCTTGTTTTTAAGAACTGCCTCACTGAAATTATCCGAGACATGTATTCATTCCCTGTACTTTAGCATTTCAGCTTCCAGATGTGAAAGAAACTGTTAAATCTAAGTAACATTTAAGTCTCTATTCATTTCAAGCCTTTTTTCTTTCTTTTAATAATATATCTCCAACTCATATCCACTAGGCTCTGCTTACATGGTGTCTATGGAAATAAGACTGCCCACTAAACAACTGTATAGATTTATGCTGGAATCTCAATCGTTCACTGCAAAAATCAATCAGCTTCGAATGGAGAATGTACCTCAATGAAAGAAACTGATTGTACAAGTTTTTGGTTACAATTGCATAAAAATGTAATTGGGTAATAAAACCTTGTCTTACAGCACTTTGAAGCTCTCCAAGTACGCAGCAAATAAAAACAAGCAGCACTGTTATGGTAGATATAAAACCTAACTGCAAGGATGTGGGTGACATGGAAGGTTACCATGGACACTAGTAAGCTAGCTAGTATATTTGGTAGAGAATGGTGCATACAAGTGGAGTATTCTAGTTTTCTGGACAGACTCCTGTCTGTTCTAATTGAGAACTGGAGATGCAAACATCTTTTAGGCAATGTAAAGAACACAGGGATTTTTTTCTTTTTTAAAATTGTTTTTATTGAACTATGTATTTTTCACTGCTCCCCTCCTTTTCTCCTCCCGTTCTGCCTTCTTTCATGATCCCCATGCTTCCAATTTATTCAGGAGACCTTGTCTTTTTTTTACTTTCCATGTAGATTAGATTCATGTATGTCTCTTTTAGGGTCCTCTTTGTTGTCTATGTTCTCTGGAGTTGTGAAATATAGGCTCGTTTTTCTTAGCTTTATGTCTGAAAGCCACTTATGGTGAGTACATATTGTATTTGTCTTTTTGGGTCTGGGTTATCTCACTCAATATGATGTTTTCTAGCTCCGTCCATTTGCCTGCAAATCCCAAGATGACATTAATATTTTTCCACTATGTAGTACTCCATTGTGTAAATGTACCACATCTTCATTATCCATTCTTCAGTGGTGGAAGCATTTAGGTAGTTTCCAGGTTTTGGCTATGACAAATAATGCTGCTATGAACATAGTTGAGCACATGTCCTTATGGAATGATTGAACATCCTTTGTGTATATACACAAAACTGGTATTTCTGGGCTTTGTTTCCTAATTTTCTGATAAATCACCATACTGATTTCCAAAGCAGTTGTACAAGTTTGCACTCCCATCAACAATGGAGGAGTGTTCTCCTCACTCTACAACTTGTCCAGCATAAGCTGTCATCAGTGTTTTTGATTTTGGTCATTCTAATGGGTGCAAGATGGAATCTCAGAGTTATTTTTATTTACATTTCTCTGATGATCAAGGTTGTTGAGCATTTCCTTAAGTGTCTTTCAGCCATTTTAGATTCATTTGTTGAGAGTTCTCTGCTTAGGTCTGTACCCCATTTTTATTGAATTATTTTTCCTTTTGATGACCAATTTCTTGAGTTCTTTGTATATTTTGTAGACCACCCTTCTGTTCGACGTAGGATTGGTAAAGATCTTTTCCCATTCTGTAGGCTGTTGTTTTGTCATGTTGATCACGTCTTTTGGTTCACAGAAACTTGTCAGTTTCAGGAGGTCCTCTTTATTAACTATTTCTCTTAGTGTCTCTATTACTGGGGTTATATTTAGAAAGTGGTCTCCTGTGCCAATGCATTCAACCATACTTTCCACTTTCTCTTCTATGAGGTTCACTGTGGTTGGTTTTATATTGAGGTCTTTGATCCATTTGGACTTGAGTTTTGTGCATAGTGACAGATATGGATCTATTTTCATTTTTTACATGTTGATATCCAGTTATGCCAACACCATTTGTTGACTATACTTTTCTTTCCCATTTTATATTTTTTTTTACTTATTTGTCAAAAATCAGGAGTTCATAGGTGTATGGACTGTTAACCAGGTCTTCGATTCAGTTCCATTGGTCCTTCTGTCTGTTTTCATGCCAGTACCAGGATATTTTCAGTACTGTAGCTCTGTTGCAAGAGTTTAAAGTCAGGGATTGTGATGCTTCCAGAAGTTCCTTTATTGTATAGGATTGTTTTGGGTATTCTGGAATTTGTTCTTTTCATACGAAGTTGAGTATTAGTCTTTCGATGTCTGTGAATAATTTTGCTAGGATTTTGATGGACATTGCATTGAATCTGTAGATTGCTTTTGGTAAGAATGCCATTCTTACTATGTTAATTCTACCTATCCAAGAGATCTTTCCATTTTCTGGTGTATTCTTCAATTTCTTTCCTCAAAAATTTAAAGTTCTTGTCATACTGGTATTCTATTTGTTTGGTTAGAGTTACTCCAAGATATTTATGATATTTGTGGCTATTGTGAAGGGTGATATTTCTCTAATTTCTATCTCAGCCTATTTATTATCTATGTAAAAGAGGGTTACAGGTTTTTTGAGTTAATCTTGTATCTTGCTATATTAATGAAAGTATTTATGAATCTAATTTCTACAACTCATGCTGTCATACAACTCTTCTACAGTTGGTAGAATTTTGGGGCTCACTTATGTAAACTATCATATCATCAGCAAATAGTGAGAGGTTGACTTCCTCTTTTCTGATTTGTATCCCCATGATCTCCTTTTGTTGTCTTATTGCTCTAGCTAGGACCTCAAAAACTGTATTGAATAGATATGGAGAGAGTGGGCAACCTTGTCTCTTTCCTGATTTTAGTGTTATCACTTTGAGTTTTTCTCCATTTAGTTTGATCTTGGTCGCTAGCTTGCTGAATATTGCCTTTACTATGTTTAGGTGTGTTCCTTGTATCCCTGCTCTCTCCAAGACCTTTATCATGAAGGGGTGTTGTTTTTTGTAGAAGGCTTTTTCAGCATCTAATGAGATGGTCATGTAGTTTGTTTCCTTCGGCTTGTTTATATAGTGGTTTACGTTGACAGATTTTTGTATGTTGAACCCTCTCTGTATCTCTGGGATGAAGACTACTTGGTCATGGTGGATGGTTTTTCTGATAAAGAATACAGGGATTGTTAAGACAGATTCTAAACTCAAAGTCACAAGCAAGAAGCTTCTGGTATTTTTCTCTCTTTGTTAGTTTTAATGTGGGTTGAGTTCCACATACAGACAATACTGAAGTTCCCTACTTAGTATACTTCTGTCTTCAGTTTCAATTTCTGTTTAGAGAGTATTGCCCATTTTAACTTCAAATATCAAAATATCTTAATGAGGCAAAGAGGTTACTGGTCTCAAGGTCACAATGAAGCTGATGGAGAAAATAGGATGGATAGAATCAACATTAAATTTCCTATAAGAGTGAGGAGAGACCCAGAGGGCCATCGAAGGGGTGAGTTTGCTCCTGGCCAACGGTGTCAGGGGCCCAGCGAGGAGGAGCATGGACTTTCCCCGACCCCATAGACTCCCAGGTCACCCTGCAGTCCTGGATCCACTCTGCTAAGATCTCCCGCTTGCCATCCCAGCTTCCACCCACCAGAGGGCCATCGGAGGGCTTCCACCCAGGGAACCTGACCCGGTACCAGAAGATCCAATAGAGAGCATTTGAAGGAAGAGATGGGCAGATGCCAAGGCAAGACCTCATCCAATAATCTGAAAAACAACATGAAAACAACAGATCCAAACGACCCTACAATAGAAGGACTTGAACACCTTAATCCAGAAGAAGTAGAAAAAAGTGCCAGTATGAAAGCAGTACAGTCCCTTAAACAGGGATTGGATAAGAAGTATAACAAAAAGCTTGAAGAAATAAGTAAATCCGTGAATGATACCCTGAGAAACCAAGAGAAAACAATCAAACAGGTAAAAGAAACAGTTCAAGAATTGAAAACTGAAATGGAGGCAATGAAGAAAACACAAACCGAGAACCGGCTAGATATGGAAAACCTAGGTAAACGAACGGAGACTACAGAATCAAGCATAACCAATAGAATACAAGAGATAGAAGAACGAATCTCAGATTCTGAGGATACCATAGAGAAAATAAATGCTCTGGTCAAAGAAAACGGCAAATCCAACAAATTCTCTTCACAAAACATTCAAGAAATCTGGGACACAATAAAAAAAAACAAATCTAAGAATAATAGGGATTGAAGGAGGAGAAGAACTGCAGATCAAAGGACCAGAAAATATATTCAATTATAGAAGAAAACTTTCCCAACCTAAAGAACGATATTCCTATGAAGGTTCAAGAAGCATACAGAACACCGAATAGACTGGATAAAAAAAAAAATCCCCTCGCCATATAATAATCAAAACACAAAACACAGAGATTAAAGAAAGAATATAAAGAGCTGCAAAGGAAAAATGTCAAGTAACTTATAAAGGTAAACCTATCAGGCTTGCACCGGACTTCTCTATGGAAACCATGAAAGCCAGAAGATCCTGGATAGATGTACTGCAGAAACTAAGAGACCATGGATGCAAACCCAGACTACTATACCCAGCCAAGCTATCGCTCAATATCAACGGAGAAAACAAAATATTCCAGGATAAAAATAAATTTAAACAATTCGTAGCCACAAATCCAGCCTTACAGAAAGTAATAGAAGGAAAATCACAACCCAAGGAATCCAACATTGCCATCACTGCCTACAAAAACCCAGACATCTAGCGACCCTTCACAACCACAACTCAAAGAAGAGAAACACACAAACTCTACTACACACACACACACACACAAAATAATAACCGGAATGAACAACCACTGGTCATTAATATCACTTAATATTAATGGACTCAACTCACCTATAAAAAGGCACAGACTAAGAGATTGGATACGAAAACAGGATCCAACATTCTGCTGTTTACAAGAAACACACCTCAACCACAAAGATAGACATCTACTCAGAGTAAAGGGCTGGGAAAAGGTTTTCCAAGCAAACGGACCTAAGAAACAAGCTGGTGTGGCCATTCTAATATCTAACAAAATCGACTTCAAACTAAAATCAATCAGAAGAGATGGAGATGGACATTTCATACTCATAACAGGAACAATTCATCAGGAGGAAGTCTCAATCCTGAATATCTATGCCCCTAATATAAAAGCACCCACTTATGTAAAAGAAAAACTTTTAGAACTCAAGGCAGTCATCAAACCACACACACTAATAGTAGGAGACTTCAACACACCTCTCTCACCAATGGACAGGTCAATCAAACAGAAACTCAACAGAGAAATAAGAGAGTTACTAGAGGTAATGAATCAAATGGACTTAACAGATATCTATAGAACATTCCACCCAAATAGGAAAGAATATACTTTCTTCTCTGCAGCTCAAGGAACCTTTCGAAAACTGACCACATACTCGGTAACAAAGCAAACTTCCACAGATACAAAAAAATTTTAGTAACCACCTGTGTCTTGTCGGATCACCACAGAATAAAGTTAGAATTCAATAACAATTCGAACACCAGAAAGCCTACAAACGCGTGGAAGTTGAACAGTCAACTACTGAATCATCCCTGGGTCAAGGAAGAAATAAAGAAAGCAATTAAAGTCTTCCTTGAATTTAATGAAAATAAAGACACAACATACTCAAACCTATGGAACACAATGAAAGCAGTGATAAGAGGAAAGTTCATAGCACTAAGTGCCCAATTAAAGAAAACAGAGAAAGCACATATTGGAGACTTAACAGCACACCTGAAAGCTCTGGAAAAAAAAGAAGCAGACTCTCCCAGGAGGAGTAGAAGATTGGAAATAATCAAACTGAGGGTTGAAATCAACAAAATAGAAACAGAGAAAACAATCCAAAAAATCAACGAAACAAAAAGTTGGTTCTTGGAGAAAATCAACAAGATTGACAAACCCTTAGCCAAACTAATCAAACGGCAGAAAGAGAACATGCAAATTAATAAGATCAAAAATGAAAAGGGGGACATAACAACAGACACAGAGGAAATTCAGAGAATCATTAGATCTTACTACGGAAGTTTATATGCCACAATGTTGGAAAATGTACAAGAAATGGATTGGTTTTTAGATAAATACCATTTACCAAAGTTAAATCAAGACCAGGTGAACAATCTAAATAGACCTGATAGTCGTGAAGAATTAGAAGCTGTTACCAAAAACCTCCCGACCAAAAAAAAAGCCCAGGGCCAGATGGTTTCAAAGCAGAATTCTACCAGAACTTCCAAGAAGAGCTGATACCTATACTCCTTAAGGTATTTCACAATATAGAAACAGAAGAGTCATTGCCAAACTCTTTTTATGAAGCTACAGTTACCCTGATACCATAACCACATAAAGACACAACCAAGAAAGAGAATTACAGGCCAATCTCACTCATGAACATTGACGCAAAAATTCTCAACAAAATCCTGGCAAACCAATTCCAAGAACACATTAGAAAAATATCAATTATGATCAAGTAGGCTTCATTCCAGAGATGCAAGGCTGGTTCAACATACGCAAATCTATTAATGTAATCCATCATATAAATAAACTGAAAGAAAAAAACCATATGATCATCTCGTTAGATGCTGAAAAAGCATTTGACAAAATCCAACATCCCTTTATGATAAAAGTGTTGAAGAGATTGGGGATACAAGGATCATACCTAAATATAATAAAAGCTATTTACAGCAAGCCGACAGCTAACATCAAACTGAACAGAGAGAAACTCAAAGCCATTCCATTGAAATCAGGAACAAGACAAGGCTGTCCACTCTCTCCATACCTCTTCAATATAGTGCTAGAAGTTCTAGCAATAGCAATACGACAACATAAGGGGATCAAGGGGATTCGAATTGGAAAGGAAGAAGTTAAACTCTCGTTATTTGCAGACGATATGATAGTATACATGAGCGACCCCAAAAACTCTACCAAAGAACTCCTACAGCTGATAAACACCTTTAGTAATGTGGCAGGATACAAGATCAACTCCAAAAAATCAGTTGCCCTCCTATACACAAAGGATAAAGAAGCAGGGAGAGAAATCAGAGAAACTTCACCTTTCACAATAGCCACAAATAGCATAAAATATCTTGGAATAACTCTGACCAAGGAAGTGAAAGACCTATTTGACAAGAACTTTAAGTCTTTGAAGAAAGAAATTGAGGAGGATACCAGAAAATGGAAAGATCTACCTTGCTCTTGGATTGGGAGGATCGACATAGAAAAAATGGCAATTCTACCTAGAGCAATCTATAGATTCAATGCAATCCCCATCAAAATCCCATCAAACTTCTTCACAGACCTTGAGAGAATAATAATTAATTTTATATGGAAAAACAACAAACCCAGGATAGCCAAAACAATCTTATATAATAAAGGAACTTCTGGAGGTATAACCATCCCTGACTTCAAACTCTATTACACAGCTACAGTATTGAAAACAGCTTGGTACTGGCATAAGAACAGAGAAGTTGACCTATGGAATCAAATAGAAGACCCAGATATTAACCCACAAACCTATGAACACTTGATTTTCGACAAGGGGGCTAAAGGTATGCAATGGAAGAAGGAAAGCATCTTTAACAAATGGTGCTGGCAGAACTGGATGTCAACCTGTAGAAGAATGAAAGTAGATCCATATCTATCACCATGCACAAAAATCAAGTCCAAATGGATTAAAGACCTCAACATTAATCTGACCACTTTGAACCAGATAGAAGAGAAAGTCTACAAGACATAGGCACAGGAGACCACTTCCTAGGTAGAACCCCAGTAGCACAGACAATAGGAGAATCAATGAATAAATGGGACCTCCTGAAACTGAGAAGCTTCTGTAAAGCAAAGGACACCGTCAGTAAGACAAAAAGCTACCTTCTGACTGGGAGAAGATCTTCACCAACCCCTCACCAGATAAAGGCCTGATCTCCAAAATATACAAAGTACTCAAGAAACTACACACTAAAACTCTAATTAACTCAATTAAAAAATGGGGTGCTGATCTGAACAGAGAATTTTCAACAGAAGAACTTCGAATGGCCAAAAGACACTTAAGGTCATGCTCAACATCCTTAGCGATTAGGGAAATGCAAATCAAAACAACTATGAGATACCATTTTACACTGGTCAGATTAGCTAAAGTCAAAAACACCAATGATAGCCTATGCTGGAGAGGATGTGGAGAGAGGGGAACTCTCATCCATTGTTGGTGGAAATGCAAACTTGTGCAGCCACTGTGGAAATCAGTGTGGCGGTTTCTCAGGAAACTGGGAGTCACCCTCCCTCAAGACTCAGCAATTTCACTCTTGGGAATATACCCAAGAGATGCCCTATCATACCACAAAAGCATTTGTTCAACTATGTTCATAGCAGCACTATTTGTAATAGCCAGCACCTGGAATCAACCTAGGTGCCCCTCAATAGAAGAATGGTTAAAAAAAGGTGTGGAACATATACACATTAGAGTTTTACTCAGCGATAAAAAACAATGACATCTTGAATTTTGCATGGAAGTGGATGGAAATAGAAAACGCTTTACTGAGTGAGGTAAGCCAGACCCAAAAAGAGGAATATGGCATGTATTCACTCATAAGTGGATTCTATCCATAATTAAAGGTCTTTGAGCCTATTATTCGTGATCCTAGAGAAGCTAAATAAGAAGATGAACCTGAAGAAAATCATGTAGTTATCGTCCTGGAGATTGGAAATAGACAAGAGTGCCAGAATCTTCATCTGGCGATGGATGGAGATAGAGACAGAGACACATATTGGAACACTGGACTTAACTCCCTAGGTTCAAATGAGAAGCAGAGGGAGGGAGAATGTGAGCAAGGAAGGCAGAACCAGAGGGAACCTTCATCCAACGATGGATGGAGATAAAGACGGAGACCCACATTGGAGCACTGGACTGAGCCCCCCAAGGTCCAAATGAGGAGCAGAAGGAGGGAGATCATGAAAAAGGAAGTCAGGACCACGAAGGGTGCGTTCACCCACTGATACAAGGGGACTGATCGAATGAGAGCTCACCAAGGCCAGCTGGACTGGGACTGAACGAGCATGTGATCAAACCGGATTCTCTGAATGTGGCTGACATGGTGGCTGACTGAGAAGCCATTGACAATGGCACTGGGCCTTGTTTCTTTTGCATATACTGGATTTTTGGGATCCAGTCTGTTTGGATACTCACCTCCTGGACCTGGAGGGAGTAGGGAGGAACTTGAACTTCCCACAGGGCAGGAAACCCTGACTGCTCTTAGGGATGGAGAAGGAGGAGGAGAGGGAGTGGGGGGAATGGGAGGGTGTTGGGAGGAGGGGTGGAAATGGAAACTTTTATAATTTAATAAACTTTGGGAAAAAAATTTAAAAAAAAAAAGAGTGAGGAGAGGGTAAGATGTTAGTTTCTACCTGTGAATCCCCTTCCTGATTTAACCCCCTCCTTAGATGGGAAAAGATTCTGGAGTGTCAGGCAACTGGAAACATGTTCAAAGTTTTAATATAGCAAGTAAGTTTACTAATGTATTTGCATTGCTGAGGATGGAATGCAGGGTTTCTCATAGTCTAAGCAAGTGACTATTATTGAGCTTAAAAATACCTTCTGCCCTTTGCAACGTTGATTGACATTCTTCATGTTTTGCAAGTGGAAGCTGTAATAAAAGCCATCTTCTGTGAGGGAAATGGATATAAAAATGAAATATCCCTTGATAGCTCAATTCTATTTGCCAGACAACATTTAATACATTTGTTGTCTCACTTAATTTAATTGAACCTGCTCACCGTTAATATTTGGATTTTCTTGAGTAATTGCAGAGAAATATATTTAAGTATGGGGGTTAGGGCATAATGATGATTTAGTTCATATCATTGTACTTGTATAGTCTTGAGCTAATATTCTTCTCTTCAACTATAAATGATGACAAGAACATGATTCGTGTCTTAAGGTTATGGCGTATGGATTAATGAAGAAAAAGTCACAAGGAGCTATCAGATACAGTGCATGCCTGCTGCCTTTATAATTGTAAGGAGGGCTTAGAAGCTTTGTTCAGAACTCCTCTTCAAAGTCTGCACTTCCTCCCTCTCTGCTGAAAATATCAGTTGCCCATGAGTCATCTATCCGAAGAGAACTGTCTTTGTGGGCAGAAGGCTTCTGTACCCAGTTACTCCCTTTTCCAAGGCACATCCATTGCTCAGAGACAGTTTCCTGTGTGGACACAAAGGCTTTGCTTCCTTCCTCCAGTGAGGAGGATTCTACAGGACAAAACTCACAAAACAAACTTCCCAATTCACCTGCTGAAGACTTAGCTCCAGGCATGCTGCAGGTCAGTTCCTCCCCTGGCCCCTTTCCAATCTGCCCTCCTTTCCTCTTCCCTTTGATTATTCTTTCTGATTCATCCCAACAAATCTACATTAGCATTTTGCCTCACCCTATCTCTAAGGAAACCATTATAACACACTCATCATCTTGATAATAGTAGTGTATGTGTTTGTGTGTGTGTGTGCACCTGTGTGTATATGTGTGAGCATGTGTTGTATATAGAGACATAGAGGGGCTGCTGACAGCCAAGTATAGAAAATTACTTAGTATTGTATCAATTACTTCTTTTGTAGAATAGGGAAATTATTTTCTAATGCATTGACTTTTTGTTTGCTTTTGGAATTGAAAGAGATGCAATATGTCATTTCACTGATATTATTCTGCTTCTTTTTCCTTGAATGGTGAGGACAGTTACACTGCTAGGCTCTCTGGAGAACAAATAATACAATAAAAAATAACTGAAATGTTATCAGGTATAAAATATGAGACATATTTCCCATCATTACTAAATCAGAGGATCTGACTTTGTAATTGAAATCTGTTAAATAAGGATAAAATTCTGTTTCTAGGTTTACAATTACATGGAGATCTTAGGAAAGAATTGAAAATTATTAAATACCTTCTCTTCTTTTTCTTGCTGTGGGTTGTGGTACTGAATGAATCACCTGTTCTGATGATCACCTATTGAACTATCTTCAATCTATTTGAGACATAGATTGAATAATAAAGACATGAGCAGACCATTAATTGTAAAAAAAACATTTGAAAAGCTATTGGAAACTCTTAAATAGATAAAATGCACTATTTTACAGTAACTGTTCAAAGAAAAACATTCTAAAATGAGATCTCAGTATAAACACTTTAGTAATAGAAGGTAAATCAAGACATGTTAATTGTTATTATCATTCATATGAGGTCAGAGAACACAATTTCTATAGATTTCAAAGACCATAGTTGTGTAAGCACTGTATAAGATTTAGGTATGCAAGGATAAACTCTGTGATGATTAAGCATTTGCACACATGGATGAATCTGTAGCTTCATGCTAGAAGATAGCTGTGGTATACAACATGCCATGGTCTGTGGTCAACTATTTTCTAACTCCTGCTCCAAACTATAGAAACTGTGTACCCTGAATAAATCGCTCATTTCCTCTTTTTACCTTGTAACTCCCTCTGTGGAGACATAATGCTAGCACTGTAGAGTCATGAAGATTAGACAGAGTGTTTCAGGTAAGTCACATGCAATTGGACATTCTTAGTATTTGCGACCTAACAATATCTAATAGTTGAAAAAAAATTTCCACACCAACAAGAAGTCATGCAATATTTTGTAGAGATGCTTGAACAATATTGTAAAATCAAGACTCAACACAACAAAAGTCACTATCAGTTTTTTCTATGAAGTCTGGCAGAATTAAAAGCAAAATCCATGACAAAAACCCAAGGCATCCACTCAGTGACAGAATGAGGACACAGATCATGTTTTCAAGGCTATTCTCTCACACAAGGTATTCTCAACAATTTTCATGAATGCACATGGCCTCTGTTTATGAGTTAATCTTGCCACTTAGCATTTTGCACAATGTATCTTTCTAAGGCAGAAGCAGATATCTGTTTGCTAAATGATAGCTATCCTGTTTAGGGTAAATACGTAAATTATTCACATATGCATTACCTGTTTAACGTAAATACATAAATTATTCAAGGGAAATTGTATGAAAAGTTTGGGGGGATGACAGTAGCAAATGGGCATTGTGCCCTAAATTCTTTAGCAAATTAAGTGTTTCTAGAGAAAGCAGTACTGATGGGCTATTATCTTCTGATCCTAGGCACTATCTCGATTTATTTTAAATCACTCAGATACAAGTTACATATAAAATAAATTATACTAGCATTTGAATACACTAATGGAAATAAAAGATGGTAAGAGTATTCATTTACATGGCACGCCTCTATGATTTAGGCTGTTTGTTTTTTTGAAGTCTATGGGACTATCAAACTGGTCCATTGAATTATTAGATTTATAGAAACTTATGTGTCTTCACACACTAACAGTGATGTGTTAGGATGTATCTTGAGGTCACTTTGGTTCATAAAAATTGTGTATCAATGATCCCTTCACCTCAGTTAGACTCTTATAGAGAACCTCTTTTTCTAGGACCTGGGCTTCTAAACTCCGATGTTATAATTTAGCTGAGGCCCATGAAAATCTGCTTTAACAAAATGATTACGAAACACACTCTCTGAGTTCAAGGATTGCTCAGTAATAGAAAAATGGAAGTGTGCTTTCAGAAATACCATAAAAATTTAAAGAAGAAATCAGAGCAAATAGGATTCCTCTTTTTAAAAGCAGGCATAAAGCATAGTTCACAAGAGCTCAGTGGCGATTCTGAAAAGTCCACTAACCATTTAGTTTTGTTTTATTGTTTTATCCAATACTGAGCTAAAAAGGGTCAATGATTTTCTTTCCACATCAATCAATCATTAGATGCAAGAGTCCTGTAATGGGGACCATGATCACAGACAGAGCCAACTTGTGTGGGAGTTGACAGATGTTGCCTGACAACCATTAGCCCTCAGAAGCTGTAGTAGACCCTTTTATTCTCAGGTCTTTGATGTGGATCACACTCTCAACGGCAGTCATAATTTTCCTTCCACCTGTTAGCTCTCATTTTTTTTTCAAACGTGGTCTCTGTTGTCTAGGCTGGCCTCAAATATCTCAGTTTAATACATTCCCCTGCCTCAGCACCATTGGTAGCCATGATTACAGGCATGCACTACTCTACCCAAATAAAACTTTATGTAAAATTCCAATGATTTAGAACCTACACATCAATACTTGTGTCATCTGCTTGTGCTTCAGAAATAAGTAACTTGCCTTATTCTATTATGTTTTCATACCAATGAAGAGTAGGCTACCTGTCATAAGACCCTGAAATTTGAAATTGCAGGTCAGACAAGTATTCATTCTAGAGGATGGTAGATACCCATTTGTCTGTATTCCCAAACTCTAGATCTATGTATAGTAGTCCCCTAGTCCTAGAAAACTACTTGAGAAACATTCAAAACACCGTGTTTCCTGTCTCACATAGTCTGTCATTCTGACTGAGCCTCCTTTTTTTCTTATTTCTATTTCAATCTCCGTTATACCTTAAGATTAAGCTCATGTATAGAAACACACTGAGCCACTGCTATCACCAAAGCCTTTCTTCATACTTCTCTGCCTCTGTGTCACCATCATTCTTGATATTAGATTGAATAATAATTACTGACTTGTTTGTTTGACCACTTATCCAGTGTATATGTTCAGTAAATGGACACCTGACTTTTTCCCTTCCCCAAGCACACAGCTCATCTGATGAACACACAAAGATACATTTAGGAAAGACTACTTCCATGATCCATCACACACAGAAGAAGTAGGACAAAGAAACAGGCTGTCTTTGAACAGCTCCTTTTTATTACACGTGAATGTTTGTTACTTAGTATGGATAGAAAATAGTACTGATAAAATGACAAGAACTTGAATATTTCCTGAACTCTGTGGTTTCTAAAATTTAGTATCATAATAAATCAGTATTTTAGAAGTTTTACAGAAAAACATTTATAGTTTGATATCTCCTCCAAGTAGAAACTTTGTAACAAACCTATAACTGTATTGCTACCATATATGAGACATTCAAAACTGAAAAAAGCAGTGCCCTATTGATTATTGTTATTTACTTATTTGTATGTATAGACCTATATGAATTCCAATTTAAAGACATTTTAGATAATCTTGACAAAAATCATAACAAATAGCTATAAACCATTTTTCACTTTTTAAAAAAAGAAATAAATGTGGAATCTACTTTATCCTGCAGACTTCCCCTGCTGCTGGAAATACATCAGTGAACAAGATATCTCTGTGTGCCTAGAAACATAATGGAGGATCAATGCAGTCTATGAATTGATATTTGTTTGTTTAGTGACTATTTTTTTTAATGGAACAGAAAGTGAACCATGATAAGAGATCTGAGAATGATCAGCTGGAGAGCAATCACATTAGAAAAGGAGAGTTTCTAAAAGTTTGTTCCTTTTTTTGCCTCACGAAAAAGTAAAAATGCAGTTACCTTAAAGAATTTTTTTTTCAATAAAGATCTTTGATTCACAAATGCTACGGTAATGTTTTAACACAGTGACTTGCCAGGACTATTATAAAAGAAAAAGAAAAACAAACAAACAATATCAAAAGAACATTCTTAAACCAAAACCTTTAAACAGAACAGAAGGCAATTTTACTTTTATAATTCCGTATTTACACAATTTTCTTCAGCCTGTTTTGTTTTCCTGTTCTGAATGAAGAGGAGCTCATGATCCTCGGTGGCAGTTATCCATTGATGTAGAGAATCTAAATACAGAAGGAGAACCATGCAAGCTTTAACACAAAGTTAGCTTTTGGACAGTGGGCAAATCTACCCTGAGTGTGAGAAATGTCCCAAATCTTCTCCAGACTTCAACAAGGCAGCAGGAAAAGGAAGAGAAAAACTACAACCAATGAATTTTTAAAATTAGAGTGTGCTTTAATTTCCATTTTTCTCAATATTTTTTTGCCAGGAAAAATAAACAAATGCCTTGCACCTGTTCTATAAGACACATATTTACAGACTTTGTTCTTTTATTTAACAACACATCTATGTATACTAGGAAATACAACAAATGCTATGATATTGCCATAGTTTCATGAAAGCTAACAGGGAACATTAAACATTATTCATCTAAATCCTGCCTGCAACTTCTTTGCATTTGTATAGCACTCAATATCTTTTAAAAGTGTATTGTCACCATCACTGAAGGAAGCCACCATAGCAAACCTTCTCATTCTGCAAAAGAATTTTAAAAAATGTTACACGAAGGTGTTAGGATCATTGGATTTTTGGTAGAGAGACTTAAGAGCTTTATCCAGCTCACATTCTTGCTTTATGGATGAGACAAGTGGGTCCCTAACTTGACACCGCAGTGTTTAACCTGAAAGCAGTGCCTGTGTTTGCTAGCTCTGAGCTTTCCTAGCTACCACTAGCATGAAGTGTGGATATTTGGTAAACAGGATGAACGCTAAAAAGAATGAACATATTTCAGTGCTTACTTTCCTTTATCTGTAGCATGAATTTTAATTGACCTTAATAAATAAAACCCAGAGTAAGATACTAAAGGGTGAAAGTTGAAGAATCAGAGAAGCCGTGTGGTCAGCCACTAGAGACTTTTTGCCTCTACCGATGCTCAGACTGACTGAAGGGGCAACCATCAGACTGCAGCTGTCTCCACCAAACCTCAGACTACCTGAGTGTTTCCTTCTGCCTTATATTCTCCTCTCCACCTAGTTGTATTACTCCTGTCTCCACCTCCTTAGTGCTAGGGTTCAAGGCATGGGATTCCAAGTGCTGGGATCACCTTTGCATGAGCTCTTTTTCTCTTTTGCACAGATTCAATCTTGTGTAGCCTCGGGTAGCCTTGAACTAACAGAGATCTATCCACCTCTGTCTCCCAAGTCCTGAGATTAAAGGTGTATGCCACCACTCCCTGACCTCTAGTGGTTTAGCTCTGCCCTGTGATCTTCAGGCAAGTTTTATTTGTTAAAACATAAATAAAATGTCACTACATTTATCCACATCTCTTTTCAAAGCCCATCCACACTGTGGAAGTGCAGGTTTCAAAGAGCAGACTAATCTGTTCACTGCCTTTGCATCTGCTTCACTCTTGACTATAGTGGAAGAGCCCCATAAAAGTTCATTCTTCATAAATAGTTTCTCTGAAATGGAAGACATAGAAAGATGATTCTGTGTTAGTTTGTGATGAGTGAAGGAGAATGCTCATGCTGGGTAAGCAAAAATGCTAACTGTGGGAAAGTTTGAAAACAAGGCAGAGAGATTTGATTACAATAAAAAAAAAAGAGCATCTTCACTGAAAACCATCAAGGAGATGACAGAGCACTGGGGGCTTTGTCACAGTTGAGACACATTACAGTATTGAGTGCAGTAGTAGCGGAGATTAGCTCTTCTCGAGATTCCTGGAACACACGGGCACAAAATGTCAATGAATTTCAGATTGTGTTCAGCTAATGATGTATTATTTCTAGCCACAATAGTACAACATTTGGAAATTAATAAATTAATCACTAAAGAAACACAAATGTAAAAATTAAAGGGAACATTCTTCATCAACAAAGATTCAAAGAAGAAATAAAGAGATATTAAAAGAACGGAGAACAAAAGTGGAACCATGACATAACAAATTTCTAGGTTGTAGAAAAACTGGTTGTAAGAACAAAACTCATTCCAATAAAAATGTGCATAAGAATGAAAGACAAAATACAAACCAATCAGTTTAATTTCAGACCAAAAGGAGCTAGAAAAAACAGAGAAAATGAATTTTGAAGCTAACAGAGGCATGCACACAAACTGGAGCAGAAATCAATAAAATAAAAACCAGAAGGAAAATCTGAAAGACAAACAGCAGGCTTTTTAAAGGATAATTAAACCAACCACAGGTTATACTAAACTACCCTGCGCAAAAAAAACAACAACAACAAAAAATCTAAGGACTCAATTAATAAAATTATCATAGTAAAACAAGGTATAACAACACATGACAGATCGAGGAATTTTAAGAGGCTTCCATGAAGGATCTCATGACAATGAATTAAAAAATTGTTAGAAATGGAGAAATAAGTGTTTTCCTGGAATATATAAACTATTAAATCAAAAGGAAATAGACTATCCAAACAACTATGAAGTTTATTGAGTTGTTAATTACTTTCCTTTCAATGGAGAAAACCATAGAGTTATGCAGATGGCTTCAGTGGTAAAGTCTTTACATTTAAAGAACTGTTGAAAAGTTTACTAGTGCTTTTGTTGAAATGCTATCAAACCTATATTACAAGGTTGCATGTCCTTATTATCCTCATATTATTCTGCATATCCATTATCCTCATATTAAAGTTCGGTAAGAACCCAACAAGAAAACACTACCATAGGGCAGCATCCTTGAAAAGCACAGATGCACAGCTCTCACTATGGGACTAGCAAGCAAAGTACCACAGTGGGTTGAGAAAAGAGCACAGAACATATGTCAGGACTTGTCTGTGGATGAAATGTGGCTTGGCAAGCTTATCAATTAGCCAGATATGACAGAGAAAGATGAAAAAGCTGGTAATATTACATTCTCTGTGTGTACAGGAAAATAAGTGATGGGTTCCAAGTTTAATTTCATTATAATTTGTGTCTGGAGCATTTTTATAATAAAGCTTAAAATAAAAATTGAAAAGTTATATCAGAAAATTATGTTCAGAAGGAGCATACATCAATATAATGAAGATTCTATTTGACCAGCTCAGAGCTGTCTCCCTACTTTGTGTTAAAAAGTTGAAAATGCTAACAGGAGACCAGGGACATTTATGGAAGCCAGACTGAACCAATAACCTGGGCCTGAGCAGGCCTGGGATGGAGAGCTCCATGGGAGCAGCGGCAGATCTACATCAGGGACATTTGTGGAAGCCAGACTGAACCAGTGACCTGGGCCTGAGCAGGCCTGGGATGGAGAGCTCCATGCGAGCAGGGGCAGATCTACACCAGGGACATTTGTGGAAGCAGGACTGAGCCACTGACCTGGGCAACCTAAGCCAGCGACCTAGACCAGAGTGGGCCTGAGACAGCGAGTTCCATGGGAGAGGAGCTGATCCAGACCAGGGACACTTGCAGAAGCAGAATTAATTCAGTGACCTAGGCCAGAGAAGGCCTGAGACAGTGAACTTTATGGGAGCAGGACTGAGCTGGCAACCTAGGTGGGAGTAGGCCTAAACAGCGAACTCCATAGGAGTGGGAGATAATCTAGACCAGGGAAATTTACAGAAACAGGACTGACTGAGCCAGTGACCTGGGCTGGAGCAGGACTGAGACAGCAAACTCCACAGGAGCAGGTACAGGGTAGCAACCTCTGAGGGAGTAGGCAGGAAGAGAGACCTCTGCAGGTCTGGGTGTGAGTCTAGGACCTCTAAGAGAGTAGACCAGAACCAGAAACCTCTATGCGTCTTGGCTTGACACTGGGACCTCCAAAGGAGTAAGGTCAGAAGCAGAGACCTTTGTGGGTCTGGACTAAGACTGGGACCTCCGAGGGACTCAGGACCTCTGCAAGTCTGGGTGTGAGTCTGGGACATCCAAGGGGGTAGGAGGGAACCAGAGGCCTCTGAGGATCTGGGCATGAATCTAGGACCTCTGAAGAAGTAGGCCTAAGCCAAGACGTCTGCAGGTATGGGAACACCTAAGTCTAGGACCTCCAAGGGAGTAGATCGAAGCCATAGACCTTTGTGGTACCAACACTAAGCCAGAAACCTGCGTGGGAGCAGATCCAGACCAGGGATATTTGCAGAAAGAGGACTGAACCAGCGACCTAGGATAGAACAGGCCTGAGACAGCAAATTCCACAGGAGCAGAGCAAACCCTAGGAGCGCCAAGCAACCTCCAGGATCATAGCGTGACCAATGGGGTGACTGGAATTTTGGCACTAACTGCACCACGAGGAGCAACCATCTGAGCCATTGATCCACTGGCAACTGGAAGATTGATCACCAGAGTCACAGACAGCCCCAACTACACCAATCAGAGAAAAAGATGAGTAGACAAGAACACATGCAACACAACAAAGAGCAACATGACACCAGTAAAAACTAGTGACCCTACAACAGCAAGATTTGAACATCTCGAGGAAGAAAAAAACAGAAAAGAAAGGAAAAGAAAGAAAGGAAGAAAGGAAGGAAGGAAGGATAGAAAATGACTCAGACTAGTGCTGCCCATAGAGACTATGATCTCCCCCACACATAGAACACTAATGGCATTATCCCATTGCCCCTCATAAAGAAAAAGCAGGAATGTAAATAAAACAAGGAGAGCAAAGATGAAAAATTAAGTTCAGTAATGTTGGAGGCTACAAAATTATCATGAAGTAAATAGCTGTATTTCTACATACTGACAAAGAACTATCAAAACCACAAATACATACTAATCAATATACCACATCATTAGAATAATTTCCTGGGAACAAACTAAACCCAAGGAAACAAAATTCTAAATACTAGACACTATTAGACAGTGATGATAGGAAATGAAGAAGATGCAAATACAAGCTGTGACTATGCGTCTGAGTAATGAATGTTCTTTAAATTAATCTCATAGCAATCTGTAGATCACTACAATCCTTGTGAGTGTTCCAGTGGTATTTTCTGAGACATAGAAAAGCAATCATAAGACTTGGTTGGAGTTGCAAAAAATCAAAATCGCCTCAACTAACCATTGGGAAGCAAAATAAAACAGGGGATCTCAGTGCTTCCCACTTCAAACCTTATTATAAGGCTAAAGCAATCCAATCAATATGCCTCTGACATTAAACCATAAACATAACGATCACTGTGGAAAGCTGAGATGCAAACTCACACATAATGAGCATTCCAGCTTGATTCCTTTTGCTGTGATGAACACTGAGACAAAAAGCAACTTAGGGAGTGACCTAAGTGTTTATTTGACTTACACTACAGAGGTCACCACCCGTCATCAAGGGAAAACAGTGCAGTAACTCAGATTCTTGAGGCAGGAACTGAGATGTTGAAGTAGAGAACATAGAGGAATGCTCTTGACTGGTTGACTTGTCCTGGGCTTATTGGCTACATTTTTATAAAGTCTAGGGCCATCTGCCTGGGGATGTTACCACCTCATGTGTTCTGGACCCTTCTACATCACATATCAACTGAGAAAATGTGTGGTCTCTGCATCTGATTCCATCAGTTGCTGGATGAAGGTTCTGGGCTGAGCTCTCATAGTTCAGTTGAAGAGAGGGAGGGGTGATAACATGAGCAAAGGGATCCAGACCATTATGGTGATACCCACAGAAACAGATTATCTGGACTGATGGGAGCTTGCCGTCTCTGAACTAACAGTGGGGGAGCCAGCACAGGACCAGACTTGGCCCTCTGAATGTGGGTGAAAGTTGTGTGACTGGGACAGTCTGAGGGACCATGGGTGGTGGGGCCAGGATTTATCTCTACTGTTTGAGATGGCTTTTTGGAGCCCATTCTCTTTGGAGGGATACCTTGCTCAGCCTAGATATAGAGGGGAGAACCTTGGTCCTGCCTCAAAGTGATATACAATACTTCGTTGACTTTCCATGGGAAGCCTTACCCTCTTGGAGAAGAGGGTGGGGAGTTAGGGGGAAAGAAAGTGGAGGAGATAGGAAGAGGGGAAGGAGTGGGAACTGGGATTGATATGTAACATTTCAATTATATAAAAAAGAAAAAAAGAAAGAAAATATGTGGTCATAGTCCAATCTGATCTCAGCAATTCTTCACTTGAGGTTTCTCTTCCCAGGTAACTCTAGTTTCTATTCAATTGACAGCAGAGACTAACTATGACACATAGTTAATGATCTTTTACAAGGGGCCAAAAATACACACTAGAGACAGGACATGTATCTCAGTATGGATGGTTGTTAAAAATGCAGTCTCCCAAAACAGAGAAAGAAAGTAAACCCTCGTAATTGACATCATTTACAAAACTGATTTGAAAGAGATTACGTCTTTAAATATAAAACCCAAAAACAGAAATGGAAAAAGACCCCTATCACTGGTCTTGGTGACATTTTTTTTTAATGTTCACCGAAGCAGAGGGAACCACAGCAAACACTGAATGCAGTAAAATCCACTAGATTTTACTGAAACTTCCTGCACAAAGAAAGAAGCAAACTGCTGAAGACTACTAAACCCGTAGGAGAAAATACCCAACGGCACCCTTGAATTGTGTAAGGAAGTCATAAAATGCAATACTAACACTTGACTAAAAGTGGATGAAGTGGCAAATGAACGTTTAACACAAACAAAGCCACATAAATATGACCAAGGAAGGTCTTAAAAGTTGCTGGGTAGCACTGATCTTCAAGAAAGGCAAAACCACAGTGAGATGTCACTCATGCCATGAGAACGGAAAAGGAAAATAACACTAGATGACCAGCAGTGGGGAGCTGTGAAGACAGGAATTCCTAAACACATCTACTGCAGATGCCAATTATTATATCAATGATGGATCACACTACAGAATTTTCTGAAAATTAATGATGAAACCACTTCATGATTCAACAATCCCAACTCTAGCAGCCTGTCTGTGGACGACAGTTCTCCTCCATGTTTCTTGTGGATCATCTATTGACTAAGTTATGGAAACAAACTAATTATGCATGGACTGGTGAAGCCCTGCACATGTGCAGTTTGTTTGTGCAGTATTCGATCATTCAGCCCTGAGTGTTATATGACAATATGAGTGAATATGAAGACATTGAGCTCAGTGAAACAAGCCAGACCTGGGAGGGCAGGTAGTCCCTGTGGAACGTGGAATGTTGACCTCACTGAAGCAGAAGCACAGTGGTGGTTCCCTGGGTAAGGCAGAGTAACCGGCAGATCTGAATTCTAAGACAGAGAATTGTAAAGATTGCATGTTCAGCCTCACTATAGTCAGCAAAACTATTGTTTGCAAAAATAAATATGGAGAAGCAGAGGTAATTTTTACTTGGGTTGTTCTGGTTCTGTTGAAGATAACCCAACCATTACCTTAAGTCCAACTTGATGCTACAGGACTGTAAGGAAAACCTTTGATGACCTGAGAAATTCTGGGAAACTAATTATGGGTGAGTATTTTGTAAATGAAAGCAGAGGAAATCCAGACACTCCAAATATAATAACCATTATTCTATACAATCTGATCCTTCACCATAGCTTCACCCAGTAGGACGTCCATTCCTCCACCAGCTGTGGAAATTTCTAGTCGTGAGTTAACATATAAGAAAACTTGAATTTCATTGCTTTTATATAAAGCTGAAACTCTGCTCTCTGAACATACACAAAGCTATTCCAGGGAGGAGAAACATCTTGTATTACATCTCAGTTTGTTTTAATGTATATGGCAGTTATGTTTGAAAGACATGTCCATAAGTGTTCACTTGTAAATGTTCCAGGAATAGTGAGAGTGGGTGGAGAAAACTGTTCACAAAATTCACATATTCCAAAGCACTCTGCTTGAGACAAAGCTATTCAGTTAATGTGTTTCTGAGCAGAACAGTGTTCATATCCCATCACGAGCAATGTACCTTAGGTACATCCAAAGTGTTATTGTGGCATATGAACTTATCTACAACATATACTTGGTATCTTAAATGGTTAGTAATTTTTACTGTCATATATTATAAATAATATGTCACAAATTTTAATATTATATATCATGCTTATCAGAAATTTTAGAAATTTTTTTTTTAGTATATTAGGTTTTGAGTTACCGGCATGGATTATAGAAATAAGTTAAAGTGCTATGGTTTTTAGTTTTTGGTTTTTGCTTTTCTTTTTTAAATAAAACAGGGTTTCATTTCACCATGTTGCCCAGGTTAGCTTTGATCTGGCAATTTTTACTGCTTCAGAGTCTGGAATATTCTGGCATAATAGAAAAGAAAGTATTTTTAGGTAGAAATGCCTACTACCTTGCAGAATTCTCTAGCCATACGCACAAAGGAAAGTAGCTTATTTGCTGACCTAATATCCACAATGAACAAAGTTCAATGCCCCAGTAACATCCCTGCCCTGGATCTCTGAGTGAAGATGGGCAAAGTAAGTCCTTTGGTGATTTCTATTTCAGCAACAACTGGGACACTAGGGAAGGACAAGGGAGACATGGGTCAATGGACAGGCAGTGGCCTTGTTTATAGCTGAATGGAGAATCCCCAAACCACTTAAATAAGACAGTGTCTAATAGACCTATAGAGAAGGTCCAAGTCCACATTCTGGGTAGAAAAGGAGGTATGGGATACCGGTTTCAGAATAGTTAAACATTTACTTAGTCTTATGTGGTGTGCCTTGAAAGATTCCAGCTCATTTTCCACATATGACTAAGAAAAAATTTGCATATGTCTGAAATTGTTTCAGTTATACTTTTGGTCATAATCTGCCTCAGGATCAAAATCTAAAGTTGTGGTTTTGTCCAATATTCAGGCATCATCGGTAATTGATGGCTTTATGGTCCCCATAAAGACATTGATTCGTTCTCTAAACCAATTTCTGTCAGACCAAACACCTCTGATGATTTTACAAACAAACCTGTTTTAGCTTATTAACATGTTTCTTTTTACTCTTTTTCTACTGATCCACTCGGATTCATGTCTACAAATCTTGGTCCCCTTCAAGCACTTTTCTCATTTTTCCTGTACTTTGCTGTCTCTGTGATTCACTGTACAGATTATTCTCTAGGAAACGTTTCTGCCTGCCTTTCTCATTATTTCTTTTCACATATGCTCATAGTGTAAAATCCCCTTTTAAACTTCTAGTAACGCTCAGTGTAGTGGTTTCCATAGAATAAATGATAACAGCTTGATAATCTAAAAGCTTTATAATTTAAATTTAAAATAAATACTATTGAGAGATCAAAGGGATCACACAATTTTGCAGTTTCAATATGCTCTATTCTTAGCAAAAGATCAAAATGTTAGAAAGCCTCACGCTACATGGAGTGGCTGCTAATACACTCTGAGATATATATACAATTACATACACACATGCACACAGACACACACACATTTACTAGTAAGTTATTTATTCATTTTTTAAATTGATTCTTATCTCATACAATACATCCATATCACAGCTTCCCCTCCCTCCATTCTTCCAGCTTCCCTCACCTCCTTTCTCCCCCAGATCCACTTCCCATCCATTTCCTCATCAGAAAATCAGAAATCTGAGAGATGACAGGCAAACAGAACAAACTAGATATCATAGACAAGGTAAAAGCCCTAATATCAAGGCTGTACAAGGCATCCCCAATAGGAAGGAAAAAGTTCCAAGCACAAGGAAAAGGGACAGAGATATGCCTGCTCCCATGTTAGGGGTTACAAAAACCACCAAGCTAACAGTGATGAAATATATGCAAAAGACCTGGAGCAGACTCATGTAGGCCCTTTGCACAAATATGTTCTGATGAGTTGAAGAATAATTACAAAAGTAGATCAGTTTTCCCCAGGATTCTTATTTCTTATTTCTTGTTACGTCACTGAAAATTGGACACTTTAAAAACATTTAAAAACTAGGTTGTAACTTTAATGTTTAGACAAAAGAGCGGCTACACCATGAGTATAACAAATGCCAGTTTCTGAAGCTCATGCTATGGGAGTGTCAGGAATTCACAAGCACAGTAACAAATCTAACTCAACAAGAAGAAGGAAAGTCGGGCAGCAGGGCACCCATCTGTAATCCCGGCATATGAGAAACACAGGCAAGAGGAGCTGGCTTAAGGTAAGTTTCATAGTGAGTTTGAAGCCATCCTGGATTACAGGAGATGCTGTCTGAAAATGATAAACAGAGAAAATGGGGGTGGGGACTTATAAGAGAAGGAGAATTGTGTAACCGGACAGTTGGATGGCTGTGCTCCAGGCAGAGGTCTTCTCATGGTGGTCATAAGCTTAAGCAGGGACTCAGAAATGAGGTCTCTTTAGTGACCAATGGGACAATGGATACACCCCTTACAGTGGATGTTTGGAAGACAGAATGAGTAGACTGAACGGGGTCATGAATGAATGCACAAGATATATAAAAACTAAAATTGATGTCTCAAATAAACCCTTCAAGTGTAAATATGTAAAGGCATGCAGAAGTCTCCTTGGTGCTACAAAGTCTGTCCAGATGAAGCCTCTGATATAACTCACATATTAGAGCTGATGTTACTAAAGTTTATAGTAGCTGAAGGGAATCCAGCACCTTACTGCTCTTGAATGACTTGTCCAGTGACCCCTAAACAGAAGCTCTGTAACAAGAACAAACAAATGGCTTCAAGTAGCTCCCTGTTAGCTTATTTGAGGGCATGGTGAGTCTCGGCCCTGATCCCTGCCTTATTAGTTATGAAAACAGAGGTTCGCATTGAAAACTAGCAAGGCTAAGGCCTTTAGATAAAGTATCATTTGCAGTTTGCAAATAAATGTGGCTTCTCAGTAAGCCTGGTTTCAGGGGTGAGAGTACAGAAAAGAGCCATGGCTAGAGTAAGGTGGGAGCTTCTCTAAGCCCACATTCACTACTCTAGGTTATCTGTCCCCATAGGGGACGAGGCTCTGATTACAAGGACTCCAAATTGCTATTATAATTTTTATGATAGCCTCATTTGCAGTGATTTCATTTGGTCTGCAGAAACAATGTTATGGGCAGTTGTGACCACCATCAGTAAAAACATAATGAGGATAAAATTGATCTCATCAATTTCCTGTCACCACTCAGCTTACAACAGTCAAAACCTGCTGTTTATGTAACTTCCCTGTCCTAGTAAGGACAATTTCAGAGTCTTTGTCCTGGAAATCTTTGAAAAAAAATGCTGAACTCTAATCCCTAATGGGGGACAGCAATAGAGCAGTGCTGCCTCAGCTCCTGGAAGCACTTAATCCACACAGTGACTGAGACATTATGTGTTATGACAGAGACCACTGTCTGTTTCCTTCTACTTTGTTATACAATGAAAGCCTCACTGATGCACTAAAGATTATACTTTGTTTTGGAACTCAGCATCACAAGTAGGTTCAAGCTAATTAAAATGGGATAGAAGGTATTGAAACCCCTTCTACTTCTAAAAATTTGATTTTTCATTCTTTGTCCTAAATGCTTGGGGTACAACCATAAAGGCTGCACTATTACAGCTGTAGTGTGAACCTAAGACCATATGACAGACACACCAATGTAACACAGCTCCTCTAGAACACCATCATGTACACTGTCTTACCCCACATTCACTAAGGATGTCCTCAGAACATGGCTCTGCTTCTCAGTTCTCTTCTAACAATCTGCATTTGCGCAATGATGCTGCTCACATGACTAGATTTGGATCTTCCTAATATTGACCACTACTCCATATCCATTTCATGGAAGATGGTTTGCTGACTTGGAGAATAAATTATTAACCCCATTTGGGTTTATTCTCCTCTGAAAGTTACCATTTATTCCTTGAATAATGGGCTACCTCATCTCCGAACAAACCAAATAACAATATTGAAAACTACTAAAGATTTTCTGTAAAGTACACCTAATATCTTAATTCAGGATTGCTACATAGCCCTACTTCATACTAGCTGCTCTGTATACAGACATGGCACATATCACTTACTTCATGACCATACCACATTGCTGAAATTACAACCAGGGCTGTGGATTGAGTTCACCTGTCAGCTCAAAATTAATATATTGAAGTTCTCACATAATGACATGACCTTTAGAGGTGGAACCCTATAGCAGTGTGTTGGTATGTTTTCATGATGGGATCCATGCCTTTACTAATGGAAGAAGAAAGAACACTTCTTTTATGACATGGGGAAAAGAAAGGCCTCATGAACACTCATTGAAACAATAGTCAGTAACCCCGATAAGATCTCACTACCAAGTAGGCTATACTGGCACTACAACTGTTGCCCAGAGGAAAACAAAGTGATACCTGTGATTTGAGCTTCCTAGTGCTATACACCATTCTGATGCCCCCGGCTGGGTAAACAGACCAGGCAGGCCCGCCTTCCTTCAAGTCCCACTTCACACATCTCCTCTTGTAAACCTTTTTTTTTCCTCCCACAATCTTACAACCAAATGTGGCCTTACAGAGAAAACCTGACTGTTTCTTATTGTAGCACTTGGTACAATGGACACTGGGCTTTGCCAGCCCACTATACTGAACTTCTTTCCCTTGTAGATGGCAGGCCCTGGGCCATGCCCTGTTCTGAGAGAGCAAGATCAATGATAGATAGATGGGCATCTGATGTCTGTTTGGTTAAATAGAGCATGTACATCTTGGTTCTATTAAGATCTTTTCCTGAAATACACAGCAAAAATGATGTTAGGATTCCAGTAACTGAGATTGCCTTGGTTGCCACATCTTGAAGAGACAGAACATGTGAACTATGTGAAGAATACACCTTAGAAAGCTTGGTATGTAAGAATGAAAATTATAGATTGGATGAGGAAGGAAAATATAGATTCAGCCATTGAAACTGTGCAGTAGTTTAAATTTGATCATGAAGTTTGGTTCTTTATGTAAGATCAATACATGAGATAAAGTGATAGGTCTCTTTGTTTTTGCTGATTCCTTTATATTTTTCTAAAAGAAAACTGGATAAACTTAGCAAATGCTAAAAAAATGAAGAGAAATAGTGAAACATCTTAACCACTAATTAGCTATATCTAAAATTAATTGTGGCAAATATGAACACAATAAAGGTGGATTTTACTGCACTTAAGGAGCTGAAACACAGAGCTATGGCTCACAAAATAGATTTTGTACTTGGACCTGACTTTAGATCATAGCTTCGTAACTTCCCTGGTGTGAGTGTGAACAAGTTATATTACCTCTTGAAAGCCTTAGAGTCTCCAAGTGAGAACTGGTTCATAATTCTGCTTATTACTGGTGTTTGTGGGCCACAGGTGGTCCAGAGACTATGAAGAACTCACTCATTTAACATATGAAAGCACAGGGTTGTGACTCTTCATTAATAGTTGTTTTCAGAATCGGTCTATAGCACAGCCTAATCTCAAACTCACTATGTAGCCAAGGATGACCTTGAATACCTGGTATTTCTGCCTTGGTTTCCTGGGTGCCAGGATTATAGACATAAGCCACAAAACCCAGCACTATGGTATTTACTTTTATTTTTTAATAGGTATCTCTGTGTGATATGTTATGGCAATCTAACTGAGAAAAATCTATCTCATCTATATGGTGATAAGAGTTAATTACAGGTGGCTGGTTAGCTGGCATGGCAGGTAAAGGTGCTTGTCACTAAACCTAGTGAACTGAGTTCCATTCCTAGAACCCAAATGATAAAAAAATGAAAATAAGTTCCATGCCCCAAGGTATCACATGACCATAGGTATGTACATAGTTCACAAAAATTAAATGTTGAAAATTTTGTACAGTTATGAACTTCTATGTTTTTTGCCATCCACTGCATTAAGAAGCTTCTCTGATGAGGGTTGAGTAATGCCGTAACCTACAGGTAGAGCAATAAGTCATTAGGAGTCATTTTATTGCTACAATGCTTTAGCAGGATAGTAGTCAAGGTTTTCCCTAGGATCATGATCTATTTAGTCTCAGGTTCCTGGCTTCCTGAACCATGTTAACCATGGCAGTTGTCTTCCCCTCAGGGCTCAGGTATCAATGTTGAAAAGGAAGGAGAAGAATTATAACATTCACAGGTGGTAGACAACTCCAAAGAAACAGTGTTTTCCAAACACAGCAGGCATGAAACACATAAAAACTCAGGGAAGCTGTGACACCATACACATGACCTACACACATGCATGTCAGACAGACTCCTAGAATGGAGAAAGGAAGTTTACACAAGGTCCCATCCATAAACAAGAAATCTGTTTACAGTATATAGCTATAGAAAGAGGGAAAATCAGTTTTCTCCAGTAGGGGACATTGGGTATGTCAATCACACTCCAGGGCAGGCCCCTTGCTCAGGAGCAGAAGGTGGATAGAAATAGGATTTGATGTTTGTGTGAGGTTCATTACTTTTTATTTGCTTCTGTTGGTTTGAGTTTTTATTTTGTTTAAGAGAGAGAAAGAGCATGTAGTTGGGTTAGGGGAGGAACTGAGAGGACTTGTGGGAGGAGAAAGAATATGACCAAAATATACAGAATGAAAGAAGATGCACTTATGGAAAACAACCAGATTTTCAAGTTTCCCCTCTTCTCTATTTTAACATTAGGGTATTTTGGTAATTTTTTTGTAGTACAGTTCTAAACATTTTGTTAGTCTTAATAGAATTTTTAATGAAAGCAATTCTCAAAGGGAAACCCAACTAAAAGAACTCCTGTATTCAGGATCCTAGTATATATCAGAAAATTTTAGTCTTTTGTTCTTTTCATCTTAACAATAATTTACATGTTTTCTGAGCTTCAAACATAAGCAGTGCATCCACCCTTCCTGTTTCTCTACCCTTCCAACTCCTTCCCTAACTCTCTTCTCCTCCCAACCTCGTATTTTTATAAAGCTTTGTTGTTACATCCATATGCACACACGTATATAAAACCCAGTGATTTAATATAACATTGCTTGCATGTATACGTGCCCAGGGCTGTCTGGAAGTTTCCAGGGCAATGATGGTGTCACCACTGCTTGTCTTGATGACAGTGAAGATGTGAGCCTTGGGAAGATGTAGGAACCTGCCTAGAGTCAAACAGAAAGACAGAGATAAAAAATTTGAAACTGACATTAAGGATGCCTATTGTCAACTGACTTTCTGTGTTAAAATTAATGGACAATGCGATGTGTAGAATTTGGGAATTCTTAAAGAATCAGCACCATCTACTATGCCTTCTGCAAGAATTACAGGGTTACAACCTCAACTACTGTAGGGAGTTTGGAGCATTGCAAGTGCAGGACCAAACTATCTTGTGCTATCTTTAGCCTCCTAAATAGCTATTTCTTGTTTTGTGTCTGTGTGTGAAATAGCATCCTTATGAACATTATATAAATACTTCATAATGTACAAAACAATACCAAGCTCCTACCAAGCAGACGTTAAGGATGACATCAGGTCACATCTGAGGCCTGTAGCAGAGATTTCCACACTTTGCTTTAACCCACCCATTTAATGCCTCCACTGAAACATTTGAGAGGTGCCTTGACTTGTGACTCTTTTGCTCTTTTTCTGTAAAACCTCATCAGACTAAGTATGTTGGAACACAGTTTTGTGTAATGTGAATCTGTGTTACCAGGTTATGGTTACTCATAGTGGCTCAATAAATAAATAAATATCTACCTCTTGCCTTTTGTCTCCTTTGAGGTGAGAGCTGTGATTTTTTGTAGCAGCGGCTTCTAGGATCATCATATCTGTTCTTGTCCCCAAGCCTTACCTGTGAAGTATTTCACCATCTTGAGCTATCTGGCTTGCAGAAGTGAGTGCTACTACTGAGATTTTCCACAGTCACCTTTGACACTTGCCTCTGAACGAAAGAAATAACAGGGAAAAATTCTAAATGCCAAGAGGTTCTCCCAAACATACTTTATGCAGCTGTTTGAAATGAGTCAGAGGCCCTGTTATGTAAATATTTCATAGCTCTAAAGTAAGCTCTATGTAAATATTGCAAGGCTGTCTTTCTGCAATTTAATTGCATTTAAAGTGGGAAATGCATAAGTATACTTACCAATAAATCCATGCACATAAATCTTCTCCCACTTCTAATGGAGAGTTCTCTGTCAGCAACTCCCAGTTACAGATATGAATCTTCAGTGGGATTGCGGTCGGGGAGTGGCAGGACCTAAAATATTCTGCTAGTATTCTGCGTCTCTGCTATTGTTCCACTGCCAATTAAAGCAAGAGACAGAAGCAGCTGAAAGAGAAAGGAAAATATCAGCCAAGGTGAACATGAAAGAGGTTATGAAATATTTTCCACAGCTGGAATGTGTTATGCTTAGTGGTGCGAAGCTGTCATCCCAGTACCCAGGAGATGGGGAGAAGCAAGATTACAAGCTTGAGACTAGCCTGGGCTACTGAAAAAGGTGGTGTGTCAAAAATACATGTCCCCAGAACGGCTAAACTATTGAATTATTTATTTAGTGTCAAAAAGTAGAAACCAAATGTATTCCTACAGGGCAAGATGAAATAAGAGACATTAAAGGTAAATAGAAACAAGGACTGCTGGAAGGAGGATTTGGGGAAAGGATCTCAGCAGCACACAACCCAGGCAGTGGATTTTAACCACATTCCTTACCTTGCTCGCACTGCTGTTTGCTTCCCATCCTTTCTAAGTCACAACTCTCCCAAACTCACAAGGAAGAGTACAGCAACTTTCAGTTTTATTGGATTCTTTTCATTTTTCGGTGCCTTGCCAAATATATTTGTGATAGTCCTCCTCTCCAATACCCTTCTCTTACTTGAAGCAAATAAAGAGAGAGATCCACAGGTTGCAGGCTGAGTCTTTTCTCATCATTCAAATACTATCTGATGGTGACTACAGAGGTGATCTTTGCCATTAGTCCCTAAAAGACAAAGTGAACAAGTCACAAGACACAGGATATGTATACCATCCATACACCAGGTCTTAGTAACATCTGTTACTAAGATTCTAAGTCCTACCTAGAAGGAAGATCATATACATATCTTAAAACACCATCCAGTGATCCTGAAAATGTGGATACAGCACCCTTCTCACTATTTCTGTCATTAAATGCAACTAAAATGTGAATGCCATTCATAAAGCAAATATTAGAAGACCTTGAAAAGTCTAAGGAAGGCAGACAAGCCAGGGGACTACCTTAAGTAATTGCCAGTGAGACAGAATATCAAAAAAAAAAAAGGTTCATTTTGTCTCACAATGTCAACGATTTCAGTCCATTGCTAGCAGGGACTATCACAGTGTCTTCAAGTAAACACCATAAAGCAGGAATTTGTGAGCCACACGAAATGGGTACTGGGATCTGGTCCTTGTGACTGAGTAGCAAGATTTATTAGATGTTAAACTACTCCCTTAGCTTCATTATTTTATTTTCTAATTGATAACTGACACTGACTAAAAATAAGCTATAAAAATTTCATGGGCTATTATTTGATATATCACCTAGTATCTGAAATGACTAACGATGTTCAAAGTATAAAAATTGTGTTATGTTTGTAAGCACTTTTTTTGAGTTAAAGCTACTTTGTAAAGAATAGACTGCTTGAAAACTAAAATCTCTTGGAGAAAATTAGCATGTGTTTCTTCCTCTGGCTGGCCTCAGGGAGATTTGTCTCCTAAATGTGAAATGTGCTGGCAAAAGTCTGACTTGTGTAGCTCCTGATTTAAATCCCATTCACCTGGTAGATTTCTTGTATTTTGTTTTTGTGATTTTTTTTCATATTTGGAATTATTCAATGTTGAAGAATGATTTCGTATTCAATGAAAGCCTCCTTTTCATATGTAAAAGAAATGTGTCCCATTCAGAACGTGAGAAGAGTTAGAATGATCTTAAGCAGTAGTTGGAGTTGACATGAGGGAATGTGAGTCAGTTGAAGGGCAGCCCAATTACATGTATCGCTGTACTTGCAAAGCCTAAACCCAACAGTAGCACACGCTGTAACTGCAGCACCCTACAGTCTGAGGAGGAACAATTGTGCTACATAGGGAAGCACTGTCTCAAGAAAACCTAACAAAACCAAACACAGCCTGAGAGATCTGTAAGGAAAATTGCTCAAGAGCACGTGTCACGGTGATGTGTTACTCAGTAACACTGCAACAGCCGGTCTGAGAAGACCTTCTGGAAGGTGAAAGAGATGGTAAGGGACTTTCTCTGTGATTAATGACACTTCAGAAATAAGCTGATATTTGGCACTGGATTTTTATAGCTGGGAACTGCTCTCTTTTTAATGATGTAGTTTTATGATATACTGTTTCAGCTATTGCTGCTCACTGATGCTCTCCCTGACCCCACATTCTGTGTCTGTGTAGTTTCCCAGTGTCAATCAATTGAGTTAACTCACCTGAAAAGCTGGCCATTGTCTCTCCCTCCTCCATCTTTCTCTCTCCTTTATATCTTTCACCTCATGATTTTCCTCTTCTCTGTGCTTCTCTGACTTCTTTTCCTCCTCCTACTCTTCCTCCCTCTTCTCTAACTCCTCCCCCTTTCCTCATGCCCTTCTTCTTCACCAAGCTCCTCCACCATCAACACTTCCTTTCCCTCATGTTTCTCATTTGCCCCATGCTCTTCTTCTTCTATATGTTCCCCTCCTTCTCCTCCTTATGTTCATCTTCTTCCTCCGTTACTTTTCTTTTTGTCCTTTCTTCTTAAGCCTTTTGGGGATATACTTTCCTGGGCATATAGTGGTGTTAGGTTGATTCATGAGGTGAACAGAACAATCTCGATTCCCTGCACTAATTCTAAATCCCCACTGTCACAGCATCTTCGAGGATCACATAAACTTTAATCTGATAAGAAAAAGATGCTAGGTTTGGGCATCAACCAGAAGATTGAAAAACAGTTGCCTTAGCTTTCAAAATGACTTATGATTCAGGATATTTTCCATTTCTGTGGGTCAACAGAGAAGAAATATTCATCTTTTCTTTGTCATGGGTCCATTGTTTATAATTCTTTTGAAATATAATGTCTTTCATTTAGAGATAATTGTAGATACAGAATAAGTTGTAATAAATAACACATACTGTAAACTATTCTTTGTTTCTCAGAGAAATATATGTAGAATGAGGAACAAAATAACAGCATCTGTACTCTCCTTAAGAACCTCCTTCCTGGAAAGCCCCTCCATACTTTCTCCATTGTAGCCAAGTCCATTTTATCTCTCTACACACAGTAAATTAAGAATTTAAAATGTAAATATTTTAGTTTTTGTCTTTCTTTTTGGAGAGAGCAGTGTTTATTAATTCTTTGGATTCTTAAGTAACACTGTATTTCAGAAAATCAGGGCAGGAACTCAAGTAGGGCTTAAAACCTAGAGTCCAGAACTGATGCAGAAGACATGTGGAGTTGCTTGTTGACTTCCTCCCATTCCTTGTACATCCTGCTTTTTTTTAAAGGTATCTTTGTTTTATATATTCTTTTATTTTGAATATTAAAATATAAAACCATAGTATATCAAACTTTTTAAATGTAAATATTTTAATTTTTATTTTAAATATAAAGAGATAAAACTGTGGAGGCCCAAAAATGTGAGCCTATTTCCATGTTGACCAAAGGTCAGAGAGTTGGAACTTAACTCTATTCCTTCAAGGTTATTGTGCTTCTACTTCAAACAAAGGTCCCACCTAGATGTAGATCAGAGAGTTCTGCTCTCTCAAGGTTATTGTCAACAGGTATGGTTAATAGACCTTGTGCTCCAGGAATAGAGAAGTACATATGTTCCTACCTTAAACAAAAGTCTAAAGATCCAATTAAGTTCCAGTTCCTTTAAGGAGATAATTTTGGATTCCACCCAGCAAGTGGTTTGCTTATAGAATGTTTTGGTCTGTCTAGGTTGTGAGCGTGACTTGTTTTGTTCTAGCAACAGAAGGGTTAACTATAAAAGTAGGGCATAACCTTCAATTGGTATGTTCACTTCCTTGTATCATGTTAATGTAGGTTTTTTGTCTTATTCCTACCTTTTGGGACAGGGTTATTTTAAACAGTTGGAAATTTAATGCGAACAAACTGGAATTCCCTTCTCCTTCTTCTTCTTCTTCTTTTTCTCTCTTTCTTTCTTTCTTTCTTTCTTTCTTTCTTTCTTTCTTTCTTTCTTTCATCTCCATATTCTTTACTATATTTCTAAATCCCCATGACTCTACCCTGGCAAGAAGTATTTTTGTTGAGGCTGGTCCCCTATATAAACCCAGCACAATTACATCATAGCTGCACAAAAAAAAGCAAAGAGGAGCAAAAGAGACTCAATGGAAGGCATAACAGCTAGAGACTCATTCCTTTACAGATTCATGAGTCCCATAAAAGTACTGAATTGGTAGTAATAATATATATGCAGAGGACTTGGTGCATGTAGGCCCTATGTTTGCTGCTTCTGTCTCTGTGAGTTCATTTGAGTTTTGCTTATGTATTTAGAGGGTCTTGTACTCCTGGTGTCCTCCATCCCCTATGGCTCCCATACTCATTTAACCTCCTCTTCCTCAGGGTTTTCTGAGCTCTGAAGGGAGGGGATTAATGGAGACATCTCATTGAGAACTGTGCAGACCAAGGTGTCTCTCTCTCTCTCTCTCTCTCTCTCTCTCTCTCCCCTTCCACACTCTCTGTCTCTTTAATGTTTGATTGTGGGTCTCTGTACTTGTTCCCATGTGTTGCAAGAAGGATCTTCTCTAATGATAACAGAACAAGGCACCAATCTATGACTATAGCAGAATATCATCAGGAATCATTTTATGTTACTTTTTTGTTTGTTTGTTTAGATCAATAGCACTTGAATTTACCCTAGGTTCAAAGAGCTATGTATATCAAGTCTCTGATTCTTGGTCATCCTGGTAGTGTTAGGTATGGGTTCCATCTTGTGGAACCCATTAGTTGGTTACTTCCACAGCTTTGCACCACCATTGCCCTAGCATATTTTTCAGGAAAGACAGATTGTAGATCAAAGGGTTTTTCAGCTATCTTGGTACCAACATTTCTCTTCTGGTAGCATGCAGAGTACATTTCTTGAGCCAAAGACACTAGAATAGGGCAGCAGGGTGAACATCCTGTGTAAGCTCTTTATGTTCAATGAGTTGTTTATAGAGAGCAACTTATTGTTTAGGCAACAGTCTGGGCTGGATGGAATTTCCATGGGACCCCTTTGGTCAACAGTACAATTGGGTGTAATCTTATTCTGCTACTGGAAATTTTGTTTGGTGACAAGAGATGACCAGTTGGGGCTCCATTCCCTTATTATTTGGAGATTTCACTAGGATGTTTGTACAACACTAGGTTTCCCTACTTCCCCACAAATTCCTTTGAATTGTGTTATCTCTCCCTTCATTCCCTCCCTCAAACCCTTCTTCCTTCCCTATCTGAGCCATCTCCCACATTCTTGTTCTAGTCCACCAATAAAATCTGTTTATTCCATCCAGGGTAAATATGTAAATCTTCAAAATGTTTTTAATTAAAATCAACTAGTACATTTCTTTGAAGCATATGTCATAGTTCTTGTGTTAATAAAAAAAACCTGTGGTTTTGAACTGTAGAATTTCTACTTTTTTAAAAGTTGCGTAGACTATTTTTTATTTTAAATTTTAGCATTCATTCCGAATAAAAAGTTTGAGACTTATGCAAGATTCATCTTTACTGCCCTTGGTTGTCAGCTCAGCAGCATAATTTGTTGAAAGGTTGGTTTGCAATACAATTTCATGAGGCAGGAGTAGACATTACCCCATGTGGCCTCCCATGAATCCTGAATTTATTGAAGCAGATAAATCATTTTTGTCCCTTATATCTACTGTTCAGGATTGGCAATGTGAGATTAGGGAAAACACACCAAGCGGCATTACTGAGAATCCTGCTGTCACTGAATTCCTCTGATATGATTTCGTGAGAAGGTCATCTCATTAGTGTCTGGAGGGAGGAAGGGGAATACTTCCTGGCTCCTACAGGGACCTGCAGTAGTGCTTCTCAGGCATGCATGCCTTCTGTGTCTTCCAGTGACCATAAGTGTCCTGATTCCCATTCAGCTTTGTCTAACAACATCCAGGCAGGTGTTCTGAGTGCCTCCTCACAGTCTGCTTGAGCTTGAAGTCCAGATTTGCCTCTGAAATGTGGGAGTGTTGAGTGGTGGACTGTCACTTGTCAGCACCATTTGATGGCATGGAACAAATGCTTTTCAAATATTTTTCTTCTGCTGTTAGGCTGTCCCTTCTGGAGCAAGTAACCCATGCCTGGTTCTTCATATTCATGGATCAGACATTAATTAAGTGAAAACCCAGTATTCTCACTGATCTGCACTGAGGATCTTGCTGTGCAGATTGTGGGTCCTCAAATCATCAGTGTTTAGTGTTTGTAGGTGGTTGGTTATGAAGATTTTGATTTCATTGGAAGATTAATCCACTGATGACTTAGTCTAACGGACCAAAAGAGGATCTTAGAAAATGTTCAAATTAGGAACAGGTTGGCTCTTGCTGTGTGACCTTAAAGACATTGGTTATTCTTGTCCTCCCTCTTTCTCATTCAGTATAGAAAATTTAAGTTTTAAATCTAAGTTGTTAAGTAATAATAACAGAAGTGAAATTATAAAAGTAAAATTTGTGAAAATTAAGCACTAGCTAAAAAAATAAATCGACCAGGGAAATAAAAATATATTCTAAAAGGAAATTTTGAGTCAATAAGTGAAAATGAAAATGTATTATGATCAATACAAACCATTTATAATTTGGTAAAAAAGCCAACTCCAATATCTGTTCTTGGATGAATGCATACCAGAATCAATGATAAAAGTCAGATAAAATACAAAACCCATCTGTGAGAAGGGCACAGCTCCTGGAGCCCTGAACTGTGAAGCGCTAGAACTCCAGACAAAGTGCACACAGGAGCCCTCTGACCTCTGGGACTTTTCTCCAGCTTTATTTATTGCACGTGCTGACTTTAGGAGAAGACAGCAGGAAGAGAACCAGAACCCACCTGGGCAAGAAGAGGCTGAGAGAGAGAGACCTTCACAGTTGCTTTCTATATTAGAGGACACAATGGATTTATGCATATCTAGGTATGAAATGTACACAATCACTGTAGCTTTTAAGGGGAAATCTTGAAAACATAATGCTAAGATGGAAACATCTCAAAAGCCAAGCACGGTTTGACTGTCCACACACCAGCAAAACTCAATAAACATATGAGACAATAATTGCAAAAACTAAGTAAAAATAACTAAACAAAACTGAAAGAAAGAAGTCAGAGTCAAAGTGGTGTCTTAACTAACTTGCTTCTGTAGATTTGAAGAGGGAAGGGTCTCATAAACCAACAAATGGAGACAGGCATTAAGTTCTGAGACCGGTAAGAAAGGAGTTCACTTCACCCCAGGGCTCCAGAAAGAAACCCAGCCCTGCTGACAGTTTATTACAGGTCAGTGAGTCCCATGTCACACTTCTGACCTTCAGAACTGGGAAATAATAAATCTGTGTTGTTTTAAGCAACCAGACTTCTGGTGATGTGTTACAACAGCCAAAGAGAATGAACACTATGTCACAGACAGCTTCAATAACAGAGACTTGCAAATTCAGTCCAAATACCAGGGGTAGATATGTTATTAACATAAGACAGAGGAGTTTGTGCCTTCAGATCTAGTTGCAGATAGAAGTTTCTTAGAGCATGGAAGGCACAAACAGAAGAAGTATAGTGGAGAGGACTATATAATAGTAAAGTCAACATTTAAAATCTCTTTAGAAATAAAAGCAGATAGCTATGGTAGCTTAAGCCTGAGATCCTATCTTTAGCTAAGGCACATGATCACCATGAGTTTGAGGCCAGCCTGGACTGAATAGAGACTCAAAAACCTCTGTGTGTGAGGGGGTGGGGATTATTTGCATACCCACGTCTGGAATGCAATCTATACACTTTCTCTCCTTTATGAACAGAGAATTACTTTTGAAGGTGATATAAGGTATTCCAAAATTAATATCTTCTTATGTTGTCATTTTTATCATTTTTTGATGTAGAGAAGATTAATGTTCTGCTCTATAAATCTACATCTATGTCTGTCTTTCATGTATCTTCCGCTTGTCTTCTCTCTACCTATTGTCTATTGTCCACTCAAAAAGACTCCCTTTCTTGTAAGGGAGGAAGACAAAGTTTATTCTTGAATAAATTTGACTGAAAAGGGCCTGGGAACACAGGGTCCAAGTTTCTTGAAACAGTAAGCTTCCATGAGGACTATGTTATATGAAGTTTCATATTTGCAGAACCAAAAAGGAATCAACATGGCAGTTTCAAATACATTGTGTTGCTAGGAACATTAGGCAGACAGAATACAGCAGATTAGGATAATTTCTACAATTAATTTCAAAAGTAGACGCTGGTGCACTTAGATTTCTGCTGAAATAAACCAGTGGCCTGGTAAGGTTTTACCTGGTTACCACAAAGTGTTAGGTCATTTACAGAGGTGGATAATGACTGCCACAGTTGAAGGAGCTGAGAGAGCTCAAGATGATTCAACTGTGTATCTGCAGCACCCTAATTCTTTACAATCATGTTTTAATAAAACCGGAAATGATAGTGCATGACTTTAATCCTGCCTGTGGGAAGCAGAGACAGGCAGAGCTCTGTGGTTTAGAGGCCAACCTGGACTATATAGTGAAATCCTATCTTAAAACACACACACACACACACACACACACACACACACACACACACACACAACAAACAAGCAAACAGTGCTCTCTCATTAGTCAACTGAGCTTGTAGAACTTGTAGAATCATTAATATGGCTGGGTTTTACTTTGTTTTGACAGTAACCAAGGTAATATAATAGAGGTACAAATATAGACAAGAACTTGATTTAAAATACCCTTGCAAAGGAAATGCCCCTATTTAATTTTATATTACAAATACTGAAAATTGTGGGAAGGTAACAATGAATTCTAGGGATTTGAAGCAAGGAAAGCTCATGACCTCCTATAACAAAGAGGAGAAAGATGGCTTCTTTAAGAGGCAGGAGCAGAGATAGCTTTCAGGATACACAGCTTCAAAACAGAGGCACAGAGCAATTAAAGACACATGGGGTCAGTGTAGGTCTTTGTAAGCCTGTAAGGTCTTTGCCAGTTGACAATGACCAGATTATTTTCTATCTCTAAATCTCCATTTCTGTGTCTCTAAAACAAAGGAGTTGTTCACAGTAAAGATAAAGATCAATCAAATTCTATAATTTATGATTCAGTCATAAATTCAAATAACAATAAGACATGAAGTATATGGTTTTATTGACTTTTACTCATTTAAGCAACTGAATAATTTACAGGTGTAATTATCAAGTATATAAAGGAGGAAAGTTCAAAGAAACAAAAATTGAGTGTCTTTTTAATACAATAACAAAGCAGCTCAGCATTTGCCTTCATGCTGGGTGGGGGTGAATACCTTACTAGGCTAGGACACTCATGCATACTGGCCCGGCCAAGCTGCTCTGTTAAAAGCCATTCAAGTGGTATCCCTTGGTGCTAGAGATGCAGCCAAAAGTGTTCTTTTAGCTGTGACCTTTGGAAAAGAAAACCTTTGTGTTGATGGCAATGGGGGAAATGAAGGATTATTCTAATTCCCACTTATTAAAATCACAATACTGCCATTCCCAGGGAAGGAGAAAGTGGAAAGAACACTTTGTCTGTGGTGTTTTCTTGTTTGTGTGTGAGAACCTAATTCTATTTGGTGAATAATAATGGATACAATTAACCAATTTGGGTACTGAGTACTTTTCTCACAAACTGAGCTGCAAAATAGCCCTGGGAATTCAGTATCGGACAGCCATTTCAGAAAGAAAAAAAAAAGTTTGTAAGGCAGCGTTCGGTTGTCTAACATTTTTAAAACACAGCGTGAAAATCAAACTATGTTGAGGGATTTTGGCTGTCATTTATATAGCACTTGCTTTCTGTTTATTTTTTTAAAAAATGATTTTTTTCAACAGTAGAAGTGCATTCATTGAAAATTGTTGGCGTGGTTTCACAGTTTACCACACATTGTTATGTCCATTGAAATTCCAAATGAAAGTCTGTGCTTGCTTTTTATATCTTACTGAAATCGCATTGCATAGAGAAAGCAATTTTGTTATCAAAAATAAGCTATGGTACACCACATGAAATATGAATTTGCATCTATTAACTTTCCACAGATACAGTGTCACAGTCTATGATCAGTCTTGAGAGGCAGAAGGAGTCAAACACAGATTTGAATCCTGCCTAATGTGTTGTTAGGCTTTCAAATGCCTTGGTATACAGAGTCCAGGGTTAGGATGGGACTATCAGATAGGAAAGGAAGTCTGTGGCTTTGGTGTCTGAGGAATACAGGCTGGTTAGCTGGTGTATTTACAAAGTTCTGTATAAGAGGAAAAATGTCAAAATAAAATGTAATGTATAGCTCTCTAACAGTGTGCTGTTTTGGGGACACATAAGGAGGAGAGCTGAAGGGATTTAAAATTTGTTACAGAGATTTTTTTTTATTGGTCAAGCACAGGATAACTTTCTTGCTTTTTATTGCGTGAAACATCATGTGCACGCCATGACCAGTGTCAAGCATCTGAACAGCAGAGAAGGCCATGCACACACTGGCAAGAAGGCCATGCACACACTCGCACAGGCAGGCAGAGCATGATGGTACACATCAGCTGACGCTGCTGTTACTTGTCTGTAGAAGAGGATTTATTTCCACATTCAATCTTAAAAACAAAGATTCAAACTTAAGAACAAAGAGATGGGGAAAAGGCACATACCCTCCAAGGAGGTATTGGTTCTCTTATTTTTCCCTGAAGTGGGATTAGAGAAATACCCTAGAGGGATCATAAACCTAAGAATGTTATGTTGTTATGTTGCAATATGGTTTCATTCTTTGGAATCTTGGAAGACATATGACAAAATTGGTTGCTTTTACTAACATCCATGACTACTAATTCTGTTGATAAAAATGGATGAGAGAAAAAAGGAGAGTCAGGGAAAGAAAGGGAAGGAGCGAGGGAGGAAGAGAGGGAGGGAGGGAAGGAGGGAAGGAGGAAAAGAGGGAGGGAGGGAGGAAGAGAGAGAGAGAGAGAGAGAGAGAGAGGAGAGAGAGAGAGAGAGAGAGAGAGAAAAGAATAGTGCCCTTTGGTCTCAATCAGTGCCCCTAGTAAATGAAAGGTATGCTGTGCCCCTTTTCCACCAAGGCAAGGAGATCTTCCTTTTGCTTCCAGCCTGTGCTCTCTCGACCCTGTCTTTCTTTAGAAGAGGTGGCCCAGGCCTCTTCTCCTCTCCCCAATTGTCTCTTTCTCCCCCCTCCCCCATCTCCCTTCCCTTTTACTGAAAAAACTATATCCAAAGTCACTCTGCATGGCATGACTATCCATCTCTCTCTCACTCGCCATAACTCCTCAAAAGAGACCCGCTGGCTGAGGTCTCTCAGGCACCGCCCCCCATCCACCTGGGACCCACCTCGGCCTCTGGTGGTGGGACCCGGCTGCCCCTCATAGCACATTGCCGCCCATCAGAGACCAGCATCATTTTATCTAAACCATTAAAGCATGGAAAGGGAGTCAGACAAAGGGTGAGTTACTTAAGACACAGCAGGCTCGTATTTGGGGGAAAAGCCTGATGAGGTGTTGTGCCCAGTCAGTGATGACAGCAAAAGACCACCAAGGAGACCAATTCACTGAAATGCAAAAGCAAGGTTTGTTATAGTGCACATGTACAAGCTGTCAGGGACCTTGCCAGCACAGCAGCGGGAGGAGGTACCACAGCCTTCTAAAGAGTACTATGTAAAGGCAAAAATCAGAAAACTTACATTAGCAGGGTTTGGGATGATGGGTTCAATCCTGATTGACATTTATCTGGGGGTAACCTGGTGAAAAACAATGGGTGTTTTGGCAGTTGATCTCATCTACAATGGTTGGAATATTAGGAATTTCCTTTGGAGGGTCTGTTGCTGGATGGTCCCTGGGTGGTCTCAGTTAATAGTCTTTCTTGCAACCAGGTATTGCCTTAGTGAAAACTTGAAGAAGGATGCTAAAATAAAAAATCTCACACTAGCTCAAAATTGAATATAATGAAAGGTTATTAATTTAGGGCAGACTCACAGATCACAATCCTCTGCTGGAATGGGAACAGCAACTGAATCTTGCAACTGGAAAAGAGGCCAGATGCGTATTGTTTAATAATAAAGTTCTAAGCGTAATACAAAGTTATATACAATAAGAACAAATATCAGGTATAAAAGTTAAAATTACAACCAGTATAAATGATATCAAGAAAGAAACAGGTGATAAATGTTTCAATAATTATCTTATCCTAATGAGTTTAAGTCTTGTATATAAATAACTTGGCCAAGTCATAAGAGGACAGTAACTACAACTATCTAGTCTTCAACCCTATTGAAGACTTAAGAAGAGAAATAATATTACTTGAGTAAGCAGGAAGTGCAATCAAGCAACTTCCAAAATGTGCAACAAATGACAGAGATAACTGGCTACCTGGGCAATAATCCAAAATCTCATCTGCAACATTGAAGCACCCAAATTTGGTTAAGGCCTAGAATAACTGACAGATCATTTTCAGAGGCAGGAAAATTTTCAAAACCATCTTACCTTGTCTTGGCAAGATTTGACAGTCTTTCTTCTTGTATCCTGCTTGTCTTGTCCAGACATCATGCTTTTTGTCAATGGTCAATGCATGAACAGTTCCTTGCCCAAAGACCAGTTTTGTCAAGAAGAAAACAATCTCCAAGTGGAGTGTCTTCAGTGCGCAACATTCTCTCAGAATTAGATCAGTGCTGCCAGGAGTAATTGTGTCTCACATCAACAGAATCTTAAGTTAAATGCCGCATTCTACAGCTCTTTGAAGTGGTTGAAGATTCCCCATCTATGCAGAATACAATCTTTATGTATTTAAAAAACCTGATTAGTCTAACTATAAGTATGACAAACATGGATAACTATTGACTTATAATTCTTAATACCTGTATAACTTCAAGACTAAGACTTCGTATTAGAATATTAAACAATCTTTAAATAACTGTGCAATAAATAAGGACAATGACTTCAAAATGTAAACAATGTATAAGTATCTTGAAGAAAGGTAGAAATGTATATTGCAATATGATAAATACAACCTAAAATTGTATCAATATACAAAATGTTTTAAGCAGAGGCAGAAACATGCATGCATGCATACAATATGACAAAATAACATTGCCTAGGTGTACAAATATTGTAGATGAAAATAGGAACATATTTAATATAATTTAAGCTTGTATCAATATGCAAGAATCTATACCAATGTAAATTGCCTATAAATAATAGCTCACAAGTATTCACTCTATTACTCACTATCATTATTAGTGTGAGTAAGCTCACACTAATCTATTATACCATCCAATCCCTCCTTTTTTTCAGATATCCCTGATTCTACATTATTTTCCCCAATCCCAAACTGTATATCAATTATAATTAACCCCTAAATGATATCCCTAACCCTGAGGACAAAAATTGTTGGGAGAGGGGACATTATCTTCTAGAATTACTTCCAGGTGTCATGGGGGCATTGTTCTTTCTATGGGATCCTGTGAAAGTAAAATGAGGGTTAACTTTCAAGATTACTCTCTGGTATTTTGGTGACAAGTAGCTGGAAATGAAACAAGTAGCCCCTTTGCAACATATTGGTGCCAATGTGGTGGACTAAATCCACCACATTGGATAATCCGAGAGTACTTGAAAAGGAATTCTAGACACTAAAAAATAAAATTTAGCCACATCCCCTGCACCCCCATAGGTTTTGCTTGCTGGTGGCATGCTGCAGCTCCCTTAAGAGGGGTTTTCCTGATTCAGCAGTAGCAGGAAAAAAAAGCCGTGGCCATTATGAGATGCTGGTTTTCTGGGCCATGCTGTCAGCACAACCTCTAGCTCTTTCAGGAGACTGAGCATTTGAATGGGGCTTGTGAGTAATGTGCTATGGCTTGCTTGGTGGTAACATGGACTGCATAGACAGACTGTGTGCCTGAGATGGGACATTATGCATGGCTCTCGGAGGTGGCAAGCAGCTTCGCCATGCTGGACTGGACAAGGCAAGCAGAGAGTGCCATATTTCCCCAAGCAATGGCACAGCTTAAGTTTATAAGAAGCACTTAGCATTTTAAGGAGTGCTCATAAACAGTAAAGAATTACAGGTACACAATAGAACAGATTCAGACATAAAAGACATTTATATCGGTCACAGTGTTGGATAAATGTGTGTAAGCTTGGGAAAGAGAAGAAAAACTATGGAGAGTTATAAAAATAAGTAAATGGTTTATAAAAAAGGAAACAAAGGTCTTTAAAGAGACAGAATACAGATAGTCATAGATTAAAATAAATACAAAAGAGTAAGCCATGTAAAGATGGAATATACACAGAGAGTATACTATTGTGGTTTTTATGACTACAGAGAGACATTTGATTCTGGGGATTGCTAAGCTAAACCACCATATTTACATTAAAGGTCTTCAAAATTTGGGTCTAAGAATATTTTGCTTTGGAAAAGAAGTTCTTATTTTGTTTCCACAAAGGATGAGAACCTGTGGATCATTTCCAGACTAATATGGTTTGATGGACCAAGATCCCCTGAAAGGTTGCCATGAACATCGCCAAAAAATTACTTCATCTTATTGCTGACTGAGATGAACCTAACACACAGGATACATCATGAAAGACCTGATTAACAGTAGGGAGTAGTCTAGAGAACTCTACCCATATTCCCAAATATTTTTTTACAAATGTTTCTTTACATTTATAGGGGGCTAGACTATAGAGATTTGCATTTGTATGGATGTTGCTCTATTGATACAAGTTTTAGGTCAATTTTATTAAATGTATATTTCTGCTCTTGATTAAGGTGTTTGTGCTGCTCATTTAAAAAATGTAATGTATATTAAGAACTATAAGTAAATAGTGAGTCATTTATAATAGTCAAGCTTGTGGTCATGTTATTTAGATTTTCTAGACGTACAGAGATGTATTTCAGATGGATAGGGATTTTTCAAATCTGCAGAGACCTTCAGAATAAGGCATTTAAAGTGTTTTAAGAATTTAGGACCTTTAATGACTGTGAGACACATCTGCTCCTGGCAGCACCAACCTACTTCAAGAGGAATATGGGCATCAAAGAGCCTTTATTGTTACACAAGTTTGCAAACTCGGTCTGTCTGTACATCTAATATATTGGAGTGATCAGAGAGCCCAGAGCTCAGTTAGAGTTGGGTTTTTATAGTAGCAAAGGTGAGGGTGAAGGATTTCTAAAGTTTAGGACCCCTTATTGGCTGACATTGTCTAGGGGTGTCCTGGTGAAAAGCGATAGGTGTATGCTGGCAGGTGATCCTATCTACAACAGTTGGAAAAAAAGAAATTTCCTTTGGATGGTCTGTTCTTGGGTGGTGCCTGAGTTGTCTCAGTTTGTGGTCTTTATTGGAACCAGGTATTGCTTTAGGGTAAACCACTGAGACTCAGGCCTCTATTGAGCTTGTCATGGTTGGGTCCTATACCACCAGCTCTGGTGCCTTATGAATTTTTCATAAATGAGACAAACAGATGACAGAGTGATTTTAATGTTCTTCCTTCCATTATCATTGAAAATTTCTTTTCTTAAAAATTTAGCCATTTTGAAATCAAAATGTGGGAAATCAATAAAAATAATAAGTATAACCAGAATCCATGAATTTTAACCTGCGTGTGAAAGAAATGAAGGGATGATAATTTTAAAATTGAACTGAATATTCAAAAAACAGTTTTCTTCATATATATTAAGACTTCCAGTTTTATAGTTCTATGAATTTCTGAGTGTACAAAAGAGTGGGTCTCTCTCATCTATCTGTTTCTTGAGCTCTTTTTTCTTTGTTTTTTTATGCTCTAATTTTATGGCTTTTGTTTTAACTTATTATACTATATTGTATTTTTATTTATTTTTTATTTTATTATTATCACTTAGAATCTTGTTTGTTTTCTAAAGACAGAAAAGGGATAGATTTGAATGAGAGAAAGAAAGATAGGGAAGAACTTGGAGAAGAGGGTGGTGCGGGAGAATTATCTGTATTCTGTCAATCATGTATTTTAATAAAACGCTGATTGGCCAGGCAGGAAGTATAGGCGGGTCAACCAGACAGGAAGTAGAGGCGGGGCAATGAGAATAGGATAAGGCTAGGGAGGAGAAAAGTTCCTAAGCCACTCCTGCTCAGACCACCGAAGAGACAGCATGTAACCTGCCCAGCTGAAAAAGGTACGGAGCCATTACGGCTAACATAGATGAGAATAATGGGTTAATATAAGTTATAAGAGTTAACAAGAAGCCTGACCTAATGAGCCAATCAGTTTATAATCTCATGGAGTCTTGTGTGTGATTTTCTTTGATGCTTGCCGGCTGTTGGGGTACTGGGAGGGACAGAAACCCCAACAAGCCGGCCCTCATGTTACAAGAGGGGCACTGAAATCAGGACTTTTGTGTGAAAAAAAAATCAATTCTTAATAAAGAGTAAATAAAAAAAATCATGTAGTTTTAACAATGTATTCAGAATAGATGAAAAGAAATGAAATTCCCCAGAAGTAACTAATGAAACTTGTAGAACATTTATATAAAATCAGGAACAAAGTAATACTAAAGCATTCTGAGTATAATTATAACATACTTAATAAAATGTCACAAAAATACACCACTGTATACTCAAATGCGTATTTATGTATTTCATTCTTTAAGTACATACACAGAAAGGCACAAACATATCAGTCCATTTTTAGCAAATTTGAGTGTAAAAGAAAAAGACTTACTCAAACACTTTTGGGAACAGAAATTGGTGTGAACTCTGAAACATAATTTATGATTTATAATGCAACTTTCATAGTTTATAGTTTGAGTCACTTTTCCTATAAATACCTGTACACTTGTCAGTTATGTAGAGAGAAGCAGATTCACGATGATATTGTTCATAACAGAAGATTAAAATAGCCCCAGTGTCTTTCATCTATAGAATGGAGACTACACCATAGTGCAGGAAATTAATACAAATATGGAGCCAGAAATTTAAATAAGAACACTTAGTCAAACCCATGTGTTTGTTAAAATGCTTTCTAAATTAATTGTTAACTCCACATACAAAGTACTGATTTTAATCGTGACATTTCCATACATGTTACTGTAGTTTCTTTTCAGTATCCCCTCGATTCACTGCCCTCTCTGGGCCTCCTGATTCATGCTGACGAGCTTCTTTTCTTTCCACAGACAGATATGTGCATTGATTTCATGTCACATGTGTTCTGTCAACACCTCTTTCTCCCTCTCCTTGAGAATCTCTTCTTCTACCCTTCATCCCCTTATTGTTATGGTGTTCACAGTGGGTCATTCTTTGGCAAAAAGGCAATTTCAGAATGTAAGAATACATAGAACATGTCTAAAATTATTAACCCTGCTTGCTTCTTGAATTTTATGTGTTAGACAAAGCAGGTGGCGTGTTTGTAACACATCTTGGTTTCAGTATTTCTAGTGGTTTGGCATTAGGACCTTATGGTCTATGGAAGGATGCTGTGTTTTCAGGTGAGTTCATTCACAGCGATAGTAATGACCTTGTGAGCAAAGCACTTTTCGTGTGCCAACTTACTCCGTTGATAGGCTCTTACAGTAAGAGCCACTACTAATATGCCAAAACTGCTCAAACAACTGTAGAGGTTCTTGAGTTTAGTCAAAGCAGCCTGCCCTGCAGCTTTGCACCGTAACTTCTGCCCAAGAAAACACAAGTGCTTTCATGTTCTATATTTACTTCATGTGAGGGTTTGGTCTCAAAGGTCTGTGTAGAATGAAGTTCCATCTAAAAGGAGGATGTCTTATGTCACTGCAAAGTGTTTCAAAGGGATTGGCAGAATGGGAAGGAGTCCAGCTTCTTTTATCTCTTTTGATTCTAGCCATGCAGTGACTGGCTCTGTTCTCTTGTACACTTTACCCCATCATTGCTGTCCTGATGGAAATTCCAAAGCAACAGAGTCAATGACAGACCCCCATTGGGGGAAGAGAAAGTTGTCTGGACTTGATGGACTAAAATCTCCAAGCATCAAGGCCCTCCAATAGGCCGCATCATAACTATAATGAAATCCACATTTCAAAACAGGATAGAGGCAAACCCTTGCTCTCTGACATCATTGAAAAACATCTCCATTATAAGTACCATCTCTTTAAAATAAATACTGTATAATACAGCAATCTAAATGTCACATAATTCCAGCACTTTCTGAAACATGAGAATAGTACCTGTGTAACTGATTATTAAAAATTGCTACAGGATTCCTGTTAGCGGCAGGCAGCAGAAACGCTGCAGGCTGGCGGCAGGCAGGGACCATATGGTGGCAGGCAGGGGCAGCGGGTCCCGAAAGCAGCCAGTCCCAGTCAGGGACAGCACTGGCGACCATGTGGCAGGTCTGCGAAGATGGCTGGTCTCCAGTGGCGAGCCACATGGTGGGGCAGGTGAAGAGACAGATGGAGGCACACCATGGAGAGTGAGGTTGGATATTTATTTAGTAGTTATGGAAGGGAAGGGAGAACAGAAGAAGAACAGAGAGGCAGAGAGAGTGAGAGAGAGGAGAGATGAAAGCTGCCTAGCTGCCTCTTCGAGAGGCAGTCAGAAAGTCAGAAAAGAGAGAGAACTCAAGCTGGAAGCTGAAGATCAACCAGTCTCAGTAGATGGGGGAGGGAGTGGGTGTGGCTTGTCTCTTAAAGACACAGGACAATCATTACAACCTGTCTAAGATTGCTTTTTGTTCCTGTGTTAAACACCATGATCGAAAGCAACTTGGAGAGAGAAAGGGTTTATTTGTATTATAGGTGACAATCCATCCTTATAGGAAGCCAGGGCAGAGGCACAGGCATGAACTGAAGCAAGGAGTATGAAGAGCTGCTGTTTACTGACTTGCACCCTCTGACCTGCTCAATTACCTGTTTTAGACTTCCCAGGTCTGCCTACCCAGATACGATACCACTTTAGTGGGCCTCCTACCTCAACCAGTGATCAAGAAAATGACCTACAGATATGCCCACAGTGCAGTCCGATATAAATTAAAAAAAAAGCAAAAGAAAGAAATGCTTGAGTCTTTCACAATAAAAATACCAATATATTTAATGAGAAAGACTACAAAATACAAGTAAAGGAAATAGCAGGAAATAGTTAGAATGAATCTGGGGAGGATTCTCAGTAGATAAAGCCACCCTCACACGATTCTTCGCATTCCACTTCATCCTGCCTTTCATCATTACAGCCCTTGTCTTCGTCCACCTATTATTCCTACATGAAACAGGGTCCAACAACCCAACAGGCCTAATCTCAGATGCAGATAAAATCCCCTTCCACCCCTACTATACAATCAAAGATTTCTTAGGGGTCCTTATCTTATTAATAGGTCTCATAATTTTGGTACTGTTTTTCCCAGATGTTCTCGGAGACCCAGATAATTACACTCCTGCAAATCCACTCAACACTCCAGCACACATTAAACCAGAATGATATTTTCTTTTTGCCTACGCCATCTTACGCTCCATCCCTAATAAACTAGGAGGCGTCTTAGCCCTAATCCTATCAATCCTAATCCTAGCCCTTATACCACTCCTTCACACCTCAAAACAACGCGGACTTACCTTCCGACCAATCACACAAACAATGTATTGAATCCTAGTAGCTGACTTACTCATCCTCACATGAATCGGAGGCCAACCAGTAGAATACCCTTTCATCATTATCTGACAAATAGCCTTAATTGCCTACTTCACCATTATCGTTATTTTCATACCAATAGCAGGCATAATTGAAAACAACATCCTAGACCTAGACTAAATGCCCTGATAGTATAAACATTACACTGGTCTTGTAAACCAGAAATGAAAAACTATTTTTCTCAGGGCATCAAGAAGGAAGGACTCTTCCCCCACCATTAGCACCCAAAGCTGATATTCTATTTAAACTACTTCTTGTACATAAATTTATTTAGTACATAATACATCTATGTATATCGTACATTAAATTATATTCCCCAAGTATATAAGCATGTATTATACATTAATTATATAGGACATTCAACTATTCATCAACATAAAATCCTACTCACCATGTCTATTATACTCAACTAGATATTAATGCTCAACAGACATATCTGCGTTATCTTACATACACCATTAAGTCATAAACCTTTCTTGTCCATACGACTATCCCTGCCCCATTTGGTCTATTAATCTACCATCCTCCGTGAAACCAGCAACCCGCCCACCCGTGCCCCTCTTCTCCCTCCGGGCCCATTTTAACTTTGGGGTGACTAATGTGAAACTTTACCAGGCATCTGGTTCTTACTTCAGGGCCATACAATGTTTTATTGTCCATACGTTCCCCTTAAATAAGACATCTCGATGGTATGGGTCTAATCAGCCCATGCCTAGCATAACTGTGGTCTCGGGCAGTTGGTATTTTTTAATTTTCGGGATGGTATCACTCAGCATAGCCGTCAAGGCATGAAGGTCAACTTATAGTCTAGCTGGACTTCCTATTCAAGTATCATTTACCCCCATCAATACCCCTACAACAGATTAATTAATGGCTTCAGGACATAATATAAGCAGTACTAATAATGCAAATGTTTCCTATTAAATTACTAACCTCTAGTAGGCTTATTATCCTACTGCAAAGCAAAGTAAAGACTATGCTCATTTGTATGATATTTATCTTAAAAAGAAACTTTTTTTTCCAAATGTATTAATAACTCAATGTAGTGACTATCAAAATCTCCACTCTACTACCTTAAGAATTTATAAGAAAACTAAAAGGTCAAAAATAACCAAAGAAGGCAAGACAATTTTAAAACTTGATTCCATGAAGGGACGTGAATGTGGTTCAGTGGATAAAGCCTTTGCGTTTTGAAGTGCAAATCTCTAGCACCCATATGAAAACCAGGTGGACCTAGTGACTACATGGAATTCTGTTGCTTATAAGGTAGAGGCAGAGGAGCCTGAGTGTAAGTTGTGTAGCTGGACCAGCTAAATAGGCACATTATGGGTGAGTGAGATACCCTGCCTCAGTGAATACAGTAGAGAATGATCAAATAAGGCACCAGACTGACATCAACTCCTGACTTTCATGTGCACATCATCTGAACACACACATGTGAACATGCATACTGAAATCCATGTGCACATCATCTGAACACACACATGTGAACATGTATACTCATATACAGGGAAAAATGGCTTAGTGGTCAATGCTGAGAATTATCATGAAGTTAAATCATTAAAATCATTTTAGAAGTCAGAAGAACAGATTCACTAAATGACACTGAAGAGAGTAGTCAGGAAAAGACCTCTATGTATTAGAGAGTATAAATGTGATGCTATCAAATCAGCAGGAGATACATACTGCAGTCAGATGTGTTTATTAATCAAGAGCATGAATGGAAAGTGCATCTTCAACCTGCGTAATTCATAGAGAAAGCCTTGCTAGGGTGGGAGCCAAAATGCAAATGTAACTTTAATCATCTAGAGGAAAGTTGTGGGAAACCTGATAATACTGGAGAGGTTCCAACTGTGAGGGAAAAAATAAAATAAAGTAGAATTGTGTTTTACTAGACTTGCTCTCCATCCTCTTCCCAGAATAAATTTTATTGGAATTTTTAGGACTCGGAAGAGCACTAAGACTGTCAGAGGCATACTTGATTCGGTGGAGAAAGTCCTTTCACTTCACTTCTGTAGCCTCTTCCCAGGGAAACAGAAAGTAGGACAAGCTTTCACATTGATTAATTGAGGTGCAGACAAGAGATTTTCCCATTATAGTATCTGAACACAGCATAATGCTGCAGACCTGTGTGCACAGTGCTTCCCGTATCTAAATAAATGGGATCAGGGCTTGTCCCAGCACAAATATGACATAAAGTGAGCCAAAACAATCCAACATGGTTTTAGAAAACATCTCACATTAAAATACATAAAAATGCCAGCCACACACACACATATACACACACTTGTGTTATATAGAAAAACTGGAATTGTGTAGTCTTTTGGGAATCATGATATTATACTGGAAAACTTATTTATTTAAAAACTGGTATCATTTTGCTGAAATATCTCATAGATTTGGGATGAAATATGAATATCAAACAATTTCAGATTTGAATTAGAACTATCATAAGATGTTTCATGAGAGGACATATAATAAGTATTTTAAAGAGAAATCTTCACAATACATTTTTTATGATAAATTTTGTTATAATAATTTAAGAAAATAAAATTTCATTATAATAAAAACACAAAGCTCAGATTTAGCCTGGACCCATCGACTTTATATTTCATATATATAATATATAACACATATATGTATTATATATATGTATGTATATAGTCTTCTTTGTGTTAGCAATTTTCTTCTTTTTACTAAAATACAATCAGTTTCACCATAAATTCCCACTAGAGAATAAGAGTGCTTATGCTGCAGACTGCATTAAATAACCTGTAGAAACCTTCATTGGTTTTCTCCACAAGTAGAATAGATGGTTTTTAGTGGGAGAGTGATTCATTCATAATATCTGTCAATCAGCACTGGTGTAAAAAGTGGTTTTACACCAAATAATCAAATCAGAATTCGTTCTTCCTTATCCTGTTCCTCTAGTACACTGAACTGGAGTATGCATATTAGAGAGTTTATAAATTAGGCTGAGTTCTTTAAAGATACATTCCATTTTTATTGATGTTCACATCTCCCTAAGTGCTTATAGCTTTGAAACATAACAGAACAGAAAAAAGTGTGAGGAAAAGAAAAGAAAAAAAGGAACACATAATTTCTTTTTTACTATGGCAAAAATATTAGAATAAACACATCACATGCCCTTTTCATTTGCGTTTTTATTTTAAACATTAGTACAAACACGTACTGTTGATTCTGATTTTGAAATCCAACACAGAACTATCATACAAGTGTAGTAAAAGGGGAGCGGGCTGCTTTTCATTAAGCCCGGCTCCTGGCCACCTGGCTAGCTAGTTTATACCCAGAAATAACAACACACAAATTGTATTTATTTAAACACTGCTTGACCCATTATATCTAGCCTCTTCTTGGCTAACTCTCACATCTTAATTAACCCATTTCTAATAATCTGTATATCACCACGTGACTGTGGCTTAGCGGGATGAGTCTAACCTATATCCGTCTCAGAGAGGAGAGCCATGGCATCTGCCTGACTATCCTTTGATTAAGCAAGCACCTTAATTATTCCTGGAACTGCCTGTTCTGATCAGGTTTGTTCCCAAAGTCATTGGTAATCAGCATTGCTGTGACATTGGAGTCAGAATACTAATGATGAGAAATGGAGATGAGCATGCTTTTAGCTTCCGGCACAATCTTATTTGGAATAGTCTTAAAACGTTGGCTGTCTTCTGAAATCTCATGATCATTATGCAAAGCTGCCTCATCCTTTAAGTTTGAAATGTATTCTATGGGGAAAGAATGGCAATTTTTCCTTAGCCTTCATATGTTTTCAGTTGTCACAGTCCCTAAAAGCAAATGGTAAAGCAACAATGATAAAGGAAAATGGGGATACCCAAAGTACGAAAGCTGCCAGTGGGTTTGAATGGTAGCCTAATAGAGGATCTCCTGAAAGAGTATATTGCTTCCGTTTATTTTTGAGATTTACAATATAGTTTTAGCGTTTCTCTCTTCCATTTCTTCCCTGCAAACCTTGCCATAAGCCCCTCTCTCGCTGATCTCTTTTAAATTCACGGTCTCCTTTTTCATTAATTGTTGTTATATGAGTATTTTTGTGTGTGTATGCATATATATATGCATATATATATATTCCTAAATACAACCTGTTCAGCCTGTATAATGTTACTTGCATGCATGTTTTCAGGGCTGACCTCATTGGTATTGGAAAACCAATTAGTGTCCTCTCCCCTGGGGAAGGCTATTTTCCTTGCTCTCAGAATTCCTTGGTTGCCTATAGTTCTTTATGCAGGGCTGAGGCCTACTGGGCTTTCTGTAGTCCTCCAGGCAATCTATTTGTGTCCCTGTTCAACCAATGTTTAAACAGCCATGCTGAGAGGCTTTATGAACATAGCTTCTGACATTCCTAGGAAAGACAATCTCACCACAAAGTCCTTTATCATCTGAATCTTACAGCCTTTCTACCCTTCCATGATGCTCACTGAGTCTTAGGTACGGAAATGTTTTATAGATGTACCCACTGGTATTAGTTTTCCCGACTTTACATTTTGACTAGTTGTGAATTTCTATATTGATCTATGCTGTAAAGAGAAATTTCCTTAATGAGGGGTGAGAACTACACTTAGCTGTGGGTCCAAAGACAACTATTTAGAGTGTTGTTAGCAATTATTTTGGTTTAGCAGAGTAGTGGTGTAGTACATTCTCTAGCACGATCCACGACTGTTTGCTTGGGCTGTTGCAGTTGGCTAGGTTTCCAGTACCTAGCATATTCTTCCTGTTTTTGAGCAGGTTTTACTTCCAATTAGAGAGCTGTTGTTTTTCACTAACATATATGTACCTCAAACACAGCCCTAATTAGGATTATCGTGTCATGCTGATCATTACTGTGTTTCATGGGCATCGTGGTCAGCAGGTAGGACTGTACAACAAAGAAAGGGAGTTATGAATCTCTAAGGCTAGAGACTTAGGGGAAGGTTGATAAACTGCAAGAGTTAATTGGAGCCTCTCATTAATGTCGATCTGTCCTGAGCAATAAGGGTCTAGCGTCAACTTTCCAGGTCGTTCTTTCTTCTCCCTGATAGAAAGGTGAGGTGGGAGTAATTTTATCTCTTTAAGTCTGTTTCTAGTATTTGGGAAAATATTAGAAAAAAGCACGTATTTTGAATTTATTATTTCTTAATTGCTTTTGGTTCAATATTTAGACCTAGTTTTGGGTGACTATATTTGGTCTCAAGGAATGCTAAAGGAACAGATTAATTAGAATGCATGATTAAATATAATACTAAAGGGTTATTTGCCTTACAAAAATAGATTAAATGTAATAATAACACTATTTTGTACTGAATATGTATGAAGATACTTAAATATAAATGTATCTCATTCAAAAGTAGTGATGAGAATTAATATGTATATATTAATTTATATGTAGCTTATTTACATATATACATTAATTCATACAACTTTGTGTGTCAAGCATTATTCACAAGTATGAAGAGTATTTAAATGAATCTCTGCAATATTTAGAAATGATCTGACAGTGACCTGCCTGCTTTGACACAAAAGTATATTTTAAATTATTTTTCTGCACTTTACAACCATTCAGTATGTTTTAATTAGGGTTTCAATTGCTGAGAATAGACACCATAACCGCAGCAACTTTTGTAAAGGAAAACATTTAATTTGGGTGACTTATAGCTTCAAAGGTTCAGTGTCTTTTCATCATGGTAGGAAACACGGTGACATTCATGCAGACATGATGCTGGAGGAGGCACTGAGAGCTCTACACCTTGATCCACAGTCAACAGGAAGTGCACTGTGACTCCAGACATAGCTGGAGCACAGGAGACCTCAAAGCCCATCCTCCAATAATATATTTCCTCCAACAAGATTGTGTCTACTCTAACAAGGCCATACCCCCTAATCGGGCCACACCCTTTGGGAGCCATTTTCTTTAAAACACACAGACACACACACACACACACACACACACACGCACACAAAGGAGATTTTTAATTTTGGAACTAAAGACAGATGAAAGAGCCAAGAAATAGAGATAATGAAGCATTTACAACAAGTGGTCTCACATCAAGCAAATTTCTATACTTTATTTCTGAAATAATTATCTATTCTTTCCTACATATTTCTCATATTTATTTCTATCCAAAAAGAAAAATGCAGCATTTCATGGAAATATTGAATTCTTTGAATTTTTTTTCAGAAACTTGCAGGCATGCAAGGAGAACATTTCTTCTCAGAATTAATCCAGATATTTCATTCCTTTTCATCTTGCTCGTTTCGAAACCCTCAGGCTGCAAATTCCATTACCAAAAATAAGTTTATTCGAACAGTAACATTCCAATTTTTAAAATTTGAAATTGTGTTGTGGATGAGAAAAGAAATGAAAAGGAAAGGACACCACTGTTCCTGGGTGTGGTGGAGGACAAAGTTTATTATAGTTTTGTGAGAAGGCAGAGTCAGAGGCAGGGATGTCTGAGAGAGTCCAGAGTGGGCATGACAGACTAAGCTGGGCCATGTCAAAAGGGGAGAGGGTGCAGCAGTCAGCAGGACAAAGGTCCAAAAGGGGAGGGTAATCAAAATGCCTGGATTATATAAGGAAGAGACTCTGAGGGAATGGCAGCCCAGTCCCTGGGCTAAAGAAGTTTAGAGTAGAGTTTGGGTTATGTTAGCCATAGCCTGAAACAGGTAGGGACCAAGGGATGCTGGGAGAACCTGGAAGGTCTGCTTTGGTATGTTAAATGGGTACCTCTGCTGTTTCTCCTGGGTTTAAACTTAACTTGTTGAGCTGTCTGTCAGAAAGGATGCTACAAAATAATATCTTTAAATTAAAAAGGCACTGTGGAAATTTTCCCTTCTCAGTTTGTGAAGGACTTTGGCAATTATATATTCTTAGTTTTAAAAATCATTTAAAAAATGTTTAGTAGTGTTTTGTCTGAGTGTGCAGGTGGCTATTTCCTGGGGAAAAGAGAAGGTGGTTTTGGATGCCCTGGAGATGAATTTACAAACCCTGTGAGACAGGAGTGCTGAAAAGAAACCCAGGGTCTTTTGCAACGACAGCTAGAGCCATTTCTCCAGACCTGTATATTTCTATTTCCATAGCAACTCTAAATAAAGTTAACATAGCCACTCTATTGCTATCATGATGATCTAATTCTTGATTGCACTGATCGATGAGTTTTCTTCTGTGACGTCCCTTCTATTCCTATGTTGTGCTCTCTTCAAGTCCATCCCCACTAAAACCCCTACTTGCTTTGAACACAGGGAAAATAAATCAAATAACAAGTACTTTTTTCCGCATTGTTGCTTGTTGGCCAACCAAGGAATGCTATTCCTAATAATCAATTACTTTATTGAGCCAACAAGACATTATGTTCTCCACTGAGTGTACAGGTTTTTAGGTGATAAATAATGAGTTTTAAATCCTCTACTTGCCCTTATTTTGTAGAATGCATAATAATGGTGGAGTTGAACTTTCCTCAGCTCCAGGGAGAACAAGAATGTATTTCCTTTCCTAATCTGCCAATTCCTTCCTTTCTATTGTGAATGCTCTGGGAAAGGCTTTTGAGTCTTGTCCAGGTGAATCAATGGCCACAGTAGATGGTGCAGCTTACACAGTTGTTCAGTCAGTGTTGATAGATTGAATCTTACTTTCTTGTATAACGAAAATGTGGTGGTTTGAATAAAAATAGCCCCATAGACTCATAGGAAGTGGCACTAATGGGTGTGGCTTTGTTGGAGTAGGTGTGGCTTCTTGGAGGAAGTGTGTTTTTCACTGCGGGTGGGCTTTCGGTTTCAGAAGCCCAAGCCAGGCCCAGTGTTGCTCTCTCTTCTGGTAGCCAGGCCATCCAGATGAAAAGTTCTAAGATACCTGCCCAGCACCATGTCCTCCTAACCGCTGCCATGCTTCCCTCCATGGTGACATTGGGCTAAACCTCTGAACCGCAAGCCAGCCCCTCAATGAAATGTTTTCCTTTATAAGAGTTGTTGTGGTCATGGTGTCTTTTCTTAGCCATAGAATCACTAAGACAGAAGTATTTTCAAGTTCTTTATGAATCTCACTTGAGAACCACATTCTCTCTTGAGCTGATGCTTGTTCTTAGAAACACACAGAACAACTTACACTGGAGAAGGCACAAGAAGGAATAGGAATGAACTTGTCCCCACCTGTCCTCAATTGAGGGCTCTATGTCATAGAGATGCTACAAGTCACCCCTCCCCCTTCCAAATATGGAAGTCATGGGGTAAAATCCACTTTCCATTTCACTCTCCAACCTGCTGAGATACCTGCAGGCTATGCAGTGTGCTCCAGGTTCCCAACTTTGTGAACTGTCACCCATGCTGGGGTGTGCCTTTGTGATGCAGCTGTCTTTGAGTTACTTCTGCTCCTGTAAGCGACCCCTCACTCGTACTCCTGAAAGTAAATCCAGTGAAACTCTTGCTTTACCATGTCTGACTCTGGTCATATCTGTAGTCAGAATAATTTTAATTTTTTAAAATGAGATGTTTTATGTTATTTTATTAACTTGTAATTGATTTTTTTCAGACTTTACAGTGCAAGACATGGTCAGTAGTTTTTTTTGTGTGTGTTGTTGTTTTTTTGTCAAATGTTATTATATTTAATTATTGGAGTAAGAATCCACAGCATCCCTCTGTGGTTAATGAATAGACACATAGAGGCAGTGCTTCTCTTTCCCTATTTGTTCACAGATCACATGTGAAAACCTTTGTCCCAAGATGGCTATCAGATTAAAAATTACATCCATAGCTGGGAGCAAAGGTTTGGTTGAAAATGGGTGGATTGATAGAGGTGGAATGAATTCACATTTGGTCTGATTGAGAAGAAAATCCACAAAGATATTTTGTTGGGCTGGAAAATATTAAATAAGAGAAGTGACCGTTAAAAGCCTACTCAGAACAGGCGCACACAGACAAGATGTGCAAGGATATTCATTGAAGAGGTAGTCCTGAAGGAGACCCCTGAAAAGGGGGTATTCCTTTGGGTCCCCAGATTACCTTTTATTAAGTGGGGAAGCAAAATTGAAGTGGCTGATTTCTGACTCAGGCAGGACACAGCAGCAAATGAGCTTTGCAGGTCCATTTTCTTTTTCAAGACAGGGTTTCTCTGCAGCTTTGGAGCCTGTCCTGGAACTCGCTCACTGGCCTCCAACTCACAGTGATCTGCCTGCCTCTGCCTCTCGAGTGCTGGGATTAAAAGCATGGGCCACCACCGCCTGGCTTGCAGGTGTAATTTTTAAGAGGAGGAAAAGGGGCTGTCTGTGTTAGAATGGGCTAGGATATGGTGATAAAGGAGACAGGGGACTAGGGAGAAAGGGAAGAGTACAAGGGAAGGGGCAGGGACATGACACAGGACTGCCTCTGGATAGAAAGGAAACTCACATGGCACATAGGCAAATGTCTGTTTGTAAAGGTAATGGGGCAAACCTCATGTCAGGATGAGGTGTTAATTGGTCATGTTAATTAGGTGAGCCAAAGGCGGCTTTTGATTGCTGGACTTTGCTAGTCAGACTCAGGAGGAGGAAGTGGCTAGATGCTGAGGGAATAGACCTTGGTGACTAACCATTTTTTAGCAAGGAAGAGGGAATGGGAAGAAGAACAAGACTTGCTAGAGTCGTAAGATTAAGTGGGTCAATGTCTTTTCAGTGGTCAACCTTGCAACATAAAATTGATATCCCCAAACTTCAAAATGCTGGACTATTGGAGAAAAGTTCAGTCCTTAAGATTAAAATGGAAGAAGCTTTCCAGAATCAAATAAAAGTCAAACCTAAGTGGTGGTAGTGAGCCCAAGAGTTGCAGCCATCTGAACACAGAGACTTGAGATAACTGGGAGAGACGAGTTTTGAGAGATCTTGACAATGTGCATGCATGCCCAGGATATATTATGTTCAAGATAGAAATCTCTTATTCTTTTCCTGATGACTTGATTTTATATAGAAAGCTGTATCTTCTGAGCTTCCAAGTTACTAATTCTCCTTCATTATTCTCTAACAGCCGCCTATATTCAAAGGTCAGCAAACCCTTAGCACACTCCTTGTTAATCGGTTGCTAGTGGGTTGCATGAGGATATAAATGTGAATGAATAAACTTAGGTACCATGCTATTGTCTCCTGGGGTAAAGTCTTGATATTACTTTTGTCTTTAAAAGTTTTTCATGAACTTAATTCACTGTATTTAGTGAATGGGTCTTTGAATTTACCCAATGATTAATTTACTTAAATGATTGCTGCTGTGTAATTGCAACAAAGATAGCAAATATCCCATCCTTTCCCTAGTCAGTCCTCCTTCATATTGGACAAGGCAGTCACTGGTCTGTTTTCTTCTAATTTAATGCTCCAAACTATCGTCTAGATGAAAACATGGGTAAACTGTGAATATCAGTAGTTGATTCTGTTTGACAGCTAATTGTGCAAATGGCACAAGTATTACACACTCTATATAACACATTATCTGTACTCCAACACAGTGAGTTTAGCTTGTTTCCCCTGCAGTGATTGTGCATAGACTTGTATAGACTTTCCATTACGCTCTGTGTGAACACAAGTCTTCAGTACACTTAACAAAACACCTTGGAATGTGTCTGCACAGAAGCATGGGAAGCATGCCCTTAATGCCACAGGAAGAGGCCAGGCTGTTTTCAGAGGACCTGGACCCTTCTCACCCACTACATCTACACAGGATTCCAGGAAACCTCGTGTCAAGGTTTGTTTATTTGTCCCGATTCTTTCTTTGAGTGTGGCAGCATTCTGTTGAGCTTGTGTCCAAATCTTTCCTGTTCTTACTTGCCTTCTGCAGAGCTGCTTCAGCGAAACCTTTATTCCAGTCACTCACTCTTTTCTGCTGGGTCTCCTGTGTTCTGGATGGGCTCTGAGAGTTCTTTATGAGGCCTGAAATGAGCACATTGTGAGGTTTGTGACTTGCAAACATTTCTCCCATGGTGTCTGTGCCTTTTTGCAAAATCATCTTTCAAAATCTACAAGCTTTCAAATGTTGATGAAGTCCAGTTTATCAATTTCCTTTATCTATTGGGAGTGCTTAAGAGCTATTTTGAATGTGTCGACATTTTCCCTGAAGAGATAGTGGTTCTAAGTGACAAGTTTATGCTCTCTCAGTTGTTAGTCTGAGTTCTGAGATGTGGTTTGTTCTGCAGAGCAAACATTTTCAGATGCTGCAGCTTCATTTTGTAGCTGCACTTTCCACTGGAATATCTTTGTAATCTGTGTCAAAATTCAGCCAGCCTTGTTCTGTATTTCTCTATGGGACTTCGTTCTTTTGAATATATCTGTGATATTATCATCTGGCCACCATTACAGTGTTTAACCTTAAAAATTAAAGAATTCACCAAATCTTCATAAGCAATGTGACCTTTCTTTCTGTCTCTTTTAAAAACTAAATTTATTGACTTATTTTGCGTCTCAATTGCAGTTTCCCCTACCTGCTATCTTCCTATCCTTCCCCACCAGGTCCCCTCTTCACACCCTACCCCATCCACTCTGCCTCAGTGTCTGTTCAGAAAGGGGCAGGCTGCCCAAGGGTGTCAACAAAGCATGGCATATCAATTTGCACTAGGACTAAGCTTCTCTCCTTGTATTAAGGCTGGACAAGGCAATCCAGTGAGAAATAGGTTCTCAAAAGTCAACCACAGATTTAGGGACAGCCTGTGTTCCTACTGTTAGGAGTTCTAGAAGCAGAACAAACTGCACCACTCTTACATATATGCAGAGGGCCTAGGTGGGTCCTACCACGCCAGCCCCCTGGTTAGCAGTTCAGTCTCTGTGAGCCCCTATGAGCCTAGGTTAGTTGAATCTGTGGGCTTTCTTGTGATGTCCTTGACCCTTCTGGCATCTACAATCCTTCCTCCCTCTCTTCAGCAGGATTCCCTGAACTCAACCTAATGTTTGACTGTGGGTCCCTGCATCTGTTTCCGTCAGTTGCTGGATGAAGCCTTTCTGATGGCTATTGGGCTTAGGGACTAATCTATGAGTATAGCAGAATATCATCAGACATAATTGCACTGATTATTTTTCCAGTCATGTTTAGTTCTAACCTAAGTCTCTGGGGGCATCCAGCCTCTGGGTTCAGGCACTCCAGGCATGTCAGGGGTGTTCTCACTCTCATGTCGTGAATCTGAGGCTGGACCAGTCATTGGCTGGCCACCCCCACAATCTCTGTGCCACACTTATCCTTGCACATCTCCTAGGCAGTTATTTTAAACCTATGTTATAATCGAATTGGTTTTCTCTAGAAAGTGTGAATCCTGCTGTCAAAAGGAACAAACTTTGGATTAGTCTTCATTTGTAGGCCACCGGGGGACAACTGAGATCTAATGAATCCCGAGTCTTCACTGAAGAAGGGTCTAAAGCTCTCCATCTCTCTGCAATGATTTCTGCAGTCCTGTGTTTAGCGTCCTTCAGAAGTTATTTCCATATTTCATTCACATTTGCATTAGAATTCCTTGCCTTGCCATTCTGCTATTTTTGGTGTCATTTTACTTTGTGACTTGACTCTTAGTAGTATTTAATTTATGCATGGAAAGACAATTGATTTCAATGAAGTACCACATCCTATGTCATTCATTAGTTTCTTCCATTAATTTTTAACATTTATTTTTATTAGTGAGTTCTATTACTTGTTTTCTTAACTTACAATCTCAAACAGAATTTCTAGCTCACAGTCAAATAGAGCTTATTTTCCTACTCTTTGTTTTTTGTCTTGTTTTAAAAAGATTTTTAAAATTTAGGTGTGTGAGTATTTTGCCTCCATGTATGTATGTGTACCATGTTTGTGCTTACTGTCTGCAGAGGCTGGAAGATAGCATTGGATTTTGTGTAGTTGTAAATGGTTGTGAGCTTCTATGTGGGTGTTAAGAACTGAATCTGGGTCCTTTCTAAGAGCATCCTGGGCTCTGTACTGCAGATCCATCTCTCCAGCCTCTCTTGATTACTTTTTAAATCCCTTATGTTGAAAGAATATTCCTTTTTATGTTTCAATCCAATTTAAATTGGTTGTTTTTTTTTTCCTGTTTTACACTTTGTTTTCTAACTCGGTAATTGATGTATTTGAACTTTTTTTAAATGAATGTAAACTCTGATACAATTTGTAGATAAAACATTTTATAAACAAACATCGGTTAATGGTCACTGTGTTGGTTGATTTAGTCAATGTCCCTGGTGTTTATCTTTCTACTTACCGTACCTATTATCAAAGGTGAATGTTGAAGTTTCCAAGTTATATGACCTTTCCATATCTATCCTTTTCTATTTATTTTGCTTCATGTATTCTGAAGTGTCATGGCTAAGTACATGCACACTTAACATCACAATTTCCTCAGTGAGTTTTGATTTTAGCATTTCATTATAGATTTCCTAGTTTCACCTAATAACCCCTCTGATACTTTGTCTGAGGTGGATGTAGACAGCATCTTTCCTGTGTTAGTACTGAATGTGAGTCCTTTCCTATTCTCTTACGCTTTTCTGCCATTTTATATTTTAAGCAGACAGCATGCAAAGTATAATTTGCTCCTTGGTGTAGCAGGTCCTTTTGTATTTGTATTGCTTTCATTGGTTGAATAAAAAAACTGCTTTGGCTTTTTGATAGGGAAAAACTTAGATAGGTGGGGAGGACAGAACTGAGTTCTGGGAGGAAGAAGGCAGAGACAGGCAGACGCCATGGTTCTCCTGCCCAAGATAAATGCTGGTTAGATTCATGATGGTAAACCACAGTCAAGTGGCAATACATGTTAATGGAGACGGGTTAAACTAATATGTGAGAGTTAGCCAATAAGAGGCTAGAAATAATGGGCCAGGCAGTGATTTAATTAATACAATTTCTGTGTGACTATTTCACGGGTTAAGCTAGCTAAGCGGCAGGATGCAACCCACGCCCCTCCTACAACAACTCCTTTTAAAACAACCTAATTTAACACTATGTCTTCTGGCTTCTTGTTTAGGCCACATAAATTACATGATAAGACCCTTTTAGCTCAATAATTTTGCTACTTTTAAGATTAATTTCTTCTTTTAAAAATTTGTGTTCTCCTTTTTGTGCATGGGTTTTTAGTATTTGATTGTTTTAACTTGTTTTTCCTGATGGCTATTTATTTTATTCTTTTAGTGGTTCCTTTATAAACTAAATTATGCATGCCCACTTTTTCTAAATCTTGTGTTACTGTTTTATCCTGTAAGGAGTTTTCCTATCATTTATATAGGGAAATTATTAGGAGAAAGGTGACATTTTGTATTCGTTGAAATATTGCTACTATTTCTTCCTCTCAAATTCTAATGCTTCTCACTTCAGTCTCAAACTTCCCTTGGGTCTGAGCATACTGGTAGGTGCATTTCTTTTGAGTGTGCCTGGAGATGAACAGGTCTGACTTCCCACTTGCTGCATACTGAACAAGGGCCTGACTTCCTGAACTTGTGAAGGATATTGTTCTTGAATGTAATGTTTGAGGTTGAAAGCCTTTTCGTCAATGGTGCTGTAGTCCTTACGGACCCACCCTTTCCTGATTTCTGAAGGGATCTCTTCAGTCACTAAGACACTTGATTTTATCTGTATAGTGTTATTTTCTTTTCAGTCACTTTCTTAATCTTGCCCAGCAATTTTCTTATGATAAGTGTAGGTGTGGTTTTGTGTGTTTATTTTGACCAGGGCCATGTTCATGCTGCTTATAAAGTTTTAAACATTTTCAGCTTGTTCTTCATCATCATCTTCCTCTATTTTTTTAAACACAGTTTGAGGCTGTTCTGCATTTCAGCATTTCCCAGAGTTGATGCTGGTCCTCACTACTCCTTTCTTCTTTACGTTCAAGTTCTGGTTTTGTGTCTACTTGTTTGCATATTTTCTTCTTCATTCTGCCTTTTCAAATCATCTAATACATTTTTGTCTCTAAATATTGCATGTTTTCAGACACATCCTTTGATTTGATTTGTTTTCTAATACGTTTTTATTCAATCTGTCTTTAAACACATTTGGAGTATACTGAATAACAGTTACTATCTTGTTGAATTCTTTCATTGATATTATTATCTTTCAACATCATAATTAGTGGCTTTGTTTTGTACCTTTGATTGCTAATTTTTATTCCCTGTTGGATGTTTTACATATTTTTACATTGGAGAAAGTCCTGTGCACTTCTTTTCCTCTTTCTTCTACATCATTTTGACTTAACAGACAACAAACCTTCACATCTTATTCATGGTTTCTCCTAACATCTATCTCCCACTGTAGTTGAGGCCATGGAGACCCTGGCATGTCTCTTTGATCCCATCTTACTCATTCATAGCTGAAGATTAGAAACTGTTTATCATTGGTTTACAAGTCAATTGCAGGGGTTGGTTCCCATCTGTGGGGTTAATCTGCACAGTATCTGGAATCAATTAAGAAATAAGCTTCCATACTCATCTGTGAGAATTCCCTTGTTCAAGTCATTTGGACTAAGAAAACCCACTGCAAATGTGAGAGGCAGCTTCCAGTGGCAGCCCCATAAAAGGAGGTCCAAAGGGAAAAAATGCTTTCCCCCTCATTGCCTTCATGTTTTGGTAGTGAGTTGTTGTCTTTTGCTGCTGCTGTGACAATTGATTGCCACATCCCTTTTCTGATATTGGAACACAGCTTCTTCCGCCAACCAGCATGTGCTGAGAACTCCATGAGTTCTCCAAACCTTTAGTATCAGATTGGTACTGTGGAGGTATCTGGCTTCAAAAACTGAACACTTTCCAGTTTTCAGCATCGGCAGTGTGAAGAGTGTGAGGACACCCATTGTAGGATCATATAGACCATGCATGTAAGACAGTCTAGCAAATTCCCTGTTAATATATCCTCATTCTATCAGTTTGTTCCTCTAAAGAATCCCACTATTATTTTTATATAATTTGATATTACCTCCATTGTAGGACAACACAGACCAAGCATTTAAGACAATCTAGTAAATTCCCTGTTAATATATCCTCATTCTATTAAGCTATTCCTCTGCATAATCTCATTATTATTTTTATATAATTTGATATTACCTCCTAGGTTCTAGCTTTCTTGAGTGACTTTTGTGCTCATTGCTGGGAAAGATAAACTTGGTTTGGCTTTCTCATATCTGTTTAACTATATCTTTGTGCAAAGTGTGCTTGATCCAACAAAAGCTACATGGAGAGTGGCCCTTTAATCTGTTCTGAACTTGTTTATTCACACTGAGCCTCTTTCCCATGAGTCAAAAGGCATGGGTTTTGGCAGAGGCTCTGATTGTGCCCATACTTCCTGCCTCTGACATGGAAACATATTCCTAAGTTGGAACCAGCTTGTTTCTCTAAGAATCCCAGCTTTTGATTCTGTTTCAAGCACAAATGAGTCTGAGGCAAGTGCATTTAAGTGTTTGTGTTTATTTATACTGTCATATCTAGGCATCTCACATGAAAATTATTAGGATGGGAAGGAAGACAGCACAAATGACAAACTGCCAGAATGATTATTTTCTCTTCCTTGAAACGTGTTAACAAGACACAGTGTGCTGAAGCATATCAAACTGAAATGCATGGGTTCACAGGCAATGATGCAGATCGGAGCATATTAACAGGACTCTATTGTGAGCTTCCTCATGCAGAGTACCACAGACATCTGAGGAAACGGTGAAAATCTATCTGTGGAGATCATCAAATAGACTTTAAAAAAGGAAATTTCATATTGTGACATGATTCAAACCTATCTTTCAAAAATTAGAAGCTAGTACAGCTAGCAGTCTAGAAATTGAAATGTGTTGAATTGCGACCTGCTCCACATGTTCTGATATTTATGGGAATAGAAGAGAATTAAGTGAAAATAGGTATAATTGCGAGTTTTTAAACATGTAAATCAATATATTTATAATAGAACCAAGATTTTGATTTGAAAATAAGCATAATCTCTATTAGCTGGTGCTGAAATTTTCATTTAAAAATACATTGACCTCCTTAGCATTTTAAAAGTTTTGTCTCTATCTCATAAGATAACCAGGAGTTGTATGTGTGTGTGTGTCGAGGTGTGAATTGTGCATGCATGTGTATTTTATCTGTATGTGAGAGTATGTTTGTGTCTAGGTGCTTGTATTGTGTGTATGTTTATCTCTATGAATTAATGGATAGTTTGTATTCTTTTCTCTGCATATGTATATGTATTATGGCATCTAATTTTTATGTATCTGTTTGAGTTCATTGTGTCTGTGAGTGTATATATGGCCAGATGCATACATTGTGTGTGTGAGTATATTTGTAGCTGTGAATGCACATGTATATATTGTGTATGTATTTGTAGCTGTGAATGTGTCTATGTGCGTCATGTTTGATTCCTGTTGCTGTGTTAGCACAACTTGATAAAAGATATTTGAAAGAGAAAGAGTTTATTTTTACTTTACAATTTGAAGCTAAAATCCATCTTTCTGGGCAAATCACAGCAGTAGAAGGTCGAGGCAGTTTGTAACATTTCATCCCAATCAGACACAGAGAATGACTAATTCTTATGGTCAGCTACATTTTTCTCTTTTATTCTGCCTAGGACCCCAGCCTATGGAATAATGCTTCCCACAGTTAAGGCAGTTCCCCCACCTCAGTTAATCTAACAAAGATAATCCTTCACAGGCATGCCCAGAGACTCACCCTAAGTAGATAATCCCTAAAGATACTGCTTTTCTAGGTAATTCTTGATATCATCAAATTGAGAGTCAATACTATCCTATAACAGTGTGTGTGTGTGTGTGTGTGTGTGCGCGCGCGCGCGCGCGAGCGTGTGTGCATGCGCATGCATGCATGCACATGCATACATGTGCATGCCTCTGTACATGCTTGTTCTGTTTCCCTATAGGCTTTTGCTCAAAAGCACTCACAGAAAGTAAGAAAATTAAAAATTTATATTGAAAAAAAATGGAAGCAAAATTAAAATCTTTGCTCTGGTTTCTATTTTTTACTGTGTCTGTAAAATGAAACAAACTTTAACAGATTAATTTAATGATGATTTTAGTATAAGAACATGCTGTTACAGCATAATGACTTCTCCCCAAGTGATTTATATTGGATTAGAGAGATAGCCCAGTGGTTAGGTGTGCTTACGCACAAACATTAGGACCTAAGGTCAGACCCCAGCATGCTTGTAGAATCTGAGCATAGATCTGCACATGCCAGTAATCTGAGCATAGAAAGTCTCAGAGACAGGAGGCTCTCTGGGGCTTACTGGCTGCAGGGAAAATTAAAGTCCAGCAAAAGAACCTGCCTGAGAAGAAACAACTCACACGGTAATAGAGGAAGGAAACTTCATGCGTATACCTGGCTCAACACAAGAGCATGAAGATGCACATTTGTCAATGTCCAAACCTATCCCTAGTTTGACTTCCTTGGTGAAATGAACTTGGTGGGATTGATGGGATTAAATGCTCTGGCATGTAGGGTTGTGTTGCATCCATGTTTTCTGATGAAATCAGCAGGATCTTTCTGAGAGGGAAGTTAGAACAGTCAGTTGTGTTAGGAGATGTGTTGGCTTAGACTGGTCTGGAAAAAATGGAAGATTTTGGATTCCTGGCTTGATGCCAGAGGAAGGAGCCATGAGACAGAGAAATGCCATCAACTCTAGGGACTGTAAAGAATAATGAAGCACATTATCTTCTAGAGTCCACGGGACAGAGCAGACATGAAAGAGCCTGGATTTTAGCTGAGTGAGGTTGACTTGTACCTCTAAACTCATCACTGAAAGGTATCAAATCTGTATAGTTTTCATCCAGTCTGCTTATTTCTGTTTCAACAAGGCTATTATCAGCCTTTGTAGTTTTTGTTACCAAATTCCCCTGTCATTTCAAGTATTCAGTGACAGCCTTCCCCTTCTTCCTACATAAGACTCAAGGTATGTAATAATTATTTAACATGATTCTAACATGAAAATATGTTGTTATCCACACAGTCAGTTTCAATAGCAAATGATATATGATATGACTTCCCTGTGCAGCCTGATCTACCGATCCTTCACCTTTGATTTGTCCTGGGATGAAAGGATTGTGCAGCAAAACCAGGCTCATTGGCCATGTTTTCCCCATTGTAAGAGGGTTTCTATTTCTTCTCCTGGATGTGTGATTAGTTGGCCAACATAATCTGACAAAAAACATTACTCTTGTAGCCTTGACAGGCCACACTCGTGAGCTGGTAGAGTAAGCTTCCTGTGTTTGTGCCATAGTTGCTACCACCTGAGTTTTAGGCTTAATTGTTACTTCTTATGATTAGGGAACAGTTCCTATTTCCTGTATTTAAATAATGGTTTCTACTTCCTATGTGTTTCTCATAGTTCCTGTTTCCTGTGTGTAGGGTGTAAGAAACCAAATGTATCTTCTGTCTCACCATAAAAAATGATAATTTTTTCTATAATTAAACTTAAATAGACAATCTATAAATTTATAGTTCCTTTTATAATAAAATCTGCCAGTAGTTTCCAAAACATGAGACCTTCAGTGCTAAAACTTAAGAAGACATAAAAGCCCTGACCTAAGGTTGCTTTCCTTTTCTTTGCTTGAGCCTCTGTGACTTCATGTTGGACCTGTCCTTGCTCCTCTGCCCACTTTGCCTAAGCGTAGTGTTTTTCTACCAGTTACTAAGAAACTGTCAAGAGCTCAAGAGACTGGTTAGGTTGGTACTTTAACTGACTATTCTATTTATATTTATAGCACAACACCCATAGTTAATATTGATGCTTACTACAGACAATGAGAAAGAGATAAGTGTACATATGTTTTTCTGTGTATATCTCAAAAACGATACACATAAATTTATCTATCTTTGTCAGACACTGTGATATCTATTATACTCCAAAATTTAACCCCAGTACCACATAAAACAGATAAAGGTTGTACATGCTTATAATTCCAGCACCAGGGAGGTGGTGGAAGGAGAATCAAGGTTGTGTGTGTGTGTGTGTGTGTGAAAGAGAGACAGAGAGAGAGACAGAGAGAGACAGAGAGAGAGAGAGAGAGAGAGAGAGAGAGAGAGAGAGAGAGAGGGAGACAGAGAGAGACAGAGAGAGAGAGAGAACAGAGACAGAAACAGACACCGAGAGTCAGAGACACACACAGAGAGAATCTTGAGAACAAATACCTTCTGTCCATGAACATTTTGCCACACTTTCCCCTGATGTCTGGATACTCAAGGCAAACTCCAGCCAGTTTTGTTTGTTCCACTTTGCATCATTCCTGTTCAATAATACACTCTATTTCTTCTGATAAAAATGTGTCTTCTAGAAGAATAATGCTAGGCTGCTTTCTTACTGGTCTAGAAATAGCTGATACTCCCCAAATTAGAAGCAGTACTTTGGAAAGATTTAAGATGCAATCGGTTGTCTTTGCTTCTTAGTTTTCATGCTTTTTCGTAGGAATCTCCCAGAGATCAGGTGTGTTTTGCTAAAAGGACTAATCCATAAAAATAGTTCTCACCTTATTTGTGGTTTTTAGGTAAGGAAAGCTGACCATCTTTCCATGAGGACACTAACCAAACTTTGGGAGATACCCAAGTTGAGAGGAACTTAGAACTCAGAGACTGAGTTCTGGAGTGTCAGAGTAAAGATAGAATGAAGGCTGCAGCTACTTAACAGGTATAAAAGGCCCAATGTTTCTCCCTCAACATAAAGAGAACAGGAAGGAATTAAACAGCAAAAGGGCCCAGGAAAAGCAAACAACAGCCTCAACGAAACAACAACAAAATACAAGAGCAGCAAAGAATGAAACGTTTCATACACCGGAAGAACCTTGGACGTAAGAACTCTAAATGTAAAGGTGAAGTCTACAGTGAAATTTGAAAACCTGAGGGAATTCTTGAAACCTCTTTCTATGGAATGTCTGGTTTTACTTAAGCAATAAATAGACCGAGAATTCTATTCTTCCTTCTAGAAAGATTTCCTCCACCCCAGGGTTGACTTTATATGTGGCCAAGGTAGAGAAAGGTGGTATGAAATTCTGGGCATGGTGGTGAGCAGGTGGAGGAAGGGGATGGACTTGATGCCAACAACAGTTCTTGGACAGAAATTATGGACACACTCCTTTATTGACCTTTATTTTCTGCCTGTGATAAGCTTTGGGTATTGGGACAAGGACTTGCATTTATAAGACTTGGTTTTGATTGATTAATTTATCTGCATTAAACCCTGAAGGCCTTGCCCAAAACAAGTATTTCCTACCACTTCATTTTGCCTTAAGAGTTATTACATTTAAGACTGTTGGTATTTCTTTTAATAATGCATAACATTTCAGGGCGGACAGACTGAAAGGCATGTTTTTAGTATCATCATGTTTGAATATCTTTGTCTTCATCCATGAATTTAGAAAAGAGAAGATAAAATCTTTTCAGAAAAACAAATTGTGTCTAAATAAATTAAGGCATTTCTCCACACATCTCATTCTCTGAAGATCACAGTGTAACAACCATACACCTAGAATTTGTACAGTATTATATATAATCAGTTTCCATGTGATTTGGGGAATACAGGAAGAGTATGTACATGGGTTGTCAGCAAACACTATGCTCTTTTCTAGAGAGAATTCCTCATTGGCAGACTTCACTATTCACAATAACCATACAACCAACTACTAATATAGAGAATATTGATATAGAGAATGCAGAGGCACAAACTGGAAATAAGAATATATACATATATGTATATATGTATATACATTTGTGCATGTATTTACCATATGAATTAATAAAAAATTGAGTTAAAAGTTCTTTGGTGGCTATGGGCAATCTAGAAATTACCCAGTCTAGAATAATTAATATAATACTTTTTGCCTTAACTCAAGCCTCTGTTGTAATTTTGAGGTAGTGGGGCAGAAACAAGGCTGTCAAGCAGAATGCTCACAGCTTACAGTTTCACTTTGGTCACTGGTTTCAATACTCTGACTAATTAATCATCCAAGACCAGCAAAGCTTTAGCTAACTGTAGGTTAGAAGCTAATCTTTTAAGCAGAATTAATATTGATAAAATGCACACATTACCAAGAACAATCTAGAGATAGGAATGCTCTCCATTTAGAGTCTGTTGAAATTCTCTAAAGAAATAGGGAGTGAAATATAAAGCCCTCAACATTCATGTTGAAGCACAAGAAACCCTAATAGTCTAAGTAATCCTGAGCAATCAGGAATGCTGAGAGTATCAGAATATCTGGTTTAAAATTATATTTCACTCATACTAGCATACATTTTACTGACAAAAAAATTGGTCAAGAAGATGATGGAAAATGAGGCTTGGAAAAGCCCACACATAGATAGTCATTGGAACTTGACAAAGCACCAAAATATACATTGCTTTTTAAAACCTTAAAAACTTTCCTTGAGCTTAAAAAATATAGTGAAAAAACTGGGTATACACATGTAGATGAATGGAACTAAGTCCTTATCTATCACTTTATTCAAAACCCAGGTTAAAAAAAACTAGACATTAGAAGGAGCAAAGGATATAAATATGGTTATTAAGAAATAATCTGAATGACTGTAGTAATGATTGACAAATGGAATTACACCAAATTGAGAAACTTGATGTAGCAAAAGGATCTCAACCAATTACAGAAAGAGATAACAGAATGGCAGGAAGTCTCTGCCAGCTATTCAATAGGCAGAGATAAGAACCAAAACCATTAAATGTTAAGAGATTAAATAATCCAATAAATTACCAGGAAAATGAACAGACACTTTAGATGAAGTGAAATGGCCAATTAAAATATGAAATTGTTGTCATCTTTAGCCATCAGAGAGATACAAATCAAACCCACACCGAAATTCTCTCTCTCTCCATTCTGCATTGCTAGCAAGACAAGAAAGAAAAAAAAAAAAAAACAAACAAACGCTGTCCAAGGAACAGGCAATAAAGACTGTTGCACACAGTTTGGGGAATGTAAATTAGTTCAGACATTAGAGAAATCGATACAGAGGTTTCTTCTAAATCAAAAAAGTAGAGGTTTGGTCACAATTCCTGGGTGTCCACTCACATACCAAGATTCATTTGTACGGGAGACACCTGCACGTCCATGTTTATCACAGCATCTCTCACAGCTACAGCCTATGCAGTCAGCACTGGTGTCTGTCAGTAGACAAATGGCTAAAGAAATCAGTACACATGCACAGTGCAGTCCCCTCAGTCACAAAGAAGAGTGAAATTATATCATCTGTAGATTCAACTGGAGATCTTCAAAGGAAACTAATCATACAAGAACAGAAGGCTATGTGCGATTCAGAATGAATTTTTAAAAGTCACATTAAAATAGAATAAAGATTTGTGTGGGTATGTGGGGGATAAAGGGGGAGGGATTATATAACCAACTGTGTTTCCATATTCAAAAGTAATTTCCCCTAATTATATAGAACACTAGGGCCTGTATAGAGCACAAACTAAAGAAAGGGATCTTATATCAGATATTTACATTTGTTTAAACAGGTCCATAAAACATAGCTAGTCTAAACACGAGATAGACCCTTTCACAGAGAAAATGCTCAAATTGTCAGATTTTTTTTTTTCTGATCTTGGTTCATTGCCAAATATACAGACATGTGATAGTTCAGACAGCCAATAAATGCTGGAAGACTGGAAGCTACGCATGAGTTTCTCTGAAATAATGGGCCTCGAGTGTTTCTTGTTATACAGAAATAAAGTCCAGAAAAATGAAAGGAATTCTTAGAATTATACTCAGATTACTGCTTAAATTAAAAGCCTTTCTCCTGTACTGCTCATTTCAAATGATTTGCTCCATTTAAATTTAGTTCAGATAAACATCAGTCCTCTGAATCTGTATCAACAACTTGAGTTATGAGAAAAGCAGATTTCAGAGCTGACTTCTGTGTTCTCCTTTGTGCTTAAACTGGTCATCTGTGTATGTACTGACTTGTCATTTGTGGAACTGGAGAGAGGATTTGGGTTAGGGATTTCAGTGCACAAATAAGGTGAAATATTATTTCTATTATCATTATTTAACCCTCTACTACTATACTCCTGAATTCTTCATTTTTTTTCCCCAAAAGTAGAGTGGGCTATAACCCTGAGCGTGAAGTCTGCTGCCTGCTGTAAATGATGGCTGTGTCTACTGACCGAATGGTTTCTTCTAAGATCTGCAGACATTGTCTGGAGCTGTAACTTCAGTTTGGTCTCTACCTTGATGAGAGCCATTTACATACAGCAATGTTTACCTGACACCCAAATTCATTTTCACTTTTATTGAAACACTATATTTTTAAGGAAAACATGTTATTGTTAAGAAAGGATAAAAACTAAGATTAGAACAGCCAATTGAAAAGATAAATATTTAAAAATTTCTGAATTTTCTTCTCTTTAGATTGATAACCTCTGGTATACACAGTACAGACTGCAACTTTCTTCAAACTCGCCAAAACCAGTGGAGGAGATCTACTCCATCAAAGAGCATACACAGTGGTTGTGAGCGCATTCTTAAATTTGACTTTGATTGTTGCCAAGGGCTGTGTGCAGGCAGGGAGACAGCAAACATTAACAATCTTTAAGCTGCTTTTACAGTTTCAAGGAGTTGCTTGATAGACATTATGAAGATGTCATTTATAGTGGACAAATTTTCTTCTCACTGTTGCAAATGTGTGTATAACTCAATTTATCAGTATGTTTTTTGTCTCCATAGACAGATTACAAGCTTTCACTGAATTTGGGCTTTGGAAGAATTGCAGACATGAGACAAAGTGTGATCTGGTTAAAGTATTTGATACAAGTTCTCTGGTGTGGACAATTTAGCCGTGGAAAAACAATATTGGGTCTATTTTGCTCTCAGTAGTCTGTCAAAACAAGAGTCATCTGTCAAAAAGAGAAAAACAGAACTAACAAAAAGCTTTAACAGGGGTTTCGCTAAACTGGGGAAGTCAGGAGCAGGAAGAAGGGCTCATGGTTGCTTACTATGATGCAGAACCAGAGATGTGGACAGAAAATGGAGCTTGTGATCCCTCAGCCTGACTTTTTAGATGGATAGGTGCCCTTCAATCTTCCTGTTTAAAAGGAAAAAAAATGTCACAAGTTTGTTGTCGCTCAGGCAGACAAACGAGAAGTTTCTATTTTTTACATTACTAGCTAAACCAGAATGATATGCTAGTTTTAGCAAAGAGAATAAGTATGACTTCTGTGTGTTCACCAGAAGTTATTAGTTGGTACTTCAGACGTAGAACTGTGACACACAGGGAAAAATGCAACTGAGACAGGACCATAGACTCAGTCCCAAATATGGGTGCTCAGGAATGTTGCAAGTCAGGATGCCGGAGGTGAGACTGGTATTGACAGGCTTGTGGGATGAACTGGTGGAACCAAAGAGACCAGGCATCTCCTGCTGTGAGTCAGATTCCTCTCACCTGGAGTGCTGAGCTTGGTCTGATCACACAAGAATCAGTAGCTGGAGAATTTGGTGCTGTGATGAGGAGGGTCGGTGGTTGTGATATAGGAAGTTATGTTTGAAATACGGCAGACTCAGCATGAGTGTGCAGTCTGCTGAAATCTGGATTCTCTGAAGTCTCATCTGTCAACAGATTAACAAAGAAACCACTAATTTGTTTGTTCACTGGGACCTACTGTTGATCATAGAGCTTTATTCTTTGACTGTGCTGTAGCACATAGAACTAACGTCCCCTCTGTCCTCGAGGAACTTGCATTCTAGAGTAAAGAATCCACAATGAGCAATTCAAAGTAAGACTTTCAGAAAATGATAACATTAAAGTAATAAAAGGTAAGATGAGGATGAACAAAGGAGAGCGTGTATAGAACTTGGGAAAGCAAGGGAGTATGGGAAGCTGGCTGTCTGTAAATGACAAGACACCCAGGATTTGACACAGGGCATGTGACTCTGAGATAAAAGATGGGTGATATGAATGAAGTTAGTTCCAGGAAGTAAACACACCAGTTGTGTTTATTTCTCTATAACTTTGCAATAGTGCTGAGTGCTTGTGGATTAGTGCTATGGGGTTAAAGTAAGCAATGGTGTGGTAGAGTTGTGTTGCTCTATGAATATTAGAACCTTCTTATTCTGCTGATGCTAAGATAAGTACTGAGCAGTTTAAAATGTTTGGTGATAGTAGTTCTTTTAGTAGTTAGCCAAATTTTACATCTTAAAAGGTGACATTTATTACTTAGAGAAATAATTTTGAGCAGGGATCTATTCGGGACCCTTCTCAGAACTGTCATCCTCTTTAGACATTCTTCCAGCCTGCGGAACCTCAAGCACACACACTGGCCTATAGAACATCCTGAACTGAACTGACTTGCAGCAGGATTTATATGTGAGCCTGGCACTGGCCTGGCTCTGTCAGACTGGCTTCATGTCAGAACTGCTCTTCTCAATCACCTGGAATTTTTTTTTTGTTGCTTCCCCAACCACTTACTGACCTATTAGAAGGATAAGGCAGTGTAATTCCCCTTACAAGCAGTTCAGTCTGTTTCTTCTATCAGCCCCATGTTTTGGATTGAGCACAAAATCTAGGGGTAATAAGAATAGCACAGGTTTGAGATGAACGCATTATTTGGTAATATGGAAAGAGCTAGGGATATTATAGTTACTTTAAATGGAACTTCAAGGGTGTGATCTGAATGTGTTTGCCTATACGCAGCATGTAATGATAAATAATGAGACTATGATTATATATACATATATATAATATTATATAAGGAAGGTTTAATATGATTATATAAAGAAAGGATGGTCAGTTAATTTTCCTTCTTAAATAAATCCCTGAGGTTTCATTTTGGAGTCTAATCTGGTTTAGTCGTGTTAAGAGTGTCTAAGATTTACCTTCAAGTGAGTTTCTACTGCAAGAGGTGCCTTCCACACTCATTACAATGCACCCTTGTTTATGAAGCACACAGTTGTTTCCAAGAGGATGTATTAAATGAATGTAAACTTAACAATTGTCTAATGTTTTCAATATGCCTATGTTTCAAAACAGACAATCAAATTCTAGAACATCTTTACTCATTCTTAGAAAAACCAAGGTTGAAAACTTCAAATCCCAGAGAAACCTCAGTAGACCAATATCTAATCAATTTCTTACAAAGCCAATCAATAGTCTTCTTCCTTAATTGCTTATTCACAACTTTTATTACTATATGTGGCTCCCAAAGTCAATGAGGATATGGAGTGTGTCATTCTGGAGTGAAGTGTTAGTGGAAATGGGATTTAGTTAGTGGGGTATCATGTAAACGGCAAAGCAGGGGGTTTTAAATGCATATTAATCCATATTTGTGTTTCAAATATCTATTGTTTTTCAGTAAATACAAAATAGCCTTCTTGGATCAATAAACTTTTATATTGTCTCCATTCTTACCTTAACTTTTAATGAATATACAGTATACTTGTTCTAAAATTCAGAAGAAATAAAAGTACTGAGTCACATCATCTGAAACTAAATACAACACTTATATATTTGGGAAGCACCTTTAACGTATCTTCTAACTGGAACTGATCACTTCAGATCTGCATGAACATTCATCCTGTCAATCTTGCTGCATTCTCCTGTACTGTGCACTCTTCTATATTAATCAGTTAATTCAGAGCTGTAATTCCTTCTTGAAGGAGAGAGAGTGGTGGATGATATCAGGAGCACACCTGAAGAACAGTACTGACTTTAGAGAGTCAGAGAGTTGTGGTTATATAAACGTTTCCTGGGACAAGAGAACAGACATCTGCTGATCATGGAAAGTGCCAATGATGGGACCCAAGGAATGATTCCAGCCTAGTCTTGCAATATCTAACAACAAGTTTATTGGGCTTCCTTCTATGGCATAGGTGAAGGGGGAACTTGCCAAAGTGTGTGACCCATAACAGCTGCAACTACTGCAAAGTATCACTCCAGCATGAATGTCAACTTAATGATAGATTTATAGACAGTGTTCTCTCTCCAGTCAATATTCCATGGTGTTTATATACTGACAACTCCAAAGACATTATGACCTTGTGTCTCTGGGAAAGAATTACATACAATCAGCAGTAAGCATGGTAGAGAGAGGCTAAGATCTCAGTGAAGGGCTTAATGTCCCTGGCCATCCCTTCCTTCCATGAGAGAATGCCCTAAGGTTGGCTCTAAAAAAAAAAAACGTTTGTGAGCTGCTTCTAGTGGAGATGGAAGTCCAAAAACGTGGTTTAAAAAAGTGGTTTTCAGTGTTTAGTTATTCCATTGCCTACCAAATTTGAGTACCTTATATTCTTCATTTGTTGCTTTAGACAATATTCGCGCATATGCATGTACACACATACACACAATTTTTACTCTGCTTGTGTTTAGTTTATTATTCTGTATATTCAAGCATTTCACAAATAGAACATTGCACATTATAATAAAAGATACTTGATGAAAACTCTTTCGATAGGGATGCTTCTAATTTTAAACTTCCAAAAGTTCATCTCATTCCCTCTTTTCTTGTCATAATGGCCAACATTTCTCTCATAAGATTAAATAAAGATGATTTCTCAACATTGGTGGCTTGTCAGATGTAGAAATTTAAAAATAACAGTCACAACATATTACTTACAAAAAAGTATTGTTCAGTTTCATGTCTGTAACAATTTTGACCTCAAACAAATATATTTTTTGTTTTTCCAAAGTATAATTTTATTCTGAACAATTAATAAAACAATCCCTAGACCCAGAGACGAGATAAACAGCTTTTGAGTCTTCATCTCTGAAATCAGTTTAATCTTACACTGTTAATGTTCCTGAGTTTCACTTCCTGTAGCTCTGGATGGAAAAAGGCTTAATGGGCTCATCCATCTCCAAAGATTTAAGGTATCAGTTGACAAAGCTCCGAGTTGGCTATTCAGTTTCTCATCCTTTCTAGTAACATTTATCCAAATTTGAGCTCTGTTTTCCAGAAAGGAGTGAAGATCTATTGCTGTTGAGCTTCAGAGAAGACAATGTTCTCTAATAATCACTCATGGTGACACAAACGTTTCAAACCTATGATTAGAGAGAGAGTGCCTGAACCGGCCTTGGCCCATAACCATACTGATGAATATTTTGCTTATCACCATAGATCCTTCATCTGGCGAAGGACAGCGACACAGACGGAGACCCACACTGGAGCACTGGACTGAGCCCCCCAAGGTCCAAATGAGGAGCAGAAGGAGGAAGAACATGAAAAAAGAAATCAGGACTGCGAGGGATGCTATCACCCACTGATACAAGGGGACTGATCTAATGAGAGTTTACCAAGGCCAGTTGGACTGGGACTGAAAGAGGACGTGATCTAACCAGATTCTCGGAATTTGGCCGGATTCTTTTCTGAATGTGGGTGGCCCGAAGTCTTTCTGAAAAGCCATTGACTATGACACTGGGCCTTGTTTCCTCTGCATATACTGGATTTTGGGGATCCAGTCTGTTTGGATACTCACCTTTCTGGACCTGGAGGGAGGGAGGAGGAACTTGAACTTCCCACAGGGCAGGAAACCCTGACTGCCCTAAGGGACAAAGAGGGAGGAGGAGAGGGAGTCGGGGGAGTGGGAGGGTGTTGGGAAGAGGGGCGGAAATGGAAACTTTTATAATTTAATAAAATTACTTTAAAAAAAACCAAAACCTATGATTAGAGAAAGGAAACAGTCGCAAAGTGAACAGTGCACAGGTCAGGTGCACTGCTCATCTCTGCTTGCCCCATCCCTTTTTCGTCTGGCATGTCGAACAGCCTCTTCTGTAGTTTTCAATCTGCCTACTTGTTCCTATGCAAAGTAATTCCATGTTTCAGGCATACTTTGACTTTTTTGGGTAATACAAGACTATTTTAATTAAGAATAAATCATTATCATAGACTTTCCAAATAAAGACAACAGAACTACAATACTATACTAGGAATGGTGTGTGTGTGTGTGTCTGAGAGAGACAGAGACGGAGAGGACAGAAGGAGAGAGCCTGTCTGCAGTGATGACGCCTTGGGCATATTTGTTGGCCATTTGAATAATCAAGACTGCTTTCCTTTGCTGTGCTCAGTCCTGTCCTGACCTCTGTGCAGAGCCATGTGATTGTGATCTGGGGACATGTTTGTGGGCCATGGCCTTGACTGATGACAGAGGAGAGATACCAAGCCCACTGTGTGTGGTGCCGCTACTGGACAGATGTTCCTGGGTTGTGTAAGATACCTGACTCAGTATGAGACGGCAGAGCAAACCAGTAAACAGAATTCATCAATGATGTTTGCCTCAGCTTCTCTTGAGTTCTTAGTTTCCCTAGATGATAGACTAAGCTACAAGATAAAATACACAGTTTTTTCCTCGAGTTGCTTTTGCTCAGTGTTTCATCACAGCAGTGCAGAAGCAAACTAGAACATATGGGCAAGTGAAGGACATAAAATGGTAAGTATAATAATAGTCTCACAGCCTCTCAGGCAGGGAACCATTGTCTGTGTTTACCTGAGCTCTGAATCTCTTACATGTGTAAACATGTTTAATCATTAAGGAAACTGTGGCAACCAATTTATGTAATGACCAGTGATAATAAACAGAACTCCACAATGTAAATAGCTTTCTTAAGCTCACAAATCCCAGTGATAGCAAACCACTGAATTCATGTCTGAAAGAAAACCACCTGATGTCTTTTTGAACAACCAACAATTTGCTGTACATAGTCATGTCCTTATATTTGTGTGGTGCTAGGTGATATTTGGATATTTTAAAAACCAAATGTTAATACATTCTTTGCAGTTTCTATTGATAGAATTTGCTTAAATCAATACTTATTTTTTGTTATCCTTTTTCCTAATATGAATATGCCATTTTTCTGATAAGCTCTCCATAACTCATGTTATGTGAGGCTTTTGGTAATATTTCTTTTTTGTGTGCTAGGAATTATCAGTGTAAAAGACACTGTAGGAAGAATGGTCTTCACCTTTACCAACTCATTGCCAAGAATTCTTTAATGGAAACATTGTGTTGTGATTCCTTGGAGCTAGTTAGGAAAGTGCTAATTATTTTTTTTATAGAAACATCTGACTTCTCCCCTCACCTGGATAAAACTCTATATTCTGTTCTTTTTTGGAACCATAGCCTGGGATAGTTCGTGCCATATGACTAACTACTCTTTGATGTGTTGTGTATATTAACATGCTTGAGGAATTGGATACATTATCCTATGTAATGATAAGGACTGGGATATTTATCAGTTTTAAGATATAATAATGAGGCTGAGAAGCTGGCTTGACCATTGATAGATAGGCTTATGCAGTAGAAGGTAAGACCTGACAGCATGGAAAGTTGATCACTTGGTTCCTTTCAGTGTGCAATTTACCACTTCTTTTTGTGAACTGAGGATTGATTTTATGTATCCACTTGGCTATGCCAAGGTTCCCAGTAATTATCAAACACTGGTTCAGATGTTTCTCTGAAGGTCCCCTTCAGATGTAACTAAACCTTAAGTCCGTGTGTTATAAGTGAAGTGAATTATCTTCCATAATGAAGTGAACCTCATGGCATCTGAGGAACGAGCCAGTGAGATAGAACGAGTTTCTGAAGCCCTGATCTGAACTGAGTACAGGATGGAGCTGTAACATCACCTCTACATGGTCCCACCCATCAGTCTGTGTTACAACACTGGGATTCATCAAATTCAGAACACTTAAAATCAACTCCTGAATATGTTAATGCAATGTTAGAGATAGACAGAAATTGATGATGTACGTGAATGAGAGTGTCAGAAAATAGATGATAAAATGAAAGTAAATACATATATAATGGAGTGATAGCTGATAGATAACTTAAAAATAGAGTTCCCACTGTTTTTCTTTTTTCTCTTGGGAGCGACTCTTCAGGTAGTATTTGATCAGCCTTCGATACAGTCTTTTTGTGTTAGCCTTTGAATCAGGAGCAGCAATTATTTCTTTATTTACCCTGATTTCCTGGCTTCATATATCTGAACTCCTGGGGCGCAGGGGTGACAGCAATAACTCTGTTACGGTCCAAAAGTGTCCTGTGAACTGTGTAAAACATTGTTTTCTCTAACACATTGTTTTGGAAATGCAAAGTACATCTTCAAGTCAAGTAACCCTAAGTACTTATAATAAGGCTTGGTTTGGTTATTTAGAGACAGGGATTTTATATTCATTAGTGGTAAATATGTGAAAGGTAAGGTCCTTAGAATAAGATTAAGAAATGATATGTATCTTCTTTAACTATTTTATCCAGTCAGGAGAACAAAACATCAATAAATGACTTCCTTGTGTTTTATTAGTTCAATCTCTTTCTTATTCCTTAAGCATCAGTTGCACTAATATTGCACATCAATAAGAAGAGCCAAAGTTCACAAAGAGGTCTCTACTGTTACGAATTAGGGATTGGTTCCAAACAACCATATTCATTTGTACAGGTATTGAATTACAAGGTTTGCTATGCTCATGGAATTTTTGTTTCTCCATGTTTTAATCATTCCGCTCTCATATATTACACCACACCTGCAGTTTCCCCTGCCTCCTCTACTCCCAGACCCTGTCCCCCATTCTCTCTACCCCAGATCCTCTTCTCCTTTGTTTTTTTTCACAAAAGGGCTGGCCTCCCAGGGTTACCAGACAAGGCAATCTAGTAGGAGGAAAAGTGTCCTAAAAGCAGGCAAAACAGTCACAGACAGACCCTATTTCCCACTATTAGAATTCCCACAGGAATACTAAGCTAAACAATCATAACATAGATGCAGAGGATTGTAGGCAGAGATTGCTCATTTATTTCCCGGCCACCCAGACCTGAATAATAACACAGAAATTCTCTTAATTAGAACATAGTTTGGCCAATAGCTTATGTATATTTCTGGCTAGCTCTTACATTTTGAATTACCAAACTTCTATTAATCTGTGTATCACCATGAGACTGTGGCCTACCGGTAAGTTTTTCTGGTGTCTGTCTTTTTTGGCAGCTACATGGTATCTCTGATTCCATCTGCTCTCTCTATCTCTGTTCTGATTTCCCACCTGCCTTAACTCTGCTAAGTCATTGGCCAAAACAGCTTCATTCATCAACTACTAAAGTAACACATACAGAAGGACATCCTACACCAGAGGGCCAAGGTCAGACCAATACAGGATCCCTGATTGTTGATTCAGTCTCTATAGCCCTGGTTAGTTGATTCTGTGAGTTTTCTTGCAGTATCTTTGACCCCTATGTCTCTTACAATCCTTCCCCTCTTCTGTAGGATTCCCAGGGCTCCCCCTAATGTTTGCGTGTGGATCTCTGCATTTGCTTTCATCAGTTGCTGGATGCAGGCTTTCTGGTGATAATTATGCTAGGTTCTGGTCTACAAGTATATCAGAGCATCATTAAGAATCATTTCACCGATTTATTCCAATTCTGCAGGAACTGTTTGGTTCTATTCTAGCTCTCTGGGTTATCCAGCCCCTGGTTATTGACCCACTGTTTGGTTCTATTCTAGCTCTCTGGGTTATCCAGCCCCTGGTTATTGACCCTCCAGATAGAATCAAATATGGGGTGGGAGGGTGTTGGGAGGAGGGGTGAAAATGGAAACTTTTATATTTTAATAAACTTTAAAAAAAAGCAAGTAAAGAAAATCTCAAAACAATGTTAAAATAATTGTATATGAAAATTGCTTCCTCTTACTTAAAACGTTAATATCTTGATTCTGTAGTAAATTTCCGGTTGACAAATTTGCAAAAAAAAAAAAAAAAAAGAATCAAATATGGGCTACCTCTTGCAGCCTGGGTTTCAGGCTGGATCTGCCATTAGTTGTTTATTCCCACAAGCCCCTGTCACCTTTGCTCCAGTACATCTTGCAGGCAGGACCAATTGTTGGTGCAAGGTTTCATGGCTGGGTTGGTGTCCCAGTCCCTCCACTGGAAGCCTTGCCTGGTTACCGAGGATGGCCAGTTCAGGCTCTGTATTCCCACTACTAGGAGTTTTCACTGGAATCACTCTGGTTGATTGCTGGGGGTTTCCATTGCTCTAGGTTTCTGCCTCATCCAAAATATGCCCCTAAATTCCATGTTTCTCTCCCTGTACTGCTTCTCTCTACCCCCTACATGTTCCCATCCCCATCTGCAGTCAATTTACCCACAAAAATCTATTCAATTCCCTTCTCCTAGGGAGAGCCATTCATCCCCTCTTGATCCCTCCTCCTAGTTATCCAGTCTCTCTGTGTCTGTGGATGGCAGCATGCTTTTCCTGTGCTTCACAGCTAATATTCACTTATAAGTGAGTACACACCATGCTTATATTTATGAGTGAGTTACTGTACTCTGAATGACGTTTTCTAGTACTATCCATTTGCCTGTAAATTTCACAATGTCCTTTTGCTTTTTCTTCCTCTTTTTTTTTTTCTGACAGCAGAGTAACTGAACAATGGATGAAGAAAATGTGGTCCATTTACACGGTGGTCACAGATGCTATTAAGAGCAGAGGTATCCCTGTGCTAGAATCATCTTATCTCAGATTTCTCTCTTGCCTTCTCTTTTAGCAGGCCCATCCTCAGCATATGTTTTATGATGCAGTCGGAACTGTTTCCAGTTGAATCCCTCTTTCTTCTCCAACATTTATCACTATGGACTGTGCCTTCATGGGCTCTTCAGGGCAGCGTCTCACAGATATCAACGTTTGCAGCTGCCTCCCACTCATCTGTCTCTGCATGTGATCTTCACCCTTTACCTGCCGTGATCTAAAGGTCTGAAAAGAAAAAGAAATATCCATGGGTGTTATTCACTTTCTTCGCGCAATGTCTCATCTCCACAGCTACCGTCCTCAGCCCTGTTTCTCCTTATGACCCAAATACGAGGAAAACACAGCAGAGAGAGGCATTTTCACGGTACTGGAGTGAGTTTCACAATTTTTGCCATAGTCACAAAAGGAAGTCTTGCTTCCCATCCTTTCAGTTATGTTTCCAAGTGCCTGGTTTCACCACTCTGACCTTCTCATGAGAAAAAGAACCACTTGTCTCTGTCTTGCCACAAGTCAGGGTTGTTTTCCTGAAAGACAGTTGTCACATTATGTCTTGCTTATGAAATACAGATTGTTTTTCAGGTATGAAGGAGTCAGTCCCAGGACATGAAGTCCTTGGAAAAAGGATATGTATTGAAGGTGGTGTTCTTAGATGTTGAGAAAGATTGCTAGTCCTAGTAAAAATTGAAAGGTATATGAAAAGAAGTCCATTTAATTCTGCTCTACCTCCGAGTGTAGAATGCTGTTCTCTGAAGCTGTGGCGCCTGGAGATGTGTCTGGGATATCGAGACCCTAAGGAGAGAAACTGCAAACTCTTTTATTTCTGGATCTGGCTGATCAGCAGGAAGATATAATGTATTATACACTAATGCCTAACATTCTTAAGTGATGGTAAGAGTTTTAAAAATTTCTATTCAATGATACAGGGCATCTCCTTCTACTTTTGAGACCTATTTTAGTTGATAATGTCTTTCCTTTCAGCTAAATCCCCCTTGCTGATAATTGTGGAGCCTAGCCCCATCTTTGTTCCTTGGAGAGAGATAAGACCTTGGCTGGTGAACTGATGCCAATGAAGAGCTGAATTAGAGGAAGTGGAGATTTTCAGTGCAGAAGGGAAGAAAGTGCTGGGTGGTGAAGGTCAGAGCATCATTCTAACTCACATAAATCTCTAATTTTTAAGCAAAAAGGAAATAGCATCTTATAAAGCCCAAGGACTATATATAAAGTCTAACAATAGATATCTCTCCAGATCCCACAGAACGTTCTGGCAGAGGAGCCAGTGCAACAGTGAAGGTCAATCGAGAAAGCCATACAAATTCCTTGCAGAAGCCCAGGAACTTGAGGCTGATGCTTTTGGAGTCATTCTTCCATCAAAGCAGACTTTATGAGAACTGTGTGGAGACCTTGTGAAATTCTCGTGTCCTTTCTGTTCCCCTTTGTCTGTGTCTTATGTTCCATGCACAGATTCCTGTTGGGAAAAGGTTCATTGGCCTCTGATACCTCCAAATATAATACCTCATGGTTATTCTTGAATCACATCAGCCAAAAAGTCACTCTTTCCCAGTAACTGGCATGACAAGAATATGTATAGGACACCCTAGTGTGCTGTGCAGTGTGGTCTGCACATCTGTGTCCCTCAGCAAGGCATGTGGAACCTAATTTTCATTTGTGTGGTATTGAGAGGTCATTAGGACATGCAGGTAGGTGAAGGTGAATTATGTTATCCTAACAAGAAAACTTGAAGGAGTTCTTTTCTATTCTATTGCAATATCACAACTTGATGATGGCACGCCCAAGGACAGACACATTCCAGTCTCCAGAATTATGAGCAACGGATTTCTCTTCTTTATAAATTACTTAGTGTAAGGTATTTTCTTATAGCAGCCCTAGATGGCTACCACACATACTTCATCAAACCAAATCAAATCAAATGGCCTTTCTGGAGAGTTTCAATGAACTTAAACTGGCACTTTTAAATGTCTTTTGGGAGTCACGATGCTTTAGCACATGGATATTTGTTCTATAATCCATACAGATATACAGCAAAGGACATTCTTCCCCTTAAGCTAACTTATCCCTTGTAGCTGGTCTGTCGTATCCAGATGTCGTAGTCATTTCTCTTACACAGTATGAATTAATCATCCATCATTCTTCCCCCAGAACACTGTCATCAATAAGATTTGGCTGCCCTTTCCAAGAAGAGTAGAGAAACATTCTCAGAAATGAGTTATTATTTGTTTCTACACCATTTGTCAAGACCTCCTGGGATGGGATCACAATACACATATTAACTGAGGCTTCAATTGGATTATGAGCTAAAGCGTCAGAGAGAGACCCAGCTAATGTAAGCAGAGCATTTACTCAAAGGTTATCAGGCAGCTCTCAGAGTCTGGAATGGACAGAAAACCAGTCAGAGCTTAGTACATTGTTCTATTATAGCCTTCATCCCAATTGACACCATGCATGGGCTCTTGCACTCAGTCCCCTGGTGACCGCAGGTCAGGCTAGCTGGCTTTATTGTGACCACCACTCTTGCTTCTGTTGATTGGTGTGACTTCTGCAATCATCAGACTTTGCAGAAAGAATCTGGATAGAGCTCATGTGTTCACAGGAATATCATATTACTCAGAATACTGGATGGATGCTGGAAAGAAGGGGTCCTGGTTCATGTCCTTATTCTAAAAAATGTTGAGATGGTAAATACAGTATGTTTCAATTTTCAGTGGAGGACTTTGTACTGTGAGACTTTCTACTCCCCATTAAGGAAGAAGTGTATGTACTCAGAGGATCGTTAACTTACCTAAGAATAGCAATCATGGATGATGCCCAAACTCATGTCATCTCCACAGTTGCCAAAGGCACCCATTTATGATAGTTGTCTGTGATGATTCTTCATGTTTAGATACAGTAAATGGGCACTGAGTGTGTTCACTGATCTTATTGACCTCTCTGATGAAAAAGAAGCTAAGTATGTACAGAACGTAGATGTCACTCACTACTCAGTCTGCTTCTAACAGATCTCCAACCCAAACTTCAGATGAAGTTATCAGCAATGGGTTCGGCAGAGTGAATAGGTTATCTCTTCTTCAGGCTATCCTGGAACGGAATAAGCAATGATAACTATGAAGAGCTCTGAAGTAAAGCATAAAACCTATGAGCCTAGTGAGTATCAGTGATTGCCAGATGAGATGATGTAACATCAGGAAGACCATAGGTGAGCACGTGGGAGGCAGAAAAGTCAGAGACATCTGAGCCAGAAAGTAAGTCATTAGAATTTCTAGATATTTTCTGCTTCTCTTCTGATATTTTTGACTTTCTATATTCTTTCTGATATATTGATCATGAATTCTATTCTGAGTGAACAGAGAGAGAGAGAGAGAGAGAGAGAGAGAGAGAGAGAGAAGCAATGAGGTGTCTTGGAGAAAGTTGGAGGTAGGGTGGGGGTGGATATGATCAAGGTACATTGAATTAATGTATGACATTTAAAAACAGTAAATTAAACATTATTAAAAATAATTACAGGGAACAGTAAAAAATGACAATGCCTAGTGTTGAGTTCATCAGAAGGGAAAAAGGCGTGTCAGGCGTACTAAATTAGAAAACTTTTTCTTGCTAGACAGAGGGGCATGTGTCTGCAACTGTATCACTAGAGAGTTGGAGGCAGCAATCTTGCAGGTTTGAGGACCAGCCTGGACCACAGAGTGAGACCCTATTGCCTTAATAAAGATAAAGCAAAAACGAGAAAGCAAGAGAGCACCAACTTTCCTTACTTCTCTCTCCTTTTAGCATTTAATTGCTTCATATAAATATTTGAAGTAAATAAAAATACTAATTTTATTTGCCACAAACCTTTGCAATGTGCAGTGTTAGTTTTAAGTGCTTTAAATTAAATCTTTCATATTTTAGTAATTAAAAATTTAGATGTTATTTTTAAATTAGAAAATTCAAGATATATGCAAAATCAACATGTATTAGGAGCTTATATAAATTGCTTATATATATACAGTTTCTATATACCTTTTATATGTAGATACATGTACTTGTAGATATTTATCCATATGTGATTTTTTTTATGTAACAGTAGAATTGTACCAGTTTAAGTTAGTGATTTCTTTTATTTTTCAATTTCTGGAGGAGAAATGAGCCCTGGTTGACTATTCCTTCCTTCTTTCTTCTCTATAACTATTTCTACATCAACAGTTGGCTATTACAGTAGTACCAAGCGAAGATCAATAGATCCGATGGAGTTGGTTGGTTCCTGCTTTCTGAGTAAGAATAGTTTACAGTGAGAACATGTAATAAACAACTTGACCTTTGTGGTCACTGGCCTCATCGGCTGGCATAATCTGTTGCTCACAGTATCATAGAAGATGCATGCAGATTCTAATGACAGGAAGTAGGGACAGGACATGCAATATCCCTTTACCACATGCACACTGACCCACCATCAAGCAGAAAACTGCAAATTCAGAGGAACAGCTTAAGAGTTTCAAACCAAGAACAGTAGGGCATCAACCACATAAGCATGCAATTTGTGTCTGCGATCTCATCATTTCTCTCTGAAAAGCATCAAGCATCAGGCAAGCCAGCATTTTTATTTAGTAACTTACGTGAGAATAATGTGTGTGTGTGTGTGTGTGTGTGTGAGAGAGAGAGAGAGAGAGAGAGAGAGAGAGAGAGACAGACAGACAGACAGACAGACAGACAGACAGAGACAGAGAGAGAGGGAGAGATTCCCATGTGCTGTGCTCTGCACAGACCACACGTATAACCTTGCTGTTCACCTTGGTTGGATCTAGAGGTTGAGCCTTGGGGGTGATCAGAATGTGCAAGTAGTTGAAGCTATGAATGTTCCTATCCTGACAGGAAATCTTGAGACAGTCTCCTCTTTTTCCTCCTGGCGCAAAGGGGCACGTAGAATATGTCCCACACAGGTTTCTGCGACTGAGCAAATGTTCTAGCATTCCGTTTCCTGCTTCCTGATATACTTCCTGATATACTGCCATGTTGTCAGTACTTCTTAGCTCAGGAAGTTGGTAAAGGTCCACAGAAGCATCAGAGTCAGTAGTACAAACTTGAGGTTCTCAGAAGTCTGACTCTCCTCACTGAAACTCGAGCTTTGGCCAAAGATTATTGGGATAAAAATAAACAGAAACAACTGTCCAAACCTTGGACCATGTTGTTCATATGCATTAGAAGACTCACCTAGCCAGATTTCTCAGTGTCTCGATGTGTTGCAAATTAAAAGAAGTTGGGGCTTCTCTTAGTCTAGTTTCCCTTCTTTCCATGGTCAAAGACATGCATATTCTACACGAGGATTTGGGGATGATATCAGTAGCAATAGAAGTGGTTTGAGAAATGTGATGTGTATCTACTTCTTGGTGTGTGTGTGTGTGTGTGTGTATGTGTGTGTGTGCATGTATGTGAGTGTTTGTGAACAAATCGGTGTGTACGTTTTAAAATCCCAAGAGTTCTACAACTTGAAGATATCTCTTGCTGGGTTATAACCTGAAAACACTCAGGAAGACTTTCATTGGATTCCTCATACTGTGTTATACTCAACTTCAGTTTCTCTTCTTCTAATTTTAAGTCTGAAATGCCATCAATGATTATAAATGCAGCATTGATTTACTAATAAGCTTTACTCAGAAAGAAAAATGAACATTATCACATTAAAATGTCATGTATAATTTTAAAATGTATTCTAATGGGGGAAAAGTGTAATTTTAGATCAAAGGTGATGCAATCTGTATTTATCCCACGTATGATACAGGGAATACCTAGAACATAGGAATTGATGGTTTGAATTTTCTTTGTTACTTTACAGACTGTTAGAAAATAGGCAAATCATTACAACCAAAAGATATTTGTCCCAATTCTTGTTTTATGTTTGTATTTTTGATGATAGTTTCTCTGGTTTCCGTATAATGGATTTTGATCCACGAGTTCCTGTAGTCTAAGAATGACTGACTGAGCATATTCAGGGAGCCACGCACATTGGACACAGGCCCATCTTGCTGAAGTACATTTGCAGCTGACACTGTTCCAGGTCAGTGGGTGGTTGTTCTGATCTGAATTCCTAAGGACACCTGCTGCCTGGGACAGACACCTGAATGTATGTCAGTGGCAGACTCCCAAGGCATAGGGCTGTAATTACACAATTCAAAGAAGTTTGATGCGGTGATATTGGGATACTGTGGAATGTCTGAATGTTTCTTGTGTCAATCAGCCTCTGTCCTTGTCACCATCCAGGGTCTATGTTGCACAGAATCGACTGTGCAGTCACAGCTTAGATGACCAAATGCTGCAGAATTAAGACACATCCCTTAGTTCCTTGGTCTTTGGCTTAAGTCTTATTTCAGACAAATCTGGAAGATATTTATTAGATGGACAGACTTGCGCTGTAGCTGAGAGGATGAACACTGTAGAGGGCTGTTTTTCACATGCTAAAATAGTACTAGGATTGTTCCAGTCTCCGCGTGCTAATTCACTTATTTCTCACAATGGTCTTATGGGATGAATTAAGTGCTATTGTAACACTTTACATGCTCTGTGGCTTCGATTAGAGAAGCTAAGTATCGGGGCGGAAAGATGGCTCCCCTGTTAAGAACTTTTACTCACAACCTAAAGGACAAGAGAAGCTAAATGATTGTCCAACACAATACAGCAACGTGGCGACTTTTGTCAGTTTGTTCTGCCCCCAACCTATTTACTTTCTTGGTAAAACATGATCACTCTTATCTTCCTCCTAGAGAAAGACCTCAAGTTTTAAATTCCTTCCATAGCCTTTATTGGATTTTGGAAGCATCATCTTCCAAACATATACCTTGGAATGCCACAAGGGGGCAGCCTTAGAACTCTGAGGAAAGATACCCACAAATTGACCATTTGGAGGACATTCAGGTTATCACCCCAGGAATGACAAAGCCCCAGGAATGCCAAACCCAGAGCCACCAAAAACACTATACCTGGGATTGTGTGCACACCAGTTCCTTTTCCATATCCTGCATGGCAGCTCAGCTGTTGATCCTGAGATCTGCCTTATATCCTCATACATCACAAATGTTAGAAAAAATGCACTCTTGTTTTCTTATAACAAATACTCATCTTCTTAAAGTCAAAAACATTAGATTTTTTTTTATCTGTGCTTTGAGGGCTATCGTTCTGACACAGCTTAGCATATTCAGCTGAGAGCTCTAAACAATAAAAGAACAAATCCATTGTGAACTTGCAGAAATGATACAGAAAAAACATCAAGTGCATTGCACTGACTAGAGACAAAGTTTCTCTGTAAAGCTGGTAGGTTAATAATGTGAAGTGTGCTTTGTGCTGTGAGGAAAGGTCAAGCACCATTAAATGCTTTAGGGCTGCTATGAGAGACATCTCCAAAGGATGCCTGTCACCATGGCAATGCCTGAGCTAAGAGGGACAAGAAAATGAAAGGGGAGTAGTTGAACCACCACCTTCAACAGGTAGAGTGCAAAGAAGAGGCCTTGCATTGCAACTCTGTACTGCTCAGCAGGAGGAAAAACAAAACCCTGTGCATTCTGTAAATTGGGAAAATATTTAAGTGTCTGGCAATAGGTCAATGGCTTTCTGAGATTAACACAAAATTTATTCCTAGACTATTATAATTTGGTTTTTACTATATGTACTCAAAATGAAAACTAAATCTACAAACTGGGAAGTATTTTCCTGCTGGCAACTGCTGCTAAAAACACAAATCTGTCTTTAAGACGGAATCCTTCCCGCCACAAGGAGCAATAGGTGGACTCCTCACTTCTCTCTCTCACCTTTGTTTGGGTTTAGGAATTCTACTGCTAGGAGAGAATTAAAAGCTGAGGAAAGGTAATGTAAGCTCTGAATGAGGATGAGCTCTGCTATTGAGCAGTGGTCTGGACCATGCAAGGCCCTGCTGTACAATAACAAGAGCATGACTGTGATATCATCTCCGAGAGCTTGGGTTTATTCAGGGTTGTCCTCTTGAAAAGAAGAGGCTCTGCTAGGGGCCTGGAGCCAGTGTCTCCCACCATAATCTCTGTCATTGGTAAGCTGGGAACTCTGCAAGCTGACTCCTAAAAGACAAGAAGTGTGAGGAAGAGATTAACAGGTTGGAGAGAAAACTCTTTTCAAGAAGATGGACATTTCAATAAAACTCACAAGCAAACAAGAGACAGCTGCAGAGAAATCATGAAAATAGCTCACAGTCATCTAGGATTTAGTGATACCCTCTAGAGACGGAATACAGTTGTCTTAACCCACAGGACAGATGTTGCAGATTTGTACACACAGGTGATGCTGTCTTCTCACCACAAAGAGGTCAACTGCAGTTGTGACTATGTTTGTGAGACTGGTGACATTCATCCTGCATGTCACTCTGTGCCCAGATTGTTGCATGGAAGAAAATAATACCTTTTCTTGTTTTACAAAATGTAAATTTGTGGAAAGTTGATCATAGTAATTTGCGTGTGTGTGTGTGTGTGTGTGTGTGTGTGTGTGTGTGTGTGTGTAGGAATGCACTTGCCCTTACTTATCTGGCCAATGGTACCATAAATTGCTTCAAGGAACAAAAACAGGTTTGGTTGGAGGGGCCACAGTACACCTCAGACTGTGACAATTCTGTTGAGAGCAATCAGATTTTTATACCTTTATCAGAAATAGAATACAATGGCAATTTCCAGAATCACCACAGTTGCAGTTGCCAGGATACAGTGAATCCTGCAAGTCATACAAGGTCCACAAGATTAATGTTTAAAACCAATTATCCTGTAAAACCTTCATACTTCCTTGACTACTAAGGGAAGATGCAAAGAAACAAAAACTGGCCTGAATGCTTCACAGCCTGAGGGAGTGCAATGGTCTCTCAGGAACTGGAAGGCAGATTGTGCCTCAAGGGCCATGGATTCTAACCTCATAAACCATTGACTCATGTCTCAAGGAAGCTAGGCTGAGTTAACTCCGTGGTTCTCTGAATATATATATATATATATATATATATATATATACATACATACATACATATATATATATATATATGATCTTGTATCTCATATACTTTGTACATGCTAGGTAAATACTCTACTATTGAGCTATATTCCCCATCCCCAGGCCTTACTATTGTATTTCTTGAATGTACCAACATCTATGTTATTTGTATCTCTCTCCTGGGCATTCATGTCTGAGACATTTCTATGACTTGTGCCCTCATTTTCTTCAAGTTTTCACTATAATGACAACAGTGTTGACCCCATTTCATGCATTTCTTCCTACAATTCTCTTATCCTCTGCTGTCGGTCAGAAACATACATATTCAGCTGACATTAAGTATATTCTCCTTATGTATTTTTAATGAGCTTTTTACAGTTCATGTGTAAATACATTCCACTGGGTTATAATCTTTTATTTGTTCATTGATGTGATAGCTTGCATATGGGTTGAATGTGGAGATCCTGTGAAAACTTCAAAGGGAGAGGATGCTTAGAAGGTTAAAGCAACCAAGAACTCCTGAAGTCGCTGGGAGCTGCAGTCAGAAGAGTTGGTTAGAGTGAACCCCTGTTAGAAGTCAGTCCCTACCCTCAACCATTTTCTGGTCTCCTGTTTCTTAGGAGAATACTTCTTCCTATGCGATCCCATGCTGTGCAATCACTCAGTACTTGAACTTTACCAGAGACAAAACAAATAGGAGTCTCTAGTCTTGGACTAGACTTGGTGAGAAATTCCCCTATTTCTGTACAGTTACGTTGCCTTAGGCACTGCTCGTTGTAATAATAAGAACAACAGCAACCCCAGAGCAATATGACCCTATATCCCAATGCAAGGGAGTTAGGCTGAGCCCCATCTTCCCACACTCTGGACTTGAAGTTCCTTTAAATAAATCCAGTCTTTTATCAAAATTCAGTTTATGTGTATGTGTGTATATTTTCTAAGTACTAGTGAGTGCAGGTATCCATGGAAACCAGCGACGTGGTTCTCTGGAGTTACAGGAGACTGTGAGCTGACTCTAGTGGGTGCTAGAAACCCAGCTCATGTCCTCTGCAAGCACAGTAGGTGCTCACGCACTTTTAACACCTAAGCCTTCTCTCAAGCACATAGGCCATCTTAAATCCAAATATGACTGCCATTAAAATGTATGCTTTGTGATGTACTTGCATCAGGTTGCTCAGCAAGAAGCTTAAAATGCAGATTTCAATGCAAAGTGCAGTAGACCATGATGGACATGCAATTCCTGGGGTGGAATTTAGGAATCCACCCTTTAACAAGAGCTCATTGGAGTTCACTAGAGAGTCAAAATTGAACAGCAGAGGATACAGAAATTGTAGCTTAGTGCATTCAGCAGTGTTTTATTGGACATTTAAGAACTGCATGGTTGTTTCTCAAGCAAAGGGTAAATATAGAAAAGTGTTTATTCTCTCCCTGCTCCTGGTCTACCTTAAATGTCAGAGGAGTTATAGATGAAGGCCAAGATCTATGCCTGGAGAGTATTTTCTGATCTTCTCTCATGCCTGGATATTTCCACAGGAATTTGAGTCTTAGCTTCAGACTGTTTAAGATTCTCTGTGTAGGGCCAGTTAGTAAATACTTTTGGTTTTGATGGGCAATGTAAAACATTCTGTCATACCACAATTTCACACACACACACACACACACACACACACACACACACACACACACACACTTTGTTTCTTGAAAAGAATAGAAGCATATCATATCACATATGTTTGTAAAAGAACAAAATGTTAAGAAAGGCAGGCACAGAGTGGAGCTCAGTTAATAGTAGCAGTGTGCTGACTTCTCACTGAACCCAGTGCCGTGGTCTATGTTGAAAATTGTTTGATTATTCATGGTCCTACTTAATGTCTGACAGCAGTGTTCTCATGGGAAGTCCCCTGGTTATTTGCTGGGAACTGCCCAGCATCCTGAGATAGGTCTGGTGGAGTTCAGATGCTGTAACACAGTTTCTGTTAGGTTACCATTAGAGTATGTCAAGCCACTGTCTGCTTTTCCCACTACCATTTTCACATTGTTCTCTCTACCATCCAGAATTTAACAGCACTGAGTTGATCCCTCAGTCATTATGTTGTTCCATTTATCACTTGATACAGCTTCAAGTATCATGGGCTCAAATTCAGAGCAAAAGGCAAGTTTGTGTTTGTATATGTGAGAGAGTATGAACAAAAATATGTAGAGAGAGTCAGGCGGAGCCAGGGGAAGGAGATAAATACTACTCTCTTTGTAGGACAGGTTGAGTTGCCTACTTGTATACATCCTATAGTGGAATTCTCCTTCTTCCTGCCAAGCTTGTCCACACATTATTCTCTACATCAGAGATTCCTGGAGTTTTTCCTCCTCACAAACTCCTTTACTTGCAAAATTTGCAGATAACCTAGATATGGTATTATATACAATATGAGAAAAAATTGAAACATTTACTGATGATAAAACATAAATGTGTTTTAAATAATTTTGAAGTATATGCATAATTTTACTATTGATTAAAAATGTGAATTAATTTTCATTCTGATAAGATGGGTGTAATTTGCTTATTTTTAATGAAGTATTAAATCTGGACCAAATCTTGAAAACTACAGGATATAGAATATCTCCAATGTATTTCTTACAGTCCATCTATATTTTATTTTGTAATAATTGTACTGAGAATGCTGATTCACATAACTGCAGGAACAAAATGGCAGAAGTGTATTTAAGGACATTTCTTAAATTGCTGAAAATTCTCACTTAATGCAAAACCAAATTTCATTTAATGATTTGTTTTGTCTGTGTGTGCGCATGAGTATAAACTTGAAGTTCAAATCAGGAACTCAAATAGCAATTCTTTAAAATAAAAAGTTATGTAACAGTATAGTCTAATTATAGCTACCTTCATACTTATACACTTAAGAATGCTGGTAGATTAATATCAGAAGTCTCTGTTTATGTAAATAAATCATTTAATATTTCTAGAGGAGCAGAAAGCATTCTTTGTACAATAAAATCCTTGCAGATTATAACATGCTCATTTTCTATCTGAACTAAGGTGTTTTGGGCATTATTTGCCAGTACTGCTTGGTGTGAGGGCATGCACAGTGTGAGGTAAATATAGGGTGCTCAGAACCAAGGCAGCACTGAAGCTGTGTGCACAGCACGGGTGAGCACTGCCAACAGTGCCTCAGATTCTTTGCATATTTGGTTTTGAACTAACTTTCCTTGATTTTGCCTTCAGAATGCTTTCTCTGTCGTCAGAAAGTCCACTACTCCCACATTCAGTGAGTGACCCCTCTGGGAGGGTGTAAACTCTGGTCACAAAACTGACATCTGAGCACCTGCCTTCCCCTCACTAGAACTATTTCTGTCTTTGGAAGTCTCTTGATCTTCTCTGAAAGGCCCAGAGGCCATCTTGTTGTCAATGTATGAGAAAAGAAAGTTCAAAAGTTCATTAAAATTTTACCTCCCACAAATACAGTTACAAAGGATGAAATGATTCCTGTTGAATGGTACAAACATAGCATGATATTAATATCTTTAATTGTCCACAAGTGAAAACTGGCCAAGAGCGAAGAGGCCAGTGGTGAAGAAGAAAGACCTGTGCACATACTTCCATTTTTCTAGTAATGATTCTCATCAATTGCCTTTTCAAACACATCTAAACTTCCTTCCTATGAGATTTTCCCCCGGCAACACTCACATTCCTGTAAGCAACAAGTGTCATTACACACTAAAAATGACTTTTAAATAAAGAGGTTCAGAGGAAAATATTCACAACATGACCATTCTTTTTTTTCTCTGAAGATGTAAACAGCCTTTATTATTTCATTCTTCTTAATTATATTTCATTTTTGGCTTTCATGTATGTCTTTTTATCATGTCTCATCATGTGTATGCCAGAACAGGATTCTCTAGCTTTGGTCAAAGGACAGTGCTACAAATAGGTATTAAATTAATAATAATAATTATTAATAATAATTTAAGTGATAAATATTTAATATTAATTAAATTATTAATTAAATATTTAATATTTAGGTGATAAACATTAAATTAATATTTCCTTTATGTCCATCAATAATTACTAATCACCACTCATATCTTAGCCATTCTAATCTCTGGTTTAGCTAGATATGTTCTTGCTGCTATTTATAAAGCAATACCAAATATATATACAAAAGGTGTTTCAGAAGGAAAGAGAGAATAAGAATCAATACTTGAAAACACACAAAGAAACACAATCAGTAACTTTCTCTAACTTTGGCAAAAGGTTTGAAGGGATGATGGTAACATAGGAAAATTAAAATTGGTTCTATTGAGGTATAGTGGTGGTATGGGAGGTCCTTCTGTCTGTGTATTGTTTTTCTTGGTTAATGAATAAAGAAACCTATTGATAGGGCAGAACTTAGGTAGGTGGAGAAGACAGAAATGAATGCTTGGAGAAAGAAGGGTGGAGTCAACAAGATACCATGGAACTACCAGAGTCAGACATGCTAAATCTTTGCCTGTAAACCACTGCTGTGTGGTGATACACAGATCAATAGAAATGTGTTAAATTAATATAAGAGTTAGTTAATAAGAAACTAGAGCTAATGAGCCAAGCAGTGTTTTAATGAGTACAGATTCTGTGTGGTTATTTTGGTTCTGGGCAGCCGGGACAAACAAGTGGCCCCCTCCTTTTACATAGCGACATTAACTTCCCTGCAAGAAAGACATTTAAAGATTGTAAGCATTTGCTTTTCAGCATGATCTTGCATTGCAGCTTCAACTTTGAATCCCTACTGCATGTCATTAATTCATAAAACATTTGTTCAATGAAATATAGATAGCATATAATTAAGGGATGAAAGGGAAGCGATTTTCTCCTGAGCCACATTAATGCAATAGCTGTGTGTCCTGCACTTTCCAAGCCTGCATTTAACAACAGATTTAAATAGGAAGAGTAATTTTTTTTGCAAAAAATCCTCAATTATTCACATAACTCAAGACAAGTATAGAAAAATTAATAAATTTAATAAAAATTAATAGTTTTCTCTCCTGGTATAACAAATACATTAAGAAGGTGTTCTTAATGAGATCTATGTTGCTGTTTTAATGTTTAATGCATGGGAATCCTGGTTTTACTTCTTGGGACCTGAAGTGAGAGTTGCCTAAAGGCCTCTGGACCATAGTCAGATAATATTCTAGCACTTTGCCCTTTCTCTACTCAGGATTGTCCTAAGTAACACTTTGGGGATTCTTTACACACATATCCACAATCATTATCATCCCTTCTAAGGCTATCCACAACCATCCCCTGGGCATGACACAGCTGACATTGCTAACAGGGACAACATTAGGGAGAGTGCTGCTGCATAGGAGGCTCAGAAGGCTGCAGAAGCTAAGTGAGGTTGTATTCCAGACAGTGTAGACTCAGACACAGCAGCAGTGGCTCAGGCCACTAAGAAGGGCAATCAGAGCTTGACAACAGATAGACAGCGAGATGGTTCTACTGAAATATGGAAGCCAAGAGAGGATTCTCTAGCCTAGGTCTAAGGGCACTGTTACAAATAGATATTACATTAATATTTCATTCTTGTCCATCATTAATTATTATTACTCATATCATAGCTATTCTAATCTCTGGTTTAAAGTCAGAATGGTTAAGATTGAATTTTCTGTTTCTACTTGTAGTTCCTGTAAAAATTTTAGAAAATTGTTAACTCTCTTTTTACTTCAGATTCCATCTACAAGACATAGACACTAACGAAATCATGTAGAGGTTGTATTAAGGATGACATGCTCTACAAGACATCAACAGTAACGAAATCATGTAGAGGTTGTATTAAGGATGACATGATCTATAAGACATCAATAGTAATGAAATCATGTAGAGGTTGTATTAAGGATGACATGATCTACAAGACATCAACACTAACGAAATCATGTAGAGGTTGTATTAAGGATGACATGCTCTACAAGACATCAACAGTAACAAAATCATGTAGAGGTTGTATTAAGGATGACGTGATCTATAAGACATCAACAGTAATGAAATCATGTAGAGGTTGTATTAAGGATGACATCTACAAGACATCAACAGTAACAAAATCATGTAGAGGCTGTATTAAGGATGACATTAGTTCACTTTTATGAAATGGATATTGAGTGGTACTTTGTAATCACTTTATCACAAATTTATTTAGAAAATATTTGGCAGCTGAAAACGATTGTGTATGCCTCATAATATGATTGTGAAGATGATCCAAGAATATGCCACGATTGTACAGTGATTAACTTGTAGGAAATTTTTAACTAGAAATACAATTTAAAAGTAGAAAAGTATTGTGCCATAGTATACATTATAAGATTTAAGCTCACAGACTTTTTACATTATTTTATTGTATTAAATTTACATTGAGATTTTGCTTTTGATAGTCAATGATACTTTATTTTACCATCTTCATAGCATATCCTATAAGATGTGCTATCTATTTTCTATCAATTTACTTCTACTACCTTTAAAAAGGAATATTTACTTTTACTTCTGTCTCTGTGTACCGTGTACTTATGTGTGAATGCCACATATGTGCAGTGGTCACAAAAACCTGAATAAAGAATCCAAATCTTTGGAGTCAGAGTTACTGCATTATGAGTCACCTGATGTGGGTGCTGGGAATAGAATTCCAATACTTTGGAAGACCAGCAAGAGTTCTTAGCTGATGAATCATGTCTCTAGCTTTCCCACTACTTTCTTTATAAACAGTTGATATAGACATGAATAATTTTCGTTGGTATGGATTTTGGTTTATTGATACAAACGTGAACTCAATTTTGTTATATGTATATTTATTTTTGATCTTGATTAAGGTATTGTGATTGTGTAGTTCATTTTAAAAATGTAATTTATAATTAAGAAATATAGGTTAATAGTCATCTATAATAGTCAAAATTGTAGTCATGTTAGATTTTCTAGATGCATAGAGATATATTTTAGTTAGATAAGTATTCTTCAAATCTTTCAGAGACCTCCAGAATATGGCATTTAAAAGTTTAAATAACTTCTGACTTTTCATTACAGTAAGACACATCTGCTCCTGGCAGCACTGATTAATTTCAAGAGGAAGATGGGCATCTAAGAGGCTCCTTAGCCATTTGGGATAGAAACTGCTCTTGCCTGAACTGCTTCACTGGACATGCAGTACCCACAGAGAGATGATTGTTGAACTTGCCTAAAAATGAGATGGTCCTTTGGGGTTCCTGCTTCATGAAAGAGTCTGTGAGACATTCTGCAGGACACAGAAGAAAGTGACTAAATTTGAAATTTCCTGTTTCATTGAAAATCTGCTGGATACTATTGGCCTGTAGGCTGAAGATGGATGCCCCAATGCTACTGAAAAACATTGGGTGAGTGTCCAGGCAGCGAGATATCTCTGTCAATTCTAGAATTTTGGATGCTGCCTGCAATGTACTTCCTGTTTACTTAGGTAATATTATATCCTTCTAAAGTCTTTGATGGAGTTGAAAAAATAGATAGTCATTATTATAGTTTTCCTCAGTTATGATAAAAGATAAAGTTGATACAAATATTGTACCTGTAGTTTTTGCTTCAAACCTATTTTGTTATATGTAATTTTACTATGTTAAAATTAAAGTTATCCTTTTTGTTTAAACAGAAGAGGGGAAATGGTGTAGGAGTTCCTTCTGTTTCTGTGTTGCTTTCATTAGTTAATGAATAAAGAAATTGCCTTGGCCTAGTTCATAGGGCAGAACTTAGGTAAGTGGGGAATACAGAACTGAATGCTGGGAAGAAGAAAGGCAGAGAAGGAAAGAGACACCGTGGAGCCACCAAAGACAGACATGCTGAATCTTTCCCGGTAAGCCACTGTCACATGGCGATACACAGATTAATAGAAATGGGATAAACTGAGATGTAAAAGTTAGCCAATAAGAAGTTAGAGCTAATAGGCCAAGCAGTTCTCTAATTAATACCGTTTCTGTGTGGTTATTTTGGGTGTAAGCTAGTCAAGTGGCCGGGACAAACAAACAGACCCTCACCCTACAACAAACAGTGATCTCTGCACACTGCATATCCTCAGTGTGAGTATGCCAAACTGTTCAAACCATCTCAAAGACATGAAGATAAAAGATGAGTTACCATAGCCCACAAACCATCTTGTCCCCAGGGCAACACATGCTCAACATGGTGATATCCTCTCACAGGGTGTAATGGAAAATGATACGTAGAAATAAAAATCAAATATAAATATCATGCTTATATACATACTCATGATCCTCTTCTCTTCTAAAAATAAATTTAAATCAAAATCAGAACAAATTCATTTATTGACTTTGATATACTCACTTCATTCCCCCTTTAATGAAGAGAAATGAGTTCTGATTTAACACAAATAAAACGGCCATCTGTTGCCTTAAAGTTTCTAGAATCTCACACTTAAAATTAATGTTCATAATTTATAACAATGCTTTTCACCTTCAAAATACATGACACTATATGTAACTGAAAATACAATGCAAAAAATATTACTTAAGTCTAGTTTGATATTTGTAAAACAGTGTTTCCTTTACATAAACTTAATTGTTAAAGTGCACCATTGGTTTACACTGCTGTTGCAGATACAGCTAACTACTCCTACTGAATCATTAGTGAGTTTGCTTTAAAGTCTTCATTGTAGAAATATGCAGTTATAAATATGCCTTCATACCTAAAGTTTTCTGAATTTTTACACAGTAATAGGCTTGCTGTCAATTACTGATCCTTTTAGTGAGGTGTGTTGTGAACCTGATGAATTCTAATTTTGTCTGAAGTATGACAGCATGCTAAAATAGAGACACAAGATGAATTCTTATAAATAAGTCTTCATTGGAAACTTCACCCAGTGCCTTGTGGAAAGTTCCTCTGGGAACTTGGTGAAGTAGTGAAGGCAGCCCTGAGTCTACTCCTTTATCACTTAAACATCTCTATGATTCTTGACATCATAAAATCCTAGATACAATCTATTCAATGGAATCTGCCATTGCAGTTGTGATACATGATATTTATCATCACATATATATTTACAGATGTGTATACAGTATCTCCACAAAAATGTCTTGTCAGAATTAAATATGACATTTTCCAAGCACCCAATAGGGGACCTAAAACATCACTAATTCTTTGCACTCTTGTCTGGCACCTAGTTCCAGTAGATATACATTTTCTCAATACTTTGATACTTTTTCATTATATCTTTCTTGTTCTTTTTGTTAGTATTTTGTTTCTTAAAAAACGTTGTTTAGGGCTGGGGAGATATCCGTACATAAGAACATTCATGGAAGACCAGGGTTCAGTTAGTAAAGAAATCCGGGGCCTGAAAGTTATCTGTACACTTAAGAGCATATGTGGAAGACCAGAGTTCAGTTAGTTTCCCTTTTAAGAGATGTACAGCTGCCTTCAGCTCCAGGTCCAGGAGATCCGATGCCCTTTTATTGCCCTTATGGGCACTGTACTCAAGGGCAGGAAAAAACCCAAAGATACATAAGCATATATATAATTAAAATTAAATAAATCGTTAAAAAATTATACATAAGCACTTGTGTGCTGTAAATATGCTGAAGAAATAGAAACATGAGGTGGAATATATATGTATACGTATATAATATAAATATATTATGTATAAAGCAAAAAATATATACATTTACATTGTATGAATGCATGAAACTGAAGGTTCCTGAACATAATTCTGTTCATGAAACAGAATTATGAAGGTCTGTTCATAATTTGAAGGTAATTATTTCTTAAAAATTTTGCTTATTTTAAAGGCAGTATACATTTACTAACCTAATGTACCATTGTAATATCAAATAAGGTAATGCCATTTACTGTACAAATAACCTTCTAAATACAATGCCTCAGATATAGCAGATGTTTGGCTTTTGCCATATAAGCAGAAGAATTACAATTCCCTTGGTGTCTTCTCCAGGTGTACACGTCTCCATCTTTAACTAGCCTGTACTTTGGTACAGACATTTTGTCTTAATTAGTGGTTAATAATGAGTTGAACTTGAAAAGTCGGACAATCCAGGGTTGGAAGTGGTCTTTTCATTGAGGTGTAACACAGAGACAAAATCATCAGGGTACTGATATTGGCTACATAAGATATTAGAGAATGAAATACGGCCATGCTGCAGGAATAAGAATAAAGTGTTTTATTGGTAGTGAGAAGACATAAGAAATCTCAGGATATTTAGAAAATTGAATACTACCAAAGGAAAATTATCATGACTGAACCACTGAATATATTTAAACTTTCTTCATTACTTGTAAATTTTTATGAAAGAAAAATAGAAAGTGTGAGATCAAACTTGTATACAAAATTCTACACTGATTTCAAAATTAATGACATTATAATTAATAGAAACGAAGGTAATGAGGAAAGGCTATTGGTTATCCTGTTTGTCTAATTGGATGCACTGAGAAATGCTCTGCAGAGTAGGAACGCACAGTTCTCAGTGTCTAGTCTGCATTATTCAGGGCACAGATGGCAGACTCAGTGGGTTTGTCTGGTGACTGGCATAAACATGGGGGACTTGGACAGCAGGATACCCCAGGTGGAGGGACAAACACTAGCTGTCTTAATTTGCTTTTCCTTATAAATAAATTCCTCTCTTGTATGTTTCCTTTCTTTTATATTTAGCAGTATACAACTATTAATATTTACCAAATCTTTCAGTTTTCAGAATGTTTTTCATATATTTTCTTGTACTCCCTGATTAAATTTTCTTAAAATATTTTCTATTCTTATGTACAGTGATATTACTTTAGAGCATGAATCATAACTGCGCACACACAAAGACTCAAGGTAAAGACTCAACGAAAAAATGCATATTTTCAATAACATAATTCAGGCTGTTTGTTTTTCTCACGTTTTCATATGCAGGTATTTTCCGTACAAAGCAGATATGCTTAGGTAGTGACGGAAGGAAAAGACTTGCTCTTTATTGATCCCAAGGAATAAATCTTCAATCACACAAGTTGCCATCTCTTTGCAGCTTCCTTTCCCACAAATCAGCACATTTTCAGGTGCAACTGTGTGCTCACTGGTACCAACAGATCCTTGTGTGTAAAATTCCACCTCTGAATGCTCCAATGAATACATGGATTTTAATATGGAGTTTCTTTGGATTTTTTTTTCAAGATAGGGTTTCTCTGTAGCTTTGGAGCCTGTCCTGGAACTAGCTCTTGTAGACCAGGCTGGCCTCAAACTCACAGATATCCACCTGTCTCTGCTTCCTGATGCTGGATTTAAAGGTATGCGCTACCACTACTCAGCTTAATATGAAGTTTTTAAGTATTTGGTTTTGACATTATCCTCAAAGATGTGTTTTCTTTTATTTTTATTATTTAATTGAAATTTTACATACACATCCCGTTCCTATTTCTTCCCCTCCTTCCACCCTCCCCATCCTTGCCCATCTACATCTTGGCAAGGGTAAGGTTTCCTATGAGGAGTCAAAAAAAGTCTAGCACATTGCTTTGAGACAGGACCAAGGCCCTCCACACTATTATCTAGGCTGGTTAAGTATCCCTCCAAAGAGAGTGGGATCCAAAAGTCCAGTCAGACAGTAGGGTTAAATCCTGATCCCACTGCCAGTGGCCCCACAGACTAACCCAGCTACACAAATGTCACCCACATTCAGAGGACCTAGTTTGGTCCTATGCTGGATGACCAGCTGTCAGTCCAGAGTCAACGAGCTCCCATTTGCTCAGGTAAGCTGATTTGGTGAGTTTTCCCATCACAGTCTTGATCCCTTTACTAATATTATTGAATCCTCTGACAATCACATGGAATGACCAACTTTTAAAAATGAGTTTTCATGCAAAATATTTATAGTTGCTAATTAGATACTGATTAAATGCTTAGACATAAGCACATTTTCTAATGCCTGCATTTCAATTCGAAGCCCATTGTCCTTAGATTTTACACTGTTTCCTTGAACAAAGTTTCAGTGCTTTGTACTCTCTGCTCAATTGGCTCGTACTGATGGCTTATTTGAACTAGTACTGGGTTTTCAGAGTTCCTTGGGCACTAACTAACACAATGTATTCCAAAAATGCCAATTTCTTCTTCGATAATTAGAGTATAGAAAAGTATATATATATTTTGTGTTTATATATATACACAATACACACATATATGTAATCAGTATGTATCTATATATGCAATCAAAGCCAAAATTCATATTTTGCCTGCTTATCTAAGATGCTATAGTATTTATTCATAGTAATGAAGGAATCATCCCTGAAAACTGAACATATTCCTCTAACCTCCAGGGACTCCTTCCCTATCCAGTGCATTCATAGACCACAACATTCTCCACAATGGAATTCCGGCCTTATATTTTTTGTTTTTATTATATTTTTGTATGCATGTGTGGTCATGTATATGTGGACATGTGTTCCAGCATGTGTGTACCCAGCTAAAATGTGTTGAATTTTTTGTATTACATGTGAAGTTATTTTTCTCCTTCTGCCATGTAGGTCCTGGGGTTGAATATGAGATTGTCAGGGTTAGTCATCTTACATGACTCTTGCATCTTACTTTATATTTTTATTCATTATTTCTTATGTGGAAACTCTATATTGATTTGATGTAAATGTCACAGGATACCTCTGCTGAGTTGGTTTCTCCCTTTTTGCCCTTTTCCAGGAGGTATCACCGACTGAGCCAGCTGGCTGTGCTAAGCTTGAGTTCTGGTAACAGAGCATGATTTACAAGTGAATTGTGTCTACAGTGTCGGAGAATATACATGTATACAAACACTTAATTAGCATATTATTAGCAGTTTTTCAAATATTTTATATGAAAACTCTCTTCCTAGTCATAGGTTTGTAAAAATAAAAATGTCAGTCTTCACATTATACAATTCACATATTGTATAGTTAATTTTGCTGCGGGAGTACCTTCTGCTGCTTCAGCCAATAGTCGCTGAAGCACGAGCCCACAGTGCTGTGGAAGCGCCTTCTGCTCCATCAGCCAATAGCTGCTGAAATACCAGCCCACTGGGGTGTGGTATATTTCTCTTTAAAAGAAGAGCGCAAGCCTCAGCTCGGTCTCTTGGTTCCGGCGCTTGGTTCTGGCTCCTGCTCCCGGCTCCTGCTCCAGCGACTAAGCTCCCTTCCTGACAGTCTATGGTGTATGTAAGTTTTACCCCCCAAAATAAATACCCCTTTAAAACATAACTGGTGTGAGATTGATTCACCATTATCTGGTGCCCGAACATGTGGGTTTTCCCCCTTCGTGGCGTGGGCCAAGCAACCAGAGTCACACATCGCTACTGGATCCCGACTGGCCCCAACCTCGGGCAGATCAGAGAGGGAACTTTTTGGCTTCTGCTACCCCTATCGGGCACTGTCTTCCCCACCGGCCAGCTGGTCCAGCGCTCGACCTGCGCCAGAGCACACGATCTGTGAATTTAACCTCTGGATTTGAGTGTATATATTTTAGAGTTTACTTCCTGGATTGACGCCATTGCCACGTGGATTCAGGTGCGCCCCCGCCACCTACTGGCAGGCAGCGGTCCTTACAGGTAAGATTTTTCCTTTCAGTTGAAAATACATACATACATACATACATACATACATACATACATACATATACAATTTCTTTTGATTGAAAATGTCAGAAAATATTACTATCCAAAAGTTCAATGGTTTTTTTTTAATTGCACTATGGAGGATATTCTGAAGGATGTCTTTGATATTCCTCTTACTTGGTTATTTCTGGGATCTGTTGCTTTTCTGGTGTTTGGCTATTTTATAAGGATGATACAGTCCTCACAGATTGAATCCACAATGCTGAGGGCAGAGATTAAAACCTTAAGGACAATTCAGACTGACACCAACCTCCTCAAAAAAGAGTTTGGAGTTTTCAAGGAGGAGACTAGATCAGAGTTTGGAGTTCTCAAGGAGGAGACTAGATCAGAGTTTGGAGTTCTCAAGGAGGAGACTTGATCTTTGTCTGATATGACTCGGTCGACTGACCGAAATATCAAGAAGGTACAGTCTGATACTGCTTCTTTAGAAGGAAGCTTCACTGCTCTGGAGGAGGGGACAACCAAAATGATTTGTAACCTCCAGTCCATGACTGTAAGTGCTGAAACATTAGCTGAGAGGATTATAACCATTGAATGTGAAAATTGGACTTTATCAAAAGGGTATGATAGATTAATTGACAAGATTTCCATACAAGAAGGCACAGTACATGCCATGAGGATTATGTCCAAGGAGGATATGGTATCTCTAACAGACAAGCTCCACGCCTTAGAATTATCAATGAAGGCGATGTGTCCAAGGAGGAAATGGTGTCTCTGACGGACAAGCTCCATGCCTTAGAATCATTAATGAAGGCTTTGGAGCATAATACTGGACAGGAGATTCAGGACTTACAGAAGGCAATGATGAGCAGATTTAATAAGATTGAGGAAATCATAGACTCTGATGAACAGGAGCAAAAGGTAGAAAGGCAACATTTACCTCTGAAAACTCTGAGTTTACACAGAGTTATACCTGCCTTTCCAGTAATAACATCAGAAAAGATAACTGGCTCCAAAAACCCTAAAGTCATTAAAGAACATACATGGGAGCCTATAGGTATGAATGATCTGAAAGAATTTAAACAAGCAATTGTGAATTATGGACTACATTCATCTTTTGTTAGGAAGATGTTAAAATCCTGGGCTCTGAGCAGCAGGGCCACCTCTAAAGATTGGAATCAATTAACATCAGCTGTCCTCAAGAACGGACCTTTATGGCATTTCAAATGCCTATTCAAACAAAAGGCCAGACTTTTACAACAACAAGAATCAGCGAAAGGAATTGAGGTTTCTCTAGATCAAATTCTAGGGGAAGGATTTTACTCTGATCCTCAGGAACAAGCTCTTTATGATGAAAACATTTTATCCATACGTGCTACAGCAGCTCTAAGGGCCTGGGAAAGGGTTCAAGACTCAGGTCAGAGAATAGAATCTCCTACATAAACCTGAAGGCTGAGTTCTCCTATTCCTGTTATTCCTAGAAGAGGCATTATTCCTGGAATTCCATTGTCTGCAGTCCCTTTTCATGTGTCCCATTTTGCCACAATGAAAGCATTTTGTAATCTGATGTCTCCTTTTACCTTTGGAAATTGCTTCTTGCACTCATGTTTCATTGCCATAATCAAATGTATCAACATTCATTGTATGTAAAACCCATTCATCCAAAGGTGCTGATCTGAGCTTTAAAGGCCCCAGGATCCTTTTGCATTCTACATTGGCATTCTCATAAGCCAAAGACTCAATTACTATATTTCTTGCTTCTGGATAAGGTATCTAAAGCTTTAGTTAGTCTTTGTAAAAAGTCACTAAAGGGTTCTCTCTGACCCTGTTTGATTCCTGCTGCTTCCAGAGTCTATATTTCTGAGGACAATATTACAAGATATTACAGATGGCGGAAACCAGCTATTAGAGCTATACAAGAACACAACACAATTGATGGCCCTTCAGCGGTACCAACAGCCATGCCTCTACAATGATTGACTGAGAAACCAATATGGACTAAACAGTGGCCTTTAGCTGAGGAAATGTTACAGGCTTTAGAACAGCTGGTATAAGAGCAATTAGATGCTGGACATATAGAAGAATCTACCAGCCCTTGGAACTCTCCTGTATTTGTTGTTAAGAAAAAATCTGGTAAATGGAGAATGGTGACAGATCTTAGAGCTATCAACAAGGTTATTCAACCTATGGGCCCTCTGCAATCTGGAATTCCTCTGCCCTCCCTGCTACCAAAGGAATGGGCTCTTATAGTTATTGATCTGAAAGATTGTTTCTTCACGGTAACATTACAAGAAAAATATAGAGAAAAGTTTGCCTTCACAGTGTCTACTTATAATAACTCTCAGTCTGCAAGGAGGTAGCAGTGGACCGTCCTCCCATAGGGGATGTTCAACTCTCCCACCCTGTGCCAATATTTTGTAAGCCAACTATTGAAAATTATATGCAAACAATTTCCTAAGTCCATAATATACCACTATATGGATGATATCCTGATATCTAATCAAAACAAAGACACCTTAGAAAGGCTGTTTGAAGAAGTAAAAATAGTAAAAAAAAAAATTACCTAAATGGGGATTGCAAATTGCTACTGAAAAAAATTCAGAGAGGAGATTCTGTTAATTATTTAGGTTATAAAATAAGTTTACAGAAAATTAGGACACAAAAGGCACAAATTAGGAGAGACCGGCTACGAACTCTAATGATTTTCAGAGATTGTTAGGAGACATTTCCAGTCTACAACCAGCTGTTGGGATAACACCTGATCTAATAATTCACTTAAACAAAACCTTAGATGGTGACAAAGATTTGAATAGTCCCAGATAGTAACAGCTGAAGCAGAAAAGTAACTGATGAAGGTTGAGGAAAAATTACAGAAGGCACATGTAGATTGGGTGGATCCAAATCTTAGTTGCATTCTAGTCATATTGCCTTCCAGAATTTCTCCTACAGGAATTTTAATGCAGAGGGAAGATACTATTTTGTAATGGATCTTTTTACCACACAAACCAAGTAAGAAATTGAAAACTTATGTAGAAAAGGTCTCTGAATTAATTATAAAAGGTAAACTGAGACTTCGTCAACTAGCAGGTATAGACCCAGCAGAAATTATAGTGCCTTTCACTACTGATGAAATAAAAAAGTTATGGGAAGACAATGAACCATGGCAAAGGGTTTGTGCTAATTTTTTTGGGAGAAATTAATAGCAACTATCCAAAATCAGTAGACTTAACCTTAGAGTCTTCTGGATTCCTACTCGAATTGTACGTGATGCTCCAATAACTGGAGCCTGTACATTTTATACTGATGCTAACAAATCAGGGAAGGCTTGTTATAAGTCAGATGAATTGAGTATGGTGGAACAAAGCCCTTATACTTCTGTCAAGAAGGCAGAATTATATGCCATACTTATGGTGCTAAGGGATTGTAAAGAATCTCTTAATATTGTTACAGATTCACAATATGCAGAATGAGTTATCTTGCATATTGAAACTGCTGAATTTATACCAGATGATACAGAGTTGACTTCATTGTTTATCCAGGTACAAGACATGATCAGAAACAGGCTCTGCCCTATGTATATAACATATATCCTATCCCATATGGGTCTGCCAGGTCCTCTAGCACAAGGTAATGCAGATATTGATCAATTATTGATTGGTAGTGTGCTGCAGGCATCTGAATTTCATAAAAAACATCATGTCAATAGCAAAGACTTGAAAAAAGAGTTTTCTATTACATGGCAACAAGCTAAGGAGATTGTAAAGAAATGCCCTACATGCTCTTTTTATAACCAAATACCACTGCCTGCAGGGACTAATCCAAAGGGTATTAAAAGGAATGAAATTTGGCAGATGGATATGTTCCACTTTGCAGAATTTGGAAAATTAAAATATGTACATCACACCATTGACACTTATTCAGGCTTTCAGTGGGCAACTGCTTTAAGCTCAGAAAAAGCTGACACAGTAATCACACAATAATTAGAAGTTATGGTCATTATGGTTATACCTGCAAAAATAAAAACAGATAATGTTCCAGCTTATGTATCTAGGAAAATGAAACGATTTTTTGCTTATTATAATATTAAGCATGTTACAGGTATACCATACAATCCTACAGGTCAAGCAGTCATAGAAATATCAAATTGAGCTATAAAGGATATGTTAAATAAACAGAAAGGGGTGGAAAATGCCCCCAGAAATAGATTACATAATGCCCTATTAACCTTGAATTTTCTTAATGCTAATGAGAAGGGAACAACAGCGGCAGAAAGACATTGGATAATGGAAAAGTCTGTTGAACTAAATCAACCAGTTTATATCAAGGATGGTGCTGACCTCTCAATGGAAGCCAGGAGATGTGCTACGTTGGGGAAGGGGTTTTGCTCTTGTTTCCACAGGAGAAGAAAAATTGTGGATACCATCAAAATTAATAAAGGTTAGATTTGAAGAGAAGAAACCTCTTGAAAAGGAGAAATGACAGCATCTACAATGAGGATGACCATACAGGTGGTAAGAAAAGCATAGAATAAAGGGAGGGTTCTGTTCTTGTCTCCACAGGAAAACACTCATCTTTGAAAAATTCAAGGGATTTCCCTGGGTATTCCGAAGGGGTGGCTTCCCCCAGCTAAACCCTCTCTCCTCCTACCCCATCCCCGCTCTCAGCCAGGAACCCCTTCCCTTCCTCTCTCCCTTTTTCGGGGCATAAAATCCTCCAACTCAGACTGTGTGGGCACCGCCGGGACGGGGCGGTGAGTGCAAATGGGAGGGAGTTCCTTTGTTTTAATAGCCTGCCTGCAGCAAGTTAGGACTGCAGGCAAAGTGATTCCTGGCCAGCAAGGGGCACTAATCCTGTAGCAGAAGACCCAGCAGAGGGAAGAGCCATTGGAGAGCATCTGAAGGAAGAGATGGGCAGGTGCCAAGGTAAGAATTCCTCCAACAATCTGAAAAACAACATGAAAACACCAGATCCCAGCAATTTTACGACAGAATGACTTGAACACCGTATTCCGGTAGAAGTAGAAAACAGTGTCATTATAAAAGCAATAGAGTCTCTTAAACAGGGTATGAATCACTCACCTAAAGAAATAGAAGAGAAATATAACAAAAAGATGGAAGAAATGAGTAAAGAAATGGAAGAGAAATATAACAAAAAGTTGGAAGAAATGAGTGAATTTGTAAACGATACCCTGGGAAACCTTGAAAAAACAAACAAACAGGTAATGGAATCAGTTCAAGAATTGAAAACTGAAATGGAGGCAATGAAGAAAACACAAATCGAGGGCTGGCTGGATATGGAAAATCTAGGTAAACAAACAGAGACTTCAGGAACAAGCAAAACCAATAGAATACAAGAGATAGAAGAATGAATCTCAGATTATGAAGAAACCATATAAAAAATAAACGCTCTGACCAAAGAAAGCAGCAAATCCAACAAATTCTCATCACAAAACATTCAGAAAATCTGGGACATAATAGAAAAAACAAATCTAAGAATAATAGGGGTAGAAGAAGGAGAAGAATTGCAGATCAAAAGTCCAGAAAATATATTCAACAAAATTATAGAAAAAAACTTTCCCAACCTAAAGAACGATATCCCTATGAGGGTTCAAGAAACATACAGAACACCAAATAGACTGGATCAGAAAAAAATATCCCCTCGCCATATAATAATCAAAACACAAAGCATTCAGATTAAAGAAAGGATATTAAGAGCTGTAAAGGAAAAAGGTTAAGTAACTTATAAAGGTAAACCTATCAGGCTTACACTGGACTTCTCTATGGAAACCATGAAAGCCAGAAGGTCCTGGATAGAAGTACTTCAGAAACTAAGAGACCATGGATGCAAGCCCAAACTACTGTACCCAGACAAGCTATTGTTCACTATCAATGGAGAAAACAAAATATTCCAGGATAAAAACAAATTAAAACAATAAGTATCTACAAATCCAGCCTTACAGAGAATACTAGAAGGAAAATCACAACCCAAGGAATCCAACATTCCAAACACTGCCTCCAATAACTCAGACATCTAGCAACACTACACAAGCACAACACAAAGAAGGAAAACACATACACTCTACTACCCCAAAAAAATGACCGAAGTCAACAACCACTGATCATTAATATCACTTAATATCAATGGACTCAATTCATCTCTAAAAAGGCACAGACTTAGCAATTGGATACGAAAACAGGATCCAACATTCTGCTGTTTACAAGAAACACACCTCAACCACAAAGACAGACACCTACTCAGAGTAAAGGGTTGGGAAAAGGTTTTCCAAGCAAATGGACATAAGAAACAAGTGGGTGTGGCCATTCTAATATCTAACAAAATCGATGTCAGACTAAAATCAATCAGAAGAGATGGAGATGGACATTTAATACTCATAACAGGAACAATTCATCAGGAAGAAGTCTCAATCCTGAATATCTATGCCCCTAATATAAAAGCACCCACTTATGTAAAAGAAACTCTTCTAGAACTCAAGGCAGTCATCAAACCACACACACTAATAGAAGGAGACTTCAACACACTTCTCTCACCAATGGACAGGTCAATCAGACAGAAAACTAACAGAGAAATAAGAGAATTATTGGAGGTATTGAATCAAATGGACTTAACAGACATCTATAGAACACTCCATCCAAATAGGAAAAAATATACCTTCTTCTCTGCAGCTCATGGAACATTCTCGAAAATTGACCACATACTCGATAACAAAGCAAACTTCCACAGATACAAAAAAATATTAGTAACCACCTGTGTCTTGTCTGATCACTATAGATTAAAGTTAAAATTCAACAACAATGCTACACCCAGAAAGCCAACAAACTCATGGAAATTGAACAGTCAACTACTAAATCACCCCTGGGTCAAGGAAGAAATAAAGAAAGAAATTAAAGTCTTCCTTCAATTTAATGAAAATAAAGACACAACATACTCAAACCTATGGAGCACTATGAAAGCAGTGCTAAGAGTAAAATTCATAGCACTAAGTGCCCAATTAAATAAAATGGATAGAGCACACATTGGAGAATTAACAGCACACTTGAAAGTTCTAGAAAAAGAAAGAATCTGATTCACCTAGGAGGAGTAGAAGACTGGAAATAATCAAATTGAGGGCTGAAATCAACAAAATAGAAATACAGAAAACAATTCAAAGAATCAATGAAACAAAAAGCTGGTTCTTGGAGAAAATCAAAAGATTGACAAACCCCTATCCAAATTAATCAAATGGCAGAGAGAGAACATGCAAATTAATAAGATCAGAAATGAAAAGGGGGACATAACCACAGACACAGAGGAAATTCAGAGAATCATTAGATCTTACTAGGAAAGTTTATATGCCACAAAATTGGAAAATGTAAAAGAAATGGACATTTTTTTCGATAAGTATCATATACCAAAGTTGAACCAAGAACACGTGAACAATCTAAATAGACTTGTTAGTCGCGAAGAATTAGAAGCTGTTATCAAAAATCTCACTCCCAAAAAAAGCCCAGGACCAGATTGTTTCAATGCAGAATTCTACCGGAACTTCCAGGAAGAGCTAATACCTATACTCCTTAATGTATTCCACAATATAGAAACAGAAGAGTCATTGCCAAACTCCTTTTATGAAGCTACAGTTACTATGATACCAAAACCACACAAAGACACAACCAAGAAAGAGAATTACAGGCCAATCTCACTCATGAACATTCTCAATAAAGTATTGGCAAACCCAATCCAAGAACACATTAGAAAAATTATCCATTATAATCAAGTAGGCTTCATCCCAGAGATGCAGGCCTGGTTCAACATATGCAAATCTATCAATGTAATCCATCATATAAATAAACTGAAAGAAAAAAAACCATATAATCATTTCATTGGATGCTGAAAAAGAATTTAACAAAATTCAACACCCATTTATGATAAAGGTGTTGGAGAGACTGGGGATACAAGAATCATACCTAAATATAATAAAAGCAATATACAGCAAGCCGACAGCTAACATCAAATTGAATGGAGAGAAACTCAAAGCCTTTCCACTAAAATCAGGAACATGACAAGGCTGTCCACTCTCTCTATACCTCTCAATATACTGCTTGAACTTCTAACAATAGCAATAAGACAACATAAGGGGATCAAGGGAATTCGAATTGGAAAGGATGAAGTTAAACTTTTGTTATTTGCAGACGATATGATAGTGTACCTAAGCGACACCAAAAACTCTACCAAAGAACTCCTACAGCTGATAAACACCTTTAGTAATGGGGCAGGATACAAGATCAACTCCAAAAAATCGGTTGTCCTCCTATACACAAAGGATAAAGAAGCAGAGAGCGAAATTAGATAGCCACAAATACCATAAAATATCTTGGGGTAACTCTAATCAAGGAAGTGAAAGACCTATTTGACAAGAACTTTAAGTCTTTGAAGAAAGAAATAGAGGAGGATACCAGAAAATAGAAAGACCTCCCCTGCTCTTGGATTGGGAGAATCATCATAGTAAAAATGGCAATTCTACCAAAAGCGATCCATAGATTCAATGCAATCCCCATCAAAATCCCATCAAACTTCTTCACAGACCTTGAGAGAACAATAATCAAGTTTATATGGCAAAACAAAAAACCCAGGATAGCCAAAACAATCTTATACAATAAACGAACTTCTGGAGGCTTTACAATCCCTGACTTCAAACTCTATTACAGAGCTACAGTATTGAAAACAGCTTTGTATTGGCATAAGAACAGAGAAGTCGCCATATGGAATCGAATAGAAGACCCGGGTATTATCCCACAAACCTATGAACACCTAATTTTCGACAAGGGAGCTATTGGTATACAATGGAAGAAGGAAAGCATCTTTAACAAATGGTGCTGGCATAACTGGATGTCAACCTGTAGAAGAATGAAAGTAGATCCATATCTATCACCATGCACAAAACTCAAGTCCAAATGGATTAAAGACATCAACATTAATCCCCCCACTTTGAACCTGATAGAAGAGAAAGTGGGAAGTAGTCTACAAGATATAGGCACAGGAGGCCTCTTCCTAAGTAGGACCCCAGCAGCACAGACAATAAGAGAAACAATGAATAAATGGGATCTACTGAAACTGAGAAGCTTCTGTAAAGCAAAGGACACTCTCAGTAGGACAAAAAGGCTGCCTTCTGACTGGGAGAAGATCTTCACCAACCCCTCATCAGACAAAGGTCTGATCTCCAAAATATACAAAGAACTCAAGAAACTAGGCACTAAAACTCTAATTAACCCAATTAAAAAATGGGGTACTGAACTGAACAGAGAATTCACAACAGATGAACTTCGAATGGCCAGAAGACACTTAAGGTCATGCTCAACCTCCTTAGCGATCAGGGAAATGCAAATCAAAACCACTTTGAGATACCATCTTACACCTGTCAGAATTGCTAAAGTCAAAAACACCAAGGATAGCCTATGCTGGAGAGGATGTGGGGTGAGGGGAACACTCATCCATTGTTGGTGGGAATGCAAACTCGTGTAGCCACTGTGGAAATCAGTGTGGCGGTTTCTCAGGAAACTGGGAGTCAACCTCCCTCAGGACCCAGCAATTCCACTCTTGGGAATATACCTAAGAGATGCCCCATCATACTACAAAAGTATTTGTTCAACTATGTTCATAGCTGCACTATTTGTAATAGCCAGAACATGGAAACAGCCTAGGTGCCCCTCAATAGAAGAATGGTTAAAAGAGGTGTGGAACATATACACATTAGAGTTTTACTCAGCGATAAAAAATAATGACATCTTGAATTTTGCATTCAAATGAATGGAAATAGAAAACGCTTTCCTGAGTGAGGTAACCCAGACTCAAAAAGAGGAATATGGTATGTACTCACTCATAAGTGGATTCTAGCCATAGTTAAAGCTCTTTGAGTCTATAATTCGTGATCCTAGAGAAGCTTAATAAGAAGGTGAACCTGAAGAAAATCTTATAGTTATCCTCCTGGATATTAGAAGTAGACAAGATTGCCATGCAAACTTGGGTGTATGGGGTGGGGGTGGGGTGATGGAAGTAAGGGGAGATGGTTAGGGAGAGGGGAGAGGGGAAGGATTGGGGATGGCTTGGGAGGGGGGGAGGAAGGATGGTTATGGGAGCAGGGAAATTTTTATCTCAACTAAGGGAACCATTTTAGGGTTTGCAAGAGACTTGATTCTGGAGGTCTTTCTAGGCCCAAGGAGAGGTCCCCAGATTATTCCCTGGACAGCAGAGGAGAGGGTGCCTGAACTAGCCTTGGCCCATAACCATACTGATAAATATTTTGCATGTAACCACAGAACCTTCATATGGTGAAGGACTGAGATAAAGACAGAGACACATATTGGAACACTGGACTTAACTCCTTAGGTCCAAATGAGAAGCAGAGGGAGGGAGATAGTGAGCAAGAAAAGCAGAACCAGAGGAAACCTTCATCCGACGATGGATGGAGATAGAGACGGAGACCCACATTGGAGCACTGGACTGAGCCCCCAAGTTCCAAATGAAGAGCAGAAGGAAGGAGAACATGAAAAAGAAAGTCAGGACCACGAAGGGTGCGTTCACCCAATGATACAAGGGGACTGATCGAATGAAAGCTCACCAAGGGCAGCTGGACTGGGACTGAACGAGCATGTGATCAAACCGGATTCTCTGAATGTGGCTGACATGGTGGCTGACTGAGAAGCCATTGACAATGGCACTGGGTCTTGTTTTGTCTGCATGGACTGACTTTTTGGGATCCTGATCTGTTTGGATGCTCACCTTCCTGGACCTGGAGGGAGCAGGGAGGAACTTGGGTTTCCTACAGGGCAGGAAATCCTGACTGCTTTTGGGAATGGTGAGGGAGAAGGAGAGGGAGTGGGGGGAGTGGTAGGTTATTGGGAGGAGGGGAGGAAGTGGAAATTCTTTAAATAAATAAATAAGGAAAAAAAGAAAGAAAAATTCAAGGGAGTCTGGATGTTTGAATACTGACAGATGGAAAAATAACTACCCAATATGGACTATCAAGAAAACTGAATAGATTCTGTGAGTATGAAGCTCTGGAATATACTAAATCATATTTCTGAATTTATATAGCTGGTTTTGGGGTTCGACTCTTGGCTTAGTCCCTCTCTAATTCCAAGCCTGTTGTTAAGAGAAAAACCCAGAGTTTCTGGAGTTTCTGTGTTATGTCAAGAGACATGATATGAGACAGAAAGAAATATGAGTTTAGAAAACATCTTTGCTTTTCTTCATATCTATCATACTTTTCATTGAATATGTCTATCATACCTTTCATTGAATATATGTTTATATTTGTCTATGTAATTAATGTTTAAGTTTTCCACAATGAACAATGAGTTTTCCTGCACTGACATTTGAAGTTTCCAGGAAGAAGATGCGACCCCCCATAAAAGCAACTTCACTCTGTTGATATGACGTCACGATACTGATAGTGCTACTACAAGTACTGTTTCGGGTATCAGCTGCACAGATGATTCCAACTTGGTTAGCTGAAATGGTGCACATCTTGTACAACATTCTGGCCAGACCTCTACAAAATACTCAGAGAGTGTTTGCAATTATAAAAGACATTGATCTTGAAATTTAACCATCATTTTACTTTCACAAGATCCTCCAGAAAGAACCTCACCCCCATGACAGCTGGAAGTAATTCTAGAGGACGATGTCCCTTCTCTCAGCAAAGTTTGTCCTCAAGCTTAGGAACAATATTTAGGGATTGATTATAATTAGTATAGGTTAAAAGTTGAGAAAGGAATTTTATAAGCTCAGGGATCTTTTTGAAAAGAAGAGGGAAAATTGGATAGATAATAATGGTATTTGTGAGTTATTGTTTATAGATAATTACATCGGCATAGATTTTGTATATGAATACAAAGTTAAATCATATTGAATATTGTATGTATGCATGCTTCTACCTGTTTAAAACATTTTTTATGTATTGATATATATTATATTGATATATGTATACCATATTGCAGTGTGCATTTCTACCTCTGATTAAGATACTTACATATTGCTTATGTATTGATAGTTATTGTTTACATTCGGAGGTCATTATCCTCATTTATTGCACAGTTGTTTATTCTTAGTCTTTAAGTTAGATACATGTTAAGAATTGTAGATCAATAGTCATCGATGTCTGTCATATTTATGGTTAGATTAATCAGGTTCTTTAGATACATAAAGATTATATTCTTTATAAATAGTCTTCAGCCTCTTTGAAGAGCTATAGAAAATGGCATTTAATTTAATCTTAGAGTTCTGTTTAGTGAGACACAATCACTCCTGGCAACACCGACCTATTCCCGAGAGATTATTGAGCACCAAAGACACTCCACTTGGAGCTTGTCTTTTTGACAAAACTGGCCTCTGGGCAAGGAACTGCCCAAACCTCAACTACTGACAAATACACCGTATCCGGAAATGGATAAGCAGAACTGTCAAATCTTACCAAGACAGGGTAAGACGGTTTTGAAAAATCTCTTGCCTGTTAAAAACCAGAAATGGATAAAATCCGGAAATGGATAAACAGAACTGTTAAATCTTGCCAAGACAGGGTAAGATGGTTTTGAAAAATCTCTTGCCTGTTAAAAATAATCTGTCAGTTATCCTAGGCCTTAGTCAAAGCTGGTTGCTTCAATGCTGCAAACAGGTCTTTGGTGATTGCCCAGGTAGCCAGTTGTCTCTGTGATTTGTTGCATGTTTTGGAAGTTCTTTGATTGCACTTCCTAATTACTCAGGTAACATTATTTCCCTTCTTGGATCTTCTATGGGGTTGAAGACTAGATAAATATAGCTACTTTCCTCTCATGACTTGGCCAAGTTATTTATTATACAAGACTATAGCTAGTTAGAATAGGATATTTGTACTTATTGTATATAATTTTGTAGGTTTGTACTTACTGTATATAATTTCGTAATAGGCTTAGAACTCTCTTACTTAAACAGAAGGGTGAGGTGCTGCGGGAGTACCTTCTGCTGCTTCAGCCAATAGTTGCTGAAGGATGAGCCCACAGTGCTGTGGGAGTGCCTTCCGCTCCGTCAGCCAATAGCCGCTGAAATACCAGCCTACTGGGGTGTGGTATATTTCTCTTTAAAAGAAGAGCGGCAAGCCTCGGCTCAGCCTCTTGATTCCGGCGCTTGGTTCCAACTCCTGCTCCCGGCTCCTGTTCCAGCAAACTAAGCTCCCTTCCTGATGGTTTATGGTGTATGTAAGTTTTACCCCCCCCAAAATAAATACCCCTTTAAAACATAACTGGTGTGGGATCGATTCGCCACTATAATTTTGGTATTGGCTTCACGTTTGTTTAGTATGTATTTCTCCGAGAACTATTTCCATATTTCAGGAAGGAAAGTGAGTGGTGGGTGCCCTGGCTTGTCATTATTCTGATTAATTTTGTCACCATGATAATAGCAAATTCAGGACTCACCCCTGTGCCGTTAGATGTTGTGGTCTCTATAACCTGTCAAGACGTGAGCTCAGGCTATTTTTCATCTTGACACAAAACAATATCTTTTTAGCTGCCAATTCAAAATTCCTGAAGCAACTCTTTGTAGAATATTTTGAGAAAAGAAAACCCAATTACCTGTTTGCTTCGAATTTAGATAATTGGAAAAGGTTACTTTTATTCCTTAAAAGGAAAAATTCTGAAAAAATATATTGAAATACAAGAGCAGTGAATCTGTCTGAAAATATTTCACTAATGAAATTTATAGTTAGTGGTAGTGGAAAATGTTTTCATTTTTATTGTTTTCCTTCCTTCAGCTATTGAGACCTGAAAAGGTGTAGCTGCATCAACATCTTCAAATCCACAGTGATCCTACAGGTAAAACGTGGATGGAGATGATCTCTTAGAGCAAGATTCTGACCCTCACACTTACACATAAGTAGAGTAGTGCTAAGGAAGATTAACAGGAAAGAGTAGAAATGTTTATTCATCAAAAACCAGAGAATATTTTGTTTCAACAATAACAAGGTGTGCATTGATGTGTGATTCTCTATACCTGGGTGAGTTTCTGTTCATGGACATTTAGTTCACTCAATAGCTATTTCTTCTTTATACATAAATACAGTTCTGACATTAATAACACTTTAGATTTGATGAAATGTTGAATATTAATGGAGTTATAAGACAGTAGTGTAACATGAGGGGCCTACTTGTTTGTTGGTTTCTTCTGTCCTGCCCAATTCCCACAGCTATTTATCCCCAATGAAAATCATACAGAGATCTCTATAAGTTGTAAAGCTGATTGGCCCATTAAGTCAGGCTCTTGTAGTTTATATTAATCCATTATTCTAATCTATGTTAGCCATGTGGCTCAGTACCTTTTTCAGTGGGGCAGATCACATCCTGCTGCTTCGGTGATCTGGGCAGGAGTGGGAGGAATCAACTTCCTCCTTCCCAGAATTCTCTCATTCTCATTACATCATTTCTACTTCCTGTCTGGTTTTCCCACCTATACTTTCTGCCTGGCCAATCAGCATTTATTTAAAACATGATTGAGAGAGTACAGACAATTCTCCCACACCACAGTAGACTAAACACACACACAAAAACAACTAACACTTTCCTGGCCCAATGCTGCTGAACCTTGCTGAGTTTGCTGCTTGACTCAGAAAACATTTACCAGAGAAAGATTAATACCAAACTCATACAAAATAAATACTATTGTTTGCCAAAAAACCCTCCATATCTATTTATCTCACCAAACTGCTCATTTGTTAAAGAACTTCTTAAAATCCATTTTAAACACGCAAATTCTTGTATTAGTCTATGAAACTCTTACATTTCAATCTCATTGTTTCAGTAATCTGTGCATTTAAAAGACTAATCACAAGCACCTGGCAACTTGACTAAAAAATTATCCCTGAAAACAACTTATTCTTCTAACCTCCCAGGGACTTCTTCCCTGTCCAGTGCATCCATAGGCTACAACATTCTCCACAACGGAATTCAGGCCTTATATTTTTTTATTTTGTTTGTGTATGCATGTGTGGTCACATATATGTGGGTATGTGTTCCAGCATGAGTGTACCCAGCTAGAAAATAGTATTTTGAGTGAGGTAACCCAGCCACAGAAAGACAGTTATCACATGTACTCATTCATAGGTGGTTTTTAAACATAAAACGAAGAAAGCCAGCCTATAAACCACAACCCCAAAGACAATAATGTGGACACTAAGAGAGACTTACATAGATATAATCTACATGGGAAGTAGAAAGTAGAAAAAGACAAGATCTCCTGTGTAAATTGGGAGCATAGGGACCTTGAGGGAGGATTGAAAGGGGAGGGAAGAAGCAGGGACTGGAGCAGAGAAAATTGTAGAGCTCAATAAATATCAATAAAATAAAAAACAAAGAAAATGGCAAAGAAAAATGAAAGATAAAAAGAATTATGAATATATTCTGTGAAGCTCATGTTTCCCTGTAGGTTGGGAGTATGAAGAACATAAACGCTATTTTCTCAAGGGCTCTCTCATAACATTTTGTGGGATTCGGCAATGTTACCATCTTAGAGATACCGGCTGTATCTGGAGAGAACAAGAGTGAAATAGCACAAGTACAAGCAAGCACATGCAAACAAGGAATAAACAAAATTGGCCAAAATAACCTGTCAGAGGACCAAAAGGAAAGTAACTAATAACGGACACTCCTAGCCAATCACAACACGCCAGCAGCTACCACCAGTTTCAAAAGGACCAACCAAAAACGTTCCTGCAGCAGCTTAATTTCCCTAACCACAAAAAAGACCCCAAGGATTTTAGACTAAAGAGCCATTACACTGGAGTCTCAGAGTATGTCATTGCCTCTGTGTCTTCTCACCTCCACATCTTAGCACCCCCTTCAATGTGGGTCGCACAACAGGCAACAACAAGAAGCCCACAACACAAAGGGAAGAAATAGACCTGCAGTGCTGTGCATAATGCTTTAATGCCTTATTATTTTCTATATGATTGATGTATGTCACAATTGAAAAGTATAGAACAATCTAGTGAAACAAGAGGAATGAAAACTGGATAATGCAATTCTATTATGGAGTCGATGTTATCTTTGTGTTTCAGAGATGTCTGTCATATATCTGTGAAAAAGATCTCATACATTTCAAAGTTCATTCTTGAGGAATAGGCAGGCTGGTAGCTAAAGGGAGGTGGTTTTAAGTTAACATTACTGTATGGCAATGATACTGACATATTGGGTCAGAAAGACTATGGCAGCCTTCTAAATTTATTTTGTTTTCCAAAATAAAATCCCTTTGTGTAAGCATAGAATGAACTTCAGGAAGCAGAGACCCACTGAGGAAATAGCAACAAAATGTAGAAGGAACGGTGGCCCGCCCGGCTAGCTTTACCTGAAATAATTACATGGAAACTGTATTCTTTTAAACACTGCCTGGCCCATTACCTCCAGCCTCTTATTGGCTAACTCTCACATATTGATTCCACCCATTTCTAATAATCTGTATCTCACCATGAGGTCGCGGCTTACTGGGAAAGATTCAGCATGTCTGATCTGGCAGCTACATGGCGGCCAGCTCTCTGACTCTGCCTGACTCTGCTTCTTTCTCCCAGCATTCTGTTCAGTCTACTCCACCTATTTAAATCCTGCCCTATCAAAAGCCAAGACAGTCTCTTTATTAACCAATGAAAGTAACACATAGACAGATGACCCTCCTTTAAAGTGAAAGGCTTTCACTTTAACACAGTAAAATTGAATATAACAAAACATTTATCAAGCAAGAATTACAGTTACAATATTTATATCTACTTTATATTTTATCATAACTAAGGAAAACTATAACTAACCATTCTTCAACTCTATCAAAGACTTCAGAAGGATATAATATTACCTAAGCAAACAAGAAATAAGCAATTTTCAAAACTCTAGAAATTACAGAGACATCTCGCTGCCTGTACAGTTACCCAAAGTTCCTCTGTATCTTTGGGGCATTCATCTTTGACCTACAGGCACATAGTATCCAGCAGACATTTCCTTGAAGCAGGAAATTTCAAAGACAGTTCAGTCACTTTCTTTGGTATCCTGCAGAATGTCTCACAGGCTCTTTCATGAATCAAGAACCCCGAAGGATCATCTCAGCTACAGGTAAGTTCAACAGTCCTCTCTCCATGGGTTCTTTATGTCCAGTTTATGCAATAGTCCAGGCAAGAGCAGTTTCTTGCTCAAATGGCTATCAAACTCCATAAGGAGCCTCTTCAATGCCCATCTTCCTCTTGAAGTAGCTGGTGCTGCCAGGAGCAGACGTGCCTCATTGTCATGAAAAGCCCTAAGTTATTAAAACATTAAATGCCATATTCTGTAGTCTTTGAAAGATATGAAGAATATCTATCTAACAGAAATATATCTCTATATATCTAGAAAATCTGACCAACATGACTACAAGCTTGACTATTACTGATGATTATCCATTAACAACCTATATTTCCTAATTATACATTACATTTTTAAATGAACTACACAATTACAATACCTTAATCAAGATCAGAAATACATATACACATAGCAAAATTGACCTTAAATTTCTACCAATGAGGCAAAATTTATACCAATGTAAATTATTCATATCTATATCATATCCCCCTTTAAATGTAAAAGAACATTTATAAATAGTATTTGGGAATATAGATGGAGTTATTTCTCTCCAAACTTCTTCCTGCTGTATAGGGGCATTGTTAATTAGGTCTTTTATGGTGTATCCTGTGTGAAGTAATTTTTTATGGGTGTTCACAGCAACCTTTCAGGAGGACGTGGTCTATCATACCATATTGGGATAGAAGCAATCCACAGGGTCTCATCCTCTGTGAAAACAAAAGAAGAATCTCTTTTCCAAAGTATCATATCCTTAGATCCAAATTCTGAAGTCACAATACCCTTATAACAATATACATGGTGGTTTAGCCTAGCAGACCATACAATGGAATGTCTCTCTGTATTTAGCTCCTTCACAGTCAAAAATTTCAAAGAAAATACAATATACATAATCCAGACTCTCTGTGAGTTTTCCATTTTTACATGGCTTATTTTTATTTATTTCTTTTAATCTATAGCTATCTGTATTCTGTCTCTTTCAAGACTTTACCATTTTTTAAAGGCATTAATTTTATTCTCTATATTCTTTTTCTTCTCTCTCCCAAGCCTATGCAGAGTCATCCAACACTATGACCCATTTAGAGGTCTTTTATGTCTGAATCTGTCCTATTGTGAATCTGTAATTCTTTACTGTTTTGAAGAGCTTTTAAAATGCTGAGTATCTTGGTTGTGGCTGCTCTGGATGTTGGCTCTGCCTCTCTCCAATTTCAAAATAGTGGACGTACAATGTTCTGCTAGCTCTGGGGCTACCAGGTAGGAGCCGCACTCAGCAGTTTAACTCTGAGACTGAGCGTGTAGCACAGAAACTCTTTTCATCCAAGGTACAGGCAAATCTGACACACAGAGCACTGCGCAGCCTGGAAACATCTCTCTGTATGGTGGCAGAAATCCGCCATGCTCTCCCACCTGCCTAAGCCTGATTCGGCCATCTGCCCAGGTGCAGGCGGGGAGCACTGAGCCATTGGCATGGTCTCAGAGTACTTTCTTCCCAATCCCGAGCAGGCATACAAATATCCAGTCTCATAAAAGCCATTGAAATGCTTTAAAGCCAGAGTTTGCACTGGTGGCACAGCCCAGGAAGTCGCATTTTAAAATGATGCAACGTTTTTTCTGCTGCTATTGCTGAAAAAGGAAATCTCTCTACAGCACGTCGTAGCAAACAGCAAAAAACTGTTTTAAACTCTCTTTCCCCTTCTTTTTAAAAGCTCTCTCAGGTTTTCAAGTGGATTTAGTTACCACGTTGGGCGCCAGTCTGTAGTTAAAAGGAGCAGTGGGCTGCCTTCCGCTGGGATCCTGGCTCCCCAGCTAGTTTATACCCGAAAAAATTACACGGAAAATGTATTCTTTTAAATACTGCCTGGCCCATTACCTCCAGCCTCTTATTGGCTAACTCTCACATATTGATTCCACCCATTTCTAATAATCTGTATCTCACCATGAGGTCGTGGCTTACCAGAAAAGACTCAGCATGTCTGATCTGGCAGCTTCATGGCAGGCAGCTCTCTGACTCTGCCTGACTCTGCTCCTTTCTCCCAGCATTCTGTTCAGTCTACTCCACCTAAATCCTGCCCTATCAAAAGCCAAGACAGTCTCTTTATTAACCAATGAAAGTAACACATAGACAGATGATCCTCCTCCATGAACAAAAGATGATTTTTGAATGGATATCTTATTTTTATGATTATAAAAGTTATTCATATAATTTATTTTATAGCAATTACTTTAAAAATAAAAGAAAAATTCTATATTTATTTTTCAGAAGACTAAAGATCACATTTATATTAAAAATATTACCCCTAATCAAAATACAAATAAGTTATGCAATACATACATACAAAGATAAACACATAAAATATAAAATACTTTGAAAATTATGAAATTTACTCAAAATGCATTTATGTAAAATATCTTCAAAATATTTGTACAGTGCCCTGTTCCAACAGAAAGTGCCAAAATAGCCTATTGGAGTGCCTTATTTCTGCTTTTTATTCTAAAAATTACTTGTTTATTTTTGCATGTACTGTTTTGAATTTTACTTGTAAATTACTTTTGTAGCTTAATGCTTAAAAATCTGCAAATAACATGATTCAACAAAAAAGAAGTAAAACCATTGACTTGTGTGTCTGCATATCAAGTAAAGTTTACACACTAGTCTATAAGTGATCATAGAGTTCACTGAGCATTTTTCTACATTTTCTAAACCTTTTTCCCTATTACATTTTGCTATAGAGTTTATTTTTGCTTCATGCTTTTGAGAAATGAAGAATTTGTATGTAGATCATTTAAATACTTCTCATCTTATAAACATTGATGATAGCATGAAGTACATCCTTTTGTTTTTTTGCAACAGAGTTCATAGATTCTGTGTGTAACAGCTCTCTGTAGACCTGGCTGGCCTCTAATTTAGAGATTCAACTTCTTTTGCCTCCAGAGTGCTGGGATTAATGGTATGCACCACCATTGCCCAGTTCAAGTACATCTTTAAAGGATGTTTTACTTGGAAGTTGAAGTCAAGCCATTCAAGTAGACCAGTGGGGTACATATTTATCTTAGTGGGACTGACATTGTGCCACCCTATATTTTAGTGATAGTGCACTGCATTTGTTAATATTGTTTATATTTTAATGAGCTAATTGGGCTTCCTTTCTAAGACTGCTTAATAACTTCTATAATTATTGTTCTGTGTTTCTCCTTACTTGAATGAAATTTCAGATTTTCAGAACCACATTTCTCTTTTCCTTCATTTTTCTCAAGATGAAAAAGACTTCTAACTTCATGTGTACATGTACACAGACATGTATTAGTGAATAGACATGAGTTCAGGTTCCCTCAGGGTCCAGAAGTTGGCATGAGATAATCTAATGCTGAAACTACCAGTGGCTGTGACATACCTGACTTGGAGTGTACATGTGCACACACATGTGTTAGAGCACAGAGTGAGTGCAGGTGTCCTCAGGGTCCAGAAGTTGGCATGAGACGATCTACTGCTGGGATTACCCATGGTTGAGCCAAGCCCAGGTCCTCTGCAAGAACAATACATGACTTTATGGCTAAGCCATTTCTCCAGCTTCTGTTTTCCGTTTGGACTTAACTTCCTTGTACATAAAGCTAATATGCATTAAACATAAGTAGAAGGGTGATAAATTCAGGCATGTATGTGAACTCATATTTCTGTAAACACAGTTTGAGAGTGATATAGTTAGAGAATTACCCAACTAATTGAATTAATATACAATAAATTAGCTGAAATTTTTGGTAGGAATTAAGGTGTTCTTGATTTCTTTTTTGTCTACATGTTCATGTGAATCACAGTTATATGATATGGTGATTTAATAGTCCCAGTTTTTCACACTTGTTTGCCCAAAGTTGTCTATGTTACTGTGACTTTTGTCTTTAAAACAAAAAACAAAAAGTGGTGCTTTTTGTCTTAACAAAAGGCACCACTTAACTTATTTGAAATAAATATTTGAAAGACTAGTTAGCAGCATTTACAAAGAACTTACTAAGTACAATAAAGTAATTTAATTTTTATTCTAATTTTCCTTATTGTATAAGAGTAGACAGCATATAGCAATATAAATCAGTAATTAGTATTTAGTGTAAATTTCATTTAATTTTTATTAATATTCTCAGGCCTTCAAATAAAATGTGATTATAAACCTAAATTTATAAAATATTTGATAACTTTTATATAGTATTATGCTAATTATTATTAAACTGCTTATGTCATGGGAAAGGCTAACAAATGAATCAATTCACCAGTATTAAATTAACTTTATTTTAAATTAAATTTGTATCTCATATAATTACAGAACAATGTATTCCTAACCATATATTATGGCCTTTATTTAACTAAGTCTTCATAAGACTTACCACTTCATTTATTTTTATTTATGTGCAGGTGTGTGTGTATGTGTGTGTATGTGTGTGTGTGTGTGTGTGTGTGTGTGTGTTGTGTCTTTGTGTACATGTGTATTTGTGAATGCCGGTTGCTGCAGAAAGAGAAGCCAGGATAGGTCAGGTTCCTTGAATCCAGAGTGAGAAGATGTGAGCCATCCAAAGTAGGTGCTGGGAAATGAACACAAGTCTTCTATGGACAGCAAGGGCTTTTAACTGCTCAGATATCTCTCTAGTCCCCAGTTAAGCCCATAAATGCGTGTATGGTTTTATTTATGATAATTTTTACTGTAACACACATATACTTTATTGAATAAAGAGTATTTTATACTGATCTTAAATTAGTTTCTCAGTGTACATGTGACTATGATGTACATTAGAAGCTGCTTGAGAAAAACATCCTAGTCCCCTCAGGGCCAACACTTGAGAAGGGGGAGCAGGCAGAGTAGCAATGAGTCTTGGGTAAGACCTAAGTTTGGGATACATGTAGAGCAGAAAACAGTCTACCCTGTCTTCCTGCTGAGATTTGTTTTTGTCTAAGGCACCTCCCTTTCTCTGAGGCAGTGTTGTTTGTATGTTTGTTTGCTTTTGAGACAGGGTTGCTCTGTGAGAAACGTATCCTCACTTCCTAAGAGCCCTGGCGACTCAGAGTAGGGTCAATTTTACTTGCTTTCTAAAACATCAGGAGTCCAAAGATCCTTTGGGGCCCTAGCTTAGTAGTCTATATCATAGAGCTGACAATAGCTAATAGGACCTGCCTTTATCTATTAAATAAAACCTGGAAGTTAATAGTATTTGATATAATATGTGTAAAGGAAAATGTTTTAAGTGGATATAATAAAACTACACATTATTAGGAAATATAAACATTTTTGCTCACAAAATTCAGCTGAAAATATGAAACTAGCAGATTTTCTTTGAGCGATGTTAATATAGGCTGCCATTTCCAAGTTTCTCAGCCTTCAGTAAAATCTATAAAGGCCTTTAGTATTAAACAGATCTATAGGTCATGTGGGAAGCTGTTTGCTTCAGTTTCATAGGTTGGTAATTCTGAAGTCATAAAAGTTGCTATAGTTAATGTCAAATTGTTGCATAAATTAAGTTTGGTAATTCAAGACTCTTTTTTTTATATATGTATAGCACATTTCTTGCAAATCTGTGATGTGGAAAATAAAAGACAGATAAAGGTCAGACATTACTGTGGTTTAATTTTAGTTTTATTTAATTTCTCTGGAGTACCTATGCCCTGTATTTGGAATTGCACAGGAAGCAGTCGTAATGTATAAAGCCCCCGTGCTTTAAAAGTTGTATTAGTTGAGGTTGTCATCAGATGGAATGGATATATATGTATATAGGAATGCATGTTTATATGTATTGGATTTATTAGAGTGACATGCAGCCTGTGACCCAGCTAGCCTGACAATAGCTGCCTTTGGAAGGCAAGTCCAATAATGTATCAGTTGTTCAGCCAACAAGGCTGGGTGTCCCAGTATACATCGGAATCCTGAAGAAGCAGGCTCTAACAACACTGAAGGAATGCCTCAGAAGTAGGATATATCAATCTGCAAGTGAGAATGTGAGCAAGCATGAAAAAAGAAAAAACTTACTTCTTCACTATCCTTTATATAAACTTCCATAAGATGTGGCCCCATTTTCGGATGGGTCTTCCCACTTCAAATGATCCATTTAACTAAAATTCCCTCAGAGAACTACCCAGTTGCTTGAGTTCTTAGTTAGTTTTAGATGTAGTCAAGTGGATAACAAAGAATAGTTATCATAGAACTTTATTGTTGTTTGATATGGAAAAATCTTGTTTCATATTTCACTTGGTTATTTCATTTCTTTATTTTCTTGCCTCCTTCCAGTTTTACCTTCATTTCTTCTTTATGTTTTTTTCTTATTTATGTTTAAGAATTCTTGGAGGTTCAGAAAAGCTATTTACATTAAAGCAACACCTTAGGACTGGATAGATGCTCTCTTATCTAGTCTGAGTAGTGCTCGAACCAATCTGGGTTCTGGGGTCCAAAGACCCACAGCAGTTTCCTCCTTAAAACACATCTATGAGAACATCCTCATGTGAAGCTATTACTTAGACAAGTAGGGAAGCCCAACAAGTGTGAGACACAACATGACTCCACTCAACCCAAAGCAGTGTTGGCCAGAGAATGACAGACCAGTTCTAAAAGCATGTGGAAATGTAAAATCCCTACATGAGATAAAAGAATGTTAGGATCAAAGCTAGGGGTATTAGCAATTATGCAATATAAAGTCATGATAAATAATGCTGTGAACTAAAGATAGACAGTGTATCAATAATTAAAATATTCCACTTTTCACTCTGTGATCATTTAATCTCTTCTAAAGATGTCTTTTGAGTTTAGAGATCCCAAGACTATATCACCAGAATTATTAATTCCTAGAAGAGTTCCAAGCAACTCCTGTTACATCACAGTTACATGTATACTGAGATGTTAATTTAAGATCAGTTTATAAATATTCCTTATTCAATAAATTATATGTGTGTCATAGTAAAAGTTATCATAAATAAAACCAGACATGCATTTAAGGGCTTAACTGGGGTCTGAGAGATGCTTCACCAGTTAAGAGCCCTAGTTCCCAAGAACCCAGCAAAGCTGCTCATCAAAGTCCTAGGGTCCACAGTTTTATAAGTGGATATGACATTTGTAGGACTAAATGTTATTAAATATTGATTTTTCCAAAGGTAAAGATAAGGTCAAGCATAAGCTTGTGTTCCTCAGCCTAGGTCAATAATGTACCAAGAAGACACACATCTGTGTAAAGTGTCCTTGGAAGAAGGATTCACCATAAAAAGAGAAAATTTCAACATTAATATTTTGAGATGGATACAGGAAGTCAAAAATATGTTTGTGTATCTGTATTTATATAATTGTGCACATATGTGAAAGGGGAAAGTAGAGATGGAGGGAGGGAGACAGAGAAACAAGTAAAACTGAACTCAGTATGTACCTCATCCTTCCCCATATCCCTCATTGTAGCCACCTTCATTGGGAATTCATTGATAGAACCTACTGAGCACCAGGCTACACCAGGCTACTCTCAAAGTGTGTGGGAATTACAGTTCTACAGAAATGTGATGAAATTTTATACTCATGTTACTGGGGTGCTTTACATTAGATTATCTGAAGAAAATATTCATCTTTAAATATTTTTAGCCAATGTTTGAAAATTATTATTAAGCATTCAGTTACAGAAATCCCTCACAATAGTATTTTCATAGCTAAGAAACACATAACACATTTTGGGTATCTTATTTTCTGTTGATGGACATCGAACTGACTTCTGAATTTGACTGTTGCAGATGTTTTAACCATGAACAAGGAGCTACAGGTATTTTTGTGACACAATGCCTTAGAGTTCAACATGTATATATACCCACACTAGGCAAACTACCGCTGTCTTATGGTAGATCTCATGTGGAGTCGGAGGTCCTTCTATCTATATGTTGCTTTCATTGGTTAATTAATAAGGAAACTGCCTTGGCCTAGTTGATAGGGTGGATCTCAGGTAGGCGGGTAAGACAGAACAGAATTCTTGGAAAAAGGACAGAAAGACAGACACCATGAATCTCTGTTCTGAGATGGACATAGGTTAGAATCTTGCCGGTTAGCCACAGTCACATACACAGATTTAATAGAAATGGGTTAATCAAGATGTGATATTTAACTAATTAAAAGCTAAAGATAATGGGCCAGGCAGTAATTTAATTAATATAATTTCTGTGTGGCTATTTTGGAGGTTAAGCTAGCTGGGTGGCAATGTATATATACCCACAGTAGGCAAGCCACTGCTGTCTTATGGTAGATCTAGTCTTAGCTTTTGGAGGAAGCACCATATTGATTTTCTTTTTGTTGTTGTTGTTTTTTCATTGATTTTTATTGAGCTATACATTTTTCTCTGCTCCGTTCCCTGTGTCTCCCCTCTCTCTTTCAACCCTCCCTCAAGGTTCCCACACTCCCAATTTATACAGGAGATCTTGTCTTTTTCTACTTCCCATGCAGATTAGATCTTTGTAAGTCTCTCTTAGTGTCCTCATTATTGTTTAAATTCTCTGGAATTGTGGTTTGTCAGCTGGTTAGACCAAAAAGTGGATAAGGAAAAAGTGGTACATTTACACAATGGAGTACTACACAGCAGAAAAAAATAACAACATCTTGAATTTTGCAGGAAGATGGATGAAGCTAGAAAACATTATTCTGAGTGAGGTAACCCAGACACAGAAAGAAAATTATCACATGTACTCACTCATATGTGGCTTTTAAACATAAAGAAAAAAAAACATATTGATGTTCAATAGCCACTTTCAATACCACTCTGTCACAGGGCACACTTAGTGCAAACCCAAGTCCCATTTGGTGAGTTTACTTTGTCCCCTTTTCATTAGTTTAAAGAAACTTTCAATGCCTTGATAACAAAACTGAAATAAATGTAGCCTGGAGCATTGATTTACAGTCTTTGACAATAAATATCTGTTTTATCCATTGCTATTCTCTTCTCATTGCATAGCCAAGTTTTAATTCTTTCAGCTCTAATAGAAACTCATATACAGGGTTCATATTCTATAAAGAAACCTTGATTACTCATCAACCCAGGCATGTAATAAATTAAGAGATTGATAGGTAATAAAATAACTTAGAACATTGGAGGCAAGAACAGGGTCACATGCATGAAGATAAGGCTAGTGTGAGATCTCAGATGTGTCACTCAGAAGAGGAAAATGAGAAGAAGATGACATTAATAGAGAGTCTACCAAGTGACTATGTCTTAACTGTCTCCTGGGGGATGACTTAGTTTTAGCATTAACTTTCTTGCAATTCCCAGATCTATTATGTAAGGAGGAGAACATACACCAGAATAGATTCTCTAGTAGAGAGACTTCAGCAGAGTTGTTTCTAATAATTCCCATTTCCATCAACATTACAATGGGAAAATATGAACCAGAGAGAAATTCATGGAAAGATGCAGGAATCTGTCATTAAATCAATGGTGTTCACCTTCAGAGTACTCTAACAGAAAAAGTTCTAACACTGATGGACTTCTCATCAGAATACTGGTGAGAGGAGAGTTGGCCTTTGCTTGATCCTCTTCCTTGTCCACTCTTGGTTCTTTTTTACACTACAGAGAATAGTATGTGTTGCTTATGCCTTTGACACCTTGGAAAGCACAGCTTTTCCCCACCAGAGAGGCATCAATGCACAGGTGGGTGTCATGCTGTTCCCGTCCTTGGATTAAAAATAATGGACAAAGAAGAAGCAGTGATGCTCTTGAAAACATGTCTTCAGCCTTTCCTGTTTACCTTAAAAAACTAGGGAATGTCTTGCAAAATACTGTTATTGAATATGTAATGTGCATTAATTAGTGTAAGACATACCAGGAATAATTTTCTTTGCCTGAGGAAGCAGTATCATACTTATATGTCAATTTTCTTTCTTTCTTTTCCTTTCTTATAAAACTTCATTTATGCCTGCATAGGGTGCTGTACAGTTTTAATTCCAGTGATCAGAAAGCAGAGGCAGGTCCATCTTCATGAGCTCAAGACCAGAATGATCTATGCAGATAATCTCTGAGCAGCCAAGGGCTACATAGAAAGACATTATCTCAAAAATAGCCTTCATTTATTAAAATATTATTTTATAAAAATTGAAGAAAGAAAGTACAGCTCACAGATACCATTACATCCAGTAAACAACTAAATAAAGTGTACAGAGGCATTGACTAGCTGTAAATTGCACCAAGCAATTCAAGAAAAGAAATTAATACAGGGGTCTAGGAATTCAGTCTGCTAAAGAGACTCCCATAGCACTAGGAAAATCACCTTTGATGAAATGACTCTAGAATATTTCTGTGCTGAGCCTCAGGACAAACTGGTCCTGAAATATTTGTTCATTTAGATAAGAAAAACAGGAGGCCAACCTGAGAGGAAATGAACTGGCTTAATCTGGAAAGAGGATCCAAGAAGCTCTGGTTCAAACGTGTTTATTCTTGCTGGATGTCAGATCACAGCTATAGAACCCAATGTGGTTAGTGTACTCTGAATCTGGATATGACCTTCTGCTTTGCTTTCATATTTGCCGGTATAAGCTATAGTATGTGCTAGGCAATTGTGTTTAAATTGATCTGTCCTGAGAAAGCTCTGGGAAAGGGTTGCTCTGTAAATATTTAGTTTGTGCTTATTGGCATTTATGTACACGTTTTTATGAACTCAAACAACCTTTCTTGAATCATTGCTTTCTTTGTTTTATTTCTGTAAAAAGCACACTGAAACTGAAGTAAGGTTGTCTACAGTATTAGACTACAGTCCATACCATTATTTCAGGTCCTCAGATCCCAGGTTCAGAAGACAATATCTGCACAGATGGACAAAAAGCCAACAGTACTGCACATAGAACAGAATCTATAGAAAAATGTTCACTACAAACACAGCCTACACAAAATAATTGAACTGGTGTTTTATGCTGAAGATTCAGCTCCTCATAGAAAGGTAAGGGCTAAACTTCATCAAGTACATTAAGCATAGACTTCATTTTTATTTCCCAAACAAAGTATAATTTGTCCAAGCTGCACTGAGCAAGTACCCACTGCATGCAAGCAATGCTATACCTGGGACCACCATACATAATTGCTAAGATAGAGTCCCGGGGTACTGAAGATTTCCCATCCATAGGCTGCACAAGAGAAATGCCCTCCCAGGAATTGTCTGGATGATAGGTCAGTGTCAAGTTAAGAAAAGCTAGTAAGAAACAAGCCAAGCTAAGGCTGTGCATTCATAACTAAGATTAACTGTCCATATGTGATTTATTTGAAGCGAAGAAATGGCTGCCATTTCCTGGAACAGGCAGTACAGAACCATATGTAGTTAAGGTTACAGATGGAGCACAGCCCAATATTTCATGAATGGAGGTTTAATCATAAACTGGGTAGTGGGTCCCCCCAAAAAGTGAAAAGACCAATAACATCATACAACAGTATGGTATTCAGGCACCAACATGGACTCAGGTATATGATCAGACTCGTAACCCCCCATTCATTTGCACAGCCTTCAGTGGTTACTGTAACCATGGACATCAGCACAGACCATCGCTGCTGCAGGTCCCAGGAGTAGCCTAGGCCAGAATGTCACCATGTAACAGAGTGGCAGCAAAGACCACTCAAATCAAATTGGCCCTGGTGGCTGCACAATCCTTGGGCATCAAAATGTCCACAGGTGGTGTCCCACACCCCAGGGCATCACAGTGGCTTTGGTCCAACATGTGCATCATTATTTTGATCATGTTAAGATACAGTAGTAGTATTTATTAACATAATTCTAGTATCAAATGATGAAACTATTTTCATTTAACAAATTTAGAAGAAAATGTATTTAACAAATATGTTTTTATGCTAGTTAAACAAGCAAAAGCACAAGATTGTTGCTAAATATTTTGCACAGTAAGTGTGATTAACATTTAGTAGTATTTATTATGAGAAGGAATTTATTATGTAAGTTTTTTTCTTAAGTTGACATTTAATAAAGCAACAATTTAAAAAACTATGGGAGCTGAAAATCCACATTTTCATCTGAAAAGTAGAGTTTTTGTACTTACTTCATAGAACTCTTGTCTAATCCTGACTAGTTCACCTTTTGAGAAGACCAAACCTTTGAATTAAGAACTGGTAGAAGTGATAATTTGATCACTCAGATTAATTAGACGTACATGTGCAGAAACTGAAGAACTGATATAATTTGATTGTGGATTCAGAATGGCTATCAAAGATCTGATGAACCAGCATTCTCCCATCTTAGGCTTGAAAGTCACCACAGAGTAAAGACAAACTAGGCTTGTTCCAGTTTATGATTAAACCTCCGTTCATGAAATATTGGTCTGTGCTCCTTCTGTAACCTTAACTACATATGGTTCTGTACTGCCTGTTCCAGGAAATGGCAGCCATTTCTTTGTTTCAAACACATATTGCAACCCTACTTTGTTTTAAAAGTATTTTATGACTAACTTGCTAAGACCACCTTTTAGTCATGTCTTTGTTTCAGGGGGCTATTATGACTAACTTGTTATGCTTACGTTCTGATTCTGTAATCCTCGCTACTTTGCCTGCCAAACTTCCCATTTGGAAAGCCCCTAACTTGAAGATACAAAAACTTTGTCTTCCTCATGTTCAATGCTGATCTCTTAAACCCTGCTTTTAGGGAGACAACCTTTGTACATGAATAACAAAGCTTGCTTTAATTAATTTGGCCATGATGACTTGGGTTGGTTGCCCTTTTCCTTGAATCTTTGGGATTAATACATCTAGTTCATGACATCAGAAGATTGTGACTATTTGTTTTATTTTTAATAAAAAATATTTGAGAGAATTCAGTGGCTATGCCTTTCTGCAACTAACCTGGTTTCTTGTTTGAATTATGTTTTACTCTCTGTAGAAATACCTTTGTGAATAGCAGAAAAGACAGCTAAAAGACCTAAAGCACTCAAACTGCATCAAGGGAAAAACGTATTCTTCATCCCACAGCGGTAAACTGACTTGTCTCTATTTTTCAGAATTTCCTAGGAGTTGAAGGCTATGAATCTGGGCACTACAAAAATGTCAGGGCTCTGCCAATGTATCCCAGGCCGATTTATTACAAGGATGCTTAACTCACTACAGATTTCTTCTGCTTCTCTGAATTATGGCATCTGGGATAGAACACTAGAATAAGGAGTCTTTCTGTAATTCTGCTTGTTATGAAAATACATGTTTAACAGTTTCCATCCCATACATAAGTATAGTCTAGAAGACACTATCCTTTAATACTCACTGGTCAGAGTCAATAGACATTTGCAAGGCATTTACAGCAAAGATACAGTGAGCCCTGTATTCAAACTGTCACAGCTCTGCTCCCTGTTCTCAAATTTGAAATGTGTCCCACTCTGTATTTTTCGAAGTCCTGTTTCTTGTTGAGAACGTTATTAAATCCCATCTCTTCCACACAGTCTCTCTTGACTACTAAGTTTGAAATGACCTCTTCCCTTTCTACAGGCCCTGACTCTCAGTGATGTTCTTGTAAAGTACACAACTCCCTTGACTTGTGACTTTGAAATTGGTTGTTCTATGTGTACACGAAGACTGGACTCTCCAAATGAGCTTGTTAATGCCTATGAATAAAAATCATGATTTAAATGAAATATTGCTCCTTTTATCCTTATCTACAGAAACTTCCTTCCCAGGACCCCTGCAAACTTCAAGCTGCATTCACAGATTGAAATAGAGGTTGGAAAACATAAACCATAGGATTGTACATCTGGCTGAGACATTTCCTGAGTATATGATAATAGCAACATTTCTATAAGTTGGTTTGGAGCAATGACATAACTATCTTTCTGTCCTTTGTTGAATTAGGTGAGATAGACTAAGAGTTTATAATAAAAATATAAAAAAACAGATGTAGAGAGATGATTTACAGCTAAATAAATGCTCTAATTTGGGGAGATTTTTATAACAACTTGGTATATGCCAGATCTTTTAAAGTAATATGCTAATTAATATTGCCTGTTAATAGTTCAGTGGTTGGTAGTTCACTCATACTTTCTTTCACTCCTAAATTAGCATACAGAAAAATCTGATTCTTTATGAAGTTTTGATTTATACATGATTCTGTTAATTTTTCTCTCATACTCTTCTATTTTCCTGTCTCCTCACACCTACCTGTGACCTTACATCCCTTATATTCATATTTGCCTTTTTATATTGCACATGTTCTATTTCATTGCCCATTCAGCTTTTGTAAAGCCCCTCTCCTGTACTCCTTTTTAGTTCTGTTAAATCTAAGTAAAGACAATTCACCAGTATTCACTTTCTATATAGGTTTTAAGTCCGGATATGTGTTTTCTTTACTCTCCTCAAGAGAAATGCTCAATATGTATGTATACTCACCTGAGTCAGAATGCTGCATCTACTCTCTGTTGGCCTCCAGTTATACAGAATGAAATGCAAACTCCCCATTGGCTGTAAATCCTAGGAAATAAAGAATATAGAATTTCACACTCCCTGTCTGGGAGGACCACTATCCATCTTTCCCCTTGTTAAATCACTTCTGTTTTCTGAGTTCTTGAAACTGCTTTTACTTTCTTTCCTTGCCATATTTCTGATTTGTATTTACCCAGCCTCTTTCTCATTAAACTTTCATGTCCTCAAGGATAAAGATTAATGAGTCATGGTAGACTCATTTAGTATAATATTTGACTTATAATAATCATTATAAATACTACCTAATGCATCTGCAAAGACTTTTATGACACCTTCATAAATGAGCAGTCTATATAAATTTATTGGTTCTGTTAGTGAGTAATAAAAGACCAGCTACTGTAAGATTAGGTGACAACTGAGATACAGGGCAAGCCTATATCTAATTATAAGAAAAATAATATAAACTATTTTCCACTTACTTAATCTAGTCAACAGAAGATCCTAAAGCTATGATATTAGAGGATAACAGAGGAATCTAACATCACCAGTCTTAGTCATTGGCACAAGGCAGATTATAGAATCTTCCAGAACTGTGATCCCTGCTGACAGTGGACTTGGCTTCACAATCTCTCTTGACAATTTACTTCAAGAAGCTGTTAGCAATCATTTGACATTGTTGTGTGAACTGAAGCCCATTTGTCATCAAGAGAAATTCTTATTCCAAATATAAAAAGAACAGAGGGGGCAGGGAAAAAAGAACCTCTTTTCAGTATTATTAACTAATCCAGGTTCAGAATAATCACTTTGATATTTCATCCATTATTCTATGAGTTGTCAGCCAAGTTCAGAAAAAGGAAGAACCCCACAAATTTATGTAAGCAAAAATTTAAGTCCTTAATAAATAAAACAAATATTTAAGCAATATATTAATTGCTTAAATAATATTTAAGTCAATATATTAAAGCAAAGGTGACTGGATGTGGTGAGGCATTCACCATTTTATAGAAAAGAGATGTGATGCCCTGTCACTCATGCCCTCATTATGTTTCCCTTTTGCAAGCTGAAGCAGTTTGGATGCATTTTATATACTGCTGAGATTCTCTATGAGTTTACCACCATTTGATTGCTAAACAAATAAATCACTTTGTATATACAGTACAGGAAAATAATTGTCAAACATGAAGATAAATTCAAGAATGTGAAAATAATTTGTAAATGTCAGGCAGTGAGGTGGATGCAGCCTAGAGAGTAACTGCTGTCTGTGCTACACTATGATGTGCAGTGAGTTGCTGTCTGTGCTACTGTAAAGATTGTTCTGTGTCTTTAAGGGACAAACCACACCCACTCCCTCCCACATCTGCTGAGGCAGGCTGATCTTCAGCTTCTGACCTGAGCTCACTCTTTTTCCTGTCTTCCTCTCGGAGAGGCAGCTTCTGCCTCTTTCTCCACTTCTCCCCTTCCCCCCTTCTGTCTCTCTCTCTCTCTCTCTCTCTCTCTCTCTCTCTCTCTCTCTCTCTCTCTCTGTCCTCTTTTCCCCTTTTTCTTCCCCTCCATAACCCCCTGAATAAATATTTAACCTTCATGTTGTGCCTATCCGTGTCTTTGTCTCTTGCCCGCCCGCCACATGTCTCCCTGCCTGGGACCAGCCACTGCTCAGGGACAGGCAGCTGCCTCTGACTGCGACTGGCTGCTCTCAGGGCCTACTGCCACATGGCCTGCTACCACCACTTGGGGACCTACAGATTTCTGCTGCCTACTGCCGCTGGGGATTCTGCAGCATTTTTATTTTTTCCATTATATTTGGTGCTGTGACTCAATAGGCTCTCCTACCCCGAACCTCTCTTCCACCATCTTGGCTGAGAGCCAGGTCAGGTGACCAACTTCAGCCATCTTTACTGAGATATTCCCTGCCTGGTTCCCCCGTGTTAACTTTATTGTATGGGTGACCTTACTGCCATCTTAAACTGAAAGTCAGGTCAGGTGACCAAGTTCTCCCATCTTTCCTGAAGTATACCTTGCCTTGTCCCCTGGTTTACTTATGTTTTTTTTTTTTTCACTAAATTCCTCTTGTTTTCTCTGTTGCATGTGTTTTGGACAGTGGCATGCCTTTGGTAGGGCTCACCAATTCCTGTTCACTGTGTGTGTGTTCATTCATGTAACTTAAATACACCTATGCTTAATGTTATAATTGTTCATTGTATCTCATTTGATACTACAAAAACAATAGGTCTCATGTTTTAAACTGGTATGTACTTTTAAGTCTCTCTCTTTTTTTTGGTGTTGCAAAGAGATTTTATTTATTTTTTTAAAGTAAATTTTATTAAATTATAAAAGTTTCCATTTCCGCCCCTCTTCCCAACACCCTCCCACTCCCCCCACTCCCTCTCCTCCTCCCTCTTCGTCCCTTAGGGTAGTCAGGGTTTCCTGCCCTGTGGGAAGTTCCAGTTCCTTCCCCCTCCCTCCAGGTCCAGGAAGGTGAGTGTCCAAACAGACTGGATCCCCAAAAACAGGTCCCAGTATCATAGTCAATGGCTTTTCAGAAAGACTTCGGGCCAGCCACAGTCAGAGAATCCGGCCAAATTCCGAGAATCTGGTTAGATCACCTCCTCGTTCAGTCCCAATCCAACTGGCCTTGGTAAACTCTCATTAGATCCGTTCCCTTGTATCAGTGGGTGATAGCATCCCTCGCAGTACTGATTTCGTTTTTCATGTTCTTCCTCCTTCTGCTCCTCATTTGGACCTCGGGGGGCTCAGTCCGGTGCTCCAATGTGGGTCTCCGACTGTATCGCCGTCCTTCGCCAGATGAAGGATCTATGGTGATAAGCAAAATATACATCAGTATGGTTATGGGCCATGGCCGAATCAGGCACCCTCTCCTTTGTCCAGAGAACAATCTGGGGGATCTCTCCTTGGACCTGGGATCCCATATATAATCAAGTCTCCTGTAAACCCTAAAATGACTCCCTTAGTTGAAATATATTCTTCCCTGATCCCATATTCATCCTTCCTCCCTCCCCCCCCCATCCCAGGCCACCGAGCTTTCCCCGTTCCTCCCCTACTCCCTTCTCTCTAACACTCTCCCCTTCCATCAACCCTCCCACCCCCCCATGCACCCGAGGTTACCTGGGACTCTTGTCTATTTCCTACCTCCTGGTGGATAGCTAAATAATCTTCATCAGGTTCATCTTCTTATTTAGCTTCTCTAGGATCACGAATAATAGGCTCAAAGACCTTTAATTATGGTTAGAATCCACTTATGAGTGAATACATACCTTGTTCCTCTTTTTGGGTCTGGCTTACCTCACTCAGTAAAGTGTTTTCTATTTCCATCCATTTGCATGCAAAATTCAAGATGTCATTGTTTTTTACCGCTGAGTAAAACTCTAATGTGTATATGTTCCACACCTTTTTTAACCATTCTTCTATTGAGGGGCACCTAGGCTGTTTCCAGGTTCTGGCTATTACAAATAGTGCTGCTATGAACATAGTAGAACAAATGCTTTTGTAGTATGTTAGGGAATCTTTAGGGTATATTCCCAAGAGTGGAATTGCTGGGTCCTGAGGGAGGTTGACTCCCAGTTTCCTGAGAAACCGCCACACTGATTTCCACAGTGGCTACACGAGTTTGCATTCCCACCAACAATGGATGAGTGTTCCCCTCACCCCACATCCTCTCCAGCATAGGCTATCCTTGGTGTTTTTGACTTTAGCAATTCTGACAGGTGTAAGATGGTATCTCAAAGTGGTTTTGATTTGCATTTCCCTGATCGCTAAGAAGGTTGAGCATGACCTTAAGTGTCTTCTGGCCATTCGAAGTTCATCTGTTGTGAATTCTCTGTTCAGTTCAGTACCCCATTTTTTAATTGGGTTAATTAGAGTTTTAGTGTCTAGTTTCTTGAGTTCTTTGTATATTTTGGAGATCAGACCTTTGTCTGATGAGGGGTTGGTGAAGATCTTCTCCCAGTCAGAAGGCAGCCTTTTTGTCCTACTGAGAGTGTCCTTTGCTTTACAGAAGCTTCTCAGTTTCAGTAGATCCCATTTATTCATTGTTTCTCTTATTGTCTGTGCTGCTGGGGTCCTACTTAGGAAGAGGCCTCCTGTGCCTATATCTTGTAGACTACTTCCCACTTTCTCTTCTATCAGGTTCAAAGTGGGGGGATTAATGTTGATGTCTTTAATCCATTTGGACTTGATTTTTGTGCATGGTGATAGATATGGATCTACTTTCATTTTTTTACAGGTTGACATCCAGTTACGCCAGCACCATTTGTTAAAGATGCTTTCCTTCTTCCATTGTATACCTTTAGCTCCCTTGTCGAAAATTAGGTGTTCATAAGTTTGTGGGTTAATATCTGGGTCTTCTATTCGATTCCATAGGTCGACTTCTCTGTTCTTATGCCAATACCAAGCTGTTTTCAATACTGTAGCTCTATAATAGAGTTTGAAGTCAGGGATGGTAATGCCTCCAGAAGTTCTTTTATTGTATAAGATTGTTTTGGCTATCCTGGGTTTTTTGTTTTGCCATATAAACTTGATTATTGTTCTCTCCAGGTCTGTGAAGATGTTTGATGGGATTTTGATGGGGATTGCATTGAATCTATAGATTGCTTTTGGTAGAATTGCCATTTTTACTATGTTGATTCTCCCAATCCAAGAGCAGGGGAGGTCTTTCCATTTTCTGGTATCCTCCTCAATTTCTTTCTTCAAAGACTTAAAGTTTTTGTCAAATAGGTCTTTCACTTCCTTGTTTAGAGTAACCCCAAGATATTTTATGCTATTTGTGGCTATCATGAAAGGTGATGCTTCTCTGATTTCCCTCTCTGCTTCTTTATCCTTTGTGTATAGGAGGGCCACTGATTTTTTGGAGTTGATCTTGTATCCTGCCACGTTACTAAAGGTGTTTATCAGCTGTAGGAGTTCTTTGGTAGAGTTTTTGGGGTCACTTACGTAAACTATCATATCGTCAGCAAATAACGAAAGTTTAACTTCATCCTTTCCAATACGAATCCCCTTGATCTCCTTATGTTGTCTTATTGCTATTGCTAGAACTTCAAGCACTATATTGAAGAGGTATGGAGAGAGTGGACAGCCTTGTCGCGTTCCTGATTTTAGTGGAAAGGCTTTGAGTTTCTCTCCATTCAGTTTGATGTTAGCTGTCGGCTTGCTGTATATTGCTTTTATTATATTTAGGTATGATCCTTGTATCCCCAGTCTCTCCAACACCTTTATCATAAATGGGTGTTGAATTTTGTCAAATGCTTTTTCAGCTTCTAGTGAGATGATCATATGGTTTTTTTCTTTCAGTTTATTTATATGATGGATTACATTGATAGATTTGCATATGTTGAACCAGCCCTGCATCTCTGGTATGAAGCCGACTTGATCATAATGGATAATTTTTCTAATGTGCTCTTGGATTCGGTTTGCCAGTATTTTATTGAGAATTTTCGCATCGATGTTCATGAGTGAGATTGGCCTGTAATTCTCTTTCTTGGTTGTGTCTTTGTGTGGTTTTTGTATTAGGGTAACTGTAGCTTCATAAAAGGAGTTAGGCAATGACTCTTCTGTTTCTATATTGTGGAATACATTAAGGAGTATAGTTATTAGCTCTTCCTGGAAGTTCTGGTAGAATTCTGCATTGAAACCATCTGGTCCTGGGCTTTTTTTGGTAGGGAGATTTTTGATAACAGCTTCTAATTCTTCGTGACTAACAGGTCTATTTAGATTGTTCACCTGTTCTTGGTTAAACTTTGGTATATGGTACTTATCTAAAAAAAATGTCCATTTATTTTACATTTTCCAACTTTGTGGCATATAAACGTTCATAGTAAGATCTAATGATTCTCTGAATTTCCTCTGTGTCTGTGGTTATGTCCCCCTTTTCATTTCTGATCTTATTAATTTGCATGTTCTCTCTCTGCCGTTTGATTAATTTGGATAGGGGTTTGTCAATCTTGTTGATTTTCTCCAAGAACCAGCTTTTTGTTTCGTTGATTTTTTGGATTGTTTTCTGTGTTTCTATTTTGTTGATTTCAGCCCTCAGTTTGATTATTTCCAGTCTTCTAGACCTCCTGGGTGAATCAGCTTCTTTTTTTTCTGATCTTTCAAGTGTGCTGTTAAGTCTCCAATGTGTGCTTTCTCCGTTTTCTTTAATTGGGCACTTAGTGCTATGAACTTTCCTCTTAGCACTGCTTTCATAGTGTCCCATAGGTTTGAGTATGTTGTGTCTTTGTTTTCATTAAATTCAAGGAAGAGTTTAATTTCTTTCTTTATTTCTTCCTTGACCCAGGGGTGATTTAGTAGTTGACTGTTCAATTTCCATGAGTTTGTTGGCTTCCTGGGGGGAGCATTGTTGTTGAATTCTAATTTTAGTCCATGGTGATCTGACAAGACACAGGTAGTTACTAATATTTTTTTGTATCTGTGGAAGTTTGCTTTGTTACTGAGTATGTGGTCAATTTTCGAGAAGATTCCATGAGCTGCAGAGAAAAAGGTATATATTCTTTCCTATTTGGGTGGAGTGTTCTATAGATGTCTGTTAAGTCCATTTGATTCAATACCTCCAATAGATCTCTCAATTCTCTGTTTGGTTTCTGTCTGATTGACCTGTCCATTGGTGAGAGAGGAGTGTTGAAGTCTCCTACTATTAGTGTGTGTGGTTTGATGACCGCCTTGAGTTCTAGAAGTGTTTCTTTTACATATGTGGGTGCCTTTATATTAGGAGCATAGATATTCAGGATTGAGACTTCCTCCTGATGAATTGTTCCAGTTATGAGTATGAAATGTCCATCTCCATTTCTTCTGATTGATTTTAGTTTGAAGTCGATTTTGTTAGATATTAGAATGGCCACGCCCGCTTGTTTCTTAGGTCCATTTGCTTGGAAAACCTTTTCCCAACCCTTTACTCTGAGTAGGTGTCTGTCTTTGTGGTTGAGGTGTGTTTCTTGTAAACAGCAGAATGTTGGATTCTGTTTTCGTATCCAATCTCTAAGTCTGTGCCTCTTTATAGGTGAATTGAGTCCATTGATATTAAGTGATATTAATGACCAGTGGTTGTTGACTCTGGTCATTTTTTTTTTTTAGGTAGTAGAGTGTATGTGTTTTTCTTCTTTGATTTGTGCTTGTGAATGGTCGCTAGATGTTTGAGTTATTGTAGGCCGTGTTGGGAATGTTGGATTCCTTCGGTAGTGATTTTCCTTCTAATATTCTCTGTAAGGCTGGATTAGTAGCTACGTATTGTTTAAATTTGTTTTTATCCTGGAATATTTTGTTTTCTCCGTTGATAGTGAACAGTAGCTTGGCTGGATATAGTAGTCTGGGTTTGCATCCACGGTCTCTTAGTTTCTGCAGTACCTCTATCCAGGATCTTCTGGCTTTCATGGTTTCCATAGAGAAATCCGGTGTAAGCCTGATAGGTTTACCTTTATAAGTTACTTGACCTTTTTCCTTTGCAGCTCTTAAAATTTTTTCTTTAATATTTATGTTTTGTGTTTTGATTATTATATGGCGAGGGGATGTTTTTTTCTGATCCAGTCTATTCGGTGTTCTGTATGCTTCTTGAACCTTCATAGGAATATCGTTCTTTAGGTTGGGAAAGTTTTCTTCTATAATTTTGTTGAATATATTTTCTGGGCCTTCGATCTGCAGTTCTTCTCCTTCTTCAATCCCTATTATTCTTAGATTTGGTTTTTTTATTGTGTCCCAGATTTCCTGAATGTTTTGTGAAGAGAATTTGTTGGATTTGCCGTTTTCTTTGACCAGAGCATTTATTTTCTCTATGACATCTTCAGATTCCGAGATTCGTTCTTCTATCTCTTGTATTCTATTGGTTATGCTTGATTCTGTAGTCTCCGTTCGTTTACCTAGGTTTTCCATATCCAGCCGGTTCTCCGTTTGTGTTTTCTTCATTGCCTCCATTTCAGTTTTCAATTCTTGCACTGTTTCCTTTACTTGTTTGATTGTTTTTTCTTGGTTTCTCAGGGTCTCATTCACGGATTTACTTATTTCTTCAAACTTTTTGTTATATTTCTCATCAATTTCTATACTCATTTCTTCAAACTTTTTGTTATATTTCTCATCCAATTCTTTAAGGGAGTTATTCATATCCTGTTTAAAGGACTCTATTGCTTTCATAATGGCACTTTTTTCCACTTCTTCTGGGTTAAGGTGTTCAAGCCCTTCTGTTGTAGGGTCCTTGGGATCTGGTGTTTTCATGTTGTTTTTCAGATTGTTGGATGAGGTCTTGCCTTGGCGTCTGCCCATCTCTTACTTCAAATGTTCTCTATTGGAACTTCTGTTACCGGGTCAGGTTCCCTTCTTGGGCAGGGACTTCACTGACAGAATGCCCACCTTTCCTCAGGCAGGCTATTGAAGCAAAGGCACTCCCTCTTTCCTGGATGCGCTTACAATGCAGGCTCAGCTTGCAAGGCAGCTGAGCTGGGGAAAATTTTATGGCCCCAGGGGGAAGGGAGAAATATAGGAATTCGTACCTGGATGGGAGCTGGGATGGCAGGCGGGAGGGGGTAGCCAGCACTGCAGGGCGACCTGGGCAACTGTGGGGTCGGGGAACACCAAAGCTCTTCCTCACCAGGACCCTGTCAAGGCCCGAAGCAAACTCACCCCTCCGATGGCCCTCTGCTAGAAGTCAGGGCCCCTGCTGCTCAGGAATGTGGCTGAGCTGGCACCTGGACCACCTGTCCTCAGGGAGGCCTTTAGGACCCAGGAACTGCCTCGAGCTGAGCTGCGCCTACAGCCCAGGCCCAGCTTGCAAGGCAGCTGAGCTGGGGAAATTTTATGGCCCCAGGGGGAAGGAAGAAATATAGGAATTCGTACCTGGATGGGAGCTGGGATGGCAGGCGGGAGGGGGTAGCCAGCACTGCAGGGCGACCTGGGCGTCTATGGGGTCGGGGAACGCCCAAGCTCCTCCTTGCCGGGGGACCCTGCCACGGCCCGAAGCCAGCTCACCCCACAGAAGGCCCTCTGCTAGAAGTCAGGGCCCCTGCTGGATGGGAGCCGGGATGGCAGGTGGGAGGGGGTAGCCAGCACTGCAGGGCGACCTGGGCGTCTATCCTTTTAAGTCTCTTACAAAAATACTTTATATTTAATCCAACCCTCATTTAAGATATGTTAAGCTGTTCTCTACTATTGTCAGTTCTGCCGCTAACCTTCTATTGCAAGCAGTTTTTTTCTTCTTTCTGTCTTTTTACGAGTGTAAATCTTAGCTGTCAAGAGCCAGTACAGTCAAGCTCAGACCCAGCTCTCCAGGCAGATTCTATACTGTAGTTATATCTGATAAACAGCCCTCAGCTGCTCAGAGATCTAGGGAATATGACATTTAAATATTTAATTATTAAAAAACTTTTCATAACAAAAAGAGACATGTTGGCTCCTAGCAGCAGCACTCTATTTCCTCCAAAGAAGACAGAAGAAAATGGGAACAAAACAACATCCATCCTCAGTTTTCTTCAACTGCCAAACGCTGACCACTGGGCTAACTGACTTTCATCTAAACTCAAGATCTCCAGACATGAACAGAATCGCTGGAATTGACAGTCTAGCTGCTCAGGTCAAGGTAGGCTTGTCTTCCTACAGATTTCTTAGCCCTCAGGATCTTCTGGAGCCTGGCTGGCCCTGAGCTAAACAGCAAAATGTTCTCAGGGCCTGTTGCCTGCTGCCACATGGCCTGCTACCACCACTTGGGGACCTACAGCATTTCTGCTGCCTACTGCTGCCGGGGATCCTGCAGCATTTTTAATTTTTCCATTACAGCTACACTATGCTGTGCAGTGAGTTTCTAGACTTTGTGTCCTGCTTAGCAATGAGTTAGAATCACAGACTTTGTGTTCACATCTCTTTCTTTTCTTTCTCATTGGAAACATAACTCATTTGGGTAAATCAGTCAATGCAATAGAATATTGGGTAAGTTTGTTGTCAAGAAAAGTACTCACACTGAAGATCTTTTTCTAAAATTGGGAAGTGATATTTAAAGAACTCTAGTATATTAAAGAGTTCAGGATAGTTCCTACCCATTACCAGTGTTCAAAGAGCTTAAAGTGGGCAAATATATACTTAAATGTACATGGAGCAGTTAGAGCTTAGTTCTTGGTGCATCATCTCAAACGTGTGGTTCTTGCCATTTAAAAAATATTTAGGATTATGTATAATTTTCTTAGCCCCATTAACAAAGATATTTTCACATCACAGATAAGGTTTAAAGAAATCAAGGACCCAAATCACTGACATTTACTGACTTTACTGCAGACTGGGTGTGGTTGTTGTGGACAATGTAGCTCACAAAATTCTCACTGCTTACATTCTTGATTTATCAGGGGAATTCTAACAGGATATACACTTGCTCCTCCACTCTTTGTCCTATGCTGGACAGAAGATCTTTTTAAAGCTGAAATAGAATTATGTATTTAAATTGCAATATTCTAACATGAAGACAGAGTAATTTTAGATGTTTACCTCCATGACATCAATATTTCAAAGTTCTACTCTCCATGAAGTAATTCATGTCCCTCCTCTGTTCACTAGCAAATTAGTTCCCCTACCCCACAAAGCCTATTTGGTTCCTGGGCAGAACATCCATTGTCTTCCTTCACAGCAAAGTGATTTATCCCTTTGAAGTACATAGAAGTAATTAGATGTCTACATTTTTTTGACTACCAGACCTGTTCTCCCCTCCCTGCAAAGATGAATAGACAAATGTTCAAAACTTTATACAACTGAATCAAATTAGTACAATATCTAAAGAAGAGAAAATGGTATGCTGAATGTCAGTTTTATATGTGAACTATATGATTTTATGAATGGACTTTGTAGCTCATTATTGAGTTATAGTACCCAGTTACTGATATATTTACCACACAAGTCCATGGGGCCCATGGTTACAGTGGTGTGAGGTAATAAATAATGATAACAGATATGCACAATTTAATGAATTTGGAAATCTGTGACTATTAATTATAGCTAAGTTTAATTCGTATGCTGGAAATTAGCTATATTTATTTAGGTTTAGACAACATTTTAAGCTTAGTAATAGGAAAGTTTAAAAAAATTAAAACATGAACATTACTACATATGTATGCCTTGTATAGGCATAGACAGTGTGGTGGTTTGAATGAAAACGGCCCTCATAGGCTCACAGGGAATGGTAATCATTTTGGATTTGGTGTGGCTTTGTTGGAGGAAATATTTCAAAGAGGGTGGCCTTTGAGGTTTCAGATGTTTAAGTCAGGCCCAGTGTTACTCTCTGTTCCTGCTGTCTGCTGATTCAGACGCAGAACTGTAATGCACTCCTCAAGCACCATCTCTGCCTGAGTGCTGCCATGTTTCCCACCATGGCAATAATGGACTAAACCTCAGAAACTGCCCCAGTTAAATGTTTTCCTTTCTAAGAGCTGCTCAGGTCATGGTGTCTCTTCACAGCAATTGAAACCCAAACTAAGACAGAGTATTACAATAGAAATTCTAATTGTTCTTAATAATAAAAACCTGGAGTCAGATATTAGGGGGTGAAAGCTGAGAGATCAGAGAAGCAGTACAGCCAGCCACTAGAGAGACCTTTTACTGCTACCAAATCCTCAGACGAAAAGTCCTGTCCTCAGACTGTACCTCAGACTGCAACCTCAGATTGCATCTGTTTCCACCAAACCTTAGACTGCAACTAGGTCCTGTCTCCTCTCACCTTATATTCCTTTCTCTGTCCAGCTTTATCTCTTCCTGTCTCCACTTCCCTTGTGCTGGGATTAAAGGCCCATGACTCTCACATACTGGGATTGAAGATGAGAACCACCTCCACCTGGTTCTGTTTCTCTTTGAGACTGGATCAAACTAGTGTAGCCCAGGGTGGCCTTGCACTAACAGAGCTCCTTCTTCAGCTGTCTCCTGAGTCCTGGGATTAAAGGTGTGTATCACCACTGCCTGGGTCTAGCGGCTGAGCTCTGCACTTTGATCTTCAGGCAAGCTTTATTTGTTAAAACACAAACAAAATATCACTACAGATTATAAAATATATATTTTATTGTAAAATTATATGATATAGAAAAATTATAACTTGTAATAATTTACAAATCTTAATAGTTTTAATTTCAGTTTAATTACCAATCCTGACATAGTGATTCCTTAAACTTTTCCTTATGCCAAATTGAAAAGCAAGGTTATGTTATCAGCAAAAGATATATCTGCTTATTAACACAGGGAAACTGGAGTCTATATAATTTATATTATTCTATGAATATGATTTTAATATGAATCTTCTTAAAATCCATCAATCTCTTAACCATGAAAACACCACCAAATAGTTTTCAAGGTTTCTATCTTAACCAGTCCCAGCCCCTCCTCGCTCTTTTGTTCTATAATTGTGCATATGCTAGTGCATGTATATGTGTGTTCTGGGGAGTGTATTGATTGGCAATTATGTATAAGTTAAAACATAGCTATGCGTATTGGAGAATCAAGAAGTACTTTTCTGACTTGAAATATTATTACTCATGCTAAAATGCTTCCAGGGAAGACAAGCCCATAGCTGGTGTCTTCTTGTACCTGCTCACATTACCAGCAATGACTTGACCAATGGCAATGGTGAGAGAGTATGTCTCCTGCTCCTGCTCATGTCTGTTCAAATTAGAATCTCTGTTCTACAAACCCTGCTAGCAGGCCCTTTGTCATCCTCTCATGGGCTCCTCCTTCCCTGTATGTTTTAAAGTGAAGATTGCAAACACGCATAAGGTTTTTATTTATAAAGGTGTATTATTATATTTTTTAAGTTATACTTATATATTTATTTATATGCATGACCATAATATTCAAAACAAACGAACAAACAATTAAACATAGAACAGGAGGCATGGAGAATCCGAGGGAGGTAAATAAAGATATTTTTTTATTTTTATTTAGCTCTACAATTTTCTATGCTTCCCCCCCCTGACTGATACCTCCCCTTCAACCCTCTCCCAAGGTTCCCATGCTCCCAATTTACTCCGGAGATTTTGTCTGTTCCTACGTCCCATGTAGGTTACATTTTAGGATGTAATTTTTTCTTCAAGAGTGATTTCTAGACAGTTTCTGCTCCAGCACTGAAGCTATCCACCCAGAGGGGACCCTCCACTCCCCACAAGTTTGCCTTTTTTTCTGCGGGGTCGTTGGACCTCCAAGAGTCCTGTCCCTGTGCTGACAATAACCATTCTGACCAGTGAGTGGGTGCCTTCCCGGTGCCGGGCAGAAAGTCCAGGAAAGGAGCACTGGGCCCCTTCAACTCCTGCTGCAGGGGCTTCTTTGTTCCACACATCCCTGCCTCCTCCAAACCTATGCTATTGTCTGTGTGGTCCTTGGCCCTGGAACAGTGCCTACTCCTGCACTGAGGAGATGCACCCAGAGTCAATCACACCATAAATTGGACCAAGACGCCAAGACTCTCCTGGCTGCATTTGAGGGAAGAGATGGGCAGGCGTCAATGCAAGAATTCCTCCAACAATCTGAAAGGCAACATGACAACACCAGATTCCGGTGATCACACAACAAGAAGACTTGAACACCCTATTCCAGAATAACTCGAAGAAATCAACTTTAAATGTAACATTATGAAAATAATAGAGGACATTAAACAGGAGGTGAAAATTGCTAGACAGAAATGGAGAAGACAAACAAAAAGGTAGAAGAAATGAATATCTCTCAAAGATACCCAAGAAAAACAAGTTGAAGCAATCAAACAGGTAAAGGAAACAGTTCAAGACTTGAAAAATAAAATGGAGGTAATGAAGAAAACACAAACCGAGGGAAGGCTGGATATGGAAAATCAGGGTAATTGATCAGGAACTACAGAGATAAGAACAACCAATAGAATACAAGAGATAAAAGAAAGAATCTCAGACACTGAAGATACTATAGAGGAAATAAACTCATTGATTAAGGAAAATAACAAATCCAACAAATTCTTAACACAAAATATCTAGAAAATCCAGGACACCATGAAAAGACCAAACCTAAGAATAAAAGAGGGAAAAGAAGAATTACAGCTCAAAGGCCCAGAAAATATATTCAACAAAATTATAGAAGAAAACTTTCCCAAACTAAAGAAGAATATTCCTATGAAAGTACACAAAATAGACTGGATCAAAAACAAACATCCCCTCATTATATAATAATCAAAACACAAAACATACAGAATAAAAAACGAATATTAAGTGTTGCAAGGGAAAAAGGTCAAGCAACATATAAAGGGAAACCTATCAGAATTATACCTGACTTCTCAATGAAAACCATGAAAGACAGAGGGTCATGGATAGATGAGCTGCAGGAACTAAGAGACTATGGATGCAAGCCCAGACTACTATAATCAGTAAAGCTTGCATTCACCACTGAGGGAGAAAACAAGATATTCCAGTACAAAAACAGATTTAAACAATACATAGCCACAAACCCACCATTACAGAAAGTATTAGAAGGAAAATCACAAACCAAGGAAGCCAAAAACACCCATAATAACACAAGCATCTAACAACCCTTCACCAGCACAACTCAAAGAAGGGAAACACACAAACACTACCACCAGGAAAAATAAACGGAGTCAACAACCACTGGTCATTAATATCGCTTAATATCAATGGACTCAACTCACCTATAAAAAGGCACAGGTTAAGAGAATGGATACGAAATCAGGATCCAGCATTCTGCTGTTTACAAGAAATGCACCTCAACCTCGAAGACAGACACTACCTCAGAGTAAGAGCTGGGAAAAGGTTTTCCGATTAAATGGTCCAGAGAAACAAGCAGGTGTAGCTATACTACTACCTAACAAAATTGATTTCAATCTAAAATCAATCAGAACAGATGGAGAAGGACACTTTATTCTCATAACAGGAACAATTCATCAGGATGAAGTCCCAATCCTGAATGTCTATGCCCCTAATATAAAAGCACTCATATATGAAAAAGAAACATTACTAGAACTCAAAGCATACATCAAACCACACACTCTAATAGTAGGAGATTTCAACACTCTTCTCTCACCAATGGACAAGTCAACCAGACAGAAACTTAATAGAGAAATAAGAGAACTAACAGATGTAATGAACCACATGGACTTAACAGACATCTATAGAACATTCCACCCAAAAAGAAAAGAATATACCTTCTTCTCAGCATCTCATGGAACCTTCTCAAAAATTGATCCCATAATTGGTAACAAAGGAAACATCCATAGATACAAAGAAATTGTAATAACCATCTGTGTACTATCAGATCACCATGGAATAAAGTTAGAATTCAACAACAATTCTACCCCCAGAAAGCCTACAAAGTCATGGAACCTGAACAGTCAACCACTGAACCACCCCTGGGTCAAGGAAGAAATAAAGAAAGAAATTAAAGTCTTCCTTGAATTCAATGAAAAAAGGACACAACATACCCAAAACTATGGACACTATGAAAGCAGTGCTAAGAGGAAAGTTCATAGCAATAAGAGCCCACATAAACATAATAGAGAAAGCACACATTAGAGACTTAACAAAATACCTGAAAGCTTGAGAAAAAGAAGCAGACTCACCCAGGAGGAGTAGAAGAATGGAAATAATCAAACTGAGGGCTGAAATCAACAAAATAGAAACACAGAAAACAATCAAAAGAATCAATGAAACAAAAAGCTGGTTCATGGAGAAAATCAACAAGACTGACAACCCCCTATCTAAACTAATCAAATGGCAGAGAGAGAACACACAAATTAATAAGATCAGAAATGAAAAGGGAGACATAACCACAGACACATAGGTAATTCAGAGAATCATTAGATCTTACTACGAAAGCCTGTATGCCACAAAATTAGAACATGTAAAAGAAATGGATATTTTTTAAGATAAGTACCATATACCAAAATTAAATCAATACCAGGTAAACAATTTAAATAGACCTGTAAGTCGCAAAGAATTAGAAGCTGTCATCAGAAACCTCCCTACCAAAAAAAGTCCAGGACCAGATGGTTTCAATGCAGAATTCTACAAGAACTTTCAAGAAGAGCTAATACCTATACTCCTTAATGTATTTTACAAAATAGAAACAGAAGAGTCATTACCAAACTCCTTTTATGGAGCTAAAGATACCCTGACACCAAAGCCACACAAAGACTCAACCAAGAAAGAGAATTACAGGCCAGTCTCACTCATAAACATCGACACAAATATTCTCAATAAAATACTGGCAAACCGAATCCAAGAACACATCAAAAAATTATACATTATGATCAAGTAGGCTTCATCCCAGAGATGCAGGCCTGGTTCAACATATGTAAATCTATCAATGTAATCCATCATATAAATAAACTGAAAGAAAAAAAACATATGATCGTTTTATTAGATGCTGAAAAAGCATTTGACAAAATTCAACACCCTTTATGATAAAGGTCTTAGAGAGGTTAGTGACACAAGGTTCATACCTTAATATTATAAAAGCTTTATATAGCAAGTCGACAACTAACATCAAATTAAATGGAGAGAAACTCAAAGCCATTCCACTAAAATCAGGAACAAGACAAGGCTGTCCACTCTCTCCATACCTCTTCAATATAGTGCTTGAAGTTCTAGCAATAGCAATAAGACAACATAAGAAGATCAAGGGGACTCGAATCAAAAAGGAAGAAGTCAAACTTTTGTTGTTTGCAGATGATATGATAGTGTACATAGGCAACCCCAAAAATTCTACCAAAGAACTCCTACAGCTGATAAACACCTTCAGTAATGTGGCAGGATACAAGATCAACTCCAAAAAATCAGTTGCCCTTCTATACACAAAGGGTAAAGAAGCAGAGAGGGAAATAAGAGAAGCATCACCTTTCATGATAGCCACAAATAGCATAAAATATCTTGGGGGTAACTCTAACCAAGGAAGTGAAAGATCTATTTGACAAGAACTTTAAGTCTTTGAAGAAAGAAATTGAAGAGGATACCAGAAAATGGAAGAATCTCCTTTGCTCTTGGATTGGGAGGATCAACATAGTTAAAATGGCAATTCTACCAAAAGCAATCTATAGATTCAATGCAATCCCCATCAACATCCCAACAAAATTCTTCACAGACCTTGAGAGAACAATAATCAACTTTATATGGAAAATCAAAAAAAAAAAACCAGGATAGCCAAAACAAACCTTTACAATAAAAGTACTTCCAGAGGTATTACCATCCCTGACTTCAAACTCTATTACAGAGTGACAGTAATGAAAACAGCTTGGTATTGGCATAAAAACAGAGATGTTGATCAACGGAATTGAATCAAAGTCCTGGATCTTAACCCACAAACCTATGAACACCTGATTTTTGACAAAGGTGCTAAAATTATACAATGGAAGAAAGAAAGCATCTTTAACAAATGTTGTTGGCATAACTGGATATCAACATGTGGAAGAATTAAAATAGATCCATATATATCACCATGCATAAAATTCAAGTCCAAATGGATTGAAAACCTCAATATAAATCTCACCACATTGAACCTGATAGAAGAGACACTGGGAAGTAGTCTGCAACACATAGGCACAGGAGACCATTCCCTAGGTAGAACACCAGTAGCTCAGACAATAAGAGCAACAATGAATAAATGGGACCTCCTGAAACTGAGAAGCTTCTGTAAAGCAAAGGACACTGCTATTAAGATAAAAAGGAAACCTACTGACTGGGAGAAGATCTTCACCAACCCCACATCAGATAAAGGTCTGATCTCCAAAATATATAAAGAATTCCAGAAACTATTCATTAAAACTCTAATTAACCCTATTAAAAATGGGGTACTGATCTGTACAGAGAATTCTCAACAGATTAATTTCAAATGGCCAAAAGACACTTAAGGTCATGCTCAACCTCCTTAGCGATTAGGGAAATGCAAATCAAAACAACTCTGAGATACCATCTTACACCTGTCAGAATGGCTAAAATCAAAAACACCAATGATAGCCTATGTTGGAGAGGTTGTGGAGTAAGCGGGGGAGAGATTGTTGGTGGGAATGCAAATTTTTGCAACCACTTTGGAAATCAGTGTGGTGGCTTCTCAGGAACCAGGGAGTCAACCTACCTTAGAATCCAACCATTCCACTCTTGGGAATAAAACCAAGAGATGTCTAATCATAATACAAAAGCATTTTTTCAGCTATGTTTATAGCAGCACTATTTGTAATAGCCAGAACCTGGAAACAACCTAGGTGCCCCTCAATAGAAGAATGGATAAAAAAGGGGTGACACATATACACTTTAGAGTTCTACTCAGCGGTAAAAAATTAATGGCATCTTGAATTTTGCATGCAAATGGATGGAAACAGAAAGCACTTTACTGAGTGAGATAACCCACACACAAAAAGAGGAATATGGTGTGTACTTACTCATAAGTGGATTATAGCCATAAACAAAGGTCATTCAGCCTATAGTTTGTGATCCTAGAGAAGCTAAATAAGAAAGTGAACCCAAAGAAATACATATAATTATGCTCCTGGATATTAGAAGTAGATACGATCTCCAGGTAAAGGTTGGGAGTAGGGGGGGTGGGGTAGTTTGGGGGAAAGGGGAGATGGGGAGAGAGAAGGGAGAAGGGAGGGATAGGGGAGAGCTTGGAGGATAGGTGATAACTGAGATGGAGGAAGGGTGGATATGGGAGCAGGGAAGAAGATATCTTAATTAAGGGAGACATTTTAGGGCTCGCTAGAGTCTTTGCTCTAGAGGCGTTCCCAAGTGTCCAAGGGGATTTCCCCAACTAGGTCCGTGGGCATCAGAAGAGAGGATCCCTGAACTGGTCTTCTTCCATAGACACACTGATGAATATCTTGCATATAACCACAGAACCTTCATCTGGCAAGGGATGGAGATAGAGACAGAGACCCACATTGGAACACTGGACTGAGCTCCCTAAGCCCAGATGAAGAGCGGAAGGAAGGAGAATATAAGAAAGGAAAGTAGGACCGCGAGAGGTGCATCCACCCACGGAGACTGTGAAACTGATCTGGTGGGAGCTCATTAAGGCCAGCTGGATTCAGTCTGAACGAGCATGTAATCAAACCAGACTCTCTGAATGTGGCTGACAATGAGGATGGACTGAGAAGCCAATGATAATGACACTGGATTTTGATTCTACTGCATAGACTGGCTTTTTGGGAGCCTAGTCTGTTTGGAAGCACAACTTCCTAGGATGTCGGGCTGGCCTTGGACTTGCACAAGGCAGGGCACCCTGACTTCTCTTAGGACTGGAGAGTGAGGGGAAGGGAGAATGGGTGGAGTGGGAGTGAAATGGGAGGATGAGAGGAGGTAGAAATTTTAAATAAATAAATTAATTATTTTAAAAAAACAATGACATCTTGAATTTTGCATGCAAATGGATAGAAATAGGAAACACTTTACTGAGTGAGATAACCCAGACCCAAAAAGAGGAATATGGTATGTACTCACTCATAAGTGGATTCTGGCCACAAATAAAGGACATTGAGCCCATAAAAAAAGAGTGATTTCTACAGTTTATACCTTAATGTGAATGTGTCTTTTCAAAGTCTGTGCTTATAGCTTATCTGAATGTGGTATTTGTCTTTGTTCTTTACACAATAATAAAATATGTATCAGGTATATTATAGGTATTAGTACTGAGCACTGAATCGCAACATATGTAACATGAGCTTGGCCTGCTTGTCGTTAAGGTTTCTGTCCCTCCCGATATCCCCACAGCCTGCAAGCCCCAAATAAAAACCGCACAGAGAACTCCATAAGTTATAAAGCTGATTGGCCATTAGGTCAGGCTACTTATTAGCTAACTCTCATATCTTGATTAACCCATTTTTCAGATCTATTTTAGTCATGTGACTCAGTACCTCTTTCAGTGGGGCTCAGTACCTCTTTTCACTGCTTCAATGATCTGGGTAGGAGTGAGAGGGATCAACTTCCTCCCCCCCAGAATTCTCCTGCTCTCCTTGCGTCATTTCCACTTCCTGTCTGGTTTTCCCGCCTATACTTCCTGCATGGTTAATCAGCATTTATTTAAAACATGATTGACAGAATACAGACAATTCTCCCACACCAAACATGAATGCTATTTTGCCTTGTGTTACACCAGAGCATTGATTTGTTTTTTGGGAAAATTTTTTGAGGTTCTTTGACTGTCAGTAATATGTATTACTGAAATCAGTTTTCAGAACAGACAATAGAGAAGATTCAGAGATTCATCAGAAATTAACTTGCCCTTATTTACAATTAAACACAAGAGATAGCTTCAAATAGCATATCAACGCTGGTATGACAAAGCTATATATAAAGTATTAGGAGGCATAATTCAAAAGTAGCAAAATAACTCAAGACATTTTGTTGTGTTTTATTTTGAAAGGAACAGGAGTGAGCTATAACACTATCTCTCCTCAAACACAAAGTGGCTTTCAGACTTTATTGGTAACTGGAAGCTCAATGCCAAGTCATAAACATAGAAGATGGAGAAGTGGGTTTGGAGCGGATGCCTGGTTAGGAAGAAGAAGGGTACAAATGTTGGAAAGTAATGAACAAAGCCAAGACGCAGACAGAGGAGAGAGTGCTCATCCATTAACTGAGCTGCTTGAGCGGTAATAAACATGGCACTAGGGGACGAGAAAGCCTCCACAGCTCACAAACATCTTCAACACAGCAGCCTGCTCTCAGCCCTGCCTCTCCCCATGAAGGCCACTAAGGTCCTGGTCTTCAAAACTGCTCATGGAGTTCAGTTTTCAGCTCAGTCTGCAAGAGAAGAGTCTCTGCTCTTAGAAACGTACTAGGCTCTGATGTGCCGCCACTCTGTTCAGTGCTCCCTCTGCAGGTCACCAAGCACAGATGACACATCTGAGGACCAAGCAGGTTTTTGGACCCAAAGTCCCACTGTCTGGGAACTGATCGCTAATGAGAATGGTGTAAAACTCATTCTGCTCTGTGGTACTCTTGGAACCATAGTGAAACAAAATGGAGCAAAATTGGGGGAAGCTCGACTTGGATTTTATAAGCAAGCAGTGCATTACTTTGTCTGTTTGTCTTTTTTTCCCAGGAAAGGCAATATTGGCCAACTTAATCAAATATGTTGATTCTCTATGCTGTCAACAGCAAATCATATGAATTAACTTGCATTAACTAACTAATTAATTAATTATTAATCAATCAATTAAATATTGAAAGACTCCCGTGGGCGTCTTCCTTCGGGAGAGACCCCGTGCCCAAAGATCAGTCAAAAACATGCAGCCAGATGCAAACAGCAAGAGGTTTATTGGATACGCAGGTACCTGGGGCGACAGAGTCTCTCGAAGGACTTGCGCGCCCGCAGGTTGGGGGTGAGGGGTTCTTATAGGAGAGCAAAAAGTGAGGTTTACAGAAGCAAGATGCAGGGTGGTAAATTTTTAACCTAAATAACAATGAGGGGACTACTCTGCAAGAAAACATAATAAATTCCCTCTGCTCCTGGAACTGGGAAAGGAATTTTAAGTGCATGGTGACCGGTCCTTGATCCCTGCTGAGGTCAGGTTACAGTCCCTTCGCAATCCCCTTCTCATTTGATGCCATGGTATAAACGCTAGCCCCAGCAGAACAATAAAGAAAGAGAAGCTGTTCCACCTCAACCTTGTGCTCTGTGAATTCATTCAACCTGGACACTCTCCGCCGAGACTTGTAGTCACAAGTCTCCAGTTCCAGACCATGCAGGCGCGGTAACTTAGAAAAATTATTTTGAAGTTTTATCTAGTAGGGCATTGAATATTTCCCTTAGGAGACAGCTATTTAGAAAAATTCAAATAGTTTAAGATGAAGCTGTAGTGAGAGCTCTTTACAAACAAAAACAGCTACAAAAACCAAACAAACCCCGAGGCTGTTTTACCGCTTTGATTAGCACCTTATCCAAAGCTACTCAACTCTTCTGACACACCTCAACAGCTAAGAGTTTCTATACTGGAGCGATACACAGGAAATTCACAGTGTTCAGGGACCTAGGTCAAAGGCTTGAGTATACTAGGGAAAGAAGATTTATTTATAAGAAAACTATTAATCACATAGAAACAAATCTTAAAACATAAAGTCAACAGTAAGTGGAGAAATATACAGAACCCAAAGTGCTCTTTCACAAGAAATATTCAAATCTCTCCAGCATGTTTCCTTATATAAAGTTTGGGTAAGAATTGCAAGGAGCCATTTGGATAACTAGATATTTAATCTGGGGCTGGTGGTAGGAAAATAAATGGTTTTCCTGAACAATATGGCTAACAAAAAATAAAAGGAATTAAAAGAAAAATAACTTCAACCTGGCACAAGCCTGGAGTAAAAGGAAGCATAAAAGTAATGAAACACATGCCCTGTGATACCACACAGGGCCTCATTTGTTAACCAACTAAATAGAAATGAAACTAAGAGGAACATCTAAGTGGGATCTAACCTGGACAGAGACATGGTGTAGCAGCTAGTTAAGTTGCTAATCTACTGGACTGACTGATGCCAATGTTGTCTGAGAACCAGTGTTGTGTTGAGAAGAGGGCTATGAGCTGATGACAGTCTTTCAGCTCTACTAAACAAAACAAACAAAAGTCTGTTCCTGAATCAGCACTGCTAGCAGTAGGAAAGCAAATTCACCCAAGCTGCACTGCTCAGAAATAGTTGCTTCAGGACTTCACTGAAAGCAACAATACAAAGACAGATTATACATATCTTACAGTTGATAATGATGTTCCTAAAATTATAAACAAATATAGAAAAAAATCCAGAAAATACGATTTAAATTCAAAAAGATTATTCTATTGTCTACAAAGTCTATAGAACCAGCAGTTATTAGTATGCTTTTTTTGTCTTTATTGAGTCTCAAAACTATCTTTAAAATAAATTTCAAGTGTCCTCTGAAGCAGGTATAGGAAATGTAAATTGAACATAATTCACTTTTCATTGTAAACCTACATTCCCTACCTTATGTTATTTCCACAGACTTAGATTTAGTAAAGATACACCTGTCATTCTTTTTAATAAATTTAAATATTACAATACATGAATATATTTTAAATGTGGTTTCGTTCTGTACAGAGAAATGTACATAATGCTAACCTAGTGGAAATATTACCATAAGAATTCAGAAGTTGAAAATGTAAGAGTTAAAGGAAAAGAATGTTCCAAAGTGATATTTAACTCTTACTGAGAACTTGCTGAAACCTAATGAAGCAATAGCCTTCAGTACATCACTTTAAGTTTTCTTTGTAGGAATCATAAGTCATGGCTCCTGAGATGTGTGATCACTTCCCCAGCGTGCTCTAGGGTTCAGTATGGTTATAGGTCTGAGGTTATCACAGTCTGATGTCCTTCTACATTTTCCATCTTTCCCCACACACTGAAGGAATTCAGTTTATATTTTGGCTACCCTATTTCTCACAGTTGTTTTGGCTGACAGGAGTTGCCCTGGATTGATTTAGGCCACACAAATTTATGTCTTCTCTGAGTCTGAGAATATAACCTCATTTCAAGATAGGATAGGTTCAAATGTAATTCCTTAAAATGAGATCATACTAGATTAGGGTTAGTCTGAAATAAGAAAGTTGCATGGAGACAGAGGCACAGAAATAAATGATGTCACTGTCACATGGAGGATCAAAAATATTTGGAACCAGCAAAGGAAGGAATAAATAACAGTAGGTGAGTATGTAGAGCAAGCCTAGCCTATTGGATAATGGCTTCTTCATATTTTTTGATTTTATGAATTCAAGGATTCAAATTTAAATCGCTTATTTTATGATGTCCTTTATCATGAGACATAGAAACAAATATATAGTACATATATATATATATATATATATATATATATGTACTAGTACTAAGGTAATTCTATAACCAATAGCTTTCAAATGAGTATGTGGCTTGGGAGTAAAGTAAAGATAAATGAAAAATTAAGTTACAAGCAGGAAAAAATACATTGCTGTGAATGGATTGATTGCTAAAAATATTAGCATTAAAGGTCTTTCTTGCGGTCTCTCAGAAAGACATTATATGCTTGATATTGGATGCTGAGAGACTAGGAATTCTTGTAAATAAAAAAACAGATAGATGATAGGTAGATGGATGCATAATGGATGGATGGATAAATAGACAACAGACAGACAGATAGATATAAATAATAGATAATAGAGAGATATATAGATAGATAGATAAGTGATAGAGATAGATAGATAGATAGATAGATAGATAGATAGATAGATAGATAGATAGATAGATAAACAGACAAAAGAAAATTAGACCTTGTAAGCAATTGGCCTAGCCATTTAGTTAAGATTTGAAAGCAGAGTGGACACTGTGTCCTGATTCACTATATTGCTTATAGTGAGATGTGAGCTACATATTTAAATAGAGAGTTAAACTTATTAATAAAGAGAAACAAGAGTCTGAAGACTTGCAAAATCTCAATTAATTTCATTTATTAGTTAAATTTAATTTATTTATTAATTAATTAAAATTACAAAAGATTATAATGCCAAGATAGCCTGGAGCCTACAGCCTGTTTCTTTGGCCTCTTAGGTTTTACATTTAGTCTCCAGAAGTGTGACAATATTAGTTTCTGTTGTTTTAGGCAATACAGTTGCTGATGATGTTAGGGTGTCCCTGGAAAACTAATAAACCACTCTGATGCAATGGAATAAAAAAAAAGCTGTGTTATATTTGGAAGGACAAAACTTTGGGAAGACACAATTTTGAATGCTCAAGTGTGCTTTAAGAAATTGCTCTTATAGATTATAATGGCTATTAAATAATTAATAAAAATGAAACCAGCTCATTCTGGTACATGGGGTGTCTAATGAAATATCTTACTTGCTTGCCAACAATTCTTCAGAATTAGATGTCATTTTAAAGCTATTAGAATAATAGGACTATAGGATTATCAATAAGAACTTACCATAGCAATGTAATTTACCCCCCATGAAAAAATAACCAGAAATCAGGCTCTGTGAATAAGAAGTAAACAAAATGAGCAAGAGACAAGATGATTTACAGTGAAATAAAGAAGGAACAAATTTTGTAAAATAGCTTTTCCAGAAATCAATTCTGTGGTGTTTGGTTAGCAATTCTATTAATAATGTCATATGTGCAAGAACATAGTTAATGAAAATTTATACTAAAATTGGTAAAATTGGTAAGAGGGGTTTAATGAGAAAGTTTGTAAAACAATCATATAAATTCATAATACCAATGAACTAACAACGATCATTGACAAAAAGAAACATACTTTATTCTCACTCTGTTTTTGTATGATTTGCAAAATATATAAATTGGATAAATTCATTACTAACAAGTAATGGAAATTTATTCCTCAAATACACTCTATTTGTTGCACGCTTAAAACTAAAACAAATACCAATGGAATTGTGGGAAAAAAAATCTAGTGAGTGAAAATAAATGGCATTTAAATAGTGTAAAATAAAATCTATTGCAAAAGGAAATAGTTGTGTTATCAATTAAACAAGCATTGTATCATCATGGAATGATTTTACACCTCATATTAGTAGAATGGTGTGGGTAGAAATTGGATAAAGAGTAAAATTAAACATCAAATCTCTTTCTTTACAATTGATGTCTTTTTGGAAAAGGTGAGAATTAAACATACACAAATAATAAATGTCTCCAGTGAAACCCTCACCAAAAAGAAATAAATAAATAAAGAGACATTCCATGAAAGAAACTGGATAAGGTTGATTTTATTAAATTACTTCCAAAATCCTGAGATGAGTAGTACTTGATGTATACCTCAATGGCACAAGGATGGAGACAGTGAACAATGTCCAGAGCTCAAGAAGAGAAGGCAAGGAGGAGACAGAATGAAAATAAAGGACAGGTACCTGCAAGCAGTGCACCATTGCAGGTGGGAGGGGCTTCTGTAAGAAAGTTAACACTTGAATACAGAGAACATTTTCTTAGTAATGTTCTAATAGCCTTTTCTAGGGCTTTATGAGTGCAAGGCTGACCTCAGTCTCACTCTGCAGCCTGCCAAGACTTGAATGTTTAATACCCCTCCTCCGCCTCCTTGGTGTGAAGATTAAAGAATACACCACTGCTCCTGCTTTGTGTGGGGTGATCAAGCCAATTTAGGACCTCAGGCTTGCTGGGAAAGCATTCTACAAGCGAGTCATATCCTCAAACAAGTTTCTAATTGTTTTACAGCAGATAAAGAACCTCACTAGAGGTCAGCATTGATGAATTCTGTTTTACTTGACAAAGGTGACAGCTATAAACCATCAAAATTAAAGGCCCTGCTTTCAAGCCTCCTGGCTTTTGTGCTCATAATGACAGCTTGTTAGACTTGTGCAATCCTTTCTGAGCTTAAAAAGTATTTTCTGTACTAGGAAATGAGGCTGGCTATAAATTCATCTGGCAAATTCCCCTTTCCCCCACCAATGGCATGAGGCATGAAATGTTTGCAGCTCACTGAGAAGGAAATGTTCTTTCGATGGTGTTTTGTGACTTAGATGAGAAATGTGGATTCTTTCCGCTCATCTGGCAAACCATTGCTTCGATGTCAGACACCTGCTTTTTATTAATCAAATGGTATGAATTTAAACCTTCCCACACCTCCAACTATCATTGTTTGTGCAGCAAAGAAGCCACCCATGTGTACCCCCTTTTCAGTTTAGTCCTGGGAAGTTAAGAGCAGAGGTATTTCCTGCAGAGCATGGAAACAGGTTTACCCCATGTGCGCAGTGTGCTCACACAAACCAAGAAGGCACAGCCCTGCAACACTGGGGCTGCTTATCTAACACATAACATCATGTCTCCAAATCATCATTGATGGAGAACTCTGATACAGAATTCTATAAATGGGATACTATTTATCTTAAGCTCTTAATTAAATTTCATAGTTTTCTAAAAAAATCTGGAATTTTAGTTTTGAAATTTATTTACTTTCTTCTTTATATACTATTTTATATAAAAATAAGTGTAATCTAAAATCACAGTTCACAGATAGACCTGAAATCACATACATCCGCTCCTGAACAGTGTGTGCACTGAAGTGATATTAGGGTACAAACATTTGGCATCTCTGTTCTGCATTTCCATCAGGCTTCTTTCAGACATCTCAACTGGTGTAACATCATAGGAGAATAGGGGAGCTAGATCATGAGATCCTATAGCTATCTACCACAGGTGTGCGCACGCACACACATGCATGCACACACACACACACACTCAGAGAGAGAGAGAGAAAGAGAGAGAGAGAGAGAGAGAGAGAGAGAGAGAGAGAGAGAGAAGAGAGAGAAAGAGGGAGGGAGGGAGGGAGGGAGGGAGGGAGGGAGGGAGGGAGGGAGGGAGAGAGTGAAGTCAACACTCATATTCTCCAGGGTTTTTATCAATCTTCTACTGTGGTATTGCAATCATGATTGAATCCTAATCACTCTGTTCTCCAGTACCACATTCATTTGTAACACATATTGCAATAGCTATCATATTATGGTATTAAATTATGTTGTAAAGTAATTTCGAGCAACACAGTTGCATAACGAAGTAATTATTGCTATCATACTAAGACATTTTTTGTAAGAATCATGGACAGGTGCTGAGAAAGGAGAACCCCTTTTATTTTTACAGTAAAATGGTAAAGTTGACCATAAAAAGGAAAGGTCGAATCTCTCCACATGAAAGTAATGTGAGCACTGAAATCCTCCTAGATAACACGGATGTGCTCCTTTGCCTCACTCACTCTTGCATGAATTGTGAAGACTTTCTAATGCAGAGGGAAGACAGGTCTGATTCTAAACATGTCAACATTTTAGAAACCCAAATAGCAATTCATATCCTAATGTCAAAGACTTCAAAGAATAGTCTTCATATATTTCTTAACTGCTCAAGAATATTTGACGGGAGCGATTAAGCTGAGTGAGTGGTGTGTGAGCCCTTAGGGCAGGACTGGCTGTGATGGAAATGATTTCTACTGCCACTATTGCGTGCTGCTTGTAATATCACCTATTTGTCTCTTAAACCTTAACATCTTCAATGCCTTCAAGAAATAAATTATTTTACTGAACACTCTTCTTCTAGAATGCTTTTATTTGGGGGAGGTTTCCTACCATGTAAGTATATACACGTGCAATTTTCATGTTTAGTTAAGTTATTTTACAACAATTTCAAAAAAAATTTTTGTTTCAAAGTAATTTGAGTGAGTAGGCTTGTCTTGTGTGAAGATGTCAATAATCTCTGTGTGTAAGGAGATGCTCTGCCCAGTCAAAGGCAGCTTCTGTTGCCCTGGCAAATTTGTGTCAATATGCTTTATACAATTGTGTTTGTGTTTTAGATCTTAATTTAACGTTTTTTTCTAACGTTGTACAAGTTTCCAATTTAACTAATGAGATGAAAAGTGTTTAAGACTGGTCAATTTTATGCCAGCTGGAGAGCTGCTAGTGTATGCAGATATTGAAAATAACTCTAGGTTATTTCAGCAACTTTATTTTTTACTGTGGCATGTCAAATTGCAAGAACTGTTTGATTTTTTAGCTTTTGTCTAATTGTTTCAGGAATAAAAATGTATTTGAAAACAAAACAATAGACAACATTAAATATTAAAAAGTTAAGTGATAACTTATAAAACTGTTAAATTTCTAGTTCCAGAGCAAATACTCTTTCAGGAGATATTGAAGGACCCCAACTCGTTTTAACCACAGTTATGCTGTTCTGCAAAGGTTTTCAGATAGCAAGCTTAATTAAGGGCCTCTGGAGTTCAGGGCCTCCGGAATGCTGAGCAGATAACAAGCTCCATTAAAGGCCTCCGGAATTCAGTGCCTCCGGAATGCTGAGCAAAGATACCTGAGGTTAGAGCAAGGGCAGCCTTATCTGGCTGCGAGACAGGAAATTTATGGACTGGCCATAGAAACAAAGAAGGAGAGGATTGCGAGGCCTGAGTCACATATAAAGCAGGGCTCTCACGAGTCAGGGGCTGTGCAATCAGACATCTGGTCGCCAGCCAGGAAAGGGGGAGGCAGGATAGGAGGAACAGTAAACTGCTGAGTAGTCCCCTCATTGTTATTTAGATAACAAAAGAATGATAAGAAGTTATACTGAAATCTGTTTTGTGAGTTTTTTTTCTGTCTTTTTCTCTTTCTCTCTCTATCTCTCTGTCTTTTCCTCTTTCTCTCTCTATCTCTCTGTCTCTCTGTCTTTTAAAGCTATTAGTCATCAAACAGCATCAGAGTTCTGAGAGGAATAAATTTTACCTGAGGTATTGACGTTAAAAAAATGACAGAGACTTACTTGCTGGCTGCCTAGACAGCTACCCCCAGGGTCCTCCATGGTCTTTCAGGGCAGGTGAGAAGGCAACATCCCTCTTCAGGCTGGCAAAGTCCCAGAACATCCCATAGACTTTTGTGGAGTAAGGACTCATGGGAGGACCAGCCTACCTTTTGTCTTAGGCAACTCAAGGCAGTCAATTTCCCAGTGCCCGCATCCTCCACCATCTGAAGAGAGTCTTTGCAGTAGTTAAGGTGAAAGGCAAGTTTTCCCAGTGGGTAGTGCTGCCAACTTTGAGCCAGTTTTGAGTAGATCTTCTTCTGTGCCCATCTGTCTTCTTTGGAGGAAATAGAGGAGCTGTCTGGAGCTGGCATGTCTCTCATTATAGAAAACTTTTTAGTAAAACATTTAAATGCCATTTTCTGCAGATCTCTGAGCATTTGAGGACTGTCTTATTAGCTATATCTGAGCAGACAACCCTTGCCATCAGCTATTTGTCCTAAACATACAGGGCACTAGGTAAGGCTTATCTCTGCAATTAATCATATCAGTACTTAGTATGACTATGACCAACAGCTTGTCATTTATAAGTTGACTTTTAACTTGTATGTCTTAACAGTCTATAACATATTAGCAGTTTTTATAAGACTATTATTTTACATTACATTTTTGTCAGATTTAGTCAAGAATATTGATTTTGAATTGAAGTTCTTTTAGTATCAAAACTAAACCTTTCAATCGTAGATGATGAGTTTAGTAAAGAAATTGGGATAGCCACTTTTGGGTAATAGCAGAACAAGTATATATCACATTGAGACTGTCTCCTGAGAAGGCAAAGAAAAGCAATTATAACAGACAATGACCAGAACATTTAGAGGTAAATTTTAAGCTTGGGCAGTCAATAAGGGCTACAGCCAATACATACTGAACACAGTTAATTCATACATTAGAAATGAACAGTTAGTGGCTCTGTTTATGCATTTAAACCAGACAGAACTTTTCTTACTTTTTCAGCTGAAGTTTTAGGTGGGGGAGGGGCTGCAGGCCATTTGTACTTTCCTGTTGGGTCTGCTCTGCAGCTGCTCTGCTCTGCTCTGGTGTTTCCCGCTGTGTGGCTTTGGAGCAGGAGTCATTTTGTGAGACCAAAACCAACCATCATCCAGGAGAAGCATCTGATGGTGGCCATCCTTGGTACCTGGCCTTGTAGTTGTCTCTGCTTCCCTCTGTCCTCCTGTCTCCTCCTTGGCCTGTGAGTCTGAGACTGCAGTACCTGTGGGGGAGGGGCGATCCTCTCCCTGGTTGTCAGCAGTGCTAGCACAGACAGAAGCCTGCTGAAGCTTGGACTCCTGAGGCCGAAAGGGGCAGGGAAGGCTGGAAAAATTTTACTGTTAGATTTCTGAAATCCTGGAAGTGAGAGAATAGGATCTGAAAGGGTCTGAGGCTCAGAGGAACCTCCAGGTATAAGGACTGATAATCCTTTAAGTCTCATTGTAGGGCTTTGTATAAGACAGTTGGGAAATTTTTAAATTCTTGTGGCAGGCAAATTTAGGTGAGCTGACCACCAAAGCCCCGATCTTGGTCGTGCCATTCAAAAGCAAAAAGCAGCTAACTCTTGGCTTCAAGAAGTAGGCTGAAGAAGGTGTCCTTAAGATCTAGAACTGCACACACTTGAAGCTCTGAGGAGAGGGAGCTTAGGAGATTATACGGGTTGGGGACTGTAATATGAATGTCTTCAACCCATTTGTTAATCTCCCTAAGCTTTTGCACGGGTGGAAAGTCATTGGTCCCTGGCTTTTTAACTGGTAGAAGCAGGGTGTTCTACAAAGACGGGCAAGGTATCAAGATTCCGTGATTTAGGAAATGATTTATATATTTAGTAATGCCCAACTTGGCCTCTGGGGTCATGGGGAACTGCCTCATCCTCATCTGTTGGGCATTAGCTTTTAAGGTGACTACAACTGGGGGCTGCTGAATTGCTAATCCTGGAGGGTTAGTTTCTGCCCACACCCCTGGGATGGAGCGCTGGAGTTCAGCCATTATTGAGGATGTCTCTAGAGTGAGGGTCTGTGAGAAGAGTCTGTATTCTTCCTCCAGATCCAGGCATAAGGCATAGGCTTCAGGCCGTGGGGAGATGTCACCCCCTTCCCGGTAAAGTGAATTTGGGCTTTCATCTTAGCTAGCAAGTCTCTTTTCAGAAGGGGGTAAGGGCATTCAGGGATAACTATGAAGGAATGGGTAACTTTCTTTCTTCCTAAATCCACTGTCCGTTTTGTGGTCCATGGTTGTAAGGCAGAACCGGTAGCTCCTTGGACCCAAGTCTGTTTGTCTGATAGAGGACCCAGTGGAGTTTTTAACACTGAATGGTGAGCTCCAGTGTCCACTAGGAAATCAACAGATTGCCCCCAAACTTTTAGGGTTACTCAAGGTTTGAGAAGAGGCTTCGAACCCTCCCCTTTAATCATCTGGATTCATTAATCCCAGGGCTTTTTGTCCCCTCTTTGTGAGCATTTCATTTTCCTATCCCCCCTCCCCTTTTTTAAAAACATATTAATCCTTTCTTAAGGAGTAGTGCCCGTTGACTATTTGGGACAGTCTGTATTCCCTCTGTCCATCAGGCCCCCAGCTCTTATCTGCCAGTAAGACTTTTGCCAGTCCCAAACTTGCTTATCCTCAGGTGCTTCTCTGCTGTTGTAAACCTTAGTGGCAATAGCAATCAATTTAGTCAGATTTTTACCTTTAAGTCCTCTGAGTTGCTGGAGCTTCCTCTTAATATCTGGGGCTGCTCAGTTGACAAAAGCCAGGTTGACTGCCATTTGGTTCTCAGGAGTCTCAGACAGATTGGTGAGCAGTCTAGCAGGGGCTCAAAGACCATCTCTTAATGACTGCCTCATCGTTAGTTGGTCGACCATCTCATCCTGGAACCTGCTTACGGCATTTTTGCTGAATTCTATCTCTTTCTTCAGTGGTGAACATTATCTGGAGAAATTGTTGGCAATCCAATCCCCAGGTCAGGGAATGTGTAAACAGGACAGTATCTAGTTCTTGAGATTTCTCAGTAAAGGAAGGAGTCTGAAGTTTTTAGTTATACAGATCACTGGTTGAAAAAGGAAATAAACCAGGCAGGGGCTGCCATCCCCATCAGGAAGTCCCACAGTGGAGACAGGGAGAGCAGGAGACACCACCGCCCATCGCTGACCACCTGTGGCTTCCCTGAAAGAGTGCTAAAGAGGCTCAGCTCTGAAGTAGGAAGTTGGGGGAGCACGGGAGGGCGAAGTGCTCTGCAAGGGAGCAGAAGGTCTGAGTAGCTCCGGCTTCACAAGGACTGCAGACAGCTGCAGCAACCTCCCTGACATCCTGGAAAAGAGAAAGGGCAAGGTCCAGGGGGACTTAGGTTTAGAAGAAGCTTTTCCCATAGTGGAAATTATTTCACACATAACCATAACGAGAAGACTGACAACAGACATGACAACATGACATGAAACAAAATTGACAAGACATCGCTGCGCGCAGGGTCACGTGATCCCATACCAGTTCCAAAAGGCCGCACCTCACGACCTAAGGGCCAGAGGAGGAATAAGAGCGTCCCCTATTTTTCCCCCGGCTCTGAGATTAGAAGCGCGTCCACTAGATCTCCTTGAGCCTCCAGACTGTCCGGACACCAGATACCAGAACCAGAACCTTACCAATTGGTAACCACAGAGTAATAAAGTTTGCCAAAAACCAGAGACTGGGGTGCTCCCTCAAAACCAGGTTTGCACTTCCCCGTACGGGCCACCAAAATGTTGGGTCCAGAGGGGTCGCACAAAGATGAGAACACCACCAAGTCTAATAAACCAGAAGCAAACTTTATTCCAGAAACCAGATCCTAGGAAAACCAGAAGCAAACTTAAAAATAAAAAAATAAAAATAAAACACCGCGGGGCACAGAAGCTTATCAGCTAGCTGAGACCACAGCCAGAGATGGTGTTTGTTAGGCTGTGGCAAAAGGCCGGTTTTTGAACCTACTTTTTATAGCAGGGGCACCAGGCATTATCCCTGAACAAGAGAATTTTACAACCTTGCCCTGACCCTTGGGTTGGTCAGCGGAGACCCTAAAGAAGGGAGTGAGTGCTAGTGTCAATGAGTAATTAGGCAGCCATCATGAAATATGTTTAAGGGGAGACTACAATGAAAGTCACTAATTGCGAGAAAACAGATATCTTTAGCAATTCGTCAGAAAAGGGGCTGCTTGTAACACTAGAAGGTTAATAAATTAGGATTAACTGGTTCTTGGGCTGAGAACTTAGAAGAAAAGCCTTTCACATTATTTTTAGGTAAATTTTTAGATATTGACTGCCATACTTTACAATCACCATTATCAGAGCTCATTAATTAAACCTTTTTATTTATCCACTGTCTCCTGGTACCTCTGGGTGTAAACTGAGGTCATGCCTCTTCTCTGGTGGTGCCAGTTTCCCATAAGAGAGACGGTGTCTGACCCAGAGGTCACATATCTCTGTCTCCTAAAGGTTAAATTCAGTTCACATCTACTGTTTATTAAGGATGGTCAGGACACTGCTCTTAATTTGTAGAGAGACACTCTGGCCTTGTAAATAAAACAACCAGTTGTAAAATGATCTACGCTTCCCAAACATCTGAGAAAATAGCTCACTGTGAATGACTGATCCTTGACCTGCTGAGAAAGCTGCTGACAGTCTGTTCTCATTCTCCTAGACTTATAACTTTATATTTCTTTATTTCTACATTTTTATTTTCTTATGCCTGGACTCTTCATTTCCTGCTCTAAAAGTCAAATGTAATTGATGGTCCTAGTATTAAACTTTTGGATCTTTCTCCATTTCTTTTCACAAAGATGGCTCATAGTCAGTGACCGAATCCAGTCAATATATTAAATGAAGTCAGATGCTATTTCAACAATCAATGCTTGCTGTTAGTGTTAGCAAAATCTTCTTAGAGCTGTGTCTTAGTCTGAGATAATCACAGCTGAACAATCCTTTCCATAGTATGACCCCACTCATTTGGGTTATATTGACTTTAATAGCATGACAGCCATTACATACTTCCTTCTCTTTATCCTTGTTAAACATATCCTCCCAAATTTTTCTTGCATGGCTAATTCTGCCTACTGTCAACCTACAAGAGACCCCAGTTAACCCAACTAGCTTGAACTAAGCCAGGAATTGAATAAGTTTGGACTTTTCCTTTATGCAGATATAAACTAATGATTAGTGCAGGAGTTCTGTTGAATGTTCAAGCCCGACAACCAGGTCCTCAACTTCCTTTGCTGCCATGACAGCTATCATCAGATGAGAAAGGCAGCACGCCTACCAGGAACTAATCATTTACCTACTGAGGTCATCACATGGTAACTCCACCTATAGCCCAAGTGTTGCTTTTGTAGAAAGGAAAGGCAAACAAAGAATTCATTGAGGATGTATGACTTCTAACAGATAAAAAAAATCAATCTTGTCTACATTTTCAGCTGGCTAATGTAAAAATGCATTTCATGTGGCCCTCTGAATGCCTGAGAACCCAAGTCCTTTATTATTATATTATTCACATTAGTGTCTTCACAGAAAGAAAATTGGGGGCCACAATTGTGTCACTTGGTACACTTGCACAGAATGCTCATGGATTGTATATGATAACTTAGACTTTATCCTTTTTTGTGCTCTTTGTTTTGCAAGGAATAGGGAATAATTTCAGAGAATTGTTGAAGATAGTAAAAACATTAAATAATAAGCATGTACCATCCCCCACTGCATGGTTGATATTCTGACATTACTTGTGAGTATCCCAGACTTCACTGTGGAAATAAAGTCTCTGAAAACAGCAGGAAGGTGAGAGATTTCTAGATTACTATTAGATTCTGCCAACTTCCTACATTCCTCTTTCTGATTCTTGCTTGACAGAATTTTAAGTGTCTTTGTTTACTGGGTCTGTTGAAAATATTTTAGAAAACATTAGATGAGATTAATAAAGAGTAATTTTCACAATTAATTTTACTGTGACTTATTTTTAGGTCCTAACTTTCATAAAATACACAGAGATTATATGTATAATTAGTCACATTTTTACATTTGAACACACCTCTGAAAGCATCACCCAGCTCAACAAAATAGAACAACTCTTTCACTATTTTGCTTCCCATTGTGTTTTATCCCTTCTATTTGATAATTTGCTATGTAAAACATAATCAGTATTTTCATTTCAAACACTTTACTGTTACCAGTTCTGAACATTACATAAATGGAATAACACTATACTCTTTTATGCCAATCTTGATCTATGAAATGTGCATCGTAGAATCTATTTTGCATAATTTTCTTACTATTTAAGTAATGTCATTAAAATGACTATGACCACTTGTAAAAGTAGGTCTCTAAACTAAATGTAAATGAACTTTCTGGTAAGGATAATTTAGATTATTTAAATAATATTATTTGTAACTTTTCAGTTGTTAAAATTTATAAGAGATTTAGAGTTAAAAATAGAATTGGCTAAGACCTTTGAAAATGTTGGGAAATAGAGAAAGAATTTTGTATGAAATATGAGAGTGAACCAGTATAAGCAGAGAAAAAGTGCATGGCATTAAGTTGCTGTAATTCTCAAAACACCAGCAGTTCTTTGGGGAAGATGACTCTGGAGATTTAATCCAGTTAAGATGAATTCAGGCAGATTAGGATGGGCCCTGATCTCAGTAGGATTAATGTTCTTCAAAGAAGAAATGAGATACAGATGTAATCTTGGTGGTAACCAGTTGAGGTTCTCTTGTGTCTGCCATTTTGTCTTCTAAAGTTTAGTTTGTCTGAACTTCACTCCATTTGAAAATTACTACGTTAAACTCCAAAACTATAAACATTGTATAATTTTGAAGAGCAGTATGACACAATCTTATCATATCTTCTTTTATCTTAGTCTGAGTGAAAACTATATGTTGAGAGGAGCACTCTGGCTAGCACATCATCTCATTTGCTTTCCCATTGATAGGAGTGTTTGCCTCAGTTACAGATAACCCTTCTTTGTATCAGGGACTGTATGCAGGTCTCCCTAATTTAGCTTTCTAATGAATGCAAAGCAGAAGAGCAACCATAATGATACTGAGTGTTTTCTTTTATTTTAGTGATGTACTCCTTCTTGATGAACGAACCAAGTGATTAAAGGACGCTTAAAGGAAATCACACACAAGCTCAGAAATGAGAACTAGATTGTTATTTATTTAGGGGTAAAACTCACAAATCAGAATTCTCTGCATGAATGGTGGACATAAATCGAATTCAGCAACACAATAATCCAAACGAGCAGTTGGCAAAAAGGAGGAAAGAAAGGGGTGGATGCAGGCACTGTGTCTGCATATGTAGTATAAGAGGCCACGCCCCAGTAGCTGCAAGTTACCGCAAGCTGCAAGCCTCCCTACAGCACCTTCTGCTTCAATACTATTTTTTATCTCTGACTAGTATCCTAGCATCCTTGCTGTCACTCTAATGAAATATGCTAATAACAATCCCTTCAGAGGAAGGAAGTCCTTATTTACCAGGTCACCATCCATCATAAAGTCATGAAAAAACTCTGGAGGCAAGAATCATGGAGGAACAGTACCTACTGGTTGTCTCCCTACCCATTCCCTGGCTCATGCTTAACTAGCATTTTTATAGCCTTGAACCACCCAAGGATTATATGACCTTCCCATATCAATTAATGATCAAGATAATCCCTTCAGGTGTGCCAATAGAACATGATTTACAGAGTTCCTCAATTGTACTTCTCTCAAATGACCCCAGGGAAATTGATACTTAAGTCTAATTAGTCCAATGAGACAAGTTTATAAATGTATCATGAAGTATTCAGATATAGAATAAAATAAAGTATATAGAGCATCATATATTTCAGAAGCTAAGATACCCATTTTAACCATTTTTAACTTACTAAGATTATTTTTATCTTTCTAGCATGTTCTACACTGTTCTTGCTGATTTTCAGGTAATGTAGCCAACTTTGTGATGAACTCAAGGCATACATTTTTGCTCTTTCTCTTTTAAAAGCCACTTTAGATTCTAACTGATGAGCCATACATGAACAGGAGAAAATTCTGTTCATATATCACACAAGAATCCAAGGCAGACTTGCTGTGAAGTACACCACACATTCAGTTTTCAAACTAAGTCTCTGAAAACTTGACTTTCTTTCCTTTGTCCCTCATTCTTTTCCAGGAACACATGTGACATAGTCTGTGTACTGCTCTGCCAACTCAACTAAACACTTTTACAATCATTGCTTATTCTATCAATCCAAGTATTTTTGTTTTGTTTTCTCCTGGAGATAGTACCGTCTCCCTCTGTGGTCAAACCTTCCCAGGAACTTGCAATAATCATTTCACCACTTGGAAAACTGATTTCCAAGTTCAAGGATTACAAACAGGAACTAACAAATCCAACTATAAATATAATTCTTCATCTGAGTGAATGCTGAGTGAATGAGTGTTCTTGAGGCTAATAATACTATAAGACCCGGGGGTGTGTGTTTGTATGTGTGTGTGTGTGTGTGTGTGTGTGTGTGTGCGCGTGCGTGTGTGGTGTACACAAATACGAATTGGAACTTGACATCAATACCATGTTTGAATCATTTTACTCTTATTGTATCTCTAGACATATTTCTTTTTGCTGAGTTTTAAAAGCCAAATTACAGCAGCCATCTTGTAATGTATAGCAAAATGTAACTTGATGTAAAGGAACTGTAGCTTAGACTTAAGTTATCCAAGGAGTAATTAAATGAGCTCCAAGTGGTCTCTAAAACAAATATTATAGGATATCTTTAAGAACTGTAAGGGATAACCATGCTACAATTCATAGACACAGAGAGCCTAGATAAGAAGGAGGGCTCAAAAGGGGACACTTGGATATTCCTGGGAAGAAGAAATAGAAATGATTTTGTGGGTAGACTAGGGGCAGGTGGGGCAGGAACATGAGGGGAGCATTGAAAGAGATGACTGGGAGGGGTGCATTTTGGGGTGAGGTAGAAAACTGGTGCAAGGAAAACTCCCAGGAATCTGCAAGGATGATCCCTGCTAAGACTCCAAGCAATAAAAGGATACATAGCCTGAAGTGATCAAATCCTGTTACTGGGCAAGACTTCCAGTGGAGACATGTGGCCACCAAGCCAGTCACGGTTCTATTAGTCAGCAGCAAGATCAGTATTTCGTACATAATTATAGGTGATGAATAGCATCAAGAGCTAGCTGCAATTGTAAGTAAAAGACTAACGCATTGTTGTTCACTCATCAGATAATTTTTCCTGATACTTTTCCTGAGCTGGGAATGCAACTAAAGACTTCACGATTGTCAAAATGCTCAATTCTCAAAGAGCAGGCAAAACATTGCACAAAGGGAATTTAGAAAATTATTTGCAATTACAGAAGGCCCTTATGTTGTACACTTTTATCAAGATAAGTTGGGATTGGTAAAATTGTTAATCTTAGATGTCACATTGGCTGGTCAAAGGAACATCTAGGAAGCTATGAAGTCACTGTGCATGGTATGTCTTTGAGATTATTCCCTGGAGAGAATGGGATTCACATCAGTGAACTGAGTAAAGAGAACCCTATAGCCAGATAGGAATACAGTTCAAATAAGGTAGAGGGTAGATGGTACCATGTCTCCCTCCCTCTGTCCCCCTGAGCCTGGGACACTATCCTGCTCTTTTTCTTCATGCATCAGAACTACAGATCTCTGTCCTTTAGACAGGAATTTGCATAATTGGTTTTTTAAATTTGATATGTCTTCAAATCCGTGAGAAGCTTTGTGTTCAATATTATAGTTGGTGGTGGAATGGAAAAGTCTAGAAACCCAGGAGAACACACTTAACACATTCAAAATTAGACCTTTGCTGTTTCTTGCCTCTTAATCTATTTGACCTTCTTTGAATAACAATTCCAAGTTAAAAATTTAACATGCAAAGAGACAGAAATCACTATTTAATCGGCATAGAATATCATGTAAAATCTTACTGTTCTGATTACAAAAACACTTTAGTCAATATTTCTCCATCAACCAAAAGGAAACTAGACATTAAAACTCTAATCAACCCAATTAAAAAATGGGGTACTGAACTGAACAGAGAATTCTCAACAGAAGAAGTTGAAATGGCCAAAAGACACTTAAGGTCATGCTCAACCTTTTTAGTGATCAGGAAAATGCAAATCAAAACAACTCTGAGATAACGTCTTACATCAGTCAGAATAGCTAAAATAAAAAACACCAAAGAGAGCAGGGGCCCTGATTTCTTGCAGAGGGCCATCGGAGGGGTGAGTTTGCTTCGGGCCCGTGACAGGATCCCAGTGAGGAGGAGCTCAGGCGTTTCCCGACCCCATAGCCGCCCAGGTCGCCCTGCAGTGCTGGCTACCCCCTCCCGCCTGCCTTCCCAGCTCCCATCCAGGTACGAATTCCTATATTTTTCCCATCCCCCTGGGGCCATAAAATTTCCCCAGCTCACCTGCCTTGCAAGCTGGGCCTACATTGTAAGCGCATCTTGGAAAGAGGGAGTACCTGTGCTTCAATAGCCTGCCTGAGGAAAGGTGGGCATTCTGTCAGTGAAGTCCCTGCCCAAGAAGGGAACCTGACCCGGTACCAGAAGTTCCAATACAGAGCATTTGAAGTAAGTGATGGGCAGACGCCAAGGCAAGACCTCCTCCAACAATCTGAAAAGCAACATGAAAACACCAGATCCCAATGACCCTACAATAGAAGGACTTGAGCCTCGTAATTCAGAAGAAGCGGGAAAAAATGCCATTATGAAAGCAATAGAGTCCCTTAAACAGGATATGAATAACTCCCTTAAATAATTGGATGAGAAGTATAACAAAAAGTTTGAAGAAACAAGTAAATCCGTGAATGATACCCTGAGAAACCAAGAAAAAACAATCAAACAGGTAAAGGAAACAGTTCAAGAATTGAAAACTGAAATGGAGGCAATGAAGAAAACACAAACCGAGAACCAGCTGGATATGGAAAACCTAGGTAAACAAACAGAGACTTCAGGAATAAGCAAAACCAATAGAATACAAGAGATAGAAGAATGAATCTCAGATTATGAAGATACCATAGAGAAAATAAATGCTCTGGTCAAAGAAAACAGCAAATCCAACAAATTCTCTTCACAAAACATTCAGGAAATCTGGGACACAATAAAAAAACCAAATCTAAGAATAATAGGGATTGAAGAAGGAGAAGAACTGCAGATCAAAGGCCCAGAAAATATATTCAACAAAATTATAGAAGAAAACTTTCCCAACCTAAAGAACGATATTCCTATGAAGGTTCAAGAAGCATACAGAACACTGAATAGACTGGATCAGAAAAAAACATCCCCTCACCATATAATAATCAAAACACAAAACATACAGATTAAAGAAAGAATTTTAAGAGCTGCAAAGGAAAAAGGTCAAGTAACTTATAAAGGTAAACCTATCAGGCTTACACCGGACTTCTCTATGGACACCATGAAAGCCAGAAGATCCTGGATAGAGGTACTGCAGAAACTAAGAGACCATGGATGCAAACCCAGACTACTATACCCAGCCAAGCTATCATTCACAATCAATGGAGAAAACAAAATATTCCAGGATAAGAACAAATTTAAACAATTCATAGCCACAAACCCAACCTTACAGAAAGTAATAGAAGGAAAATCACAACCCAAGGAATCCAACATTGACAACACTGCCTACAATAACTCAGACATCTAGCGACCCTTCACGAGCTAAACTCAAAGAAGGGACACATACAAACTCTATTAAACAAACGAACAAAAAATAATAATAACCACAGTCAACAACCACTGGTCATTAATATCACTTAATATTAATGGACTCAACTCACCTATAAAAAGGCACAGACTAAGAGATTGGATACGAAAACAGAATCCAACATTCTGCTGTTTACAAGAAACACACCTCAACCACAAAGATAGACATCTACTCAGAGTAAAGGGTTGGGAAAAGGTTTTCCAAGCAAATGGACCTAAGAAACAAGCGGGCGTGGCCATACTAATATCTAAAAAATCTGACTTCAAACTAAAATCAATCAGAAGAGATGGACATGGACATTTTATACTCATAACAGGAACAATTAATCAGGAGGAAGTCTCAATCCTGAATATCTATGCCCCTAATATAAAAGCACCCACTTATGTAAAAGAAAAACTTTTAGAACTCAAGGCAGTCATCAAAGCACACACACTAATAGTAGGAGACTTCAACACACCTCTCTCACCCATGGACAAGTCAATCAAACAGAAACTTAACAGAGAAATAAGAGAATTACTAGAGGTAATGAATCAAATGGACTTAACAGATATCTATAGAACATTCCACCCAAATAGGAAAGAATATACCTTCTTCTCTGCAGCTCATGGAACATTCTCAAAAATTGACCACATACTCGGAAACAAAGCAAACTTCCATAGATACAAAAAAAATATTAGTAACCACCTGTGTCTTGTCGGATAACCACGGAATAAAGTTAGAATTCAATAACAATTCTAACACCAGAAAGCCTACAAATGTGTGGAAGTTGAACAGTCAACTACTGAATCATCCCTGGGTCAAGGAAGAAATAAAGAAAGAAGTTAAAGTCTTCCTTGAATTTAATGAAAATAAAGACACAACGTACTCAAATCTATGGGACAAAATGAAAGCACTGCTAAGAGGAAAGTTCATAGCACTAGATGCCCAATTAAAGAAAACGGAGAAAGCATATATTGGAGACTTAACAGCACACCTCAAAGCTCTGGAAAAAAAAGAAGCAGACTCTCCCAGGAGGAGTAGAAGATTGGAAATAATCAAACTGAAGACTGAAATCTACAAAATAGAAACACAAAAACAATCCAAAAAATCAACGAAACAAAAAGTTGGTTCTTTGACTGCCCTTGGGGACAAAGAGGGAGGAGGAGAGGGGGGGGAGTGGGAGGGCGTTGGGAGGAGGGGCGTAAATGGAAACTTTTTATAATTTAATAAAATTACTAAAAAAAAAAAAGTTGGTTCTTGGAGAAAATCAACAAGATTGACAAACCCCTAGCCAAACTAATCAAAAGTCAGAGAGAGAACACCCAAATTAATAAGATCAGAAATGAAAAGGGGGACATAACAACAGACATAGAGGAAATTCAGAGAATCATTAGATCTTACTACGAAAGTTTATATGCCACAAAATTGGAAAATGTACGAGAAATGGATTGGTTTTTAGATAAATACCATATACCAAAGTTAAATCAAGATCAGGTGAACAATCTAAATAGACCTGATATTGGCAAAGAATTAGAAGCGGTTATCAAAAACCTCCCAACCAAAAAAAGCCCAGGGCCAGATGGTTTCAATGCAGAATTCTACCAGAACGTTCAAGAAGACCTGATACCTGTACTCCTTAAGGTATTTCACAATATAGAAACAGAAGAGTCATTGCCAAACTCCTTTTATGAAGCTACAGTTACCCTGATACCAAAACCACATAAAGACACAACCAAGAAAGAGAATTACAGACCAATCTCACTCATGAACATTGACGCAAAATTTCTCAACAAAATATTGGCAAACCGATTCCAAGAACACATTAGAAAAATTATCCATTATGATCAAGTAGGCTTCATTCCAGAGATGCAGGGCTGGTTCAACATACGCAAATCCATCAATGTAATCCATCATATAAATAAACTGAAAGAAAAAAACCAAATGATCATCTCATTAGATGCTGAAAAAGCATTTGACAAAATCCAACATCCCTTTATGATAAAGGTGTTGGAGAGTTTGGGGATACAAGGATCATACCTAAATATAATAAAAGCTATTTACAGCAAGCCGACAGCTAACATAAAACTGAACGGAGAGAAACTCAAAGCAATTCCATTGAAATCAGGAACAAGACAAGGCTGTCCACTCTCTCCATACCCCTTCAATATAGTGCTAGAAGTTCTAGCAATAGCAATACGACAGCATAAGGGGATCAAGGGGATTCGAATTGGAAAGGAAGAAGTTAACCTCTCGTTATTTGCAGACGATATGATAATATACATGAGCGACCCCAAAAAACTCTACCAAAGAACTCCTACAGCTGATAAACACCTTTAGTAATGTGGCAGGATACAAGATCAACTCCAAAAAATCAGTTGCCCTCCTATACACAAAGGATAAAGAAGCAGGGAGGGAAATCAGAGAAACTTCACCTTTCATGATAGCCACAAATAGCATAAAATATCTTGGAATAACTCTGACCAAGGAAGTGAAAGACCTATTTGACAAGGACTTTAAGTCTTTGAAGAAAGAAATTGAGGAGGATACCAGAAAATGGAAAGATTTTCCTTGCTCTTGGATTGGGAGGATCAACATAGTAAAAATGACAGTTCTACCAAGAGCAATCTATAGATTCAATGCAATCCCCATCAAAATCCCATCAAACTTCTTCACAGACCTTGAGAGAATAATAATTAATCTTATATAGAAAAACAAAAAACCCAGGATAGCCAAAACAATCTTATATAATAACGGAACGTCTGGAGGTATAACCATCCCTGACTTCAAACTTTATTACACAGCTACAGTATTGAAAACAGCTTGTTACTGGCATAAGAACAGAAAAGTCGACCTATGGAATCGAATAGAAGACCCAGACATTAACCCACAAACCTATGATCACTTGATTTTCAACAAGGGGGCTAAATGTATGCAATGGAAGAAGGAAAGCATCTTTAACAAATGGTGCTGGCAGAACTGGATGTCAACCTGTAAAAGAATGAAAGTAGATCCATATCTATCACCATGCACAAAAATCAAGTCCAAATGGACTAAAGACCTCATTATTAATCTGACCACTTTGAACCAGATAGAAGAGAAAGTGGTAAGTAGTCTACAAGACATAGGCACAGGAGACCACTTCCTAGGTAGAACCTCAGTAGTACAGACAATAAGAGAATCAATGAATAAATGGGACCTCCTGAAACTGAGAAGCTTCTGTAAAGCAAAGGACACTGTCAGTAAGACAAAAAGGCTACCTTCTGACTGGGAGAAGATCTTCACCAACCCCTCATCAGATAAAGGCCTGATCTCCAAAATATGCAAAGAACTCAAGAAACTAGGCAATAAAACTCTAATTAACCCAATTAAAAAATGGGGTAATGATCTGAACAGAGAATTCTCAACAGAAGAACTCCGAATGGCCAAAAGACACTTAAGGTCATGCTCAACATCCTTAGCGATCAGGGAAATGCAAATCAAAACAACTATGAGATACCATTTTACACCGGTCATATTAGCTAAAGTCAAAAACACCAATGATAGCCTATGCTGGAGAAGATGTGGAGAGAGGGGAACTCTCATCCATTGTTGGTGGGAATGCAAACTTGTGCAGCCACTTTTGAAATCAGTGTGGCAGTTTCTCAGGAAACTGGGAGTCAACCTCCCTCAGGACCCAGCAATTCCACTCTTGGGAATATACCCAAGAGATGCCCTATCATACTTCAAAAGCATTTGTTCAACTATGTTCATAGCAGCACTATTTGTAATAGCCAGAACCTGGAAACAACCTAGGTGCCCCCTCAATAGAAGAATGGTTAAAGAAGGTGTGGAACATATATACACTAGAGTTTTACTCAGCGGTAAAAAACAATGACCTCTTGAATTTTGCATGCAAATTAATGGACATAGAAAACGCTTTACTGAGTGAGGTAAGCCAGACCCAAAAAGAGGAATATGGTATGTATTCACTCATAAGTGGATTCTAGCCATAATTAAAGGTCTTTGAGCCTACTATTTGAGATCCTAGAGAAGCTAAATAAGAAGGTGAACCTGAAGAAAATCATGTACTTATCCTCCTGGAGATTGGAAATAGACAAGAGTCCCAGATCCTTCATCCGATGATGGATGGCGATACAGACGGAGACCCACATTGGAGCACCCGACTGAGCGCCCCATGGTACAAATGAGGGGCAGAAGGAGGAAGAACATGAAAAAAACTCAGGACCGTGAGGGGTGCGATCACCCACTGATACAAGGGGACTGATCTAATGAGAGTTCACCAAGGCCAGTTAGACTGGGACTGAAGGAGCATGTGATCCAACCAGATTTTCTGAATGTGGCCAGATTCTCTGAATGTGGCTGGTCCGGAGCCTTTCTGAAAAGCCACTGACAATGACACTGGGACTTGTTTCCTCTGCATATACTGAATTTTTGGGATCCAGTCTGTTTGGATACTCACCTTCCTGGACCTGGAGGGAGTGGGGAGGAACTTGAACTTCCCACAGGGCTGGAAGCCCTGACTGCTCTTAGGGATGGAGAGGGAGGAAGAGGGTGATGGGGGGAGTGGGAGGGTGTTGGGAGGAGGGGCGGAAATGGAAACTTTTATAATTTAATAAACTTGAAAAAAAAAACTTTGAGAAACTTAAATAAAAAAAATCACCAAAGTTAGCCTATGCTGGAAAGGATGTGGAGTAAGGGGAACACTCATCCATTGTTGGTAGGAATGCAAACTTGTGCAACCTCTTTGGAAATCAGTGTGCTGGCTTCTCAGGAAACTAGGAGTCAACCTACCTCAGGATCCAGCAATTCCACTCTTGGGAATATACCCAAGAGATGTCCAATCATACTACAAAAGCATTTGTTCAACTATGTTCATAGCAGCACTATTTGTAATAGCCAGAACTTGAAAACTACCTAGGTGTCTCTCAATGGAGTGGATACAGAAGGTGTGGCACATATTCACTTTAGAGTTCTACTCAGTGGTAAAAAACAATGACGTCTTCAATTTTGCATGCAAATGAATGGAAATAGAAAACACTTTACTGAATGAGATAAGCCAGACCCAAAAAATGAATATGTTATGTCCTAACTCATAAGTGGTTTCTAGCCATAAACAAAGGATATTGAGCCTACAATTTGTGATCCTAGAGAAGCTAAATAAGGTGAACCCAAAGAAAAACATATAGTAATCGTCCTGGATATTGGAAGTAGACAAGATTGCCAGGCAAAAGTTGGGAGCACAGAGGTGGGGGTAGGGTGGGTATAAGGGGAGATGGATAGAGAGAAGGGAGAAGGGGAGGATTGGGGAGAGATTGGGGAAATGGGATGGTTGAGATGGAGGAAGGGTGGATATGGGAGCAGGGAAGTAGATATCTTAATTAAGGGAGCCATTTTGAGGTTGGCAAGTGACTTGACTCTAGAGGGGTTTTCAGGTGTCCAAGGAGATGTCCCCAACTTGTTCCTTGGGCAGCAAAAGGTGCATTTTAAAACAAACTGAACCAAGGAGAATAAACAAAAACAAAATACTCAAACCCTTCATTGTCTTTCCAGAGCTGATTTAGCTGTGATATGAAACAAACATCACCAGTGCTTGCTTTTGGCTCAGGATTTGTTACCTTGAAATTGGAAAGTTTTGTTTTCAAAGTCCTGTGTACACATGTTCCTGCAGGAAAGAAATGTATAAGCAGAGGTGTTGACAGTTTTGCCTTGCAGCTTCTGAATACTATTGTACTCCATGGAGCATTTTGCTAGCATCTTCATTTCTGTCTTCATCTCCTGTCTATATAATTGATCTGCATGCTGGGCATATTTGGCTGTGAGATACTCAAAGGGCTTCACCACGGTGTGTAGAGCTGGTTGCTAGGCAACCTCACCTGTAATGGCTGCTTTGCTCTGCTTTTACAGCTATGTATGCCTTGCTTCTGGAGAATCTAAGTCAAGTACTACTTTGCTCCTTTAACAACTTTTTGATTATTAGGGAAATGTTTAAATGAAGTTGTTAAATTATGACCTACAAGAGCAATTCACTTTAGGTTTTCTGTTAAAACATTTTATTTCATAGTAATATGTTCCTATAACATGGATGGATCAAATCCTCTTTCCCCTTCAAGCAATTTCTCCTGTCTTCCTATTTTCTGCTCATGACTTCATGATCTCTCTCTCTCTCTCCCTATGTCCCTCTTCTCTCTGTGTCACTCAACCTGTGGAGAACACTGTGTTTTAGGTTGCATTTCACCATGTCTGGATAGCTCCCCGAACTCTGTGTAATATGAAGGACTCCCTTTGCAGCAGGCTTCCCTTCCTACCCTATTAAGATAGTGTCTCTAGGCCTGGATGGTTGACTGACCTTATTTGGAAGATGACCTTGTCGGAAAGCTCCCTGCAAAGGCAATATGATTCAGCACAAAAGCGCCCCCTCCCCGATTTGAGTGGGTGCACCATTAGCATTCCTCTGTCCTCATTCAGGTCTACATTCCCTTTGTCAGTCTGTGTTGTGCTGTGTCCCCCCGCCCTCTTAATGCTATACAAGTTATCCCTGTGACCTGAATAAACTGAGCTGTGTTTCTGAACCTGATTTCTGGAAGTTATTTCCATTGTTCTCATGGCCATCTGAACCTGTTTGCAGCTTCTGAACTCTGCTCTTGTAGGCTGGTAGCCAATGGCTCTGAAGGAAGAAGAAGATCCACATCAACCCACCTTCTTCACTGAGTCCACTCAATGCCGCCAGTTTGTGATTGGGTGTGGGATCTTATCCTGAATGAAGCTGGGCAGCTTCTCAGGGATGCATCCCTGAAGAAAATTGACTCTCTCTTTCCAGAAGCCATGAATCGCAAATAACTTCTCAGAAAGGAGTGGGACTTCCTGATCCCTTTCCCATCTATTCTGGCATTTGGATGGCTTGATATTGTCCAAGTCACTCCCAGAAACTGTGTGTTCATGTGTGTGACTGAACTGTAATGTTTAGAGTATACGATTAGTTCTACTCGTAGTCTTTCTACACCCTCTTCTGTGATGACCTCTGAGCATTGCTGGGAGGGATGTGACACACCTGTCTCATTTGGAGCTGAGCACTGCACAGTCTGTTAACCTCTGCACAGAGACCAGCTGTGGGTCTCTGTGTTAATCACCATCTCCTGTGAAGGGAACTTCTCTAGTCAGGGTAGACAGACGAACCTATCTGTAAATTTATACTTATGTTTTAAAGATAATGATTTAGGGGCAGTTTATTACTATATTCATTTAGTAGGATAATAGTAGTAGGTTGTCCCCCACGGCCTCTGACCTAGTAAGTCACAGATTTGAGACCCAGTAAGGGATACTTGCCTGAACAATTTAGTTCTATCTTGTGAAGTAGGCTTTGAATTTGTAGTTTCAGCTTTTCACTGTGGACTTCCTTTTTATTCAAGTAACACCTTCGTGATTATTGATCGAAGATCTTAACATTTGAATCACACTGTGGATGTGATTACTGGAATGGTTAGCTTTCATTTCCAATTTTGCCCAATCTAGCATCACCTGAGAAAAGGGCCTCTGAGACGTCTGTGAGGAATTTTATCATCTGTGTTCATTAATGTGGTCAGTGATCTGGGGAATCAAAGGCATGGCTTTCTGTGATTGGGAATTCATGGTTCTCTGCTGTCATCTCACATGCGGGAGATAAATCTGATGTTATGTACCTAAGTTTATGTCTTCTTGAACTGGGAGAAATGATGAACAAACCCCCTTGCAGTCATGGTAAGCATCTAAATTACATAAATATGGGTCTCTCTGGGCTTTTCCTATAAAATCAGGTACACAACAGACAATATACCTTTGTCTATTTATGTAGTAGATAACTTATTGTATTATTTTCATTTTCATCATTATTCTCTGCTATTTTCCTGATGAAGGTATTAATGTGTAGGACCAGTCTCAGTCATCTGTATGCAACGGAAGGTTTACACAGTGACAGGATGGGAAATGCGCCATGGAGGCCAAACAGAAACACAGACAAGGTTGAATTGTCTCATGAGGACAACTCTTTTGTTAACTGAGATGTAATTAGATACTCTATATTGAAAAATTGAGTTGCGGTGTATGGTTTGATTTTCTTGGTGCTTCTAATAAATAAAGCTTGCCTGAAGATCAGAGGGCAGAGCTAGCCAGTAGCTAACCATAGAGATCTGGAGGTCTGTATAGACGGTCAGAAAGTGATGTGGCTGAGTAGAGAAAGGAACGTAAGGCAGAAAGAGACAGGAGCTCAGCCCCCTTTTTTTGGCTGAGGAGTTAGCAAGGTAAGTGATGGCTGGAACCTGCTCCTTTGTCTTTTTGATCTTTTAGCATTTATGCCAATATCTGGCTCCAGGTTTTTATTAGTAAGACCAATTATAGCTCATGCAACAGTGGTATTGATCACCCAGGCAACACGAGCCTTCCTCCTGACTGTATTATCTATCCCTCCTTTCCTTGCAGAATCAGGACTGTTTTAATGTAATCTGCTCTAGGGCATATTCTCTCTACATGGGATTCTTTCATTTTCATGTATAGTAGGATGGCTAGCTATACAGAGCCTTGAGTACCAGCCTCAGCATCCAGGTGGGCAGCTAAGCTTTGCTATGTCCAGCAAAAACCTGGGTAATTTGGTCCAAGGGAAAATGGAATAAACCAACTCACGTATGTTACCTGTACTTTTTTTTATTGTTATTTCTTTGGATGAAGAAGCAAAGAAAAAAAGTGGGGAGAGCTCTACTAGGATTTTAACAGACAAGGTTAAAAAAATTCCACAGTCAAAACAATGAAATGATATCACCATGCATTTCAGAATCACAAAGAGGCAGGTAGAACCTGGCAAAGCAGTGCTTCAAAACAGGTAGCATCACTGAGGATGGGCCAGCTTCTGAGGGACAATATCTGACATTCCAGCCCATTAGGTAAAGTTACCAAACATCCATAAACCCCACATGCTGTCTTCCTATCTTTGTAAAATTTCTAAGTGGTCTGTTAGCACAGGTACTTTTGGGGTATTGAATATATGTAAATTTGACTGTCAGAACAAAGAGTGAATGTTAGAGAAAGGCCTTGTGGGGGGTCCCCTTTCAGGAGGAGAAAAATACAAAGTTGAGGTATTTTGAGACTAAATCCCATTTTGAAGGGAGCATCATGGCTTCCCAAGGTTTTCCAAAAGACAAAAGTGCTTCTGCAGTTCTGCTGAATGGGTTTCTCTATGTGAGTGTGCACACAAACACTTCCTGTGGATCTGCTATTGGTCTGTCAGCTCTACATTTGCTGTATAATAATTGTGGACTCCAAAATCTCTCCTTCTTTTATTTAGTAAATGCAGCATGTGTATATCTCTCTAGGCAACAAATAATAATTTTAAAATTAATAGCCAATAATCTATTAATGACAAACTGAGAACTAATTTGGCCATCTTGCAGATGAGTTGTATATAATTTTTAAATATCTCTTGTAGTGGCATTTTATTTGTATTTTAATAAATAAAGCTTGCCTGGGGGTTGGGAAGGGAAAACAGCCACACTGGCCAGTGAAATTACCTGGTGCAAGTGAGAAGGAAATATGGAACACGCAACAAACCCTTTTAGATTTATTAGATTTTATTTTATTTTTATTTATTAGAAATTATTTTAGATTTATTAGAGGGGTTGCATATAGGTGTGCAGATAGAGAGGGGATGATAGTGCCTTCAGCTTGTAAAAACTGCCAAGCGCATGTGCACAGGGCGTTGATGTGGCTACGTCATATGCAGACGACAGGGCTCATGCATGTGCACAAGAGCTTATCTGAGTCCTGCGTGAGTGAGGCAACCAAGCATGCACGCAAGGGCTTAGCTGAGTTATATGTGGATGTTGTAATTCACACTGCATATGGGCCACAAGGGGCCCTTTAACATCCTCGGGGGCCATTTGGCACTTCTGCCTGAGGGCTTGTCTGCATATGCATGGCCCCTAGAACATGGAAGTATCAGCCTTCTGTGTTCGAAATCATTACAGTCAGCCTTACAGACCAGGCAGCAATGGTCTTTAATCACACCTTTAATACACACCTTTAATCCCAGTAGGCACAAAGACACACACCTTTAATCCTGGTAGCCACAATGATATACACCTTTAATCCCAGTAGTCACAATGGCACACACCTTGAATCCCAGTAGGCACACTACCTTGTCATTCCAGGAAGTAGTGGTGCACACCTTTAACCCCAGAACTAGAGAGGATTATAAAATTGGAGGAAACAACTCTCAGGCTAAGTCTTATCCTGAGATTCCCGGAGGCAAGATTGCCATTTCAGACTGAGGTCAAGGTAAGAGAGATACAGTGGCTGGATACTTTGCTTTTCTGGTCTCCATGTTGAACCCCAATATTTGTCTCTGAGCTTTTATTATTTGTGCTTCAATCTCTCATATTCAGTAAGACATAAGAATATATAAAAATCTATAATTGTTAGTATGACATGATGTGGTTAAGTGTGTCTAAAAGTTGGAGCTTTGAGTTCAAAAAGGAAAAAGTGTTAGTTTAAAAATTTAGTTTCATCTATTAGTCTTTGATTAATAGACTGTGAAATTACCTGGTGCAAGTGAGAAGGAACACGCAATAAACCTGGTTAGGAGTTTATTAGAAGGAGTGTGCACAGGCCTGGGAAGTCAGTGTGCAGGAAGAGAGAGAAAGATGGTGTGTTCGGCTTTTAAAAGCTGCCTAACGCATGCTCACAGAGTAATGCGTGAAACAATTCCACACCAGTTAGGATTTAAAGGGGTATTTATTTTAGGGGTAAAATTTACAAAACACTAACCATCAGGAAAGGAGTCTATTCCCTGGAGCAGCAGCCAGAAACAAGCGCCAGAACCAAGAGAGCGAGCCGAGGCTTGCTGCTCTATTTTAAAGAGAAGTAGACCATGGCCCAGTGGAAGGTGTGCCCGCAGCACAGTGGGCTTGTACTTCAGGGGCTATTGGCTGAAGAAGCAGAAGGCAGCACAAGGGATTGATGTGGCTACGTTGTATGCAGATGAACGTACTCACACATGTACACAAGGGCTGTATGTGCACAGGGCTTAGCTGAGTCATAAATAGATGATGTAATTCACAGTATGTGGGCCAGCAGGCCTTAGGCCCTTCTGCCTGAGGGCTTGTCTACAGCTGCATGACCCCTAGTACCTGGAAGTAAAAGCCTTATATGACTGAAAACATTACAAACTGTACTTTGATGAAGCATTGTTAGATAGAGTTTACCTGGCTGATAGTGTGCATCTGTGGGACCAAAGCTGGAGTTAGAAGTTAACGTGCTAAGTTAAATTTGTGAACAACGCAGTAATACATCGTTTTATATAGGAAAAGGCAGTATCAACTGTCTCAAAACATACATGACAAAGTTTTCATAGCAGCACAGTTGTCAGAAATATATAAGGAGATTGTCTGATAACATATCCATTGCAAAATTATGGGCAGAATCTATACAATTAGTAATGGAGCATTTTTTAAAGGCAGTCCAATCTCTTGGGCTATATAGTTCAACATGGGAAAAAGGTGACATGGGGTGAAGTGGTAGGTCTTGAAGAATGGAACACAGGATATCTGTGGAGGAGTAGACCATCTCAGACTATATCTGGATATCTATGGAGGAGCAGACCATCTCAGACTGTATCTGGATATAGGTCAGAACATAGGTGGGTGGAGTAGACAGAACAGAATGCTGGGAGAAAGAAGCAGAGTCTGTCAGTCGCCATATCTCTCCTTTCTAAGATGGATGCAGTTTAAGATTCTTCCCGTAAGCCACCACCTCGTGATGCTACACAGATTATTAGAAATGGGTTAATCAAGATGTGAGAGTTAGCCAATAAGAGGCTAAAACTAATGGGCCAAAGAATATTTAAAAGAATACAGTTTCCGTGTAATTATTTCGGGGGTAAGCTAGCCGGGATCCGGGCGGGAACACAGCCCACCGTTCCTTATTCCTACAGAGTAGACCATCTCCGACTCCATGAGGTGTACATACGGTTTTGGAGCATCTGTGTCTGGAGAATGCAACAGGACCTCCTGCAAGTAAGAGCTGAAGGATGGGCATGGAGCTGCAGCAAGACGGCTGCCATGGCCAGAGGAGAGCAATCTGCAACATTTTAAATGATTATGTATCAGGTGGAATAAATACATGTAAGTGGAAGAACATGGAGTTAAGGAATCTTAGAGAGGAAACTTTATCTCTCAGGTGAACACTTGGAAATTTGTGTGTGTGTGTTTGTGTGTGTGTTTCTAGACAGGGTTTCTCTGTGTAACAGTCTTAACTGTCATGGAACTGGTTCTTGTAGATCAGGCTCGCCTCGAACTCACAGAGATTCTCCTGCCTCTGCCTCCCAGGTACTGTGATTAAAGGCCTGCACTACCACCACCCAGCCCACACTTAGATTTTTAAGTGTACCATTTTGGAAGTTCTTGATGCTTCAATCAGTCAAAACCCCTGAGTTTTAAATTGTAGATTTACTGTTCTATAAGCTGTATTTTCAATGATAATGAATGTGTAACATAGTGTATCGAGAACTCTTTTGTGAGAGATGCAGAGTGGTTAGACATTTGCCAACTCTGACGATAAATGGGAAGACCACATTAGGGATGCAGGGAGAGACAGTACTGTGTGAGAGGGCAGATGCATTGGGAAATGCCCAGTGTGTTATAGATAAATGAAAGAACATTCTTGTGTAAGATGAGATGCAGAGTGGTTAGACACCTGTCAACTCAGAAGATAAGTGGGAAGACCATGTCAGGGATGTAGGGAGAGACAGTGCTGTGTGACAGATGCATTGGGATACACTCAGTGTGTTATAGATGGAAAGCACAAACTTACCAGGGCTGATGATGCTTCTAGATATATTTATTTTTGGATGGATACATGCCTGATATTACTTCTTAAAACTGGTAAGGTAGTTTCTGTCAGATACTGATTTTATTCTTGGGCTTGGAAAACATACTCAATAGTTAAAATATTTGTGCTAATTATGATTACTGTGGTCTGAATGCTCTGCCCCTACAAAACTTTTACGCTAAAATATAATCCACCAAGCTGAATATCTAAATTAGCGGTAGAGGAGTTGCCTACCAAGATCAATCAATAAATGTCTAAGTGAAAAAAATAAACAATAGGAATCCAAACTCCAGTCTATTGATAATAAACTGAGAAGCACCCGGGACAGCAGGGTGTCTTGAGGATAAACGCTCATGAAAGAGGTCAGCGTACAGTGTCATTTTGTCTCGTGAAAACACAAGCAGAAGTCACTCTCTGCACTATGACCTCTTAGGAAGCATCTGCTGGTTAGAGCTTTCAGTCTACAGAGCTATGAATGGAGAGGTCAAGTTACTACTCAGTCTCTGAAATTTTACAGTAGCGACTTGAGCTGAGGAAGGCGGAGGAGAATCATGCAAACCCATCATTTCTTTGTTCTACCACTCATTCAAAACATAATCAAATGACATGCAATAAATGCAGATAAAGCACCCCAGAAAGCTTGTAGAATAGAACAAAAATGCAGAAAGTAAGATCAGTAGCTAAATGAACTTCCCAGCCCAGTGACTTAAGATGTCAAAACATCTACATGTTTTCTCAGCTCTATGCTGAAAAAAAATTTTTAGAATCCTATGGAATTATCCTGACACATAGTCATTAACTTGCTATAACAAATGAAAGAGAGTTACTAATAATTCGTTGCCAATCTAATTCACACTGCCATGTTGGAATATGTGCATCTGCTGAAAATCTAGATGAAGGAATTCACTGTGCATGGAGAATGCATTCCTTTTATATAGATTAATTGTTTACAAACTGTGAGTGTGCCCAGAGATTCTCTAAGAAGCAAAACATTATATTCTTTTTCTAATTACTTATGAGACAAACATCTCACATACTTATGCAACCATGTGAACATCATGATACACTTATCTCCCTAGCATACAAACACACACAGAGACACACACACAGAGATATAGATATATATTATCTATATAATTATATATATATATCTGTGTGTGTGTGTGTGTGTGTGTGTGTGTGTGTGTGTGTGTATGGTGCTCTAGGTCAAGAAAGATTTTTAATTACAGCCTCTATGTTAATGAACCATGCTTGTGATCCACAGAGTGAAGTGGATTATGATTCTCTTCTAACTCTTTTATATATTGGTCCAAAATGTTTCCTTTTTTTTCTCTCTCCTCAAACACAGCACAATTTGCTTTAAACACATTTTCATTCCAGTTATAATCAAGGCTGTGGAAAGTTTTCCTAAAGTGGTTGTTCTGCTAGTGGCTTCTATTTGTCATCTTGTCACATAGGTTGTCAATCTTCAAAGAGGAAAACTCATAGACATATAACTATGCTGATATATGATGGAAAACACAAAAGTTGAAAGAAATTTCTCTGGAATAATCTCTTATAAATACATCAAACAAAAGTTTGGTGGTTTAGAAATAGAGGTTCAATAGGCACGTTTAAACTTTTATAAATGACTACCAAACAACCAACCACACAATTTTGAAATATTACATAGAAATTGTTCACCTAAATTTATTCAACTTAGAGTCACATAATGTAAACATTAGTAAAAACATTATTTCACTCATATATCTCAAGTTAAAATATTGTATTACTGATCATGGTTGCCTAATTGGGATCATAATTGTCTGTAGAAAGCTATACAGACATATTACTTGAAAATCGGTATGAGACAAAAGTTCTTTGGACTTTACCCTTATTGCTTTTGGCCATTTGTTTTATGTTAGATATGCTGTTAAATTTTTAGCAGTGATTTTGTTTTCTTTAATGTGTGTGAGTGTGTAGTAATAGGTCTTTGTCTACATTTTTCTTTGTGCATTTAGGTCAGTAAGATATTTGAAATAGTGCAGATAATGAATAAAGAAATTGTATGTAATTGTGATATCTATTGTCAGATTGTCTAGTTAGGATTGCCACCATGTTTTTAACCCAGAAAACCCTGTCCAAAGAAAACGAAGACTTTAAAGGAACAACGGAAGTGAGAAGCCATTACCCTATCTTAGAGGCGGTGACTCCCATGCTCACCTCTTTCAGTAAGGTGTACTTGCTCTCAGGATTCTTGCTGGTTTCCACCTTGCATTTGTCCACATTTTGTAGCAGGAATTCCAAGGTAACCTATTTTAAGAAAACAACTCTTCACACAACAATGAGTCTTCCAGATTATGCTCCAAGACTCACTGCGTGCTGCCTGTAAACAGCACAGCCTTCTACTCAGCCTGAGGGGAGGGATAACACTTCCTTGCCTTCACTGAGGAGACATTAGTCATTAATATTTTATTTTACATTGAATTCACTACCTAGTGCTGCTGGAGACCATGTCAACTTTAAAAACAGTCCCTGCAAATCTAAGCGCTAGTTCTGTGAGCTTTATTGGACACTGAAAACCTGGAGCTTTTTAGGTTTTTCCATCTGTGATGTGGTAACATTCTATCAGGTTTCTGTCTTTATTTCCCTGACAAAGGTTGTTAATATTAACAACAGTCAGCTCATTGACTGTGCTCTCAGCCTCTACAGTGGACCATGCCACATTCTCATGTCCCCACAGAGACACCTTGTCTCACTGAGAGTCTCACTAGTGTTTAGAATCACCCAGAAGGTGAAGCTCTGGTTCTGTCTGGAAAATGGCTCAAATGTGGATTTTATTAATCCCATGGGATTAATAAAAATGGTATTTAAAGTGTATTGTCCTCACTCTACCCTCTCTGCATCCTGTGGATTCCTCATGGCAAGCAGCTTCTTGGTGGTTCTCCTCCCATGATTTCCCCTATGTAAAGGCAGTAATTCATATTTCCCTTTAAACTGTGACACAAAATTAGCTCTCCCTTTCTTTTTTTAATGTTTCTTAATTAAAGCATAATTACATCATTTTACTTCTACCCTTTAGTTACTCCCAGGCCTCCTCTTGCTCTATCTCAAATTCATGGCCTTCTTTTCTATTTGTATTGTTGTCTTGCTCAAACACACACACACACACATACACACACACACGCACATATAAATATAAAAACACAATTTGATTGATGTCATCAATTTCAGAGATGACTAATTGGTATTGGATAACCAATTAAGAGGCTCATACCCAGGAAAGAAAATGTTCCTACTCTCATTATTCCATAACTGCCTAGATTGGGGCCCTGTGAGATTCCATCTCCCATGTCAGCCGTTCTATGGGTGCTATACTTATTTATGTCTTGTTTAGGTAGCCATGTTAGTGAAGTGTCATGGGTGAAGTTATGACATAGCAGGTAAATATACCGTATAAACCCTGCGCCTAAGACTTTTAAGTTACTATTGTGAGTAATGAGGAGGTAGCTAATGTACTTCCCCAAGGGCAAATGGTTCTGATACAGAAGCAGTCAACTTAAGCTGGACGTAATGAAAGTGTGTTTAGTCATTTTTACTTGTTAATCTGTTTATTATCTGCTTTGTAGTCTATACAAATAATTAATACACAGAAAGGCATAATGTATTTCTTTTGACTAAGAGATGATGATAGACTGTTCTGCAATCAAAGTTTCCTATTCAGCGGTGCAGCTCTGACATGGAACTTTTAGTTTCTTTTGAAGTATGAAGTCTTTTTGAGATGACCATGGTTTGAGACGCATTTTTCATAATTTCTCACAACTGTTCACATTCTCCATATGTGTTCTAAACGTTCCCAATTTTATGTGCATATTGTATGACTGGCATTCTAATTTGAAGGAATTTGAAACTGCATATTTGAACCAGGCATCATATTTTAAACATTAAATTCTCTGAATTGCTTTCCCCTTACCTATTTCCATGTCAGCCTTGCTTCAGGCTTTGAAGTGATCCAGATAGCACCCCACTCCTCATAGGCTGCCTCTCTGTCTATCATCATCTCCTGTTCCCTTAGGCTGCATCACACATTTGCATTGAGAACAAGCCTAGTAAATAAATGACAGAGAAGTTAAGTTTTGAAGATTACAGGCACAGGAATAAGAGACAAGCCTTTTATTTTGTGAGTCATCTCAGTTTGAAATGAAGTGTAAATTAAAGCTCTACTGAAAAGGGGTTGGTTTGCATAGAGAATATTTAGATCAATTACAATGAGAATGTTCCACTATGTGGCCTGCTGGAGAGGCTGTGTCAGAAAAGAGGTTGTGGGGACTTTCAAAGGAATAGATCTTTGCATCTTCACATAGCCTGGCAATATGAAGCATGAACTATAAACATAAAATTCTAATGAATTGTAAATGATATGATTTTTAATTCATAGAATATTATCCTTATATGAAAAGCTCTATCCTTTCTATCAAGTTGTGAAGTGTTCATCACTCACTTATGTTTATTTTTTCTTTTTTTTAAAAAAAAAAAAACAAACTATGTTGTTTCCATTTTACATACCTATCCCAGTTCCCACTCCCTCCTCTCCTCCCATTCCTTCCACCTTCTACCTCCCATCCCCCATCCACTCCCCAGTGATGGTAAGGCACATTGCTCTGAGAAAGAACCAAGGCCCTCACCTCTTTATCCAGGCTGAAAGAAGGTATCCATCCATAGAGAATAGGTTCCAAACATCCAGTAGAAAGAGCAGAGACAAATTCTGGTGCCACTGCCAGTGACCCTGCAGTCTGCCCCAGTCATACAACTGTCACCCACATGCAGAATTTCCAACTTTGTCCAATACTGATTCCTTCCCTGTCTGACCAGAGTTGGTGAGCTCTCATTAGCTGAGGTGAGCTGTTTCACTGGGTATCCCCACCATGGTCTTCACCTCTGCTCCTATTCTCATTCTTCCCACTCTTCAACTGGACTTTGAGCTCAGTCCAGTGCTCTGCTGCTGGTCTCTGCCCTGTCTCTATCAGTTACTGGATGAAGATTCTATGGTGACATTTAAGATAAGTCATCAGTCTGGCTACAGGGCAAGGCCAGTTCAGGCACACTCTCTACTGTTTAAGGTCTTAGTTGAGGTCATCCGTGTGGATTCCTGGGAATTTCTCTAGGGCCAGGTTTCTTGCTAGCCCTATAATGGCTCCTTCAATCAAAATATCTCTTTCCTCGCTCTCTGTCTCTGTCTGTTCCCTGTCTCAACTATCTCATTTCCTCAAGTTCTCCTCTCCCATCCCCTTCTTTCCTTCTCTTCCCCTTCTGCTCTCCCTTCTCCCCATACCCTCATACTTCCAATTTTATCAGGAGATCTTGTCTACTTCCCCTTCCCAGGGGGATTTATATATGTCTCTCTTAGAGTTCACCTTGATACTTAGCTTCTTTGGGGTAGTGAATTATAGGCTGATTATTCTTTGCTTTACAGGTTGTATCCACTTATGAGTGAGTACATGCCATGTTCATCTTTCTGAGAATGGGTTATCTCAGTCAGGATGGCTTTTTCTAGTCCCATCCATTTGCATGCAAATTTCACGATGTCATTGTTTTTACTGCTGAATAGTATTCCATTGTATAAATGTATCGCCTTTATCCATTTTTTGGTTGAGGGGTATTTAGGTTGTTTTCAGGTTCTGGCTATCACAAATGTTGCTGCTATGAACATAGTTGGACAAATAAAAATTATTAGAAAGGAATGACTTCCAGAACTGCGTTATGAGCCACCATATTTTCATCCCTACTGTTTGTTGCATCAGTTGCTTCAAACATTAACAGAATACTGATGGTCAGCAGCCCCTGAGACCTCCAGGGCTTCTGTTTCTTCTTCATCTTCCATACTGAACACCTGAGTGCCTTCAAAGTCATTGAAGTAATCTATGCTCCTTCATCTGTAAGGCTGATGATAATAGCACCCGCTTTAAGACTGTTTTGAGGATAAAGTATTCAACATAACATGAAGTACTTAGAAATATATAGGGTTTAAAGTAAGGGCATGGCTTTTCATCTGCATAGTGGGGACAAGCAATTGAATTTCTGTGACTTGGGCTTATAGGAGCACAGAAGATCATGTGACTGGTGTCTTTTGTCACTGGGTACTCAACAGGGTTATTCACCATGATTCAAATGAGCTGTCATGCTGATTCACACTGGTGTGACCTTGACTCTCATTGATCAGGGTATGGTATTTTTGTGTCCCTAGTCAAACCATCAGTACTGTATTTCATTTATGGACACCATCTATTTGATCCCATTTAGGAATAATTTGCTAGCTCCTGTGTTTAGAACATGAAGACTATTTCTTGTGTATTTAAATTCCAGTGCTTTAAAATTTAGACACTACCAAACCCATGCAACAATTAAACATGGACTTTTCATTAAAATATGAGCTCCCTGTGTGGACAGTCAGAGGTTGTATAGGTGGTGATGGTTTCTCAGCTTCTGGATAGTGGAGGCAAGACTTCACAGAAATGTCTTTGCAAGATTTCATCAGAGATATTAAGCTTGCATCCCACTTGAGGTGTTATTTCCAGCCAACTGTAGAAGACAGCTCTCCATCTCAGCATTCTCAGTTTCCACATCATTACTCTCATAGCTGTTGGCATTTGCTGGGAAGATTTAGCAGAAACAGGAAGAAAGGAGACACTTTATAGATGTGATCTAAATACAGATCATTATGATGTTTTAAAAGGCAAAATATAATTATGAGACAAAACAATTTTATAATATCTCTTTGGGTTCAAAGTAGCAAATCATCATTTGTAGCTAGAATAACCTTATAATCATTTCTTTATGAAGTCATAAATAGTTTGTCATCCTCCCACACATCTTCCTCTCTCTGCTTTACATCTTTTCCAATTCAACTTCCATATGTCGACTGAATAAACATCTCCAAGAATAAACTCATAGAACTTGATACTAACAAACTCATAAAGACTGTGACATTTAGAAAGAAACCATGGTTCTAGGGATGCAGCCCAGTAGTAGAACATGTGACTAAAAGGTAGAATGTTCTGGGGTTTAGATTCATCATTGAAAAAAATGATAAAGTGAAAGAAAATTATATTTGTCATAAAACATTTTACTGCTCTATATGGTTTTATTTTGAAACTACTAACAATAGTTAGTAGAAACAATTAGCATGAATACAAAAGTCAACCTAGTACACAAGTTTGAATTCTCAAGAATAAAAGCAGTACAATAAAAATAAATAAAACATACAAAAGTTACAAAAAGGCCAAGATTCACACAAAATAAATAAAGACATGATAAAGCAGGAAGACAGAGTGAAATAAATCATACTTAAAGCACTGGTTTCTGTCTGCCTCAGGGCGCTGCCTCCACATCATTCAGAACACAGCTTTCCCATGCAGAACTGTTCCTGTTACACACCAACTTGAAATCAAATGAGATGATGTTTCTGATATTGAGCTATGACTTTATTTTTGCTTTTGCTGAGGAAAAGACACTAAAGTGATTGGATATCACTCTAGTAAACAGAGTGGAGGGAATATCCAAGAAGAAACACAAACTCATGAAGATTTTTCTCACAGCTTTTCAAAAAGCAGCTTAGAAAATGCAAGCGCAAGGTTTTGTTTCCGTCGACAATGCTTTTCAGAAGGATTGAGTCATCTGTTTTTCTACACACAGATGGCTAAGTCTTCAGAGCTCCCGATAAAGCAGAAGACTGTGTAATGGGAAAATTAAGTCAGCAAGCGTGTGTCCCCTCCAAAAGTCCTGTCCTGCATTATCTTATTTATATTGGTAGTGTTGAGAAGTGAATTCAGGAAAAATATAGGAAAGTTTCATTCTGAATATGATCACACGTGACCATGGACACAAAACCCAACTTACTGAGCTATATGGGTGTCTGTATCTCTGTCTATGTACCTGAGTCTGAAGCACACATAGTGCTCTCTGTTCATGTACCTGAGTCTGGAGGACTCATGGTGCTCCTTGTCTATGTACTTGTGTCTGGTGAACACATGGTTCTCTTTGAACAGAAATTTCAGTTCATGAACCACGAGAAACTGCCAGGTTCTTTCTGACGTGAAGTCAGAAAATAAAACTCAATAGAACAAAGAAAATATTAAAATAAGACCCAGAGATGAATATAGGAGATCATAAAACCCTGCCTAGATCAAAAGGAGTTCACGAAGGAAAAGTTGGAGGGGGGTGGGGGTGTACACCTATGACTGAAGGATTGCAGTTTATAGGTGTATACCTCATCCCCCGTCATTCACATAGGGGGATGTTGTGATACCCAATTAAATACCATTTTTAGATTACCTGTATTTCATAATATCATTTTTTTGTGTGTACATAGTCCTGACTGAGGAAGACTAGAACTCTTGGGATAGTATTTATTTGTCTTTGGGCTCATATCCATTCATTACTCCAGTGACACCAGATTCAATGTTTTAGCCAGTGACTCATCAGGGTGAGGAATCATACACACATTTGGATAAAACCCAGATTTCCTTAAGGATCATCACATCCAGTAGAGTCTTTCATTCTCTCTGGGGGTAAATAGGTTAAGCAGACACAGGTCAACTTCTGACTTGCAATCCCTTTTCTGTTGCAGAACAACTCTGAAAACTTTCATAGCCCCATCCTCTAATGGAATCATAACATCCTTTTTTTTTCTTGATTGCAAAATCATTGATACCCTCATATTTCAAAGAGCAGTCCCAAAAGATGAAGTTAAAACCTGAACTCCAGCCATTGTAGCATCATGGATCAGACTGAGTATGCAACTCATGAACCCCTTGTTCTTCCTTCTGTGCTGTCCTTTGCTATTTTCTATCCTTAACTCAGTCATGATCCTGTTGCTTAGAGATGGCAGAATGTCAGGTCTGGTACTTTGAAATCTTTACAGATGTTATGCCAGCATTTTAGTCTTGGTGTTCCAAAGTAAGTGTTGGCAAGGTCCAGTGCAGACCACACAACTTGAATGGATGCTGATAATTTGCCTAGCTATTTCTTCAATCATAGTAAAATCTCTATGTGTACGTTTCCATTCTCCAGCATCGCCCACTTCCTAGAACACATGCTATCGGTCCACAGATATATGTTACAAGGGGAGTATGCAGACACGATGTCCTCACATGTTAAGATCTACTGTCAGGGCAGTAGACTTGTCTTTGCCTAACTCTACTACCCTGCAGTCACTCATTGTCAATGCCTCTACTTCACCACTCATGAATCATGATGATGCACATAATGCCACAATTAGAAACTATCTCTGCAGCTAAATGCTCAGCAAAGTGCCTCATGCTAGGATGGTGTTCATAAATATTTAATGAGGCAATAATGAAATGTATATTGTCTGTGAATAAAGTATATCACTCAAAACAATTCACAAGCTCAGCAACTGGCAGTTGAAAACTTGGTGTTTGCAATGAGATATGGAATAAGATGCCAAAGCAGGAACATTAAAATGGAAGAGATGATCTCTGGGGATAGAATGAACAGAAAGTCAGATGTCATTAAGACGATCCGGTAAGTTTAAATACAAGGTTCTGTGTATGGATACTGCAGAGCACATCTCAGAAGACAAATCAATGAAGACTGAGCACACTGGGCTAGGTCTGGCAAGGACACATCATTACAATGGGTAAAACAGAAAAGTGGTTTCACAAAGTGCATTCAGTCAAAAGCCAGAGGATCACATTAGGAGATAATATTCTTATTGGAGCTTTCCCCTAGGTCTTTGCAGGGCAGATATTTCTTCTTCATGTTGTAAAGAAGTCTTCTTGTTGGTTCCTGGCTGCTTAGTCCAACCACACAGAAACTGTATTAATTAAGTCACTGCTTGGTCCATTAGCTCTAGCCTCTTATTGGATAACTCTTACATCTTATTTTAATTCATTTCTATTAATCTGTGTATTGCCACGTGGCTGTGGCTTACTGGTGAAAGTTTTGGCATCTGGTCTCCGGTGGGGCTACATGGTTTCTCTCTAACTCTGCTTTCTTCCTCTCTGCATTCAGTTTAGTTTTTCCCCACTTACCTCTATTCCCTGCACAGGGACACTACAGTTTCTTTATTAACCAATGGTATTCACAGCATACAGAAGGGAATCCCACATCATCTTCAAGTTAAATTGAGTGACTCCTTTTATTTTCTTACCCCAGGTTTTTATTTCATTTTTTATTAAGAATTTTTTAATACAATCTTTTCTCATTTTACACAGTTATATCCATCCCCACACCCTCCCTTCCTTCTATTGCACCCTTCCCTCTGCCACATGCCCCCATCCACTCCTCAGAAAGGGTAAGCCTTCCCACTGGAAGTCAAAAAAGTCTGACATTTCAATTTGAGGCAAGATCAAGGTCCTCCCAATTATATATAGGATGAGCGAGGTAACCCCCCAAAGAGGGAATCGATGTTCAAGAAAGGGGAAAAAGGAAAGAGATATTTTGATTGAGGGTTCTATTAAAGGGCTAGTGAGAATCATGGCACTAGGTAATTCCCAAGAATTCCCTAGGATGACTCTGGATGTTCTTCGCCTAGAACTTTTGTTTTTGCTCTTATCCATGATTCACACCAGTTTCCTTTCTGTTTTCATTAGAAATGCTACTCTTTTAAAAATCACTTCCCTTCATCTCCTCTCTTCTTCTCACACCAACAACCGCTGACCTCAGCCTGACTGGCCATTCATCCTACTTCACAGAACTTCCTCAAAGATTTATCATGAATATAATTAAATAGAAAGGTTTTCAATCTTTGTCTCCTGTGTCCTTGGAATACCAACTATCCCTATTTCAGTGCTGAGGAGTTCTATCCAGAGAGGTGAGTGTGTACTAGCCGGGGCAGACTGTCCCGGAAGAGAGCACAGCCCCCCCCCAGCTTCTGCGGCAGGGTCTTTGGTGTTCCACTGAACTCTACCCTGCCCCCACAGTCGCCCTTTTGTCTCCTGTATCCTGGGAATACCAGTTGTCCCTATTTCAGTGCTGAGGAGTTCCAAAAAGAGGGGTGAGTCTGTGCTATCCAGGGCGGACTGTCCGGAAGAGAGCACAGCCCCCCCCCAGCCTATGCTTGCAGGGTCTTCTGTGTTCAACTCGACCCTACCCTGCCACCATGGTCGCCCTATTTTCTCCTGTGTCCTTGGAATACCAACTATCCCTATTTCAGTGCTGAGGAGTTCTATCCAGAGAGGTGAGTGTGTGCTATCCCGGGAGGACTGTCCCGGAAGAGAGCACAGCCACCCCCCCCCCCCCCCCGCCCTCAGCCTATGCTGCAGAGTCTTCTGTGTTCCACTGGATTCTTCCCTGCCCCCACAGTCGCCCTTTTGTCTCCTGTGTCCTTGAAATACCAGCTGTCCCTATTTCAGTGCTGAGGAGTTCCATCCAGAGGGCTGTCCATATTTCAGTCCTGAGGAGCTCCACCCAGAAGGTGATAAGGAATTCCATCCAGAGTGTAGAGGACCGCAACCACATACTCCATTACAAGATGGCGCTGGCATCCGGTTTCACCGCCAAGTGAACAAGGTAACGCACACGTGTTTGGTAACTTTCCACTGCTGCGTCCCCGCCTACTCCAGAGGCATCATCTGGAATAATGGGCAGCGGACCTATCCAAGAGTGACACATCCTAAGTGAGGACTGTTTCCTATATAAGGGCAGGGTTCCCCTTGTCCTGGGTCTCCGCCATGTAAGCTTATGCTCTCTCTCTCAAGACGCATTAAAGTTTTTCTGCAGGAGGATCTTAGTGTCCCGCGTGGTTCTTGCGGGCGAGACGGTAGCGTGGGGCACCAGAGGGCTATCCCCGAGTCTGTGCTGAGGAGTTCCATCCAGAGGGCTGTCCCTATTTCAGTGCTGAGGAGTTCCATCCAGAGGGTGATCTAGAGGTACCATCTAGAGGGACAGGAACAGTTCCTGCTCCTGCACTGAACAGATCCACCCAGAGTGTCAGTAACAGCAAATACTAAACCAAGACACCAAGACTCTCCTGGCTCCATTTGAAGGAAGAGATGGGCAGGTGCAAATGCAAGAATTCCTCCAACAACCTGAAAGGCAACATGACGTCACCAGAATCCAGGGATCACGAAACTAGAAGACTTGAACACCCTACTCCAAAAGAAATAGAAGGAATCAACTCTAGGCAGAACTATATGAAAATAATAGAGGAACTTAAACAGGAGGTGAAAATCTGTCATAGACAAATGGAAGAGAAGTATAACAAAAAGATTGAAGAAATGAGTAAAGAAATGGGAGAGAAGTATAACAAAAGGTTTGAAGAAATGAGTAAATTTATAATTGACACACTGGGAAACAAAGAAAAAACAATCAAACCAGTAGTGGAAACAGTTCAAGAATTGAAAACTGAAATGGAGGCAATGAAGAAAACACAAACTGAAAGCCGGCTGGATATGGAAAATCTAGGTAAATGAACAGAGACTTCAGAAACAAGCATAACCAATAGAATACAAGAGATAGAAGAACGAATCTCAGATTCTGAAGACACCATAGAGAAAATAAATGCTCTGACCAAAGAAAACAGCAAATCCAACAAATTCTCATCACAGAACATTCAGGAAATCTGGGACACAATAAAAAACCCAATCTAAGAATAATAGGGGAAGACGGGGAAGAATTGCAGATCAAAGGCCCAGAAAATATATTGAACAAAATTATAGAAAAAAACTTTCCCAACCTAAAGAATGATATCCCTATGAAGGTTCAAGAAGCATACAGAACACTGAATAGACTGGATCAAAAAAAAATCCTCTCGCCATATAATAATCAAACACAAAACATTCAGATTAAGGAAAGACTATTAAGAGCTACAAAGGAAAAAGGTCAAGTAACTTATAAAGGTAAACCAATCAGACTTACACCGAACTTCTCTATGGAAACCATGAAAGCGAGAAGGTCCTGGATAGAGGTACTGCAGAAACTAAGAGACCATGGTTTCAAGCCCAGACTACTATACCCAGCCAAGATATCATTCACTATCAACAGAGAAAACAAAATATTCCAGGATAAAAACAAATTTAACCAATACGTAGCCACAAATCCAGCCTTGCAGAAAGTATTAGAAGGAAAATCACAACCCAAGGAATCCAACATTGCCAACAATGCCTACAATACCTCAGACATCTAGCGACCCTTCACAAGCACAACTCAAAGAAGGGAAAAACACACACTCTACTACCTCCCCTCCCAAAAAAATAATAAAAGGAAAATAACCAGAGTCAACAACCACAGGTCACTAATATCCCTTAATATCAATGGACTCAATTCACCTATAAAAAGGCTCAAATGTAGAGATTGGATACAAAAACAGGATCCAACATTCTGTTGTTTACAAGAAACACACCTCAACGACAAAGAAAGACACCTCCTCAGAGTAAAGGGTTGGGAAAGGGTTTTCCAAACAAATGGACCTAAGAAACAATCGGGCATGGCCATTCTAATATCTAACAAAATTGACTTCAAACTAAAATCAATTCGAAGAGATGGAGATGGATATTTCATACTCATAGCAGGAACAATTCATCAGGAGGAAGTCTCAATCCTGAATATCTATGCCCCTAATATAAAGGCACCCACTTAAGTAAAAGAAACACTTCTAGAACTCAAGGCAGTCATCAAAGCACAAAAACTAATAGTAGGAGACTTCAACACACCTCTCTCACCAATGGACAGGTCAATCAGACAGGAACCTAACAGAAAAATAAGGGAATTATTGGAGGTACTGAATCAAATGGACTTAACAGACATCTATAGAACATTCCACTAAAATAGGAAAGAATATACCTTCTTCTCTGCAGCTCATGGAACCTTTTTGAAAACTGACCACATACTCGGTAACAAAGCAAATTTCCACAGATACAAAATAATATTAGTAACCCCCTGTGTCTTGTCAGATCACCATGAATTAAAGTTAGAATTCAGCAACAATGCTACCTCTAGGAAGCCAACAAACTCATGGAAACTGTACAGTCCACTACTGAATCACGCCTGGGTCAAGGAAGAAATAAAGAAAGAAATTAAAGTCTTCTGTGAATTTAATGAAAACAAAGACACAACATACTCAAACCTATGGGACACTATGAAAGCAGTGCTAAGAGGAAAGTTCATAGCACTAAGTGCCCAATTAAAGAAAATGGAGAAAGCACACATTGGAGACTTAACAGCACACCTGAAAGCTCTAGAAAAAAAAAAGAAGCAGATTCACCCAAGAGGAGTAGAAGACTGGAAATAATCAAACTGAGGGCTAAAATCAATAAAATAGAAACACAGAAAACAATCCAAAGAATCAATGAAACACATAGCTGGTTCTAGGAGAAAATCAACAAGATCGACAAACCCCTATCCAAACTAATCAAAAGGCAGAAAGAGAACATGCAAATTTATAAGATCAGAAATGAAAAGGGGGACATAACCACAGACACAGAGGAAATTCAGAGAATCATTAGATCTTACTACAAAAGCCTGTATGACACAAAATGTAAAAGAAATGGACATTTTTTTTTTTTTTAGATAAGTACCATATACCAAAGTTGAACCTAGACCGGGTGAACAATCTAAATAGACCTGTTAGTAACGAAGAATTAGAAGCTGTTATCAAAAATCTCCCTATGAAAAAAAGCCCAGGACCAGATGGTTTCAATGCAGAATTCTACCAGAACTTCCAGGAAGAGTTAATACCTATATTTCTTAATGTATTTCACAATATAGAAACAGAAGACTCATTGTCAAACTCTTTTTATGAAGCTACAGTTACCCTGATACCAAATCCACAAAAAGACACAACCAAGAAAGGGAATTACAGGCCAGACTCACTCATGAATATGGACGGAAAAATTCTCAATAAAATACAGGCAGACCGAATCCAAGAACACATTAGAAAAATTATTCATTATGACCAAGTAGGCTTCATCCCAGAGATGCAGGGATGGCTCAACATAAGCAAATCTATCAATGTAATCCATCATATAAATAAACTGAAAGAAAAAAAAACCATATGATCATTTCATTGGATGCTGAAAAAGCATTTGACAAAATTCAACACCCCTTTATGATAAAGGTGTTGGAGCTATTGTGGATACAAGGATCATATCTAAATATAATAAAAACTATTTACAGAAAGCTGACAGCTAACATCAAATTGAATGGAGAGAAACTCAAAGCCATTCCACTAAAATCAGGAACACGACAAGGCTGTCCACTCTCTCCATACCTCTTCAATATATTGCTTGAAGTTCTAGCAATAGCAATAAGACAGCATAAGGGGATAAAAAGAATTGGAATTAGAAAGGAAGAAGTTAAACTTTTGTTATTTGTAGATGATATGATAGTGTACATAAGCGACCCCAAAAACTCTACCAAAGACCTCCTACAGCTGATAAACACCTTTAGTAATGTGGCAGGATACAAGATCAACTCCAAAAAATCAGTTGCCCTTTTATACACAAAGGATAAAGAAGCAGAGAGGGAAATCAGAGAAGCATCACCTTTCACAATAGCCACAAATAGCATAAAATATCTTGGGGTAACTCTAACCAAGGAAGTGAAAGATCTATTTGACAAGAACTTTACGTCTTTGAAGAAAGAAATTGAGGAGAATATGTGAAAATGGAAAGATCTCCCTTGCTCTTGGATTGGGAGGATCAACATAGTAAAAATGGCAATTCTACCAAAAGCAATCTATAGATTCAATGCAATCCCCATCAAAATCCCATCAAAATTTTTCACAGACCTTGAGAGAACGATAATCAAGTTTACATGGAAAAACAAAAAAACAAGGATAGCCAAACCAATCTTATACAATAAAGGAACTTCTGGAGCTTTTGCCTTCCCTGACTTCAAACTCTATTGCAGAGCTACAGTATTGAAAACAGCTTGGTATTGGCATAAGAACAGAGAAGTCGACCTATGGAATTGAATAGAAGACCCGGATAATAACCCACAAACCTATGAACACCTGATTTTCGACAAGAGAGCTATACATATACAATGGAAGAAGGAAAGCATCTTTAACAAATGGTGCTGGCATAACTGGATGTCAACCTGTAGAAGAATGAAAGTAGATCCATATCTATCACCATGCACAAAACTCAAGTCCATATGGATTAAAGACCTCATTATTAATCTGACCACATTGAACCAGACAGAAGGTAGCCTTTTTGTCTTAGTGACAGTGTCCTTTGCTTTACAGAAGTTTCTCAGTTTCAGGAGGTCCCATTTATTCATTGTTTCTCTTATTGTCTGTGCTACTGGGGTTCTACCTAGGAAGAGGTATCCTGTGCCTATGTCTTCTAAAATTCTTACCACTTTCTCTTCTTTCTGATGGAGATCTGAACAGATCCACTGAAAACCCTTGACAGAACTGAACTCCAGCCCACTGTGTGATACCTGATGTTACACAGTGGGAGTCTTCTAAGTGGGTGAGGAGTTATGCCAATGAAAATGGAAAATGTAGAGAACCAAATAATTTCTTCTTGGCAGTTTACAGAAGCAGATAACTGTGGGTATTTCTGAAGATGCTCAGAGGAGATGCCCAGAGACATCAAACATTCCATTTTGAATGTTGAACAAAGATTTTTGTCTCCTGAATCCCGAAGGTTAGTCTCCAGCTGACCTTTACCATTACTAAACCTTTAGGAGTGTGAGGCGATTCTTCTCTGCCTTCCTTACTAATCAAGAAAACAGTTCTCCCTGGATAAGAACTCATGAATATACTCATGAATCCACTACAAATTTTTTTTCTGGTGGCATCACTCTCATCCTTTAAGACCCCAAAGTATCTCTGAGACTCTTAGTGCACTACTAAAATTAATACTATAGTATTTTATCCTTTAAAACACATTTTTAGAGTTGGAGAGATGGCTCACTGACTAAGTGCACTGACTGCTCTTCCAGAGGACCGAGTTTAATACTTAGCACCATCATGGAAGCTAACAACTGTCTGTCATTACAGTTTCAAGGAGATCCTACTCTGGATTCTTCATGCATTGCATTCACTTGGTGTACAGAAACACATGCAGACAAAATACCCATATACACTAAATATCGAAATAATAATTGAAAGATATTTATCATATATGTCCGTGTGAATGTTTGTCACCTTTGTCTATGTAAACAGAACCCAGAAGAGGTTGTTGGATCCCAGTGATCTAAGGTAGTTGTGAGCCACTGGATGGGTTCTGGGAATGGAACAAGGGTCTTTTGGAAGAGCAACAAGTACTCATAACTGTTGAACCATTCTCCCCAGCCCCCAAATATCTTCTCTGTGTCACAGTGTAATCATCCTCTGTTTATTTCTGTAGCAAGTGAATCTCTTCAAGAAGGAACTGTTTCTTCAGGCTCCTCAGGTTAGGGTTCCTGGTTCCTGAGCTTTCAGAGGTGACACTCTTTTATCACTGGTTCCTGTACAGTGACCATTGGGCTCCTAAGGTGTAGGAGGTCAAGTACAGTCCAACTAAGTAGAAGCTCATTCATCTTAGACTGAATTCTGCTGTGACTTGTCAGTTACCCCAGTTCCCTGTGGCTTTTCATTATATCCCTGCCTTTTATAATTGTAAAAGTAATAAAAATACTAAGAATTAATGAATAAAAGGAAGTTTAAATAAAGTTGGAGATGAAAATCTTGGGTTGGGGAAATTGGGTGGTTGTACAGTACTTGCTGAACAAACATGGAGACCCCAGTTCAAGCCCTTCCAACCTGTATGCATGCTGCAAGTTGGATCTGTTCATCACTGCTGTAAGGAATTCCTAAAAGGATTAGTCTAAAAAAAGATAGATTGTGTTTATGGGTCTAGATATTTCAGTCAAATCTTGTCTGTATCCATGAATTTGGAGCTAAGGTGAGGCAAAAGCATCAATATCGATGGAGTATTTGGCAGAGGGTATTTACCTAGTGTTTGCCAGGAATGAGACAGGGAGACAGGAAGGCACCTGAGGCAAGAAACCATTCATAAGTACCAACACAGTAATCTGCTTCCTCTCTGATCAACTTGTCTCCTCAAATTTCTAGTACCTTCCAAAGTAGGACTAACAGCTGGAAATTAAGTCCTTACCTGCTGAGCCAGCACAGGTTTCTCCATGTAACCAACCACGGCACTGTGTTTTCAGGACAAGCATCAAGCAAGCATTTCCCTTATTGAGAGTTTGAGACCAGTTTGGGGATTCATCTATATAAAACAGAAACAAAACTGTGTGGCAATTCAAGTGAACTTATATTACTGATTTCATGGTGTTATGTCACACCAAGGACTCCAAAAAGAAGATAGCAAATCACAAACCAGCATTTTCTGTGGTTTAGAACTGATTTTCCTGTAAGTGCTACCAAAACTCATGACAGAATAAAAATAATGAAGGAAATACAATGAACTCCTGAGAGAGCCTGCCTAGTGTTCTCACCACTGCTGTGAGGAAGAGACTGCTTGGTCATTCAGGCCATTCGGCAGCTCAGAATAATCACACAGAAACTATTTTATTTAAATCACTGCTTGGCCTATTAGCTCTAGCTTCTTATTGGCTAACTCTTACATCTTAATTTAACTCATCTACATTAATCTGTGAATCACCACCAGTTTGTGGCCTACCAGCAAAGTTTCAGTACATTTGTCTCCAATAGCAGTTCCATGGCTTCTCCTTAACTCCATCCTTCTTTCTTCCAGCATTCAGTCTAGTTTTCCTGCCTAGTTAAATTCTGCCTTGCTATAGGTTCAAAGCAGTTTGTTTATGCATCAGTGGTAATCACTGCATACAGAGGGGAATCCCATATCACCCCACTTCTCTTTTTCTGTTTTTGGCTTTTTCATAACAGGGCCTCATATAGACTGGTTTCATACTTACTATGTAGTCAAGGGTGGCCTCAAATTCCTGATCTTCCTGCTTACAAATCTTGAGTGCAGGTACTGCAGACATGGGGTGCTACACCTGGTCTCTATAATATTTGATTAGCAATATCTGTGCCATATTGAACATTGAATGAGCTAGTAATTGGATTCTGTTATTGTTTACCAAAATCATCCATGAATCATAATAGTTTTGTGTTTCAGTCTGAATATTTAATTTGTCAAATATTTTTACCCACCATCAAATATTCAAAACAGATTCCACTAAAACTTATTCAAAATAATAATGTATGCTCACATATAATACTTACTGAATAAATAAATAGGCAAAGCCATATAGACAAAAGTCACAATGAATGGAGTTCTCACTGACATTATCAACTCTATCAATTCCTAATACCAGCAGGCTGGCTTCTGGGATGTGTTTCCAATTATGGATAACATTCATAATTTAATATAATTGATAAAATAACTCAGCCATAAAAGTGGAAAAGTTTAATTAAAAACAAGCTCATGTGAGGGGAAGTTAATGCTCAATAGGTAAGAAATTAGACACACCATTAGGAGATTAGAAGCAACAATTTGCATTGTGAGTAAAGAAGTACTTCCAGGTGATACAGGAGGAACACACTAGTGCTTATGAATACAGTGTGGCATCCTCTAGTCCTGAGAAAGATGATCAAGAAGACATTTGTGGTGAAGGACAATAAGCTGGGCTCTCTCTGGGGCACCAAGAGATTTGGGGGCTGAATACACAGGCTTTTAGAATTTCTTCTATATATAGAATTATATATATATAATCATGAGATTTTGTGAACAAAACAAGCACATCACAATAAAATACGCTTTTTCAGTTGTCTATTATACATTATGTTTAATGAGAGAGACTTAAATCTTTTGCCAATTTATCTTTTATTCCTCTCTCTTATAATTTTTGATGTCTTTATTATTTTCTCAATGTTTTTCTGTCTTCATTTTTTAAACAATCTAGAAACAGCCACCAAGTTTAAAACCTTACAGCAAAGAAAGGACTCTGATGCTCCCCAGGACCTCCACCTTTGTGAACTGTGATAAAATAAGTATACAGGATCCCTTGGAAACAACCAGGCAAGAGTTGCCAGGAGATACATCATTTTGTGTTACAAATACTTGTTTCAGCTGGTGTCCTGGTAGGAGCTGGATTCAGATTCTTAAGTTTATCCAAATGCTCACACTTGTTAGAGTTGAACTTGTAGCTCACATACCACAGTTCATGAAATCACCAGCATCCCCCACTTTATAGGTCACTAAACATTTTCCTGGACTTGTGGAATTCTATGGGCTTCAGAAGAATTTCAAATAACTCAAGATTGAATGTTTTTTCTATGTTATAGAAGTATATCCAGAAATAGGAGCATAGGTTCTTAGGCCTTTTTCCAGTATGTGTTATTTTATTATTTATTATTTATTTAGTTTACGTCTTGACCACAGTTTCCTCCTCCTCCTATTCTCCTAGTCCCTACTCTTAAACTCCCCTCTGTATTCCTTCCATCCATTCTTCCTTTGTTTCTATTCAGTAAAGGGCAGGGCTCCCTTGGGTATCAACAAAACATGGCATATTTGTACACAGAGGGCTTAGGTCTGTCCCATGCAGGCTCCCTATTCGTCAAGTCAGTATCTGTGAGCCCCTATGATCCCAGGTTAGTTGATTCTGTGGGTTTTTTTTTATGTCTTTGATCCTTCTGTTTCCTACTCCCTTCTCCCTCTTTTCAGCAGGATTCCTTGAGCTTGGATTAATGTTTGACTGTGGGTCTCTGCATCTGTTTCCATCAGTTGCTGAATGAAGCCTTTCTGATGACTGTTGGGCTTAGGGACCAATCTATGAGTACAGCAGAATAAATTAGTTATGATTACGTTGAATTTTTTCCAATCTGTTTGGTTCTATTCTAGGTGTCTAGGCCATCCATATTCTGGGTCCTGGAGCAGGTGTGGGTTCACTCTCATGTAATGTGTCTAATGTTGGACCAAAAATTAGTTGTCCACTTCCACAATCTCTGTGCCACCCTTTCTAAAGCATATCCCTTAGGCAGGACAGACTGTATGTCAAAGGTTATGTGTCTGTGTTGGTGTCCCAGTCCCTCCACTAGTAGTCCTGCATGGTCACAGCAAATGGCTAGTTCAGGCTATATAACCCTTATTTCTAAGGAATCTTTGCAGGATTCATCCTTAGAGAGTTCTGGGAATTTCCTTGCACCAGGTTATTACCCTGACCATGAAATCTCTCCTTTTCTAGTAGTCTCTGATGTGGGATTCCCTTCTGTATACCATTGGTTAATAAAGAATATGCTTTGGGCCTCTAGCAGAGCAGAATAAGGCAGGATTTTCAAACAGAGACAGAGGAAAAAGTAGGTGGAGTCAGTGAGACACCATGTAGCTGCCAGAGGAGACAGATGTCTTGAACTTTACCCAGTAAGCCACAGCCTTGTGGCAATACACAAAACAATAAAAATAGGTTAATTTAAGATGTAAGAGTTAGATAAGAAGCTTAAGCTATTAGCCAAACAGAATTGCAATTAATATAGTTTCTGTAGGATTATTTTGGATCTGGGTGGCTGGGAATGAATGAGCAATTTCTTACTAGAATTCTCTTTCAGTAGTCTTTCCCTTGACCTGACCCTCACCCGATTCCTCGTGATTGATTTCCATCTGCCTCTAGTTCACCCATGAAATCTCTTCTGTTTTCCCTTCCAAGGGAGAGCCAAGTGTACCCCCTTCAGCCATTCTTATTTCCTAGCCTCTCCGTGTCTGTGAATTGTAGCATGGCTATTCTTTACTTTACAGCTAATATCCACTTATAGGTGAATATATACCATGTTTGTCTTTGTCTTTCTGGGTCTGTGTGCCTCACTCAGGATGATTTTTTTTTCTAGTTCAATCCATTTGTCTTCGAATTTCATGATGACATTGCTTTTAATAACTGAGTAATACTTCATTGTGTAAATGTGCCACGTTTTCTTTATTCATTCTTCAGTTGAGGGGCATCTAAACTCTTTCCAGGTTCTGGCTATTATGAATAATGCTGCTATGAAAATATCCAAGCAGATGTCCTTGTGGTAGGATTTGAGTGGCCTTGAGTGGCCTTTGGGTATATGCCTAAGAGTGATATAGCTGTGTCTTGAGGTATATTGATTTGCAATTTTCTAAGAAGGATCATATTTCTTTTATTTTTTTAGTAATTTATAAAAATTTTCACTTCCGCCCCTCCTCCCAATACCCTCCCACTCTGCCTACTCCCTCTCCTCCTCCCTCTCCAGTCCTAAGAGCAGTCAGGGTTTCCTGCCCTGTGGGAAGTTCAAGTTCCTCCCCCCTCGCTCCAGGTCTAGGAAGGTGAGCATCCAAACAGACTAGGATCCCAAAAAGCCAGTACATGCAGACGAAACAAGTCCCAGTGCCATTATCAATGGCTTCTCAGACAGCCCCCATGTCGGCCACATTCAGAGAATCTGGTTTGATCACATGCTCGTTCAGTCCCAGTCCAGCTGGTCTTGGTGAGCTCTCATTAGATCAGTCCCCTTGTATTAGTAGGTGAACACACTCCTCGTGGTTCTGACTTCCTTGTTCATGTTCTCCCTCCTTCTGCTCCTCATTTGGACCTTGGGGGCTTTTATTTTAAAAGATTGCTTTTACTTATTTTTGATTATGTTGATATGTATGTGTAGAACTATCTGTATGTATAAGTACAGATGTCTGTTAACCCTTATGTTTCTCTTTCCTGGAGTTGGAGTTACAAGTGATTTTGTCCACTATACATTATGTTGGAAGATAAACTGAAGCCTACTATAAAGCAGTTCATAATCCTAATTGATGAGACATCTCTACAGCCACAGTATCTTACCTCTTACACTGTGGATGGGACTCCTCTCTCTGCTCTCTACTGCACACCAACATTTAAGACTATGCTTAAATACTAGTATACATTTGTATGTATACTTCTTGCTTAAGTACTGTAAATGAATTCTGCCTCTTCAAAAGTAGTCTATGTAGATATGGAACATTTTGTTATTTTACAGGAGAAATTTTACATAAGTTTTTAATAATAATTTAAATTACAATATAAAATACACCTGATTTATAGATACATAAGGGTAGAGAGATTGTGTGTATGAGAAAGAAGATAAAAATCAAAGAAAGTGCTGGCATATATCAAAACAAAAATAGAATTTTAGTCTTCACAATTCTTTAAAATATTATAACTCATTGTAAACATAATGAAAGCACACCATATTTATAATCACAATAATGCTGATTTTTTTTTAAAAAGAAATAGTTTGAGATGTTAAACTCTTTCAGAAATTTTATGAACAATATCAGGGAGACCTGGGAACCCTTCTAGAGTCCAGTCTCTTGCCAACCCTAAAATGGCTCCCTTAATTAAGATATATACTTCCCTGTTCCCATATCCACTCTTTCTCCATCCAAGCCTTCCCATTCCCCCAAGCTCTCCCCATCCTCCCCTTCTCACTTCTCTCTCCCCCTCTTCCCCTACCCCACCCCCTCACCCCCAAGCTCTCAATTTTTGCCTGGTAATCTTGTCTACTTCCAATATCCAGGAGGATAACTACATATTTTTCTTTGGATTCACCTTCCTATTTAGCTTCCTAGGATCACAAATTATAGGCTCAATGTCCTTTATTAATGGCTAGAATCCACTGATGAGTGAGTACATACCATATTCATCTTTTTGGGTCTAGGTTATCTCACTCAGGTTTTCTATTTCCATCCATTTGCATGCAAAATTCAAGATGTCACTGTTTTTTACCACTGAGTAGTACTCTAATGCGTATGTATTCCACACTTTCTTTATCCATTCTTCCATTGAGGAGCATCTAGGTTGTTTCCAGGTTTTGGCTATTACAAATAATACTGCTATGAACATAGTTGAACAAATGCTTTTGTAGTATGATAGGACATCTCTTGGGTATATCCCAGGAGTGGTATCCCCAGCTTGTTTCTTAAGCAGCTGAGGAGAGGGAGCCTGCATTGGCCCTATCCTATAGCCACAATGATGAATATCTTGCATATCACCATAGAACCTTCATCTGGCGATGGATGGAGATAGAGACAGAGAGCCACATTGGAGCACTGGACTGAGCTCCCAAGGTCCTTATGAGGAGCAGAAGGAGGGAGAACATGAGCAAGGAAGTCAGAACCGCGAGGGGTGTGTCCACCCACTGTGATGGTGGGGCTGGTCTAATGGGGACTCACCAAGTCCAGCTGAACTGGGACTGATGGAGCATGTGATCAAACCAGACTCTCTGAACGTGGCTGACAGGGAGAGCTGACTGAGAAGCCCAGGACAATGGCAATAGGTTTTGATTCTACTACGTGTACTGGCTTTGTGAGAACCTAATCTGTTTGGATGCTCACCTTCCTTGACCTGGATGGAGGGGGGAGAACCTTGGACTTCCCACAGGGCAGGGAGCCCTGACTGCTCTTTGGACTGTAGAGCGAGGGGGAGGGGATATAGGGGAAGGGGGGAATGGGAGGAGGTGAAAATTTTTAATAATAATAATAAAATAAAAGTTAAAAAACAATATCAGTGAGAAAAAAACGTAAAGAAAGTTAAGTTATAAGAGCAATTTGAGGATCTGGCCTGCTTATAAATCATGTTTTAAGCATAAAGGAAAGTACCATGATTATTAATAAAAAATTTGATGGGAAAGATGGTCTGATAAATTAAAGTGTCAATATTACTCTCTGATTTTTATAAATACCCTCTAGTTTCTTAAATAAATAGTAAAAGTTGTAGGTGTAGCTTGTACAGTATCTGTAATTTAATAATTGCTTCATAAAAGGATATGTAATATAAGGAAAAATTAAACGAAAAAATTAACACATGTGGATTTAAGGCTTTCATTACAGTAAACTGTAAAGTATGCCAGTATACAAGCTGTAACAATGCCTTCTTTTTCTTTCTTTATTGATTAATTTTATTTGAAAATTTTATATATGTATATTATATATTCTTATTACTGTACTCCCCAAACCCTCTCCTATCTCTGACCTATCCATGTCAACCACCATTATTCCTACCAGTGCCTCTCCCAACCATTTAGTTTTCTTTTGCAAGCCATGTAGTTTATCTATGGACACCTTGTGATAATTATACTGGAAATATCCATTGGAGCCTGCTAGTAAGGACTCCCCATCTCCTTGAATCCATCAAGAACAAATGTTTTGGCCACAGGAAGGAGGACTCCCAAGCTCCTCTTCCACCATGCTTTACTATCGACAGACTCATTGATCTATGAATACAGTGCAAGCATCCTTGGTTGCTCTGATTTACTGATTTCAATGGCTCTGTCTTCCCATGAAGACTGCCTTTAAAAGTCTTTCTCTCTGTCTGAAGGCTGACTTTTATATTCTTTTTAAAAAATATTCTTATTTACTGTGTTATTCCCTAAGAATTTCAGAGGATTATATAATTTTTAGAAAAAGAAAACAGTATACGTTAAAAACCAGTCACTTGAGTCTAGCTTCTAGATTCAAGAAGAGACAAACTCAGAAAACAGATTTCTCCTAAATGCTAAGGTGATACCACAAGGATGGGCAAAGAACAGATAGTTTAAGGTTCACTTATGTGAAGGTAGCAAAGTTTAAAATGTGAGGATTTAAGAATGCTTCAGGGTATAAGAAAGTGTTTTAAGGTGTACAAATACAAGTTATCAGATTTCTTTTTCATTATGCTACTGTTGTATTAGGACTCCAAGGGCCCATATTCTTCCATGAATCAATAAAGTTTTAATAAGCTATCATTCCAACTCTGATAGAGTTTTAAACATCATACTATATCGCTATCATCATAGGCACAAGCTCAAGATTTTAAATTTCTGTTGGTGGTTTTCTAACTATAGACTTCAAAGATACTTTTCATTGTGAAAAAACAACTGTCACAGTCATTTCTGGCACAATAATACTTCCATTTATACAATGCAAATTTCAACACAAATTATAAAGAGTAGAAATGCTAATGTGTCTAAAATGTGTCTTCACAAACTTAAACAATTATTGTAAGTTCCGGAGAGTCAACAGGAAGGATTCACCTCAAACAGGTCATATGCTCCCCTCCATCAATTACCAGGCCCTAAGTGCTCAAGCCTCCTCAACTTCTCTGTTTATGGCACCTTCCCTCTCAATTACCAGGACCTAAAGATTTTTTTCCCTAAACTTAACCATGTCCTCTGCTCTGCCAACATCTTGCCAGGTTCAAGAAACACCAAATAGTTCCACATATTGGTCAGCAATGAAACAACAAGATACCCCAGCATGTGGCTTTATGGTAAGAAATATAGGTGAATGTTTGGATTCAGGAATTATTCTGGCCCCTGTAACCTGGTAGGATGAGCCCCCAAAGTACCCTGAGCAGCCCAGAGTCCTATGGTTTCTATGTCACTGCAGATGTATGCAGGTGCAAAGGTCCCTTTAAGAAACAAGCTTCTTCTATTCTCGCTCTTTTCCCACTGCTTTTCTAAAGAGGCAACCTAGTTCTTGCCTCTGCTCCCTCTTCCTCTTTCTCTCTGTATTTCTCTTTCTCTCTTATCTCCCCAACTCCCTTTATTTCAGTGAAACCCCCACATAAGCAATGCTTACCTTGTGTGTCTGTCCATTACCTACCAGGGCTCTCACCCACCATGTTGCCCCTTAACCAGCCAAAGTCTTCCTTGCACTGTTTTACAACCTAATAATATGCTTAGCTTTGTGTTAGTAGAAGCTTGGGTTCTGTCTGTATATTCCCAAAGGATTTTGCCTGATAACCACAAAGATGTCAGATCTCATTTAGAGGCAAGCAGCAAATGGGTCCTTAGGTGGTGGTGGCACACATTTTTAATCCTAGTATTTGGGAGGCAGAAACATGAAATTTGGGGACCTAGAAACATTTATGAGTTCTCTGGGTGAAACTCAATACTATGTCTTTGAAGAAGATCTTCCTGAATTCCTAGTGCTTGAGAAACTAGAAGCCCTTACCTAATAGAAGTCGGCATGACTTCTGGAATAGAACAAACTTCAGCCATCCCATTCCTCACTATCTCCCCAGAATACAAACATAAGCTACTGTTTTCTGCTCAGAAGTTAGGTTGACACCCAAGCTTGCATACCTTATTCAGGAGCATTCCTGGCAGGATAACAGAAGAAATGTGTTCTACAATAGCTGAGATTGGTGGCTGAGTGCAAATCTGGGAGGAACCGGAAGGATGTCCCCATTAGACTATGACAGCCCATGAAAGCCCGAAGTAGCCCATGAAATCCACTGGCCTTTATATGCATTTTTCTGGGTTCAGAATTTAAAACTTCTGGCAAAAAAAGTCTACAGAATTAATATAAATTATTTCTTGAATGCTTTCAGTAGCTTGGAGAACTGGCCAACAACAAGTTAATCCATGTATTACTGCCTTGGTTGACTCTTAAGATGTGAAAGGAACCTGGTGGTGTGGTGCAAACCTTCCAGAGAACTATGAATATGAAGCCAAAAACTAAAATGAACTAAAAATCCAAGCAAAGCAAAACCAAAAACCAAATAACAACCAAACAAAAATAGAACAAAGAGAGAAGAATACAGCCGACCAAGAGGAATGAATATTTTTTTTTTATTAAAAATTTCCACCTCCTCCTCTCCTCCCATTTTCCTCCCACTCTCACCCTAAGAGAAGTCAGGGTGCCCTGCCCTGTGGGAAGTCCAAGGTCCCACCCGCCTCCATCCAGGTCTAGGAAGGTGAGCATCCAAACAGACTAGGATCCCAAAAAGCCTGTTCATGCAGTAGAATCAGAACCCACTGTCACTGTCCTTGACTTCTCAGTCTGCCCTCATTGTCAGCCACATTCAGAGAGCCCGGTTTGATCACATGCTCCTTCAGTCCCAGTCCAGCTGGCCTTGGTGAGCTCCCATTAGATCAGTCTCACCATCTCAGTGGGTGTACACACCCCTTGCGGTCCTGACTTCCTTGCTTATCTTCTCCCTCCTTCTGCTCTTCATTTGGACCTTGGGAGCTCAGTCCAGTGCTCCATTGTGGGTCTCTGTCTCTATCTCCATTTTGTATATATACAGAGAGCACACAGGACACATTCTCTATGGCATTTTACAAACAGAATACCTTTTCCTCAGGTGTAGAAAAGCTGTGGCGATTTGCTGAAGCTAAAACAGAATGACTAGTGTTCAGCACGACTCGGGGTCACAGACTAAAGTTGGAAGCTTAGATGCAGGGGAATTGTGGGAACTCATATAACTGGAGTCTTTTAATGCAACAGTGACTGTCCTAGAGGCACCTTCCTTAAACACTGTGAGAAACTTAGATGGACTTGACCTGTATAAGAAAGGGAGGCGAACATGAGCCTGGGAACAAGCCAGTGAGCAGAGTTCCTCTGTGGGTTCTCTTCCAATTACTGCTTCAGTCCCTGCAATGCTAAATTCAGTTTCTCTATTGATGAACCTGGAAGTGCAAGACTAATAAATAAACCCCTTGATTCCTGAAGTTAGTTTGGGTCATGGCATTTCACCATAGTAACAGAAAAGGAAATAACACAGAGGAATGCTTCAGGATGCTGGAATGGGCAGGGACTTTTAAGTACATGAAATAAAAATAGGTAATTTTACTATATTTAATGCCATAAACCTCTCCATAGCAAAATAGCTGATCAGTCGTGCACATAAACAAAGCTCAGGAAGGAAAATGTTTGCCAACTGCAATTCTGATCAGAAGGTGCTATCCAAGAAGGGCACTCAGTCTTGTAGGAAATCCCCAAATCATCTAGTTAAAATGAGCAACGCACATTTGTAGGTTCTCAAAAGATGTCATACAAGTACTCAGCAAATACATACAACAACGTTTAACACAACAAATCAACGAAATTAAAACCAAAATCAACATTGATCTGACATCAGTAGAGTGGCAATCAGCAAAAAATACAAAGAAAGAACTTTCACCCAGTTGTTGAAATTGAAAGTAAGCGAAGATAAAGAAAACCATATGGAGAGCCCTTAGAATTTTTAGCTAAAATTTCTTTGGTTTGAAATAAAACCTTTTTTCAAAGTTCGACTTGCATTAGACCATGATTGCTTATATTGTGGGGTCCTTCAGAGCAATTTATTGTTGTATTTAATTGTAGGAACACACCTAGTTAACCTGACTCATTTACCTCTGAGAAATATTTAGGATTTTCTCGAGTTTGTGACTACTGAAAAGAAAAGAACTGGTGTACCGTACTAGACAAAAAATATTATTTTTCTTAGCAAATAACTCAAAAAGAAAAACAATTAGATTATCAGGTTATAAACCTTAGATGTTTAGGAACACAGTGTGGCCCTCATAAGAATGATTTGTGAGAAGCCATTGTGGTAGCTTCACGTTTGCCATAAAGTAGATGCTTCCAGTCAAGAATTTTAATTTGCATTTTCTTGTTAACTACTGATGCAGTGACATTATTATACTCTAAAGTCTCATCATATACTCTAATTCAAACACTTACGATCTGGCTCATTTTTGCAATATATTTCATGGATAAAGATATAGGATATAGATTAGAGTTATCTGTTATGCAAGAACCATACTGGACATATTTTTGAGACTATTTGATTATATATTATACTTACTGTTTGGTTTCCTCTTATTGTTTTTCAAAATCATTTTATATTCTGATATTTAACATTTTTTCTTCTTTCTGTTAGTGATTTCATGATGTTACATTTTAGAAATACTTTTACCAGTTTCAAATATATTTTATTTTTCTTCTGATTTATGCATTTAATTATATTGTTTATTACTCTAAAATAGAATGAGTGACTTCCTGTTGATGGGTCTTTATTTTTTATTTTATTTATTTTTGCTAAACTATTCTAAAACATCACACATTCTTCATATCAAAATGTGATCAATATAATTTTATTGTAGTTATATATTAGCATGAAGTTGCAATTGTACTTTTAAATATGTTGTGTGTGAGTATTTGTGGTGTGTGTGTGTGTGTGTGTGTGTGTGTGTATGCATGAGTGTATTCATGTATGTGTATGAAGGTCAGGTGGCAACCTTGGCACCTTTATATTGATTCTGGGCATTAAACACCAGTCCCCGGGTTGGGTAGTAAGTGTTTTTACCAGGTGAGCCATCTTTCCAGTCCTCAATTAATTTTTATATTGAGCATTCTTTTGATGTTTTCCAAGTGTGATTTTATCAGCATGCATTGATTACACAAGTTAATAGGTCTCATTAGTCTTCAAAAATGGTTATTGACTCAAACAGAAAAATTGGATCAACTCAATTTTAAGATGTTATGATTTTATTTAAGACATAAAAAGATACAAGATGAAATTCTTACTACCTGTGAGTGGTGATAAACTGTTAGGGTGACCACTGGTGAAGGCCATGAGATGCTGTAGTCAGTATTTCCCTTTGCACTGTCTGGAAATACTTGTCAGTGATAGATAGGAAGAGAAACACATCCTGTAACACTTGGAATCTTGGTAGGAAGTTTGTAAACATTTTACTCTATGATATATGTTCAGTTTCAAATACAAATATTTTACAAATGAAGGGATTAACATTCTCAGAGTTTGAGCGGCAAGACAGGACAGTTAACAGAAATTTCCAGTGGTTTGAGGAATTCAGAGCAGAGAATGTAACTCAGTGGCTTGTAAGGCTGGAGCCTTGACCTCAGGAGTCATTTTCTCTACTGTGCCCATTAACCAGCTCCGTGTTCCTGCTCTCCTGTCTATTTAAAGTGTCTCATTTTAAACTTCATTTCATTTCAACAGATAGGTTTTGCCCTCCAAAAAAGCTCAGAAAAAAGTGGGATTATGTAGTACTGAAAGTAAAGGGCATTAAATTCATGTTTTTTCTCTATTATTTTACTGTATCTTCCACTTGCACTTTGAAAAGAAATCATTAATGAAGAACTAACTACAATTTACTAACAACTGGACAATTGAGCCAGATTTCCTGTAGAACTGCAAGAGCACTCTTAGCTCAGTAGTTAAAGTAAGTTACATTCAAATAGATCCCTTAAATAGACAGGAGAGCAGGAACATGACGCTGGTTAATGGGCACAGTAGAGAAAGTGACTACTGAGGACAGGGCTCCGGCCTTACAAGACACTGGGTTACTATTAAAATCGGCATCACATACGCCTTGAATATGATTCAGGAGTGAACATAGATGATGATACATGTATTTAAGGGCTGTACCTAAACCTCTAGATCAGCTATGGATATGGGACACTGGCAACAGTGTGAGACTCTCAGATCTGGAGCATTTAGACTGTGTTCCTCAGTTCTTTTCATTGTTAGTACACAGCATTCTCCGTGTTTAAATTCATAGTTTGGATCCCGTAAAAGCAGATTTCTTTTAGCTGGATTCAGATAATGAGAAAGCAGAAGGTATGAAAATAGGAAGGAAGCTGGTTCACATTTTCCTTGCCAGGAAACATTGAACCAAATTATCAGAGAGTATTAGAGAGTGCTGAAAATGTATCATCTTCACGTTTCAAAACAGTGTTTTAAATACAGAAAATTAAAGCCTGTTGTCTGACCCAAGAATATTTAAATTATTTTAGCCAAAATATTTCAAAATATGCATAAAAACATACATATAACAACTACATTCTAACTTTCAGACTTCAAGAAATGTTTTAATTGCTTGGCAACAGCTCTGCTCTTGACAGGTTTGAGAACAGAATGCTCTAAAAGCTGAATATTTTGGCAAGATCCCCTTGCCATCTTCTTCACTGGCTGTGCAAAAGTCCATTGCAATCTGTCTGGGAGACCAGTTCCAGAGAGGATGCTATAATTAGGAGGCATCATGACCTCCTCTAAGAGACCTTCATGGTGAGCTCATCCTGCTGATATTCCTGCTAGCCCAGTCACCATCCACAACCCAGTGCCCAGCTTATGTCTCATTCATCTGTGTGAAATGCTTTTCTTTATCATGGATGGTAGCTCCTCTGCAACCCTCCCACTGCTAAAATGGTTTCTGCAACCATCGCCCTGTCTTAACGTTTAGTCTGGCTCCTCCCTTATCTTTCTCACTCTAGTAAAAATCTATCTGGCCTAATGTACCATTGCAGGGCACAATACAACTGTGATCTCCTCATTCCTTGGCAGATATCGGGCTTGTGTTTTCCCTAGATTTTTCTTGGAAGCAAATTTCATCACCTAAGACCTACCTTGAGGATGGACATTATTTAGTTGTTTTGGTTCCTAACAGTATTTATGGTTTGTCATCATTCTCCCTGACTGCCTGCTCACCTGTCCCCTCCCACCAACTCTGTGTCTGTATTTGAGAACTGTCTGATGTGGGATTGGTGAGGATCTTTTCCCATTCTGTAGGCTTGTGCTAAGAATTTTGAACGCACTGTTTGCTTGGATGACCTGGACTGATGTTTCACTGCCCTTGGTGGAGTTTGCTACACAACTTTTGCTTGTGTTTTTGACATGTTTATTATTTAATTCCCTGAGGTTAATACCCCTCACCAAAGGCTAGAGATGGGATAATGTAACAATTCTAATGAAAGTTGATGTTAATGAGAATAAAATTTAAGATTGTCCCCTAGGAGAATGAGCTATGTTTAATATTGAGTCTGCTATAGAACCTTTTACTTACACGGCATTAGTAATCATAAAACACAAGTTCTAGAAAAAAATCATTAAAGAAGAAAAACTTAGGGGAATTTTAGGAGTTGACAAACTGTAACTGAATCATTATATTTTCATGTTCTGCCTCAAAAACATGGAAATAGAAAAAACGAAGAAGATTATGACTATATATCTAATTGCATGTCTTGGTACCCTATTGAAGGCAAAGTAAGCAGTTTTAGGAATCTTCATATTCGTCTAACGTTTGAAGGATTGAAACACAGGTAAAGACCATACTGAGTCAAGAGTTTATGACAATGATACAAAAGGAAATATTCTGGCTCAGTGAACTGCCTGGTATCCTGAGCAGTCTTTTCAGTCAGGATTTTTCTGATATTGTAGAAAGATTAGAGTGGGCCACCACACTTCAAAAGTCAAAGGAAAGGATGGTGTTCTTATGTCAGATATAAAAGAAAAAACAGAGAAAAAAGACAAGAAAAATTTAAAAAGGAACTGGGGGATTAGGTTTCAATGGAAAATTAGCTTATAATATTCATTATATTCACTATAATAGGTTAATTATATTCACTATAATAAGTGAGTAGAGTAATACAGGATAAGCTTGAAATAATAGTGGGTAGGAAATAATTTCTGATATATTTATTTAGTCAAACTAAAATAGAGACATCTTGTATAGTATTTTACTAACCACCAGTTTTTATGACACTGATTTTAAAGAAAAAGACAATGAGTTTTAAAAATTGATTTTTATCATATGTTAGATTTTAGTTCTCATGAAGTCTAACTGCTCATTTTGCTTTTCGAACTTTGGTTGACTTAGGTAATCAAGGAAGAATTTAGAAAAAGTATGTACCATGAAAAGGCGTTGTAATCAATGATTAAAATCTATGAAAAAATGATTTTGTGTATAAATAAAACTTGTGAGAGATGCAGGTTGTCAGAGTAGGTCAAACCATACCAAGATGCTATCCAACTATCTAGGCTGTAACACAGGCTGCCCTTGGATTTAGAAAAATCCTCTTGACACAATATTTAAAACCTGACATTATAGATGTGTTCTGTTACATCTATAACAGAAAAAAAAATTTTTTGTACAATGTAGAAAGTCCCCACCACAAAAGTTCATTTCATGTGTGCAATCATTAAAATATAAAATAATTTATGAGCAATAGAGGAAACACAAATCAGTGCAGCACTCAGATGTAAAACTAATACTACATATCGCCAATTTCATTACATGTATGAAAACCTTGTTTCTAGTTCCTCAAACCTGCAGGAACTTTATTAGAATTCTCAGAAGTTTGAGAGAAACCACCTTTAAATTGAAAAATGCCATGGATCTGTTACAATGTAAGATTCCATTTTAAGTGCCTGTATTTTCCCTGCATGAGTGAAGCTCGGTTATTATGTAGCTTTTCAGAGCTATTTGTGATCACATTGATCTGTACTTACAGGATCTGGGGGAAAGCATCTCCACAGGCAAACACTTAATTCCTGCTGACAGGCAGTCTTCCATAAAATTGAAATGAAACGCTATTTTTCCCACCCTTTAAAGGCCTGTCGCCTTTACATGGGAATTGTGCGTGTAGTTCACCAAGTTTGTAGTTAAACTTTGCATATCATGTCCGGTCCTCTAAAATAAACTTTTCAGCTGGACTACCCTCAGCCTGCTATCATTTATAAAATGGGTGACAAACCCCAGTTTTCAGAAGCATTGTGAGTGTGCTATAGGCAACGGAAATAAAGTCCTGGCATGGTAGTCACTGAGAATCACATGTTGCTTTCATTGTCTTTAGTTATATCAGGATTTGTTTAAATGTGTACAGTTGCCTTGCATAAGGTATCTTAAATTCTCTGAACTTTGATTTTTCTAAATATTTCATGGGGATAATATGTGCTTTCCATGATGCATTGTGATAATAACTACAAATACATTCTAAAAACACACAGTTATATATTAATGTAAGTAGATCCCCCTGCTAGTTTAAGATTAGAATTGGTTTGTGATAGATTTCTCAGTCCTAGAAAAAAAATCCTTACAAAGAAGTATGTGTCTTGAGTCAAACCAATCGAACAAGTTCTAGCAAGTTATGAACAGCTATATTTGATGGCCAATAACTCTATGGATCAATGGTCTGTGAGCTATGCTTCCTACTTTTCTGTTCACTTCATTCCTTCATTCATCAGGGAGCGCTCAGCACCATTGATACCTACTCAGATATACTTTTGACTTACTGTTCTAATCATATTTAAGCAGCAACGGAGCAGTGAGTTTGCTTTATTCCCTATTAATCACCAATAAAGGCCTAAGTATTCCATTTATGTCTAGGAGGTGAGTAGGTATAAGAAAATGATGGACTTCCTGTGTGCCCACTATTGTCCCATTCTGTATAGGTGGAGATCTAGCTCATTTCATTCAATAAAAAAATCAAGGAGAGCAGATGAAAATCCTCTGCTCGACCTGGGAATGATAACAGGAATCACCTCGGTTTCATTTCTTGCTGTCTGTGTCTCTAACTGACTGAGAGCAGTAAAGGCATCACGCAGTTTGGTTCCTTGTAAAAAGGCAATTAAGATGCAGTTGCAGCTTTGGATCAAATCAGTGTTTCATCTATGCAATACCAGGGCTGTTCCACCAAGCTTCACTCTGACCTTCAGAGGAGAATTTTATTAACCAAATACTTTCATTTCCTATTGTTGTTACTTTGCAATTCAAACCTTAATAAAAGCTTTACCAGGAGGAATTAAGGACAGTGACAGTAAATTCAGGCAGTGCTGGTAGCAGAATCTAAACTGACCTTTACCCGAAATTGCATCACTGACACAACACGGCAGCAGGTGGTCTCAGCTTATAAACACCATAGAGACAAAGCACTTTGATTTCACCCTATCTTCTGTAAACCCCAGAAATCTGTATTTTCTATCCTACATTTTAAATTTATATTGCTGTAAATCTAGGCTTTGTGAATGAACAAGAATAAGCAGCTGGAGAGATGTCTCAATCATAAACAGCACTTCTCCCTCTGCATAGTATCAGATTCTGGTTCCTAGAACACTCAGGAAGAGTCTACAATCACATAGAACTCTAACTCCAGGGAGCATGATGCCTTTTTCTTCTGGCCTCTGTGGGTACTGACACAAGTAACCCTTTCCCCCCCACACACACCACACAAACATACACATGCACTCAAGAAAGAGAGAGACAGAGGAAGTAAAACAGAGACAGAGGCATTATAGAGCCTATTCTGCTGTGGACAATGGTCTTGTACCTTGTAAAGATTTGTCACTTGTACTGATTTAATAAAATGCTGATTGGCCAGTAGCCAGGAAGGAAGTATAGGGAAGTATAGGCGGGGCCACCAGAACAGGAGAATTCTGAAGAGAGGAAAGACTCAGCCTGCAGGTGTCACCCAGTCACAGAGGAAGAAATATGTGACTGCCTCACTGATAAAGGTACCAAGACATGTAACTAACACAGACAAGAATTATTTAAAATGTAGAAGCCTGAGCTCATAGGTCAACCAGTTTATAATTAATGTAGGCCTCTGTGAGTTTCTTTGGGACTGAACGGCTGTGGGACTGAGTAGAACAGAAATCTCTGTCAATACTATTCCAGGTCAGCAACTTACAAAATGTGACAATATCCTCAGTGATCCTTAATTTTTACTCTATGCTGCAGGAAAATTTTCACATTTCAAATTCTCTGTCTCAATGAAATAAATAATGAGAATCTCTTAAAAACAAATTGATAGGACAGGTGGTGGTAGCACACACCTTTAAAACTAGCACTCAGGAGGCAGAGGCAGGCAGATCCCTATGAACTCAAGGCCAGCCTGGTCTCCAAAGGGAGTTCCGGGACACACAGAGCTACACAGAGAAACCCTGTCTCCAGAAGCAAAACGAAAAAACAATAAAAGAAACAAATAGATCGATAGTCCAAGCAAGCAGACCATATAAACCTATCTTGCCCTCTCACTTGGCACCCTCTTATTCATTACTAATTGATTACCTTCCGTACCTATTTCTATCTTCCAGACACCATAAATATGTAAAACTTCCCAGAAAAGAAATTTCCAGGATGAGATGAAATTCCCAAGGAGGCAATCTTGACACAAATTGTTCTAAAAATTGAAAGGTGTGAAGGAGCGAATAATTTCCAATTCATTTTGAGGTTGGATTTATTTTAATGCCCAAACCAGATGGAAAAGTCAAAATGAAGGAAAATAGTAGACACGCAAAATTTGAACACAGACAAAAATTTATGAAAATTGTTAGAAAGAGAATTTCAGCAATGCATAATTGAATAATGCATTACAGCCAATTCAAATTTATCCCAAGATGTGGTTTCTGTGGTAGTATGACCAATATTACAACTTTAAAAATTATTTAGAAAATTCTTAGTTCTAAGTGTAAGGCTGGTTTTCTCAAAATTGTATGTTTGGAGTACAAAGTAACAAATTTAGAAATAGCATGCATTCATCTATGAAATTTATAATACTGAAAGTTGGATCTTTTTATTAAACAGTTTTGTGCTTACTGCATGCATAAAAATGGGTCAGTGGAGTGTATGAAATCCGGAGCTCTTCTGTACAGCACTGTATATGCAAAGTGAATATGCTTGCCCCTGCAACTTGGTATCTTTTACCATGGTATTAAGAAAGAAACAAAACAGTCTTCCACCTTCTGTTGCTGTGATTCATAGCTGGGCCGCTTTTCGGCAACTACCACTGTGATGATGTTAAGAAGCTTGGCATTCTCTTTCCTGACTCATAGGGCAAACCTCCAGGCCCAGGTATTATGGACAGAGCAGCATAAAGATGTGAATTCTGCTTTTAATGGCCTAAGATGAGAGGGGAGGTGAGATAGTAATCAAATAATACCATACAAACATGTACAATGATAACAGTAACAATTTTAGAGAAAAAATGTTTCTGGTATAAGATCAAAGATATACTGCTGGGAGAAAAGGCAAGGATAGTTTCACCAAACAGCAAAGACAATTAGGTGTGTAAGGAGGGGTTGGAAAATTCACAAGGTCTACATTCCTTTTTCAGGAGAGAGAAGCCTAGTCTAGTCACATGAGAACTATACACTTGCTTTTGTTTGGTTCTCTGCCTGGCTTATGATAAATTTACTATGACTAGAAAAGCTAATGCATTGTTTTGCCCCTTTAAGATTACATTCCCATAAGCATAAGACTCGTCATTTAGGTACATTCTTTAAGGACATACAAAATGGCTATGATGTAATTTAAGGACATATGCTGTGTGGAGCCAGGAAATCACAGTTTATACTCTTTCTTGAACTTTGTGTTCAGGGTCTATTAACATTCTTGAAGGTCTGTGGCAAAGATTCTTGCTCTGTAGTGTGCCACTGGTGAGGTTAAAGTTAAACGATCCTTCCTCTCTGCTGTGTGTGTGTGTGTATGTGTGTGTGTGTGTGTGTGTGCACGCACAAGCATACCTGGAACTGTGAAATTCTATGTAACAATTCAACAAAGATCAAAGGTAGACCTTGATGGTTTTTTTTCTTTTCTTTTGTTTTCTTTTTTTTTTTTTTTTTTTGTAGCCTTCGCTGTCCTGGAACTTGCTCTGTGACCAGGTTGACCTTGAACTTATCTGGCTGCCTCTGCTTTGCCTATGCTGGGCTTAAAGTAGTGTGCCACCATTGCCCATCAATCTTTACCAATATTAAAGAGAGTTGCAGGTGCTGGGTTAGTAACTACTACTAATTGCGAAGATATACAGCATTCTCCCTTCAATCTCTGATTTCTTATTAAGAAACAAATGGTTTCCACTAGATGTGAAAATGGAAACAAAGACAGTGGCTTCAACTTTAGAAAGAATACTTGCAATGCAGTCCCAACACTTCCTAAATTGAACATTTTAAGCTACTTCCACAAAGATACTTAACACATTTAACCCTTTAGGATTACAAACTTTATTAGTATAAAGTTGGATTCTTTATAAATATTTGTACTGCATGTATGATCACCTTTCCTTTGAACTGCAGTAAAATATGAGGAAAACTATAGTATGGTAATGGAGATGTGTGATGTACACTTTCTCTCCCTCTTAGATGTAGATACCAAATAATCCAGCCTTCAGGTATTAAGATGGTAATACCAAACATAACTTATTAATGTTTTGGTCTTTTAAAATTATTTATTTTTCATTCAGCCTTTGTTTTGAGAGAGGCTCTTACTATGTAGCCCAACCTCCCTGAAACTCAGTAGGGAGACCATGTTGGCTTCATACTCATGGAAATCTACCTTCTTCGGCTTCCCCAAAGCTGTGATTAAAGGTATTTTCCTCCATGCCTGGTTAAAAATATTTATTTTCTTAATTTTGTAAATATGTATATGTGCCTGTGTATGTATATATGCACCAAGTATGTACATGAATCAGTGGAGGTCAGAAAAGAGCATCAGATGTCCTGAAACTGGAGTTACAGGTAACATGAACTATCATATCCATGCTAGAAAAAAAACCCAGGTTCTCTGCAAGAGAAGTTCTCTTAATCACTGAGACATCTTCCTGATCCTTTGTTTCTAGTGTTTTAAAAATTATTGCAAATTTCTTATGTGAACCTGATATGTTTTGATCAAATCCATCCCCTGTGCCCTCCTCTATATTCTCCCTAATACTCTTTAATTTTTCTTTCCTGTCTAATGGGTTCTTCCTTTAAAACCATTGATTTCCCTCAGAGCTGCCAATCAGAGAATAGTTATAGGATGATTACCTGGAACATGTACAGCCTATCAGGGATTTTGATCATTTAATAATCTGAAGTTCATGGATCAGTATTTGGATCCATTTGCTGTTTTGAGCCGAGTGCCTTCCAGAAGCCAAATCAAAACAAAACTGCTACCTGTGGCAAAATAAAAGTTTCTCTTATATTTTACAGATTTGGGATATGAGCACAGGACACTCCTCTTTGCTGTTCTTCCATTGTTGATCTGAATTGATGGGAAAAGACTGGAAGCTATGTTAGCCAGTCATTCCAACAAGATTTGAATGTGTAATTGATGAGATAGGTTTTATTTTATTTTGGTCAAGTTATTTAATTGCTTTGTGGCATTCTAATGACAAAGGGTTTGTAGAGAAAAGTAAATATACGTTGTTCATTCCATAATGATATAGGATGTCCTTTTGTATACTATGAATATGTTTTACTACCATTGGTTAATAAACAAGCTGATTTTTCTTTTTTTTCTTTTGAATTTGTTTTTTTAATTAATTTATTTATTTATTAAAAATTTTCACCTCTTCCCTGCCTCCTTCCCCCCCCCCTCCACTTCCCCTTCCCTCTCTAGTCTTAAGAGCAGTAGGGTTCCCTGCCCCGTGGGAAGTCCAAAGTCCTCCCCGCTCCATACAGGTCTATAAAGATGAACCTCCAAACAAACCAGGCTCCCACAAAGTCAGTCCATGCAGTAGAATAAAAGCCCAGTGCCATTGTCCTTGGCTTTTCAGTCAGCTCTCATTGCCATCCATGTTCAGAGTGTCCATTTTGATCACATGCTTCATCCCTCCCAGTCCAGCTGGCCTTGGTGAGCTCCCATTAGATCAATCCCACCATCTCAGTGGGTGTATGCACCCCTTGTGATCCTGACTTCCTTGTTCACGTTCTCCCTCCAGTTCCTCATTTGGACCTAGGGAGCTAAGTCCAGTGCTCTAATGTGGGGCTCTGTCTCTATCTCCATCCATTGCCAGATCAAGGTTCTATGGTGATATGCAAGATATTCATCAGTATGGCTATGGGACAAGGCCAGGTCAGGCACCCTCTCCTCTGCTGCCCAAGGAACAATCTGGGGACCTCTCCTTGGACCTGGGAACCCCTCTAGAATCAAGTGTCTTGCAAACCCTAAAAAGGCTCCCTTATTTAAGATATTTGCTTCCCTGCTTTCATATCCACCCTTCTGCCATCTTACCCATCCCATTCCCTCAAACTCTACCTCCACTTCTCCCTTCTCTCTACCCATCTCCCTTATATCTACCCCCCAACACTCCTGTGCATCTAAGTTTTGCCTGGCAATCTTGTCTACTTCCAATATCCAGGAAGATAACTATTTGATTTTCTTTGGGTTCACCTTCTTATCTAGCTTCTCTAGGATCACGAATTATAGGCTCAAAGACATTTAATTATGGCTAGAATCCACTTATTAGTGAGCACATACCATATTGCTCTTTTTTGGGTCTGGGTTACCTCACTCAGTAAAGCGTTTTCTATTTCCATCCATTTGTATGCAAAATTCAAGATGTCATTGCTTTTTATCACTGAATAAAACTCTAATGGGTATATGTTCCACACCTTCTTTAACCATTCTTCAATTGAGGGACACCTAGGTTGTTTCCAGGTTCTGGCTATTACAAATCGTGCAGCTATGAACACAGTTGAACAAATACATTTGTTGTATGATAGGGAATCTCTTGAGTATATTCCCAAGAGTGGAATTGCTAGGTCCTGAGGTAGGTTGACTCCCAGTTTCCTGAGAAACTGCCACACTGATTTCAAAAGTGGCTGCACAAGTTTGCATTCCCACCAAAAATGGATGAGTGTTCCTCTTACTCCACATCCTCTCCAGCATAGGTTATCATTGGTGTTTTTGACTTTAGTTAGTCTGACAGGTGTAAGATGGTATCTCAAAGTTGTTTTGATTTATATTTCCCTGATTGTTAAGGATGTTGAGCATGACCTTAAGTGTCTTTTGGCCATTCTGTTCTTCTGTTGAGAATTTTCTGTTCAGATCAGTACCCCATTTTTTAATTGGGTTAATTAGAGTTTTAGTGTCTAGTTTCTTGAATTCTTTGTATATTTTGGAGATCAGACCTTTGTCTGATGTGGGGTTGGTGAAGATCTTCTCCAAGTAAGAGGGTAGCCTTTTTCACTTAATGACAGTGTCCTTTGCTTTATAGAAGCTTCTCAGTTTCAGGAGGTCCCATTTATTCATTGTTTCTCTTATTGTCTGTGCTATTGGGGTCCTACCTAGGAAGTGGTCTCCTGTGCCCATGTCTTGTAGACTACTTCCCACTTTCTCTTCTATCAGGTTCAATGTGGTCAGATTAATATTGAGGTCTTTAATCCATTTGGACTTGAGTTTTGTGCATGGTGATAGATATGAATCTACTTTCATTCTTCTACAGGTTGACATCCAGTTATGCCAGCCCGATTTGTTAAAGATGCTTTCCTTCTTCCATTGCATACCTTTAGCTCCCTTGCCAAAAATCATGTGTTCATAGGTTTGTGGGTTAATGTCTGGGACTTCTATTCAATTCCATAGGTCAACATCTCTCTTCTTATACCAATACCAAGCTGTTTCCAATACTGTAGCTCTGTAATAGAGTTTGACGTCAGGGATGGTAATGCCTCCAGAAGTTCCTTTATTGTATAAGATTGTTTTGACTATCCTGGGTTTTTTGTTTTTCCATATAAAATTGTTTATTGTTCTCTCAAGGTCAGTGAAGAAATTTGATGGGATTTTGATGGGGATTGCATTGAATCTATAGATTGCTTTTGGTAGAATTTCCAGTTTTACTGTGTTGATCCTCCCAATCCAAGAGCAAGGGAGATCCTTCCATTATCTGGTATCCACCTCAATTTCTTTCTTCAATGACTAAAAGTTCTTTTCAAATGGATCTTTCATTTCCTTGGTTGGAGTTACCCCAAGATATTTTATGCTATTTGTGGCTATCGTGAAAGGTGATGCTTCTCTGATTAACCTCTCTGCTTCTTTATCCTTTGTGTATAAGAGGGCAACTGATTTTTTTGGAGTTGATCTTGTATCCTGCCACATTACTAAAGGTGTTTATCAGCTGTAGGAGTTCTTTGGTAGAGTTTTTGGGGTAGCTTATGTACACTATCATATCATCTACAAATAACAAAAGTTTAAATTCTTCCTTTCCAATTCCAATTCTTTTTATCCCCTTATGTTGTCTTATTGCTATTGCTAGAACTTCAAGCAATATATTGAAGAGGTATGGAGAGAGTGGACAGCCTTGTCGTGTTCTGGAATTTAGTGGAATGGCTTTGAGTTTCTCTCCATTCAATTTGATGTTAGCTGTCGTTTTGCTGTAAATAGCTTTTATTATATTTAGTTATGATTCTTGTAACCCTAATCTCTCCAACACCTTTATCATAAAGGGTGTTGAATCTTGTCAAATGCTTTTTCAGCATCTAATGAAATGTTCATATGGTTTTTTTTTTCTTTCAGTTTATTCATATGGTAGATTACATTGATAGATTTGCGTATGTTGAACCAGCCCTGTATCTCTGGAATGAAGCCTACTTGATCATAATGGATAATTTTTTTAATGTGTTCTTGGATTTGGTTTGCCAGTATTTTATTGAGAATTTTTGCATCAATGTTCATGACTGAGATTGGCCTGTAATTCTCTTTCTTAGTTGTGTCTTTGTGTAGTTTTGGTATCAGGGTAACTGTAGCACCATAAAAAGAGTTGGGCAATGACTCTTCTGTTTCTATATTGTGAAATACATTAGGGAGTAAATTAGCTCTTCTTGGAAGTTTTGGTAGAATTCTGCATTGAAACCATCGGGTCCTTGACCTTTTTTGGTAGGGAGGTTTCTGATAACAGCTTCTAATTCTTCGCGACTAACAGGTCTATTTAGATTGTTCACCTGGTCTTGGTTCAACTTTGGTATATGGTACTTATCTAAAATAAGTCCATTTCTTTTACATGTTCCAATTTTGTGGCATACAGGCTTTTGTAACAAGATCTAATGATTCTCTGAATTTCCTGTGTCTGTGGTTATGTCCCCGTTTTCATTTCTTATCTTATTGATTTGCGTGTTCTCTCTCTGCCATTGATAAGTTTGGATAGAGGTTTGTCAATCTTGTTGTTTTTCTACAAGAACCAGCTTTTTGTTTCATTGATTCTTTGCATTGTTTTTTGTGTTTCTATTTTGTTGATTTCAGCCCTCAGTTTGATTATTTCCAGTCTTCTACTCCTCCTGGGTGAATCTGCTTCTTTTTTTCCCAGAGCTTTCAGGTGTGCTGTTAAGTCTCCAATGTGTGCTTTCTCCGTTTTCTTTAATTGGGCACTTAGTGCTATGAACTTTCCTCTTAGCAGTGCTTTAATTGTGTCCCATAGGTTTGAGTATGCTGTGTCTTTATTTTCATTAAATTCAAGGAAGACTTTAATTTCTTTCTTTATTTCTTCCTTGACCCAGGAATGATTCAGTAGTTGACTGTTCAACTTCCATGCGTTTGTAGGCTTTCTGGTGTTCAAATTGTTATTGAATTCTAACTTTATTCCATGGTGATCCAACAAGACACAGGTGGTTACTAATATTTTTTTGTATCTATGTAAGTTTGCTTTGTTACCGAGTATGTGGTCAATTTTCGAGAAGGTTCTATGAGCTGCAGAGAAAAAGGTATATTCTTTCCTATTTGGGTGGAATGTTCTATAGATATCTGTTAAGACCATTGATTCAATACCTCCAATAATTCTCTTATTTCTCTGTTGAGTTTCTGTCTGATTGACCTGTCCATTCGTGAGAGAGGTGTGTTGAAGTCTCCTACTATTAGTGTGTGTGGTTTGATGACTGCCTTGAGTTCTAAAAGTTTTTCTTTTACATAAATTGGTGCTTTTATATTAGGGGCATAGATATTCAGGATTGAAACTTCCTCCTGATGAATTGTTCCTGTTATGAGTATAAAATGTCCATGTCCATCTCCATCTCTTCTGATTGATTTTAATTTGAAGTCAATTTTGTTAGAAATTAGAATGGCCACACCTGCTTGTTTCTTAGGTCTGTTTTGTTGGAAAACCTTTTCCTAACCCTTTACTCTGAGCAGATGTTTGTCTTTGTGGTTGAGGTATGTTTCTTGTAAACATCTGAATGTTGGAGCCTGTTTTCATATTCAATCTCTTAGTCTGTGCCTTTTTATAGGTGAATTGAGTCCATTGATATTAAGTGATATTAATGACCAGTGGTTGTTGACTCTGGTTATTTTTTGGGGGGATAGTAGAGTTTGTGTGTTTCCCTTCTTTGAGTTGTGCTTGTGAAGGGTCGCTAGATGTCTGAGTTATTGTAGGAAGTGTTGGCAATTTTGGATTACTTGGGTTGTGATTTTCCTTCTAATATTTTCTGTAAGTCTGAATTTGTGGCTGCATATTGTTTGAATTCGTTTTTATCCTGGAATATTTTATTTTCTCTGTTGATAATGAACAATAGCTTGGCTGGGTATAGTAGTATGGGCTTGCATCCATGGTCTCTTAGTTTCTGCAGTACCTCTATCCAGGACCTTCTGGCTTTCATGGTATCCATAGAGAAGTCTGGTGTAAGTCTGATAGGTTTACCTTTATAAGTTACTTGATCTTTTTCCTTTGCAGCTCTTAATATTCTTTCTTTAATCTGAATGTTTTGTGTTTTGATTATTATATGGTGTGGGGATTTTTTTTTTTGATCCAGTCTATTCGGTGTTCTGTATGCTTCTTGAACCTTCATAGGGATATCATTCTTTAAGTTGGGAAAGTTTTCTTCTATAATTTTGTTCAATATATTTTCTGGGCCCTTGATCTGCAATTCTTTTCCTTCTTCTACCCCTATTTTTCTTAGATTTGGTCCTTTATTGTGTCCCAGATTTCTTGAATGTTTTGTGATGAGAATTTTTTGGATTTGCTGGTTTTTTTTCTGATCAGAGCATTTATTTTCTCTATGGTGTCTTCAGAATCTGAGATTCATTCTTCTATCTCTTGTATTCTATTGGTTATGCTTGTTTCTATAGTCTCTGTTCATTTACCTAGATTTTCCATATCCAGCCAGCCCTCGGTTTGTGTTTTCTTTATTGCCTCCATTTCAGTTTTCAATTCTTGAACTCTTTCCATTACCTGTTTGATTATTTTTTCTTGGTTTCCCAGGGTGTCATTTACGGATTTACTCATTTCATCAAACTTTTTGTTATACTTCTTTTCCATTTCTTTAAGGGAGTTATTCATATCCTGTTTAAGGGACTCTATTGATTTCATAATGACAGTGTTTTCCACTTCTTCCAGAATAGGGTGTTCAAGTCCTTCTGTTGTAAGATTGCTGGGATCTGGTGTTTTCATGTTGTTTTTCAGATTGTTGGAGGAATTCTTGCCTTGGTGCCTGCTCATCTCTTCCTTCAAATGCTCTCCAATGGAACTTCTGGTACAGGGTCAGGTTCCCTTGTTGGCCAGGGACCTTGCCCTCTGATGGATCTTCTGCTACAGGATCAGTGCCCCTTGCTGTCCAGGAATCTCACTAACCAAAAGCCTACCTTGCTGCAGACAGGCTATTAAAACAAAGGAACTCCCTTCTGCCTGGTTGCACTCACCACTCAGTCCCAGTGTCCATACAGGCTGAGCTGGGGGATTTTATGGTCTGAAGAAGGGAGGGAGGAAGGGAAGGAGTTCCTCGCTGAAAGCTGGGATGGGATATGAGAAGAGAGGGTTTAGCAGGGTAAAGCAGCCCCTGCAGAATGACCAGGGAGATAAGGGTGTCGGGGAAAAGCTGTGTTTCCTTTCCGGGCTTCTGCCGTGGGTCAGGCAAAGCTGATTTTTCCAATTTCCAGGAAGAATAGAGTGAGACAGGAAATCCAAGCAGATAGACAGGGAGAACGAAGGCAGAGTAATCAAGATTTCAGCAGATCCCAAAGCAAGATGTAAAGTAACAAGGCACGAGCATCATGGTAAATACATACTAATAGAAATGTGCCTTTGTTTCTAATTCGAGTGCTACATCTTAAAGTCATGGAACCCTTCAATCAAATACATGCATGAATCCAAAGCACATGTTTAAGTAATAAGTACACATTAATGAAATCTGTTTTCGGTATAACAAGAGGCAACACCTTTTTGATTTCCTATTGAGCAGTTTTAAAAACAATAAGCATAATCCTTTTAAGCATCTTAAAATAGACATGATCATTAAAATGCATTGCTTTGAGGTAGTGTTTATAATAGGATATATTAGGATAATATATCTATATATAATATAGATATATAATAGGATATAATAGTGTTTATAATAGTTTTAGAGTGTTTATAATAGGATACTAAATGCACTAGAGTGCACATTGGTAGTCAGTTCATAAACTGTTTTGTCTGTTCTCCCCCACCACAATCAGTGTCCAAAGAAACAGCACTCTTTTTCCCTGACTTCTGTATGCCAACTGTGACTTACCATATATTCAGTTAAATGTCCACTTCTTTATCAATGTGTGGACTCTTCACCAGACGCTTTCAGTATGACTGCACAATTCTTATATAGACATAGTCATGTTCATGTCCTGCTTTAGCATGTGTCATTCATGTTGTCCACACCAGTCAGGAATAGCTCTAACAAGTTTATTTAACTCTGCATTTTTTGGTTTGTTACAGATGGTTATCAAGATATATTTAAATCATTTTACTTGTAATAAAAGAGAGGAGAAAACTTATTTCATATATTGAAATAAACTTTTTTTAGATTTATTTATTCATTATTTATAATGTTCTGCCAGTATGTATGTATGCCTGCAGGCCAGAAGAGGGAACCAGACTCCCTTACAGATAGTTGTGAGCTACCATGTGGCTGCTGGAAGTTGAACCATAAACCATCTCTCCAGCCCATGAAATAATGCTTTTAAAAGCCCATAAATTACAATCTCTGGCTTGTTTTATGGAGTTAAACAAATACCAATACAATAATTAAACAAACATTGAAAATATGAATGTTTTTAACAAATCCTCTATACAGTTTATGTAAGAAAATGTGAGAATCTTATCTCGGTGACAAAATGGGGAAATTGTTTTCTGCTATGATTGTATGATTAGGAATGCCTCTATCATGCATCTTTTTGCTTGGTGTGTAGGTTGTAGTATTCTTGAAAAATGTCCATTGCATTTGAAAATGGTAAGTTGAACCCCCAGACATACTACCACCCCTGAGATTCATAAACATGAGATTACAAAATTATTTTTAACATATTAATCATTAAGCTGATGTTCTTTTTAAATGCTATGAAGCTAATATCATCTGGGACTTTGGGAAGTAGCCTGTTAATGAACGATCATTTGAAAGGAGTTTAGAGCAGGGGCACGGCTGGGTGACAGCTATGTGGAAAGCCGTACACTTGCTCCTCACCAAGGAGTGGTGTTTTACAAGAGATTTGGTAAAATTTTCATAACATAAACACGGTCTATTTAAAATTAGCAGCATGGCTAATGGACATTTTTAAAATCTCATTTCTCATATTGGCTTTGTGATTGATTTCTCACTGTGTGCTTTTATTCTCTAAATAGCTGCCGGATGTCCTCATACCTCTACAGAACTGAAACGCCATTCTTGTAATACAGTGCATCAACATGATGGATAACCATCATTATTGTTGTAGTCTTCCATACAACTTCCCTTGGGTCAACCACTGGGAAAATTGCCACCCTCTGGATAATATACACTACAATGAACAAACTCTCCACTATTAAAGGAAGGTCATCATTTCTCATCTAAATGTCTTCTGCAGGCCAATCATGCATCCCAAGATGCTCTGGGATCTTGGTTCATCATCAATGCAGTGGTTTGTATCTGGTTTGTCTCCTGAAACTATTTGAAATTCAATTTCTATTGCAGCAGTGCTCAAAGGCAGAGCCTTCAATGATAAATTATGTCCTTATAAAGGACACCTGACTGCCTATTTTTAGAAGAGGATTGATTCTCATTGCAGTAGGATAATTTTTATAAGGGTTTGTCATTACAAGATTAGTTCAGCCATTAGACCCTGCTCTAGTAAGCAGAGACCACTTTCATTTCCCATATATCCATACCTGAATAGTCAAACAGAAACTATATTAATTAAAACACTGTTTGGCCAATGGCTTAGGTGTACTCTTAGATAGCTCTTACATCTTAAATTAACCCATTTCTATTAATCTATGTATTGTCACGAGACTATGGCTTACTGGCAATGTTTTGGCATCTTTCTCCTTTGGCAACTATATGGCGTCTGCCTGACTTTACCTTCTGTCTCCCTGCACTCAGTTTAGTTTCTCTGTCTAGCTATGTTCTACTCTGCCATAGACCAAATCAGCTTCTAAATTAACAAATGGTAATAAAACATATTCATAGCATACTGAGGGGAATCCCACATCACTTCCCTTGTTTCACAAGTTCTCTGGTTATCTCAGCTTGATTCATAATGCAATGCTCTTGCTTTTTCTATGTGCTTTGGCTTCATAGCCTCCAATTATTGAGACAAATATATCTCTATGCTGAATTAGATTTCAGAATATATTCATGTACAAATCTTGTGTCAAACTCAAGTGAACTCAGACTTCAAGTATTTTTCTTAATGGCAAGTCAGAACCACAAACAACTGTGTTCAGCTGAAAGGATGTCATTTTGGAGCCACATTTCTGTTCCTCATTCAGATGCAATTTCTTTATATTCTCATTGTTTAGATAAAAAGTAGACTTACTTTATAAATCCACATAATGAGATTTATTTCTTCATTTAAGGAAAAGTGTTCCAAGGAGATGGTGTAGGGGAAGGACACACAACGTCCTCTCATTCACAATATATGACTTTAAGCACATCCTGCAGAGCTTTTTGTCTCCATTGTGGCCTGATAATCCTGTCAATATGTTGCAGTCATTGCCTTCAGTTCCTGATCTTGGCTGATCTCTGTGAAGGTAAAACATGGCATCCATTTAAAAAGAGAGAGGAAAACCTCTGAGACCAGGCCTGCTAATGGGCTTCCAACCCAGAACGGTGAGAATACTGAGTGACATGTTCAATCCTCCAGCTAACTCTTGGCTGTTTACTTTTAATGCCATCCTTAGCACACCGACGAACCACTGCACAGCCACCTTCCCAAAGAAGTCACATTGCCTTGTAACTTTGAACAAAGCTCCTTGTATAAAGAGTATCTTGAAGCCATATTTCGAGTTTTTGATCCAACAATAACATCTAACTCTGTGTACTCTGAAGATTATTAAGCATACAAGAACATGTTTTGCTCATTTATAAAACAAATACTCATAAAGTCAAATACTTATGTAGTTTGAAGACACAACTTAAAGTGTTTTTAAGCCATCAATATTAGCCATCAACAGGTTGATAGCTCATGATTCACCAAGTCAATTCTAACAAGACATCATTAAGAGTTCAATTTCAATGGGAGAGACTCCAGAGAGTTAAATAGGATCTTGTCACAAGAAGCTTAATTTGGAAGGTTAATTTCTGAATATGCAGATGGTCTATATGTTCTTAGTCTAATACTAAGAACTTTTGACTATTAAGAAAAGCACTGATAAGCAAAGAAAAGCATTGATAAGCAAATTGTCTCAAATAAAAGTTTTTATTTATTCATATGTAGAACTCTCCAAATGGATCTTAGTTCACTCTGGAAAAACAAACAAATATTAACAAATTCATACTTGATATTATACTCAGATATAACAGTCTAATCTAAATATAATAGAGATTCTAGTTAACTTTAACTTTCCAAAGCCGAAAGTCATCTGAGAAGTGAGTCTCAATTGGGTGAAAATGACTTTGTTCATTGTTGTATAAGGCCCCATTCTACTGTGACCAGCACCATTACCTGGAGAAGTGGACCTGAAGTTTACATGATGCTAGATAGGCCTTAGCCTGAGAGCTGGAAAGCAGCATGACATCCTGATTTCTTCTGTAATTCCTTAGACTGGGAGTGAGTTTCTTGGTTAGATGTAATGTGTGTGGACCAGTAAGCAAGTCTGGCTTAAAGTTCTTGCCCTGACTTTCCTCACTGGTGGACTATAGTCTGTAAGCTGAAATAAATTTTTTCCCTTTCTAAGTAGTTTTTGGAAAGAGTGTTTTATCTTAGCAAAGGAAATAAAAATATTTCCATCCATTTGCATGCAAAATTCAAGATGTCATTATTTTTTACCACTGAGTAGTACTCTAATGTGTATCTATCCTAAGTGAGGTAACCCAGACACAAAAAGATGAATATGAACCTTCATCTGGCGATGGATGGAGATAGAGACAGAGAGCCACATTGGAGCACTGGACTGAGATCCCAAGGTCCAAATGAGGAGCAAAAGGAGGGAGAACATGAGCAAGGAAGTCAGGACCACAAGGGGTGCACCCACCCACTGAGAGGGTAGGGCTGACCTAATGGGAGCTCACCAAGGCCAGCTGGACTGGGACTGATGGAGCATGTGATCAAACTGGACTCTCTGAATGTGGCTGACAATGAGGGCTGACTGAAGCCAAGGATAATGGCACTGTGTTCTGATTCTACTGCATGTGCTGGCTTGGTGCAGGCTAGTCTGTTTGGATGCTCACCTTCCTAGACCTGTATGGAGGGTGGAGGACTTTTGACTTCTCACAGTGCAAGGAACCCTGACTGCTCTTTGGACTGGGGAGAAAGGGGGAGGGGAGTGGGAGGGAAATTGGAAGAGGAGGAGTGGAAATTTTTAATAAAAATAAATGAATAAATATAAATATTCGTAAAAAACCAATAGGAAATAAAAATAAATGAATAATAGGTTTTGAAAATGTACAGAATATGCTAACTTAAGAAAATCTCAACATGGTGTCAGCTTAAAACTGCTGTTGCTGATAAAATAGTCTCTGGAGCATCCAGATATGTGTTAATATCATTTAGTGCATTCAAGTCTTCTGACAGCAGCTATTCTGACTTGTTTGGGTTCCACAAAAGAAGAATGGTTTTAGTTAAATGGTATTGAAAATTAGTTCATTTCAGTGATGATAAAAGTGATGGTCTGTAACATTTAAAATATATGAATAAAGGATAAAATATTCTTTGTATGCACTACATGTCTTGTTGAATTTCACCGAACAAATAAAAATGTAATTGGTAAGACATTTGAAATCTAAAGTGCACTATATTAGTAAATGCTGTGCTCATCCAATTTTGCTCCTCCTATTCAATATTTTTACCTTTTATTTTTTAAATTTCACTTTGTTCAGTATCATTCTAGCCCCTTTAGAATGCATCTGTGAATAATAGCTCACTAGTTCTTTTATGTCTTTGTCTCTCCAGAACTAAAAGGAGAATAATCCTGATCAGGTCTTTTTGGTTTGTACAATGACCATCACACTTGTATTTTCAGGATGGAGAACGAGCAATGATGGGTGACAGTGAGATGCCAGGAGTAGACGACCTGGACACACTGCGGACTTCATCATCTGCCAGGACATCATCCCGAAAAAGACACTGAAAAATTATGTTTCAGCTGCTTTTATTCTACAAAAATGAACTTTTAACTAGTATCTTCTTGTTACAAAAATGTATTTCAATAGAGTAACACTGCAGTTAAAGCTTGACACAATTATGCTGCTTTTGTACATTTTGAATATATTTCTAGTATGTTAATATTATGTTTTAGCAAATTGCTGGATGGACTGTTTTTGAATGGCGTTTTCTTCTGTTTTGTGAGCTAACAAAAGAGACCCAATAAAAGGAATCTTTACCTCATAATAATACATAATTCAATGTGTTTGCACAATAAGTAAATGTCACTAAATTAAAAAATTATAGGATTTACTGAATTCAAATAATTATTTGGTGTATTTGTCTCTGCATTATTCATTGTATTTCCCCTAAGATTCACTGATTACTTTTAGTACACAGGAGGATTTTCAGCAACATGATAATTTTGTATAAATTTTATTGCAAGTTGCCTAATACACTTAAAGAAAATTTAAAGTTGTAAAAAACAAACTAGTATTATATACATCAGCTTCTGGCCATATAAATATAAATATCTCTAGTAGTAAGCATGCAGGTATGATTCTGTTAACAATGAATACATACTAAACATTCCTTTGCAGCAGATCTGAAAGATGAGTCAGCTGAGCAGTACTTAAACATACAGTCATGTTACTCGGCCTCACTGCCATTCACTGCTGCATTCATATGAGCACATTCATCATGTGGATAACTTGTAGTCCCGAGCTGTAACTCTTTACTTGAAAACCTGTCAATTTTAAACATATACTCTAATTTAAGGTTGTTTCATTGTTTGTGCATTTATTGAAAAGATCATCCCCTAACAAAATTTGTTAGAATAGAGAAAATCTAATCACAAACATGTAACTTGTATGTGAGCATAACCACCATACAGTAAGAATAGAGAATGATATAAACATTATACCAATTTTTAAATTAGTAAAGTAGGTTCATCAACAATAGAGAAGTTCTAGGATCTACCATTCTTCAGTGATATTTAATGTTATCATACTGAAATTGATAATAGTGACTTCTATAATTGAAAATAGCCAATGATCTATATCTTTGTTCTACATAAATTACAAGAAATTGAAACCATGAAGTGATCAATATGCTAACAGACTTGACTTAACAAATTCTCCATATATAAATATATTAGAATACATGGTATATTACAAATTTATATAGTTCTACTGAATTATAAATTAAAAAATATAGTATGAAGTATTCAAAATTAATTCACCTAAATTTCCATTAGATAACTTGAATAGAAACCTAATTTGAAAAAATAAGAAATGATATATCAAAATTATTTTCATGTGTGTACAACAAAGTAGTTGAAAGAGAATACAACTGAAGAACTTTCAAGACCAATATCACCAGAGAGTTTATGCAGAAACCACCAGGAAAATATAATGAAATAATGGTCAGAGCAGACGACCACTGATGTAAACACAGTGAGACCCAGGAGATAGCACAATGATATTGGCAAAGATAAGCCAAAATAAAAGTAGAATAAAGTCAGAGAACATTAAGGACCTGGTATCAAGAGACAATATAGGACAACAAAACAGAGCAATGCAAATACATCAATTTAAAAATGGGACCTAGGGCCCCCAAGATGGCTCAATAGGTCAAGGTATGTGCCTCCATACCTGAAAACCTGAATTCATCCTGTGGAACTCACACCTTGGAAGAAAGGGCCTAACGCTCACATTTGTCTTCTCACATTCAGTCATATGCACACATGGGCACACAGACATGGGCACAGAGAGAGAAGGAGAAAGCGCACATGGGAGTGAGAACTTATAAGACGTTCTCAAAAGAAGGCCAAGAGGTGCATAAAAATTCTTAGCATCATTGATAATTGCGGAAATGGAAACAAAAAACACAGAAGACATCATATCACTCCAGTAGGAACAGTTATTTGTTAAAAGGGAAAAGAGAAGATCAAAAGTTAAGCCCTTGGCTAGACTTTCAGGGCCCTCAAACTTAACCCTGAATACCACTAAGGGTAAAAACAAACACAAGTGCTGGCATGGAAAATAAGAAAAGGGAAATTCTCACAGACTACAGGGCCACTGGCAGTGGCACCAGGGTTTATCCCTACTGCATGTACTGTTGTACTGGTTTTTTTTTTGGGGGGGGGGATCCTATCCATCTGAGCAAGGATGGATACCTTGCTCAGACTAGATATGGTAGGGAGGGCCTTGGACTTTCCCCAAAACAATGTGCCTTACCCTCTCTGAGGATTGGATGGGGGTGGGGTGGAAAGGGGTGTGGAGAGAATGGGAGGAAGGGGGGAAGTGGAAACATGGATTTTTTTAAAAAAATACCTAATAATCTAATAAATTTTAAAAAAGAAAAGAAAAGAAAAAAAAAAGAGAATTTGGGCAGCAAATTGCAGACGTAGCCTGGAAAGCTGTAATGTATAGTGATAACCTCTCTAGGTGCCTTCCATAATCTCTGTCAGCTGACACATACCCTAGTTTATGCATTTGCATAGCTCTGCCTACTTTCTATTATTTACCAGTGTTATTAATTACAGTTCTTCAGGGGAATATTTGGTAGTCATTTTGAATAATGTATTGCCACCAATTCATCATTAGAAACAACATCTGTAAATTAAGTGTCTGTCAGATGATAATCAAATATGTTCAGTTGTGAAGGGTTAGATTAGTAGTGAATAAAAAATTACTGCCTGTTAGGAACCATCATGGACATTAGATTCCATAATTGATGCTCCAGGTACATACAAATTTATTTTGAGACAGGACATCCCGGAAAACAAAGTAATTTGGGGCTATGCATGTAAATTCCTCACCTAAAAATATAAAGTCCTTGTGAGGTAAAAGTCACCGAGTTTTACCCACAGGGTAGAAGGATGCTCAGAGGACACAGAACAGGAACTGTAGGCCACAGAGGAAATCTACAGCAGAAACCAGGCCAAGAACACTCAAACCTTGACGTCTCTTCCCAGAAGTGACAAGAAAGAATTCATCTCATCTCATCAGCACATCTGTGGTATTCTGTTAACGTGACTCTTCCAGACGGCAAAAGAACAGACTTTAGACATGCTCAGACAACAGTTCTGAGAATCCACCCAGATGGGTAGGTGACAAAAGTGCTGTGGTTAGATAGAAGGTATATTGATGCTGACAGAAAACTGACAGACATAGATGATAAGAGATAAAGACATAAATGACAACCATGAGAGATAAGAAATAGATAATGAAAGCCAGATAAGTGGGAGAGGAGAGACACCATAAAGAACATGAATATACAGATGACTCTAATACAAACATTTATTTAGTATCTTTATCTGGTAGTGACAGTGCTAGATTAAGCATTGATTTTAATATAATTTTTGAGGTGTATTTCATTCCATTGCACTGGCTGTTCTGTTAGTTCTGTGGTCAAGAAATACCCTCCACTCTACCCTGAGCCTTCAGCATCTTTGGGACTATAGTCATATAGAATGCACAGCTCATTTTCTAATATTTATGGAAGAGACTCTATATAGCTTCCCCAGTGGTTGGACCAGTAGAGATCTCTCCAAGTGTGCAGAAAATTCTTTCTTTTCCACCACATAAAGTATTTGCCATTTTGATGACAGCCATCTTATTGTGAGGCCATAAAATTCTTATGATTTTCATATACTTACTATTTATTGTAGTGTTTTCTTTCCAAAAAGTCTACATTGAACATTTTTGGAATCAGTTAAAATTACACAATTTTCAAAAGACTAGAGAGGAATAAATATCTTCTTAAGCAGAATAAACTACATTTATAAATAAAAGTAAGATGGGTGTGGTGGTACGTGCTTTTAGTTCTAGCCCCTGGGAGTCAGTGTCAGGCCAACCTGGTCTACAAAAGTAGTTCCAGGACAGCGAGGGCTGTTATACAGAAAAAAAAAAGCCTGTCTTGAAAAACCAATAAGTAAGTAAGTAAGTAAGTAAGTAATATGCTACATTTCCTTTCACATGTGATCAACATTTAAAAGGGAAAGAACTTGAAATAAGAAGGGGGTTATGTGAGAAGCAGGGACCAACTGGAGGATGAGATAAAACAGAATAATGATGGAGTGGATATAATCAAAATAAGATATTTACTTCATAGAATTGTCACACTAAAGTTCATTATTCTATACAAGTGACACACTAATAATGTTGGTAAATGTATGAGTACAAGGAGGTTGAATAAGTGACAACAGCAGTATCACTTAGTCACTGAGGTGCTGTGTTCTCACTTGCACAGACAGCTTCATTAAATTCATTCTGATGCTGCTGGAATTTAAACCAGGACATTGCACACTGTAGACAGCCACTCTGCCACTGACTTCATCCTTTTTACCTCATTTTGTAGTGATAAACGTTAGGGATAAAGATTGGGTACTCAGATCTGCATATGTAAGTATAGATTTAGACACAAGTCTGGGTGTATTCATCACTCAATTAGCACAAGCTAAAAAATTTTTTTAAAAAGTCTGATTCAAATGCCTTATTTTAATGAGTGTATTACCCACTATTGCTATATCAGTCCTCTGTTCATTTTAACACCATCTAACTGGTTTCCCTCCTAAGAAAACCCCATTGTGATATCTAATCATGGTTGTCATGTTGAGAAAATAAGGAAGAGGGAACTTCGATTTCAGAGTGATTTCTGTACTGCACCATTTTTTGGATTGCCTAGACCTTGATGTGGAAGGTCCAACCTACTGTGACTAAGTGCCGTCACTAGGCAGGTGTGCTTGGACAATGGAAGAAAGATTGTTGAACTGAGCCTGGGAGCAAACCAGTGAGAGTGTGCCATCATGGTCTCTGCTTTAGCTTCTGCCTGTTGGTCCCTTTCTTGAGTTCCTTCTTTGGGTTGCTGAATAACATAGGTCACAAAATTCTTTCTTCTCCCAGTTGCTTTGGATAGTATTTATTACACTAGTGGAGAAGAAAGCTATGGAATCTGTATTTCCTAAATAGCTAGAGTTCCCTCCCGTGGCCAGAGAAAAGGAACTCTGCTTATCTCTATGCCCTGAAACTTCAGAGAGAGAAAGATATCTTTCCGCTCTAAGGAGGCAGCTGGCTTCTTCTGTGCATTATCTCTTCCTAGTTGTACTTAAGGTTTCTGTAAGTCAGGTTTTATAAGTTATAAATATCTATTTAACTGTTCAGAGAGGTGAAAAGCAAGGCTTTAAGATGAATTAAATCATTGCTTTTCTTCAACAAGAATGGAAATTCAAATCTGCCATAAGAAATAACTGCAGTTGAACCCAAAACTGTCATATTCATATGCTAAATATTTCATTTCACCATTTGTTTGAAAATATTGCCTGTACTCATGAAAGATTAATTGTTCTGTCTAGCGCTTTAAAACAATGCTGTTTTCATTAGATGAAGGTCACTTCCAAAATGATTTTCCCATCATTTCCTCAGGGCATTCACATGCAACAGAGGAAACAGCTGCCTTCTCTGTGATTCACACTATTGAAGACTATTCATTTGATTAGATACAGGCTGTTTAGCAAACAAATACATTCCACACCAAGGCGGCCTGTTTTACTTTAAAATTATGTGCAATTTTAGGCTTTATACTGAGTCCATTTTCAAACTTCCAGTTTCCCTGTCAATTTAAAATTATCTCCTAAGACACCATGAAGCTAGTATATTAGTTTAATCTATGGGATACTGTTAGAATGCAAATACGTTAATATATTTTAGTGTTGTTTTGAGTAAACATAAAATATGAAGATGTTTTATGCTCATAAGTATCATAACTGCTCATGTATCTTCATTGCACGGTGAGATAAAACAGCAGTTTAGAATGATGGACAAGTGCTATTGTGGTATGCTTTTATTCTTGGCAGTGTTAATTTCAGAATGTATGACTACAATATTTGCATTTTTGTTTTAATTTATTTGCTCTTTATTAAAGGAAGAATTCATCAGCATTTGCTACATATTGTTTGAATTTCGATATAAAATGATAGAAGACAACTGGCAAAAAACATCTGGAACACCCGATAAAATAGAGATAAAATTAATTTGGAAGTAGAGGGAGCTTTCTGCATCTAGAATTATGAGGCAAAGAGCTGAAAATGGCATTTTCCTTAAAATAAATCTCACAATTTGCATATAAGTCCTGTATTTAGAACCACAAAACAGAGCCATTTAACTCACTTCTCCCATGTAAAGAATATTTTCCTTGGATGTGAAAGATGGAGATGTGGAGTGGGGACCCTGAAGGAGTCGAAGGCAAAGAGCGAGGATGTGTATGATGTATGTTGTTCACAAATAAGTAAAATATTCTATTAATAAAACATGCAGTAACAATGAAGAGCCTGAAAGATGAGCATAGAAGACAGATACCTAAGATATGCACAGATTAAGAACTACATAAGTGAAGTTCTTGTTATGCACATGTTTTCCATTGTTTAGCATACTTATGCAGCTCACATATGCACTAGCATGCTTTCAGTAAATTAAGTGACTTTTAATACATCATAAAATAATGACAATTACTCACTATATAAGTACAGAAATACCTATTCTAATTCCTAATAGGTCTATAAATTTTTGTTTTATTTACTTAATTATTAACTCTTAGTAATATGTAAACCAATGACATTTAGAGTGACAGCTCTCTGTATGCATTCCATGAATAATATTTGAATATATGTTAATATCTATGGTCATAGAAAAAAATGCAAAGAACAGAAAACAGAGAAAAAGAAGCTCTTGATGTCTCTATCTCCAAAAACCTCTCTGCCAATCACTGCCAAAGACATGTTTGCTGACTACACAGAGAGAAATCAATAAGCTCTATAGTTATTGTCCTTTTAACTTTACCTATCTACTTGACAGAGACTAGAGTCACCTGATAAGGACCCCTTAGTAGAAGAATTACCTAGATTCACATTGGCTGACTCAATTATTAATTGATGTTTGAGAACCCAGCCTACTCTGAATGACACCATTTCCCAGGGAGGTGATTCTAGGCTGTATGAGAAAGCTAAGTAAATAAAAAAATATGCATGAGGATGTCAGAGAGCCAATAAGCAGCAGTCTTCATGGTTCTGATCTGCTTTGACTCAAAGTATTTCTGGGTGGGTTAACCAGAAGACTAGCCTTTAAGTTCCTGCTCTGACTTCCCTCAGTGATTGAAGTGTAAACCAAAATACTTTTCAACAAAATGTATTATCAAAATAATAGAAGTGAAACCTTAGGCTTATAATTCATGTCTACATATGTTAATTACATAAAGTTTACATTTTAATATTTGACTTAACATTGAAAGTCTCCCAAACTAGAACATTAGCAATGATATTATGTGCAGAATGATATTGAAGAAAGAAGAATCTTGGGACTGAAGTATCTGACTGTCAGTGAATAAACAACACTAAAGTAAAGTTGAGAGCATCCGACTAGCCAGAGTCTTCAGTCAGTTTTGAGACTAAGCACCACGTGCTTCACAGTGTGAAGAGGATGTGAACTATATTGGTTTCTTAAGAGAGTAATTCTGTACAATGTGCTAACATAAGTAGTAACTTTAAATTGGATTTGTGATTACTGATATGCAGAGCAGATTTTCAGTTTATGTGTCATTGTATGAAATGTAACAGTTGTGTATCTTCATGTTAGTGTTGAGTGACTGATTCTGAATTAAAGTTTCTTAAATTAGTAGAGTTATTGTTTACCTGAATAAAAATGTTGATTCACCTTTGCTTTGCAATCAGCATGAAGTACATATTTCAGTAACACAGAGTGCTTTGTTTGCCCTTGACATATCTTTCATGCAATAATTTATATATAGATAATATTATTATTTTCTTTGAAAATGTTCAAAGTTATATTAAAATTGTGTAATGATCTGCAGAAAAGTCAGGAAAAGAACAGATAATCAAAGTGCATCAGACCATAGATGCAACTGAACTAGGAGTGAAGATGTTTTTTCCCTTCTGGTGGTGGAGATTTACTGTACTTATTAGTTCTTGTATTCCATTGCTCACAGTATGGAAGCAAATATAGAACCTACCTCACTATGAATACTGTGCACAATAAATAAACACATCCAAGGGTCTTCAAAGAATTGGAGTCAGTAATTCGCAAAAAAGTTTACTTAGTAAAAATACTTTATTAAGACCAATCAACAAATACAGAGAAATGTATCACCCTGAAAGAAGGAATATGTAGAAATTGGACTGAGGGAAAAATTATATGACAAAAGGAATCGATGATAAGAAATAAAAATTTAAAAATGCTTAGAAAAAGGAAAAGTCGTTTACTAGAAATTTATGAGATGAATCATGTTTTGCAATAAAATAGTATAAATTTAGCATATTTTTGACAAGACATTGTAGTATGAATAATAAAAACCCAGAGACAGATATTGGGATTCAATCTGAAGATCAGAAAATCAAAGCAGCTAACCACTAGACAGACCTTTTACCTCTACCAAATCTTCAAACCGAAAGGGCAAGGTCCTGTCTCCACGAATCTTCAAACTCTACACTCCACTGAGTTCCTATCTCTTCCCCTTTATATTCCTTTTTTATATTCCCCTTTATATGACCTCCTTAGTGCTAGGATTAAAGGCATGAGATCCCAAGAGCTGGGATCACCTTTGTGTGAGCTCTGTTTCTCTTTCAGACAGATTTAGTCTTGTGTAGCCCATGGTGGCTACTCACAGAGATAGGTCCGCCTTTGTCTCCCTAGTTCTAGGTTTAAAGGTGTGTGCCACCACTCCTTGGCCTGTATGGCTGACTAGTGTGGCTCCTTTGCCCTCTGATCTTCAGGCAAGCTTTATTAAAGCATAAATAATATACCACTATAAGAGTTTAAACTTTGCAAAAACGAATGCCTCTTAAATCAGGAATAAGAGATATGTGATTGAAAACATGTTTTATACAGATCAAGGAGAATGCAATCATATGACATTTTATTTACTATGGCACAAATGTCACAGTACGCTTTGCAATCCATGTGTAAATGTGACCTGAGATGACTTCTGTTTAATGGAAAGAGAACAGACACTTAGTATAATGAGAATATTATATTTTAGCAAGTACTTTAGATTTTAAACAACTTAATGGAACATGAGGAAAAGTTGTGTTTTCTGTTCCTTACTCCTGCTGCAGATGTTTTTATGGCAAAATGCTGGTAAAGAACATATTATTAACATTTTAATTTTATAAGTAAAATATAACACAAAGTAAAAAATACTCCTTCAACAAAATTAGTTATTGAAGTTTCTCTTTTGATGTCCTTTTAATTCACTGTGTAAGAAAAATTTTCAACATTTGTTACACTGCCTTTAAAGAATGCTGCTGCTCTCACACACAAACTATTTAGGTAAAAATTTCAGAGTATGACCCATCAGGAGCTGTACTCTGGAGAGGAGCTCACTTCAAAGTCATGCAGCATCAACTTCCATCTTCAACCAAAATTATGTGAAAGATTTGATAAGTCTTAAATGTGGTCGATATTATAACAACAAATCCTCATCCTACTTGCCAGAATGCTGCTTTCCTTTCATCAATCATCTCGAAAGAATTGAATGATGTGCACCGTCACCAACATTTATGCACATCCACACGCTAACATGAGAAGAAACAGCAACAAAGTTATTCCAGTATGCTGGGGTCCTGGTAGGCTTTCCAAATCATGCTAAGATTAGAACTGCTTGGATTTGCACTGCAGTGTAGGGTTTTGTCTGTTCTGTAGATATTTACAGCAAGCTAGAATGGGAGTTGTAGGTGTCCATTTTAGATCCCTATGCAATATTTCTAAAGCATTTGGTGATGCCCATTGATGTGGGGAAGTTACAACATCTGACGGAGAAAGAAGAAAAGTTTTACTATTAGGTCTGACACTTTTCAGAACCTCATCTCTCATGGGACCCTATGCTTGATCCCAGGAGTAAAATAAGATGTGATCTCTGTTACTTCAGTGAATTATTTTAGTCTGGAAGATAAACATATGAATTGAAGTAAGAGACAGTAACTTAATAGGAGTTATATAGGAAGAATATTAAGAGATCTAGTATACTAGAAAGGTATATGATAGAGGTAATGATGAGAGTTTTGACAAGATCCTACATACATGATAGATTTAGAATGAAAATAGCATGGCCACCCAGGTGCAATCCCACTAACATGAGTTCACAGCTTATCACAGGTTGTGATACTTTATTGCAGTTATGAATCTTTTAAAGTTCTACATGAACCTGATCTCTCACTTCTCCCCCCTCTCTTTCATGCTCTCTTTCTGTCTCTTTCTCCATCCTCCCTCCAGCTTTTTATCTCCCTCAACACAGTTAGATGTTCTATACTAATTGTAGGGCTTGAAAATATATCACTATTCTCTAGTCTGACTTAATTTTCTTTTTATCTTTTTTAAAAATGTATTTATTTATTAAAAATTTCCACCTCCTCCCCTCCTCCCATTTCACACCCACTTACCCCACTCCTCCTCATACCTCACTCTCCAGTCCTAAGAGAAGTCAGGGTGCCCTGCCCTTGGGAAGCCCAAAGCCCTCCCCCATCCATCCAGGTCTAGGAAGGTGTGCATCAAAACAGACTAGGTTCCAGCAAAAACCAGTACATGCAGTAGAATCAAAGCCCAGTGACATTATCATTGGCTTCTCAGTCAACCCTCACTGTCAGCACATTCAGGGTCCGGTTTGCTTACATGCTCCTTCAGTCCCAGTTCAGTTGACCTTAGTGAACTCCCATTAGACAGTTCCACTGTCTCCATGGGTGGATGCACCTCTCGCGGTCCTGACTTTCTTGCTCATGTTCTCCCTCCTTCTGCTGTTTATCAGGGCCTTGGGAGTTCCGTCCAGTTCTCCAATGTGGGTCTCTGTCTCTATCTTCATCCATCTCCAGATGAAGGCTCTATGGTGATATGCAAGATATTCATTAGTGTGGCTAAGGATAGTTCAGGCACCCTCTCCTCTGCCGCCCAAGGACCTAGCTGAGGACATCTTCTTGGACACCTGGGAATCTCTCTAGAGCCAAGTCTCTTGCCAACCCTAAAAAGGCTCTGTTAATTAAGATATCTTCTTCCCTGCTCCCATATCCACCCTTTCTCCATCTCAGGCATCCCATTTCCCCAAGCTCTCCCCAATCCTCCCCTTCTCCCTTCTCTCTCCCCATCTCCCCTTCCCCTGTGCTCCCAACTTTGGCCTGGCAATCTTGTCTACTTTCAATAGCCAGGAGGATAAATGTATGTTTTTTGGGGGGTTCACCTTCTTATTTAGCTTCTCTAGGATTATGAATTATAGGCTCAATGTCTTTTGTTTATGGCTAGAATCCACTTATGAGTACATAACCTATTCATTTTATGGGTCTGGGTTACCTCAATCAGGATAGTGTTTTCTATTTCCATCCATTTGCATGCAAAATTCAAAATGTCATTATTTTTTACTGCTGAGTAGTACTCTAATGTGTATATATTCCACACTTTGTTTATCCATTCTTCCATTGAGAGGCACCAAGGTTGTTTCCAGGTTCTGGCTATTACATATAGTGCTGCTTTGAACATAAATGAACAAATGCTTTTGTAGTATGCTTGGGCATCTCTTGGGTATGTTCCCAAGGGTAGAATTATTGGGTCCTGAGATAGATTGACCCAATTTCCTGAGAAACCGCCACACTGATGTCCAAAGTGGGTGCACAAGTTTACATGCCCACCAACAATAGATGAGTGTTCCCCTTACTCCACATCCTCTACAGCATAGGCTATCATTGGTGTTTTTAATTTTAGCGATTCTGAAAGGTAAAAGATGGTATCGCAAAGTTGTTTTGATTTGCATTTCCCTGATCACTAAGGAGGTTAAGCTTGACCTTAAGTGTCTTTTAGCCATTTGAACTTCTTCTGTTGAGAATTCTCTGTTCAGTTCAGTACCCCCATTTTTTAATTGGGTTAATTAGAGATTTACTGTCTAGTTTCTTGAGGTCACTATATATTTCAGGGATCAGACCTTTGTTTGATGCAGGGTTGGTGAAGATCTTCTCCCATTCAATAGGTTGCCTTTTTGTCTTAATGACAGTGTCCTTTGCATTATAGAAGCTCTGTAACAGAGTTTGAAGTCAGGGATGGTAATGCCTCTAGAAGTACTTTTATTATATAGGATAGTTTTGGCTATCCTGAAATTTTTGTTTTTCCATATAAAGTTGATTATTGTTCTCTCAAGGTCTGTGAAGAATTTTTTGGGATTTTGATGAGAATTGCATTTAATATATAGATTGCATTGGGTAGAATTGCTGTTTTTACTGTGTTGATCCTCCCTATCCAAGAGCATGGGAAATCCTTCCTTTTCTGGTATTCTCTTCAATTTCTTTGACTCCTTCCTTTCCAATTCCAATCCCCTTGATCTCCTAATATTGTCTTATTGCTATTGCTAGAACTTCAAGCACTATTTTGAAGAGATATGGAAAGAGTGGACAGTCTTGTCTTGTTCCAGATTTTAGTGAAATGGCTTTGAGTTTCTCTCCATTTAACTTGATGGTAGCTATTGGCTTGCTGTATATTGCTTTGATTATATTTAGGTATGAACCTTGTATCCGAAAATCTCCAAGACCTTTATCATAAAGGGGTGTTGAATTTTGTCAAATGCTTTTTCAGCATCTAATGAAATGATCATATGGTTTTCTTTCAATTTATTTATATGATGTACTACATTGATAGATTTTCGTATGCTGAACCAGTCCTGCCTCTCTGGGATGAAGCCTACTTGATCATAAGGGATAATTTTTTGACTATGTTCTTGGATTCAATTTGTCAGTATTTTATTGAGAATTTTTGCATCGACGTTTATGAGTGAGATTGGTCTGTAATTCTCTTTCTTGGTTGTGTCTTTGTGTGGTTGTGGTATCAGTGTAGCTGTAGCTTTATAAAAGGAGTTTGGCAATGACTCTTCTGTTTCTATTTTGTGAAACACATTAAGGAGTATAGGTATTAGCTCTTCTTGGAAGTTCTGGTAGTTCTGCATTGAAACCATCTGGTCATGTGGTTTTATTGGTTGGGAGGTTTTTGATGACAGCTTCTATTTCCTTGTGACTTACAGGTCTATTAAAATTGTTCACCTGTCCTTGATTTAATTTTGGTATATGGCACTTATCTATAAAAAAATGTCCATTTTTTCTTTTATTTTTATTTATTTATTAATTAAAAATTTCCACCTCCTCCCTGCCTCCCTTTTTCCTCCTCCTCACCACCTCCCCTTCCCTCTCTGGTCCTAAGGGCAGGCAGGGTTCCCTGCCCCATGGAAAGACCAAGGTGCTCTACCCTCCATACAGGTCTATAAAGGTGAGCATCCAAACAAACCAGGCTCCCGCTAAGTCAGTCCTTGCAGTAGAATAAAAACCCAGTGCCTTTGTTTTCGGCTTCTCAGTCAGCCTTCATTGCCAGTCACATTCAGAGGATCCAGTTTGATCACATGCTCCATCACTCCCAGTCCAGCTGGCCTTGGTGAGCTCCCATTAGACCAGTCCAACCATCTCAGTGGGTGGACAGATCCCTCGTGGTCCTGACTTCCTTTCTCATGTTCTCCCTCCTTTTGTTCCTCATTTAGACCTTGGAAGCTCAGTCCAGTGCTCCAATGTGGGTTTCTGTCTCTATCTCCATCTATCGCCAGATGAAGATTCTATGATGATATGCAAGATATTCATCAGTGTGGCTATGGGACAAGGCCAGTTCAAGCACCTTCTCCTCTGCTGCCCAAGGAACTATCGGGGGACCTCACCTTGGACCTGGGAACCCCTCTAGAATCAATTCTCCTGCAAACCCTGAAATGGCTCCCTTATTTAAGATATTTACTTCCCTGCTCCCATACCCTTCCGCCATCTTACCCATCCCATTTCCCCAAACTTTCCTGAATCCTCCACTTCTCCCTTCTGCCTACCCATCTCACTTACATCTACCCCCCACACCCCCATGCATCCAAGTTTCGCCTGGTAATCTTGTCTACTTCCAATATCCAGGAGGACAAATATATGATTTTCTATGGGTTTACCTTCTTATTTAGCTTCTCTAGGATCACGAATTATAGGCTCAATGTCCTTTAATTATGGCTAGAATCCACTTATGAGTGAGTACATACCATATTCTTCTTTTTTGGTCTGGGTTACCTCACTCAGTAAAGCATTTTCTATTTCCATCCATTTGCATGCAAAATTCAAGATGTCATTGTTTTTTTACCACTGAATAAAACTCTAATGTGTATATGTTCCACACCTTCTTTAACCATTCTTCAATTGAGTGACACCTAGGTTGTGTCCAGGATCTGGCAATTACAAATAGTGTTGCTATGAACATAGTTGAAAAAAAATGCTTTTTTAGTGTGATAGGGTATCTCATGGGTATATTCCCAAGACCAGAATTACTGGGTCCTGAGGTAGGTAGACTCCCAGTTTCCTGAGAAACCACCACACTGATTTCCAAAGTGGATGCACAACTTTACATTCCCACCAACAATGGATGAGTGTTCCCCTTACTCCACATCTCTACAGTATAGGCTATCATTGGTGTTTTTGATTTTAGCCATTCTCACAGGTGTAAGATGGTATCTCAAAGTTGTTTAGATTTGCATTTCCCTGATTTCTAAGGAGGTTGAGCTTGACCTTAAGGGTCTTTTGGCCATTCGAAGTTCTTCTGTTGAGAATTCTCTGTTCAGTTCAGTACCCCCATTTTTTAAATTGGGTTAATTAGAGTTTTAATGTCTAGTTTCTTGAGTTCTTTGTATATTTTGGAGATCAGACCTTTGTCTGATGTGGGGTTGGTGAAGATCTTCTCCCAATCAGTAGGTTGTCTTTTTGTCTTAATGACAATGTCCTTTGCTTTATAGAAGCTTCTCAGTTTCAAGAGGTCTCATTTATTCATTGTTGTTCTTATTGTCTGTGTTACTGTGGTTCTACCTAGGAAGTGGTCTTCTATGCCTATGTCTTGTAAAATTCTTACCACTTTCTCTTCTGTCAGGTTCAATGTGGTCAGATTAATAATGAGGTCTTTAATCCATTTGGACTTGAGTTTTGTACATGGTGATAGATATGGATCTACTTTCATTCTTCTACAGGTTGACATCCAGTTATGCTAGCACCATTTGTTAAAGATACTTTCTTTCTTCCATTGAATACTTATAGCTCCCTTGTCGAAAATCAGGTGTTCATAGGTTTGTGGGTTAATGTCTGGGTCTTTTATTTGATTCCATAGGTCGATTTCTCTGTTCTTATGCCATTACTAAGCAGTTTTCAATACTGTAGCTATGTAATTGAGTTTGATGTCAGGGATGGTAATGCCTCCAGAAGTTCCTTTATTGTATAAGATTGTTTTGGCTTTCCTGGGTTTTTCATGTTGCCATATAAACTTGCTATTGTTCTCTCAAGGTCTGTGAAGAATTTTGTTGGCATTTTGATGAGGATTGCATTGAATCTATAGATTGCGTTGGGTAGCATTACCAGTTTTACTGTGTTTATCCTCCCAATCCAAGAGCATGGAAGTTCCTTCCATTTTATGGTATTCTCTTAAATTTCTTTCTTCAAAGACTTCAAGTTTTTGTCAAATAGATCTTTCACTTCCTTGGTTAGAGTTACCCCAAGATATCTTATGCTATTTGTGGCTATCATGAAAAGTGATGCTTCTCTGATTTCCCTCTCTGTTTCTTTGTTCTTTGTGTATTGGAGGGCAACTGATTTTTTGGAGTTGATCTTGTATCCTGCCACAGTACTAAAGTTGTTGATCAGCTGTAGGAGTTCTTTGGTAGAGTTTTTGGTGTCGCTTATGTATACTATCATATCATCTGCAAATAATGAAAGTTTGACTTCTTCCTCTCTAATCTGATTCCCCTTGATCTCTTTATTCTGTCTTATTTCTATTGCTAGAACTTCAAGCACTATATTGAAGAGATATGGAGAAAGTGGACAGCCTTGTCTTGTTCCAGATTTTAGTGGGATGGCTTTGAATTTCCCTCCATTTAAGTTAATGTTAACTGTTGGCTTGCTGTATATTGCTTTTATTATATTTAGAAATGAACCTTGTATCTTTAATCCCTGCAAGACCTTTATCATAAAGAAATGTTGAATTTTGTCAAATGCTTTTTTCATCATCTAATGAAATGATCATATGGTTTTTTTCCTTCCATTTATTTATATGATGTACTACATTGATAGATTTTTGTATGTTGAACCAGCCCTGCCTCTCTGTGGTGAAGCCTACTTGATCATAATGGATAATTTTTTAATGTGTTCTTGGATTCTCTTTGCCAGTATTTTATTGAGAATTTTTGCATCAATGTTCATGAGTGAGATTGGCCTGTAATTCTCTTTCTTTGTTAATTCTTTGTGTGGTTTTGGTGTCAGGGTGACTATAGCTTCATAAAAGGAGTTAGGCAATGACTCTTCTGTTTCTATATTGTGAAACACATTAAGGAGTATAGATATTAACTCTTCTTGGAAGTTCTGAGAGAATTCTGGATTGAAATCATCTGGTCCAGGGCTATTTTTGGTGGAATGTTTCTGATGAAAGCTTCTATTTCCTCGCAACTTACAGGTTATTTACACTATTCACCTTGTCTTGACTTAATTTTGGTATATGGTATTTATCTAAAAAAGTGTCCATTTCTTTCACATGTTCCAATTTTGTGGCATACAGGCTTTTGTAGTAAGATCTAATAATTCTCTGAATTTCCTCTGCGTCTATGGTTATGTCTCTCTTTTCATTTCTGATTTTGTTAATTTGCATGTTCTCTCTCTGCCTATTGATTAGTTTGGATAGGGGTTTGTCAGTCTTATTGATTTCCTCCAGGAACCAGTTTTTTGTTTCATTGATTCTTTGTATTGTTTTCTGTGTTTCTATTTTGTTTATTTCAGCCCTCAGTTTGATTATTTCCAGCCTTCTACTCCTCCTGGGTGAGTCTGCTTCTTTTTTCTCTAGAGCTTTCAGGTATACTGTTAAGTCTCTAATGTGTGCTTTCTCCATTTCCTTTATGTTGCACTTAGTGATATGAACTTTCCTCTTAGCACTGCTTTCATAGTGTCCCATAGATTTGGGTATGTTGTGTCTTCATTTTCTTTGAATTCAAGGAAGACTTTAATTTCGTCCTTTACCCACTTATGGTTCAGTAGTTGACTGTTTAGCTTCTGTGAGTTTGTAGGCTTTCTGTGTTTAGGATTGTTGTTGAATTCTAACTTTATTCCGTGGTTGTCCGATAGTATACTGGTGATTACTACAATTTCTTTATATCTATGGATGTTTACTTTGTTACCAATTGTGTGATCAATTTTTGAGATGGTTCCATGAGATGCTGAGAAGAAGGTATATTCTTCTATGTTTGGGTGGAATGTTCTATAGATGTCTGTTAGGTCCATTTGGTTCATTACAGCTGTTAGTTCTCTTATTTTTCTGTTAAGTTTCTGTCTGGTTGACCTGTTCAATGGTGAGAGAGGAGTGTTGAAACCACCCACCATTAGTGTGTGGAGTTTGATGTATGTTCTGAGTTCTAGTAATATTTCTTTTACATATGTGGGTGCTTTTATATTAGGGACATAGATATTCAGGATTGAGACTTCCTCTTGATGAATTGTTCCTGTTATGAGTATAAAGTGTCCATCTCCATCTCTTCTGATTGATATTAGTTTGAAATCAAGTTTGTTAGATATTAGTATAGCCACAACCACTTGTTTCTTTGTTTCATTTGATTGGAAAACATTTTCTCAACCCTTTACTCTGAGGTAGTGTCTGTCTTTGTTTTTGAGGTGTGTTTCTTGTATGCAGGAGAATGTTGGATCCTGATTTTATATAAATTCTCTTAACCTGTGCCTTTTTATAGGCGAGTTGAGTTCATTGATATTAAGTGATAATAATTACCAGTTGTTTTTGATTACACTTATTTTTCCTGGTTGTAATGTTTGTGTGTTTCACTTCTTTGAGTTGTGCTGTTGGAGGTTTGTCAGATGCTTGTGTTATTCTGGGTGTTGTTGACTTCCTTGGTTTGTGGTTTTCCTTTTAGTATTTTCTGTAAGGCTTGGTTTGTGGCTATGTATTGTTTAAATCTTTTTTTGTTCTGGAATATCTTGCTTTATCTATCAATGGTGAATGCAAGCTTTGCTGGTTATAGTAGTATGGGCTTGCATCCTTGGTCTCTTAGTGTCTGCAGCACATCTATCCAGGTCTTTCTGTCTTTGATGGTTTCCACTGAGAAGTCAGGTGAATACTGATAAGTTTCCCTTTATATGTTACTTGTCCTTTTTCCCTTGCAACTCTTAATATTTGTTCTTTATTCTGTATGTTTTGTGTTTTGATTATTATATGGCGAGGGGATTTTTTTTTATCCAGGCTATTTGGTGTTCTGTATGCTTCTTGTACCTTCATAAGAATATCTTTCTTTAGGTTGGGAAAGTTTTCTTCAACAATTTTGTTGAATATATTTTCTGGGCCTTTGAGCTATAAATCTTCTCCTTCTTCTACCCCTATTATTCTTAGGTTTGGTCTTTTCATGGTATCCCAGATTTCCTGAATGTTTTGTTTTAAGAATTTGTAGGATTTGTTTTGTTCTTTAATCAATGAGTTTATTTCTTCTATATTATCTTCAGTGTCTGAGATTCTTTCTTCTATCTCTTGTATTCTTTTGGTAATAATTGTCTCTGCAGTTCCTATTCATTTACCCAAATTTTCCATATCCTGTCTTCCCTCAGTTTGTGTTTTCTTCATTACCTCCATTTCATTTTTCAAGTCTTGAACTGTTTCCCTTACTTGTTTGATTGCTTTTTCTTGGTTTTCTTGTTTTTCTTGGGTATCTTTGAGAGATTTATTCATTTCATCTACCTTTTTTGTTATCTCCATTTATTTATGGCAGTTT